>NC_064633.1:152869245-153494245 GCF_023864275.1 Schistocerca cancellata
CTTTATATGATCATCCCATTTTAAATCACTCCTAATGCGTGCTCCCAGGTAATTTATGGAATTAACTGCTCCCAGTTGCTGACCTGCTATTTTGTAGCTAAATGATAAGGGATCTATCTTTCTATGTATTCGCAGCACATTACACTTGTCTACATTGAGATTCAATTGCCATTCCCTGCACTATGCGTCAATTCGCTGCAGATCCTCCAGCATTTCAGTACAATTTTCCATTGCTACAACCTCTCGATACACCACAGCATTATCTGCAAAAAGCCTCAGTGAACTTCCGACGTCATCCACAAGGTCATTTATGTATATTGTGAATAGCAACGGTCCTATGACACTCCCCTGCGGCACACCTGAAATCACTCTTACTTCGGAAGACTTCTCTCCATTGAGAATGACATGCTGCGTTCTGTTATCTAGGAACTCTTCAGTCCAATCACACAATTGGTCTGATAGTCCATGTGCTCTTACTTTGTTCATTAAACGACTGTGGGGAACTGTATCGAACGCCTTGTGGATGTCAAGAAACACGGCATCTACCTGTTAACCCGTGTCTATGGCCCTCTGAGTCTCGTGGACGAATAGCGGGAGCTGGGTTTCACATGACCGTCTTTTTCGAAACCCATGCTGATTCCTACAGAGTAGATTTCTAGTCTCCAGAAAAGTCATTATACTCGAACATAATACGTGTTCCAAAATTCTACAACTGATCGACGTTAGAGATATAGGTCTATAGTTCTGCACATCTGTTCGACGTTCCTTCTTGAAAACGGGGATGACCTCTGCCCTTTTCCAATCCTTTGGAACGCTAAGCTCTTCTAGAGATCTACGGTACACCGCTGCAAGAAGGGGGGCAAGTTCCTTCGCGTACTCTGTGTAAAATCGAACTGGTATCCCATCAGGTCCAGCGGCCTTTCCTCTTTCGAGCGATTTTAAATGTTTCTCTATCCCTCTGTCGTCTATTTCGATATCTACCATTTTGTCATCTGTACGACAGTCTAGAGAAGGAACTACAGTGCAGTCTTCCTCTGTGAAACAGCTTTGGAAAAAGACATTTAGTATTTCGGCCTTTAGTCTGTCATCCCCTGTTTCAGTACCATTTTGGTCACAGAGTGTCTGGACATTTTGTTTTGATCCACCTACTGTTTTGACATAAGACCAAAATTTCTTAGGATTTTCTGCCAGTCAGTACATTACGCGTGGTAATTGTCCAAATACTCGATAAAGATAAAGCTTCATCGGAGATTCCGTATCAAACTCCTCCTGGTCACTGTCCATAAAATTTCTTAAGTAAGTCGCCAAAGTACGCCTGAAACTGACAGTGTGTAAATAAGCCACCCGACATTAATTCTGGGTCTGAGACCTACGGTTGTGTGATTTTGTAACGTAGGGACTTTGTCAAGTACATAACGCACTTGGTGAGACCACATCTGTCCTGACCCGTCCCCACCACAAAGGAAGAGAGGGGAAAAAAATTAATCCATTACCTCTGACCACAGATTCGGCTCCCAACGAAATTCCGAGTAAACTGATACCGAACAGAGACCACTCGGTCAAGTAATTAACTAGTCGTCAATCTTAATTACGCAGTTAGTGCTATTAAACTAATTTTCCCATGTCCGCAGACACTAACGAGGTATTGTCTGCATAGATGATCATCGATTCAAAGTGACAGGTTAATTCTGACATCATCGTTTATGTAAAATAGGAAACGCTTAAGACGGCGAAATCTAGCTTGGTTCCCTGGCCGTTATATCGGATCGTCGTTGAGGCTACGCGGTGGCGGAAACATAGAAAGTCTCCCGCTTTCTGGGAATCCGTTAATTTTGGCCAACCCAACTTGAATGTACGAACTTGGCCGCTCCAGTTGACCAGAACGGCAGGAACGGCAGAACTGTTAGGTGGCTACAAGGCCGTTCTGTATACTGCGGAGGTGCACAGTAATTCAGAGATCAGTCGAGTGCATGCCACGTCGTGTTGCGGCACTTCTGTGTGCTCGTGCGGGCCCTACGCTATATAAGGCAGGTATACCAGTTTCTTTGGCTCTTCAGTGTATAAACTGTGCTATAACCAAGCACAGTTTATTATTTGTTATGATGACGACGAACGAGTCGTCGCCAGTGGTGACTGGTGGCCAATGCTAAATAGAAACATACAAATCACAGCAGGTTTGTCAATAACGTCAATAAGGTGCTGGCTGCATGGTCTGGGTCTACAACGACTAAAATAATTAGAAGTTGTTGGTAAAAAATAATATATATTGTACTTAACTGGTTGTACAGCACTCTTCTTGGCTGCATACATATAATTATAAAAAATAGCTATTAAGGCCTCACTTAGGCCTTGTTAGAGGTTACTTCCTATCAGCTGAAGGCTATGCTACTTTGCTACTAGACGTCCAGAGCAAGAGTGGACAAGAGCTCGCTAGAAACTTGATTCAAGCCGCGGATCGGCGTTAGGGGCGCTGGTCGCGACTCGCGGGTCCAACGATACGAATACCGACCGCGGTCGATAACTGCAACCCCTAACAAGTGTGGTATCGAACGTGGTACCATATAATTGTCCAAGTAAATTTTATTTTTATATGACACCAGTGACAAACTGATGGTGTTATTATCTGTCATCATGATTTTGTGTTCAGTTCATAGTGTTAATATCTGTTGTCACGATTTTAAGTTTACCTATTATAATGGTGTAAATTCTTTTAAGAACTTTGTGATGGTTCGCCGACCGAAACTAGTTGGTAAGTAAAGTAGTGTATCAGCAGTTTGAGGTGGTTATCATGACATTTTTTAAGCTCATAGAAAATGTGGGGGACTGCTTGCAACAGCGACACAGCAACCAAGAAACCCACCTCTTGGTAGCTATTGGGTACCTAATCTTAAATGAGAGGCTTCATCCTGAGATGGTGTGCCTGCAGAACTGTGAGACGTCTTCCCTAGCGAAAGTGAGGCTATAATCAGCACACAGTATGAGCATGATGTCTCATGGGGTTGTCTGATTTTTAGTTCAGTGCCCTTACGTAATTAGTTTTACAGTAATTAGGTGCTGACTGTACTTTATTTCAGTTTTGCTGCAATTCAGCTTCAGCTTCGTCGCACTTGCTCCTCCAAAATTTGCAGAATCTTTTCTGGTCCCGAAGCAAACAAAATAATGTCATTGAACCGTGGTAAAAATTGCTGTTTTGAAGAGCGCGCCGCAGCGCGTAGTGTGAAGCAGTCGCCCTCCGTTTCTGGCGGTGGCGCCGCTGTGGCAATCGCAGCTTTGGTGTCTCCCTCTAGCAGGAAGGGGGAAAGGTTGCCTGTTCACGTGCATCTAAGGGGCGCCAGTCGGTCAGTCTGGGTCAGTCTCTCGTCCCCAGCTTGCTAGTCTGTCTCTCGTCCGCATTTGTTAGGCAGTTAGTGTCTGTCGTTCGGATCAACCTTTAAAGCCATCAAAATGAGAGTCTTTCCACTCCGCCAGTAAGAGACTTCAGCGAGTGGTCGCCCGGTCGGCGCTTAGTTCCTTCATATGAGTCTGCGCGTTAGGCCGCCAGTCTGCTAGAGTTTGCTCAGGCAGTGGTCATTGGCGGTTGGATCGTTCGGTTGGTCGGTCGCGCACTGAGACACAAGATGACTTGTCCGTCTTGAGCGACGGTGCATGTGAGGTCGCCACGTGAGTGCATTGGGCCGCGGCATATAGCGAGGGGTAGTGGCTTCGCGGTCGACACGAGAGACAACCCACGAAATCAGTCTGGCCGGTGCGAGCTGCGACGCCGTGAGACGGGAGATCGGCGCACCTTCCTGCGTCCGTTGAAGCGGCTACCAGCGGACGGTTCGGGAGAGAGATTTAGGGGTGCTGCGCCAGGTCTTCTAGAGAAATCGCAGTTTATTAGAAGTTAAGTAATTGGTGATATCTTGTTTGATTTATTGTTAAATTGTACTTGTTTTCTTGGTGAGGTCACCAGCCGTTTTGCTTTGGGGTCGTCCGACCATTCTCCGTTTGCTCACTCGCGGGAAGGTGGTTTTTTATAAATAGGGTGGTCCGTTTTTCCCTTGTGGAGTAGGGGTGGGTTAGGGCAACCTGCAGTTCTGGTTGTTCGGTAATCTCCCTATCAATCTACCGTACGTTAGTAGCTGCCTCTGGCATGTTTGTCGGATTTGGTGTGTTCACGAATTTATTACTTGTAGTGTAACGGCCTAATACCTGAAATATGTTTTGATCTTTGGAAACTTTGATATTATTGCCTATGATCTTGAGAGGTGGTATCTGTTTACTGTAGAGCATCTTAACTATTGTTTGGGCTACCTTGTAGAATTTTGTATAAGGTTGCATTTCATGGGTTTTTATTTAAAAGATCATTTTAGTATATAAAGTTGCCACCCTTTCACCGTAAGATTTTTTCTTAGAAGTTAAAATCAAGTTGCACCTACGGTGGCAAGGTTAATATTTTAATTGTTAGTGTTTTGTACCATTTCCGTCCCTCCTACGGGGGGTGCATAGTTTGTGTGCTTGTATTAATTGTTAAAACTCTTAGTTTAAAGTTATCTGGTGTGTTGCAGATTTGCACCAGTGTAGTCTTTCAGAGGCTGTTGTGAGCGGTCGTAACTACGGCCGTGTCAAAAGGGAGGGGGAAGGTTCTCTGCCCGAAAGCTCATACAGTCAAAACTTGTTTCTTTCTGCCTCGGAATAAATTGTAACTTTGATATGTAGAGGGTGCTTTCTGATTATAATCTTAAATCTGTTTCTTTTAAAAAATGCTTTTAGGCACTCTTAAAGTGAATAAAATTCCCATTTGTTAAAAGGAATTTGGTTATGATTTCATCAGTTACTCCTTGGCAACTACTTCCATGCTTATATAGTGTGATTAAATGTGTTAATGTTCTTTATGAATCGCTAGTAAATAAAATAACTTTTTTAAGGGGCTCCGGAACGCCCTATACTTGCAATGTTAAAATAACGCTTATAAATTACATCTTCCCTCACAAAGTATTTGAGGTAGGAAGTTGAACTTTTTACAGATTATTTATTGGAATATGGGCTACAACTTAACACAGGGATTTTACAAAATTTTAGTTCAGTTATTAAAGATGATTTTTTTCAGTTGTAATGAAAATTCACAACATTTTTTTGCAATTCTTTACTTATATATTCAAAAATATACAGTTTTTTGGAAAAAGGCTGTGTTAAATTATACAGAAGGTACTGTGTAACATTTTTTTCAATTGTAATGAAAATTCACAACATTTTTTTGCAATTTTTTATTTATATATTCAAAAATATACAGTTTTTTGGAAAAAGGCTGTGTTAAATTATACAGAAGGTACTGTGTAACATTTACTGAAAGTTTGAAACAAATATGTTTGGAAGATCCTTAGAAAACATGTAATTAGTATGAGAAAATAAAAGTTTTGGGAATCGAGCGACAAAGATTGGATTAACTTTTTAGTGCATTCCAGGTCCATAGGATGGATTATCTTCATCCTCTGCAAACTCCTCCTCCAGCTTCCTCTTGTTCCTCCTCCTGTTTACTCTTGCTTGTATTTCTAAACTCTTTACAGCCCTGTCTGCAGCCCGAAGGCGTTCCTTGTCTAAAGCAAGTATCGCTCGTACCATGTTAGAACCTATCTTCATTCCCATATTTCTAAATACCTTGCACCTTACAATGTTGCCATCCTTCAGAGGATTTCTAATAACTTTACTTTTACTTATTATTATACTTCAACAAAACAGAGACTCAAGAAACAGAATTAATTACGAATATTTTCGAGATAACGACAGAGTAAATAAACATGAAACAATCGACAATCACACCATCGATATATATTGAACCATCACAGGTTAGCCACAACGCATACTTTATCTGACATCACTAAAATGTACCTGATGAACACGGACTTTAATAATAACACCATTTGACAGCAGTTTAACAGCGCCACAGTGGGTCACGCTCATGTAGAACACATTTCAAAAAAAATTTAAAAATAGTTGTAGTCTTCGGAATTGAATAAATTATATATCTACTAAAAGGTAATAGTCTGCAGATTCAGAAAACGCAAAAAAGTAAAAATTGAACTTTTCATGATTTTGAGCCTTTCCGGAGCCCCTTAAGAATATTCTGTGAAAATAAATGACAGTTCAGTCATCTGCAAACGGAAGGGCAGACACGCGTGCCGCGCGCCTACCTCTGACGTGCAGGTGCACGGGCAGGCTGAGCTTGGGGTCGGTGTTGACCTGGCACTCGTAGCGGCCGCCGTCCTCGTGCCGGACGCCCACCAGCCGCAGCGTCCACGAGTCCGGCTCGGAGCCGTGCAGCACCTCGAACCGCGAGTCCGACGTGTACGTCAGCACGCCGGACGTCAGGATGTGCAGGTCCCGCGACCGGATCCACGACACCTGCAAGCAGCAACAAACCAGCACTGAGAAGTGAGAGGCGCCAGACATACAGTGAACTTCTGGTGGTAATTACATGATGTTAGAGATTATTTAAACTTCCACATTCGCTCTAGCCAGCTTCGGAATTCTGAACTTTCTCTTTCCTGAGTAATCTGTGCATGCGTTGTAGACATACCACGTGGCTTACGTCAATGCGGTCATGCGAGACACAGCTGGCCCTCTTTGTGCACGATATACAACAGGCTCTAGACACCGGCTCCCAGGTTGTCAGCTCCAAGCATTCACCGCGGGACACAAAGATATTGAGCATCTTTGGTCGGAATTTAAAGGTATTGTCCACCATGTGCTAGAGAATTATGCTGACAGTTCAGGTAACGTAACTGATGATGAGAAACAGAAGGCCGAAATTCTAAACCTAGCTTTCAAAAACTCGTTTACGATAGACGACTGCAATACCATTCCCCCTTTCAATTATCGAACAAACGAAAGGATGGCTGCATAGTGTTTAGTGTAGCTGAGATTGTAAAACAGTTAAGATCCTCATACGCCAGGATGGCATCTGGCCCAGACGGTAACCCCGTAA
Organism: Schistocerca cancellata; assembly: GCF_023864275.1. Lineage (NCBI taxonomy): Eukaryota > Metazoa > Arthropoda > Insecta > Orthoptera > Acrididae > Schistocerca > Schistocerca cancellata. Next base: position 152,876,210 of record NC_064633.1, read on the forward strand.
GATTTTATCTTCACTATGCTACAAATACAGCACCATTCTTATCCGTCATCTGTCAGAGATCATTGGAACGGCGGAAAGTTCCACGAGACTGGAAGAAGGCAATCTAAAAAAGGGTAGAAAATCGGATGCACTTAATTACCGGCCACTTTCACTGACATCGATTTGTTGTAGTATCATGGAACATATTTTGTGTTCAGACATAATGACCTTTCTAGACTCTGAGAAGCTCATCTGCAGAAACCAGCTCGGTTTTAGGAAACAGTGGTCATGTGAGACACAGCTGGCCCTCTTTGTGCATGATATACAACAGGCTCTACATACCGGCTCTCAGGTTGATGCCATATTTCTCGAATTTCGAAAGGCGTTCTACTCAGTTCCGCACTGTCGCTTGCTCCAAAAAGTGAGCGCTTACGGTCTATCCGATGACATTTGCGTTTGAATAGAAAGTTTCTAACAGGCAGAGACCATTATGTCGTCCTGAATGGGGTGACTGCAACAAAAAGATACGTAACTTCAGGTGTGCCTCAGGGCAGCATAGTAGGTCCACTGCTTTCTACGGCTTACATAAACGATCTGGTTGATGGCATTGACAGCTCCATTAGACAGTTTGCCGATGATGCCGTAGTCTACAGGAAAGTAGTATCACACGAAAGTTGTGAACAAATCAATGAGGGTTTTCAGAAAATCAATGCGTGGTGTAATGACTGGCAGTTATCAAATCGTTCAAATGGCTCTGAGCACTATGGGACTTGACATCTGAGGTCATCAGCCCCCTAGAACTTAGAACTACTTAAACCTAACTAACCTAAAGACATCACACAGATCCATGCCCGAGGTAGGATTCGTACCTGCGACCGTAGCAGTCGCGTGGCTCCACACTGAAGCGCCTAGAACAGCTCGGCCACAACGGCCGGCTGGCCGTTATCTCCCAATATTAGTAAGTGTAACTTACTGCTTATAACAAAGCGAAAATCCCCATTAATGTACGAGTACAAACGCCCAGTCTGTGAAAGCAGTAACAACCGTCAAGTATCTGGGTGTGACTATTCGAAATGATGTCAAATGGAATGATCGGATTACACAAGTAACTGGAGTAACTGGCAAGGCGAAGTCTAGATTGCCGTTTATTGGTAGAATCCTGAAGCGATGCAGTCCTTCAACAAAGGAAATTGCTTACAATACGTTAGTTCGTCCAGTCTTAGAATATTGATCGTCTTACCTGTTGGGTCTGATTCAGGAGACTGAGAAGGTCCTAAGAAGAGCGCCAAGATTCGTGACTGGTACATTTAACCATAGCGAGGGCGTTACAAATCTCATAAAAAGTTTGAAGTGGGCACAGCTGCAGGTAGACGACGCGCTAAAAGGAAGGGGCTGCTCACTAAATTCCGAAATCCGATCTTCGCCGAGGATGTAAACCATATATTATTACCACCAACTTTTAAATCGCGCAATGATCATCATAAGGGAAATTAGAGCTCGTACTGAGGCGTCCAGAAGTCGTTTTACCCTCGCGCGAACCGCGAGTGGAACAGAGGGAGGTAAATATGACTTTGGCGCGAATTGTGCCCTCCGCCACACACCGCTTAGTGGCTAGCGGAGTATACATGTAGATGTAGAATTAAAATGACCAGTCGACCCGATGAGGGGTCAGATCGTAGTCCAACCTAACTATAATAATATAGTTCGGCAACTAACCTTGCTAGTAGTCAAATCGTGGTGCATAAGTTCGTAGCGTTTTTTTTCTTCCTTTTTTTTGGCATGTTGGTATTCCGGTTACAATGGGCTCATTTATCGACTATCATTTCTTGTTTTTAGTTCACTGTTAATGTTTAAGTTTCCATATTGTCATTTTGTCATTTGGAGATAACGGATGGAGATATGGTCGCTGGAAAACAGAGTGACATGTGTAGAAATCGGAATATTACAGACATATTCTTCTGTTTGAGTTCAGTAGAGGGGTGGCAGCAGCAGAGGGTGCCAGAGACATTTGCGATGACTGCAATAAAATGGTCTTCTCTTTTTAACGAGGTTGGTTTTGACATTAGTGACGCTCCATGTTCAGGAAGAAATTCTTTTAAACGCATTAACTGACAATGATCCAATTCAGTGTGCTCGAGAATTGGCAGATCTGATGAACTGTGATCATTCCATCATCGTTCGACTATTTCATGCAATGTGGAAGGTTCAAAAATCATTGTATAAGGGTAACGCATGCTCTAAGCCAAAATCACAAAAATCAGCGTGTGGCCGTAAGTGCATATCTGCTTGTTTGTCATAAACTGGCTCGTGAACAACGCCGACCATTCCTATTCTGTATCACTATTGGTGACTAGAAGTGGTATCTGTACGCTAATGTAAGGGAAAGAAGAATGGCTGTGCCCAAACAAAACAGCAGCTCCCCGTACAAAGAACTGCGCTCATGCACAAAAAATAATGTTACGAATATGGCGAAACAGTGACGGTGTGGTATACTACGAATTCCTTCCCTGAGGTGTAACCATCACTGCTGACATTTATTGCCAACATTAGATCCAAGAACAACGCCCAGGAAGACTGCCTGAAGCGGTGCTACTGTGCGATAACGCCCACCCGCATTCTGCTACACTGGCAAAAAAGCACTATATAGGGGTTCAGCAGGGAAGTCATTCCACACCATACTTATTCACCAGCCGGCCGCTGTGACCGAGCGGTTCTAGGCCCTTCAGTCCGGAACTGCCCTGCTGCTACGGTCGCAGGTTCGAATCCTGCCTCGAGCATGGATGAGTGTGATGTCCTTAGGTTAGTTAGGTTTAAGTAGGGTACTGGTGACCTCTGGAGCCGTTTGACCTTATTCAGCAGATCTTTCGCCTTCAAGTTTTCACCTTTTCCGCTCTCTACCGAGCAACTTCCAAGGAATTTCCTTTTCGGACGAAAATGCGCTCCTCAACATCGCTCGACGACTTCTTCGCCTCAAAACCAGGTGATTTCTACATTCACAGAACCGAAAACTTACCCCAGCTTTGGCAAACTGTTGTAAATAGTGAAGGAGAAGATATTATTGTTGATTAAATTCTCTGTTATGTATTTCTGTTATGTTTACTAGTCTCATGGAAAAACGCTAAGAACGTGCGCACCAGCTACATAAGGTCATGTCCCTGAGGGCTAGATGTGTTGGCGGACTATGCTGCGCTCGAATACGTCTGCGCCCATAAACGCCCCCCCCCCCCCCCGAATACGTCTGTGAATACCTTCCTAGCTCAGCGGTAGACAGAGTTCACATCTGTGAAGGCGCCGAGTACAACTAACGTTAAAGGAGAAATCCTGCTCTTAATTTTACGACACAAACATCTCAGTAAACTTCCACACTAAATTGGTCAGAAATAGCTCCCACTGGTATTTGTATACAGTCAGTACTTATTGCTATAATGCTAGTTCATATTTCCATAAAGTCACTTGTTATCACTGTAAACCAATTTTGAAAGAGTCGAAAAATATCAAAGAGTACCGTAAATTATGGAAAAGTTATGGAAATATCGAAAAATATCTGAGGTACTGAAAGAATGCGACAAGTATCGAAACAACAGAAAATTATTGAACAATATGAAGGTACCGAAAAGTATCAGTATTACTGAAAATATTATAAAGAATTGGAAACTATAGGTGCAATACGTCGAAATACTGTTTGTTGCATCAAGTCACACAGCTCACAGACGGCGACGTAAGTGCTTCTCGCATGCAAGTTGACTCAGCAAAATATAACATGCTTGGAAATTGCATCAGCAATTCCTTGAACGCATATGTGTAGACGTTAGCGGGTGAGTAACAACTAAAATTATAGAACGATCTTTTCTCAATTTAGAAGCTTTCCAAAATTGCTACTCTGGTTGAGCGGTAAAGGAAACTAGGAAATTTTTGGAAGATGACTGCCAACAGCCGTTAAGTAATGTATAAAACACATATTTGAACCAACAGCTGTTTTTTTAGCCCAAAATCTACCGGTTTCGGTCTTGGACAATCTTCACAGTTGCTATCCAAAGATAAAAATAATTTTATGTAGGTTACAGGAATTGTTAAAAGCTTTTTATAACGAAGTGCAAAATAACATGAATATTTACAAGGGTTGAAGTGCTTTATTCCACTACATTGCATTAGCCATTACTTAGAAGTGTAGTGTATGCCATGAATGTAAATATTTGAGACAGGACTTTCACAGCAAACATCCAAATTCTAAATCTATACAGGGCAGTACTATAGATAAGATCAGGACTGTAAGTATTACTTATACAAAATATTGAGAAGCTGGTCAAAGATCTTTAAACGAATATTTTCGCCATGTGGTATAAAAATATCTCGATGACAAGATAGTTGGTAATGTAGAAGACTAGACTATCTTTGGTGAATATCTTTGGTACAGTGTCATATGTAAACAGAAAACGAAGTTGCTATGCCCAAGCTATAAGATAACATAGATGTTACAACACAAGGTAGTAAACATTATAAAATCCTAATGTTACGCGATATCCTATTCATTGCATGTACCTGATGAAATGTATACAAACAGAGGTGAATTGTATCATAAATGTAATGGACATCGCATTGCAACATTAAAACAAGCTAAAACACAGTGTTCAGAAACGGGATTAACTGTCCCTCAGTGTTTACATGCTTCTAAGCTATAGTGGTGAAACAATTACTGTTACATATCGCCCATATTTAAAGGAAATCATCATACATAAATAAGATTTCGTTGCTGTTCTTAACTGGAACCTTAGTGTGTGAGTAATGCCAGCATCTTAAAGACGAGGAGAGGAGTAAATAACAACAGCATAACCAACTGTGCACTTAAATTTGCCTTTAAGGAGTGCTGATAATACATATACATAGTAGTGGTAGTGATGAGTAATATTCTTTAAACAGTGTAAAACTTTAGCTAGAGGCATTAGAGGCTTAGCCATTGAGTATACATGTGTAGTACTTATTTGTCTGCGTGCATATGGACGATTGTGGGGGTGTGTAAAAATAGTACGAGGAAAAAGACATTAAAGTGTCTCAAAACATCATAAACATCTGCCTTTCGAAACTGTTTTCCGGAATTTACTCCACAATACTTTTTTCTCTGGGTAGCAGCAAAATATGTAGTGCCTCATAATCGCCCACACTCGCTTTATGACTTATAAACTGAAGTAACTCCTTACTTTAAAAGCACATCACAATCTGATCGACAGAAAAGTGTTTTCCAATACAGCCAGGCGGGTTCAGACTTGTAAGGTCGCCCGTCTATGTCATTTCCAAAATATGTTGACCAACTTTTCTGACACCCTCTACACAATTTGCTAAAACTATCACATTGAAACATCAGTGTGACATAAAATTTCGATTTACATATTCTTCCATCATATAGCACGCTCTCTAGAAAGAAGTTTCTCATGTTTAAAGCTTCATGAGTTGGAAATAACAAGAAAACATTTCCCCGACAATGTATAGTTTAATTTGGTCAATACCAAAAGCGCGTTTCCATATCAGACTGTAACCCACTAAACCGATTTGTTGAATGAACATTTGTTATCAACTGAAACATTCGAAAGCTTGATGACCGATGGAACAATAAAGAATTTGAATAACAAAGGGTGTGCGAGGTGTGGTGTTTATTTAAATATAAGACATTGGAAGATTACTCAGACTTACACTTCAAAACCGATGTCTCGCTATCGGCCGATGTCTCTGTGAATTTCAGTCCACTTTGTCTCAAAGGTACGAACTCATTGAGTGACTTGACCCGGTTTAACGTGGGTGCTTTGATAAGAGTTGTTAATTTAAGTTGCAACTTATTATGGAAACAAAACAATTGCACTTCTTTTGCGTGGCTTATTCGTGGATTTGTTCACTGTTCGGTACTGTTCACTGTTCACACTGATGCGCTGTTGCAAACAATTGGTTCATGGCTCTGTAGCGGCACCAACGTTCAGAATAGGGAGAGTTAGTTTTGTGCGATATTCTGAGCACAAGTTACTGCCAGGTGCGGGCCAGGTGGCAGTGAGTTACGCATACAAACAGTTGCGAAGTAGAATAGAGACCACAGGGCCATCAAATAGTTTAAAGAGTATACGTAGCAGTTTTGCATGTCACAAGTCACAGGCAGAAGGGGCCCACTGGCCAACCTAGCGTGTTATGAGTACGTGACACGAAGCGGCGCACTTGGCAAAACAGAGGCGCACAGCCAGGTATAAATAGGTGCCGTTTTCTAACAAGATTCATTCAAGTGTGGCAGCTCTCCTGGACAGCGGGGCGTGTTACACCACTGGCTACACGCAGCAGCAGACGGGGCGCCAGCGTTCCAGTCCACTTTGCTCGTTGCTATGACAATAATGTACAGCTCGATGTTAACAGGCTACAGTTGGGGAATACTTACCACTCTCAGATTCTGTATGGATGTCTGTGGACAATCTTGATGTAAAGAGAGTACCAGAGGGATAAGATATAGTTTACGAGTACATTTAGAATTAGGTCTTGAGTATCCAGAAAACAGCCATGAAATTCACTCCAATCTACGATTACGCCCAGAGAAAACGATACCACAACTAAGCACAACAAGCCAGTATTTCCACAAAAGGTGATTTCCACATCATATTAAAAAATTATGAATGCAAAAAGCGATTTCGAAAGGCTTATGCAATAATGTGCGCTATGTGCTCCTACCAAAATAGTTTGAGAGACCACTCACAGATAATTTCATAATTTCTTTATGGCCTCCACTCCAGTTCTGTCCTCAGCAGCGTTATTCCTCATCGTAATCCAACTGCAGCACATCCATCATGTTAATAGAAATGTTTCAAGTAGATGTCTAAACTCGAGGAAAGTGTCCACCTTTGCTAACAAGTTGAGAGCACTTCGTTCAATATGACACCCCTGTGGTAGCTATGATAAAATATTTCCTTCTGATAGCTGCAATTATATGGTCCCAGTGCACAGTCAATCGTCTGACGCTGTCATGTAGCTGGCATCTCTTCCAACTTGTGAGTCCACGTGGTTTGTTTCGATTAGCCCAGCATGATTCACTTAACGTCCAACACTAGGTATTCGGAACCCGTCCACAATTCGATATATAAACGAGAAGCGATCCTTTTCCATCCCAATAGTCAGCAGCAGTTTGCCAGCGTGAAGCTGAAGTTCTTAGTTACCAAGTGGTTATAATTAAACTTTCCCTATTTAACATGTTATGACATGGAAATTATACGAATGCCACATTTGGTAGCATTAATTTTCACAGTATGGGGTGCGTATTTCCATGCGTCAGAGCGACACCGTCCAGTTCCAAGCATTGCCACCAGCTGCCGTGATCAATCATTGCGATTCATTGTCTCACACGCCTGACCTGTCGCAATGCACCTGCTGACGTGTCACCATGAGCTCGGATAAAAGGAGCAGGGCATTATTGGTGAAGCTCTATTAAAAAACAACACTAATGGTTCAAATGGCTCTGAGCACTATGGGACTTAACATCTATGGTCATCAGTCCACTAGAACTTAGAACTACTTAAACCTAACTAACCTAAGGACATCACACAACACCCAGTCATCACGAGGCAGAGAAAATCCCTGACCTCGCCGGGAATCGAACCCGGGAATCCGGGCGCGGGAAGCGAGAACGCTACCGCACGACCACGACAACAGTAATGCTGCAGCTGCACTTCGAGAATATCGCCGGCTGAAAGGATCATTGAAGCGTTCTCTTTCTCCACCTCCTGTGCAGAATATGATGAAGCAGTTCGAAACAAACGGAGAACTGGGCGTCGCTCCGGGAAGGGACCGACGACTGGTTGCACGGCAGGTGGTTGATGAAATCGCTGTTGCTATGGCAGACAGCCGGCCGGTGTGGCCGTGAGGTTCTAGGCGCTTCAGTCTGGAACCGCGTGACCGCTACGGTCGCAGATTCGAATCCTGTCTCGGGCATGGATGTGTGTGATGTCCTTAGGTTAGTTAGGTTTAAGTAGTTTTAAGTTCTAGGGGACTGATGAGCACAGATGTTAAGTCCCATAGTGCTCAGAGCCATTTGAACTATTTGAGTTATGACAGACAACGCTGCGCGCAATTCCCGATCGTCAGGCAGTGCGCGTGCTGTGTCACGATAGTTGAACATCCCGTGGTCCATTGTAAGGACGATGCTTCGAACCGTTCTCAAATGGTATCCGTACAAGATTGAGGTCGTACAGGAGCTTGCACCACAAGACGCACAACGACATGTTGACTTCACCCTTTACTTTCTCGCAAAGATTGAAGTTGGCGAGTGCTGGCCCTGACCATTCTATGGGCAAACAAAGCTCATATTTCTCCGGCGGGTGAGGTAGCCACATAGAACTGCCGAGTGTGGGCATCTTCACCTCCAATCACTGTGCATGAAGTTCCTCTGTATGGTGAACGTGTTACCGTATGGTGTGGCTTCACGGCTACGTTCACCATTGGATCATTCTTTTTTGAACAGGCTGGCGCTCAAGAGCCAAAGACGTGCACTGTGAGAGGCCAGCGTTACTGCGATGTGCTTCCCCAGCATGTCATACCCGTCCTATAGGAGAGAAACGCATTGAACTCAACAGCTTTCATGCAAGATGGGGCCCCACCGCACATCGCTCGTGAAGTTCGCCTGCTTCTCCGAAACACATTGGGAAACGATGGAATTATCAGCCGATCGTTTCCAAACTTGGCCAGCACGATCAGCTGGTCTGACTCTGTGTGAGTTCTGGCTACAACAGTAATGGTAGCGCTATGTAATGGTATGATGTACCGTAGCAGTACATTAAAAGCGATTCAATTGAATTGATTCTGCATTATTTCTCCTCCCCATGTCCTTGACATTAATGGTACCAAGTTTAGTCCTCGTACGGTAGTTATTTTCCGTCTAACAACGTGTTAAATAGGAAATGTTTAATTATAACCACCCGGTAGCAGATTTGCCTGACAGCAGAATTCCACTGATCGCTGCTAATCGATAACTATGGCGAGCGATGCAGTTTCCATTGCCCATCAGACCGCAAGCCACGAAATTGTCCTATTTTTGTATTACAGCTCTACAGCTATTACAGGTACCCTCTGAGCTCACTTGCATATTATTGCAATCCCGCTTCTCATGTCTAGTGGGTTGCGATGCATTATGCTGACAGTGGTAACAACGGCAGTGCCACTAACTCTGGAAAAACAGCCGTAATCGCCGTGTTATTCGATTCGTATTGGTATTCTTTGCCTATACTCTACGTCGCTACAGCAGCTGCAAAGCTATCCTGTTACTGCCAACAGCGGGGAAACGTCCTTCACCATCCTCGAACTTCAATACTCCACACAATACGGCTCATTTTATCTTGGTCGTTATTTAAGACATAAAATGTTATGGCTGCAGCAGCGTACTTAATCATGTTGTCTCTAGTATTCTATAGAATCGTGTCGTATTGTGTTAGAACATTATATCTTTTATGGACGAGTGCTGTACTTCACTAAAGCTTCCTTACGGCACTACGTGGGAGCGTCTTAACTATTACTAGAAGACTTACTTCCAATATCTCAACTGATGAACCGATAAAACTATTTCGGTAGCCAGCTTTTTATTTGACATCCAGAGATATAACAGTATGAAACATTTCGAATTTTAACGTTTGGTCTTCGGGTACTTGTACTTGTCAGTGATATTCACCCAACGATTCGACACCAAACTCTATAATTACGAAATTAAGTGAAACAGTATGACATTTTTAACACATTGATAGAAATTTAGCGTAACTGTATTTAATTCATTGCTAAACAAATGAAAATAGATAAATATTACCACATTCGCGCAGCATTTGTTGTACGTTTGGTGAAACCTGTCCTGCTTGGTGTTCCACTTTTCACAAATGATGATGCTGTAGCAGAGTGTTGGCTGTTGCTACAGTATAATGCCGGCCAGTACGTTGCGTTTGTCCGTTTACCTGTACAATCAACTGCCACCGTGTCCTACATATCTTCGAGTCTGTCCTCTGTCCCTGGTTATTTTATGCCAAAAAATTTGTGAAACGTTGCTGTTTGTGGACAAGTATTTCGCAGGCCTCAGAAAGACGCATACGAGAGGAGTCCAACAGTAAGCCTATGGCATAAACGTGCCAAAACCAGTCTACCCAAGTGGAAATGCTCGTTTAATGAAGATTGAGATTCAAGTATCAGAACACTGTTTAAAAAATTATAGTCAGTGGTCTAATGACGCCGACCGAAACGTAATGGAAATTTGGAAATTTGTGGTAAGGTCTTCTGGGACCAAACTGCTGAGGTCATCGGTCGCTAAGCTTACACACTACTTAATCTAAGTTACGCTAAGGACGACACACACATCCATGCGCGAGGGAGGACTCGACCCTCTGACGGGGCAGAGCCGCACGTACCGTGACAAGACGCCCTAAACTGCGCGGCTATCCCGCGCGGCCAAACGTAATGTATTAAAGTAGTTAACAGCAGTACAAATACTTCACGACATCAGAATCCCCCCTCCTCTCCACCCCACAACATGAACTAAAAGTCGGTTATTTTAGAATTTCACATATTTCATACGATGACGCCGCTATACACTCAGAAAGAGTTTAATGAAATTAAGAGAGCAAGTAGTCAAGTACACTTTGAAACTGTATCTAGTAAGACTAAGATAGCGTATTGTCAATAAATCTAAATGAAAACTGAATAAATTAACTATGGTGTCATAGACCGAGTCCACGAGGATTTATATTGCGGCAGCTGAAGACAATCAGTGGAAGAACAGAATGAGAAATAAACAAAACACTAAAGTACATGAAATGAGTGACGATAATGAAAATGAATGCCCAACCAGGACTCGAACCCAGATTTCCCGCTTTACGCGAGCGGTCTCATTAACATCTTTGCCTGCCAGTGCACAACTCATGACCAGAGCCAAAATTTCATATGTCGTCGTTATTGCGTCATAACCAGTACTCGTACACACACTATGTAATGCCCATACAGGGGAGGACATTTTAATTTAAAGCTGCTGCCCTGTATCGGCGGATAAATAGGATACTGCATGCATGCCCGAAGCAATACTGCATCGTTCTTCTTAACAACACAGGCACTGCAATATCGAAGACACTAGAAGTTGCCGGCAGTGCTTTTGGACAACTAATTAGAGTTTAAAAGTAATCCTCCGCTATGTATGAGGCAGAAGTTTTGTAAACACAATATATTATAGTTTTCGTTTGGAGCAGTGATTCCTAAGCTTAAAAAGCTTAATATTTCCTGAGCAGGTAATGCAGAGAATCATGTGAAGAATTACTCGGATAGACAGGAAAACAAACTAGTAAATATGGAACAAGCTGGAGGGCAATATGTAACTGTTTTTGATGCTGCTTTCTGCGCTAGTCTATCCTGAAGAAGTCTCACCATTTCTGCTACCTAAATGCCCTTGAACCTGCTTACTGTATTCAACCCTTGACCACAGACAGTTTTTCCCACGCACACTTACCTCCATTACCTACTACATTATTCCTTGATGTCTCTGGATTTGTTCTATGCCTTCTTTCAGTCAATTTCTGTCGTCAGTTTCCTTCCTCCACGGATAGATTCAGTACTACACAGTTTTCGTCGTAAATACCCAACCTAATTATTTTCATTTTCTGTAACATTACAATTCTAAAGCTGCTAATCTTTACTGTTTATAATCCACATGTCACTTCCAGGTACGGCAACATCCAAACAAATTCTGTAAGAAAAACACTTCCTACTACTTAATTTAATAGCAGAAAACCTTTTCCAGCCATTGCCGACCTGAGTTTTGTGTACTGTTTAGTTTTATATCATTGCTGCCCGACCAACAAAAACTATCTAATAAAAAAATGGTTCAAATGGCTCTGAGCACAATGGGACTTAACTTCTGAGGTCATCAGTCCCCTAGAACTTAGAAATACTTAAACCTAACTAACCTAAGGACATCAAACACAACCATACCCGAGGCAGGATTCGAACCTGCGACCGTAGCGGTCGCGTGGTTCCAGTCTGTAGCGCCTAGAACCGCTCGGCCACTCCGGCCGGCACTATCTAATACTATCTAATACATCCCACAGCACCACGTTATATAATTTGTACTTCTGTTTCATAAAATTTGGCTCTTTGAACTATAGTTTATTCTCTATACACGTATACTTTTGACCCAATCTATCTCCAGATGAGCGCGTATAAATGGTTAACCTTAACCAGACGTACGCAAACATCGCAGTACCTACAACCTGCGACACCTCACTTTAGTGAAAACTAACCCTTATGCAGAGATGGCAGTATACCTTTTGAGTTGGCCATCATACCGGCGTGGGCGTGGAGGGGCTCCACCCTTAAAAAAAAATCTCTACAAGTTTTAGATAACTTTACTACCTGTACTTTATTGCGGGTAGCCTAATAATTAGAAACCATCAATTCTTCGCCACACTTTTCAAAAGCTTCTGTCTAATCTAAAGATACTGAAAATATTACTTTGTCCTTCTTCCAAGATATTGTCTTGATATCGCTACATCTTTCTGCAACCAGCATTTGTCTTCCCCCAGGCTGGCTTCTACCAGTTTTTCCATTATTGAATGGAAAATCCGTATTAGTGTTTTGTAACCATGACTTCTAAACAGATGGTTTGGTAATACGTAATTATCACTGTAGTTACGCTGATGGCCATTAAATTTGCAACACCATGAAGACGGCATTCAATAAACATCAATTTGACGTGACGTACAGTCCACGCTTGGATAGGCAGCTGGTTAGCAGTTCAGTGCTACAGCACAAAGTAGAGTAGTACCGTTGTGACCAGAGGAAACTACTTTCGTCCGACCATAACTGTGATTTCTTTGACTGCTTGGTGAAGTGGCTCATAGGAACTGTAACTTATGAAATATTATTTCAATTTATTATATTAATTAATAAAAGATTTACTTAACTTTGACACATGTCTATGATATAGGAGTACTGGATAGTTTACAGCTGTCATTGACTAGCAAAGCATTACTTGACGTATTAATTAACAAACTGTTCTCTTGGGTACAAAATTCAACATTTATGAAATTACTTTTTCATCAGGAAACTTCAACTCTCACTATATTACAAGATGATGTTCACTGCTGTTGATGTGGTCACGAACTGGACCGAGCACTTCGGTGCTTTTCTCTACATTGACCTCCGGTGCGAGGGCGCTGCTGTGCTACGAAGGGAGGCGTGATCTCTAGGAGCGCCTCCCATACGTCACTGCGGATTGCTGCGAAATCTCGCTAACGTCTGTGGTATCGATTCACGCTGCAGACTTTGGTGTAGCATCATGGTCTCTGAACAATACCACACAGACAACCTACATTCAGTGCATAATAAAATACATACAGTGAGTTTCCCAAACAGAAGTAGAATTTTAAAAGTTCGGTTTTTCTCAGATTATTCTGTTGTGCCCCAGGTTAAGAACTAGAAACTTCTGGCTTTATTGCTCAGACTTCGACACTGACAATATCATATCGGGACTGTGGTTTATCATTGCACAATATTGATTCTCAAATTCCTCAGAATTCCGTGATCGTCATGCATACATAATATATATGGACTAATAACGGTCTTACTCAGTGCCATGCAGGATCTCAGTGGTCTTGCGCGACTAGCTTCCAAGGGGAGAGAAGTATTGTACAATCGGCCATGTACACTCCTGGAAATTGAAATAAGAACACCGTGAATTCATTGTCCCAGGAAGGGAAACTTTATTGACACATTCCTGGGGTCAGATACATCACATGATCACACTGACAGAACCACAGGCACATAGACACAGGCAACAGAGCATGCACAATGTCGGCACTAGTACAGTGTATATCCACCTTTCGCAGCAATGCAGGCTGCTATTCTCCCATGGAGACGATCGTAGAGATGCTGGATGTAGTCCTGTGGAACGGCTTGCCATGCCATTTCCACCTGGCGCCTCAGTTGGACCAGCGTTCGTGTTGGACGCGCAGACCGCGTGAGACGACGCTTCATCCAGTCCCAAACATGCTCAATGGGGGACAGATCCGGAGATCTTGCTGGCCAGGGTAGTTGACTTACACCTTCTAGAGCACGTTGGGTGGCACGGGATACATGCGGACGTGCATTGTCCTGTTGGAACAGCAAGTTCCCTTGCCGGTCTAGGAATGGTAGAACGATGGGTTCGATGACGGTTTGGATGTACCGTGCACTATTCAGTGTCCCCTCGACGATCACCAGTGGTGTACGGCCAGTGTAGGAGATCGCTCCCCACACCATGATGCCGGGTGTTGGCCCTGTGTGCCTCGGTCGTATGCAGTCCTGATTGTGGCGCTCACCTGCACGGCGCCAAACACGCATACGACCATCATTGGCACCAAGCCAGAAGCGACTCTCATCGCTGAAGACGACACGTCTCCATTCGTCCCTCGCTTCACGCCTGTCGCGACACCACTGGAGGTGGGCTGCACGATGTTGGGGCGTGAGCGGAAGACGGCCTAACGGTGTGCGGGACCGTAGCCCAGCTTCATGGAGACGGTTGCGAATGGTCCTCGCCGATACCCCAGGAGCAACAGTGTCCCTAATTTTCTGGGAAGTGGCGGTGCGGTCCCCTACGGCACTGCGTAGGATCCTACGGTCTTGGCGTGCATCCGTGCGTCGCTGCGGTCCGGTCCCAGGTTGACGGGCACGTGCACCTTCCGCCGACCACTGGCAACAACATCGATGTACTGTGGAGACCTCACGCCCCACGTGTTGAGCAGTTCGGCGGTACGTCCACCCGGCCTCCGCATGCCCACTATACGCCCTCGCTCAAAGTCCGTCAACTGCACGTACGGTTCACGTCCACGCTGTCGCGGCATGCTACCAGTGTTAAAGACTGCGATGGAGCTCCGTATGCCACGGCAAACTGGCTGACACTGACGGCGGCGGTGCACAAATGCTGCGCAGCTAGCGCCATTCGACGGCCAACACCGCGGTTCCTGGTGTGTCCGCTGTGCCGTGCGTGTGATCATTGCTTGTACAGCCCTCTCGCAGTGTCCGGAGCAAGTATGGTGGGTCTGACACACCGGTGTCAATGTGTTCTTTTTTCCATTTCCAGGAGTGTATGATGACACACCCACCTCACGTTCCTTTATTCATGAAAACGACTTGCTTGCAGCAAGACAAGTATCCACATGGACACTTACATGACGTCTGCAGCACCATGGTTCGTCAGCATGGAGACTGTTGTTGGCGCTCCTCTTGATGCAATACCAGAGAGTGACAGACTGACGGTAGTGTGTCAAACGACAACACTCCTCGCATGAAAACCATCACATAGTAATTTCCCACGATTATGATTCTGTGTACTGCATCATCCATGTGAGGGGGCCCCTAGGTGAACAAACGTTGCCAGATTCCTCTCGTCTTTGTCATGTAGGCACACCACCACGCATGTTGGCATGGGGTGCCCTTGAGTTTGCGGTGTCATCACTTCCGGCTCGTATAGCTGGGAATTTGAACAGCAGATAATATACCTCATTCGTATTCGTAAACGTCTCTGAGATGAATACAAACGGTGTATCATATGGTCCAGCTGTGCAGCCAGAGTTAGCATAAGTCCATTCCTATACTGACAAAATACATAGAGAGAGACTGATTTCCTGTAGAAAATGGATCATTCTGCACAAGGGTACAATGTACTTCTCTCACACTGGGAAAGATCAAATACACTGCTGGCCATTAAAATTGCTACACCAAGATGCAGATGATAAACGGGTATTCATTGGACAAATATATTATACTAGAACTGACATGTGATTACATTTTCACGTAATTTGGGTTCATAGGTCCTGAGAAATCAGTACCCAGAACAACCACCTATGACCGTAATAACGGCCTTGATACGCCTGGGCATTGAGTCGGACAGAGCTTGGTTGGCGTGTACAGGTACAGATGCCCATGCAGCTACAACACGATACAACAGTTCATCACGAGAAGTGACCAGCGTATTGTGACGAGCCAGTTGCTCGGCCACCATTGACCAGAAGTTTTCACTTGGTGAGAGATCTGGAGAATGTGCTGGCCAGGGCAGCAGTCGAACATTTTCTGTATCCAGGAAGGCCCGTGCAGGATCTGTAACATGCGGTCGTGCACGGGTCGTAACACATCTGAAATGTAACGTCCACTGTTCAAAGTGCCATCAATGCGAACAAGAGGTGACCGAGATGTGTAACCAATGGCGCCCCATACCATCACGCCAGTATGGCGATGACGAATACACACTTCCAATTCGCCGCGATGTCGCCAAACACGGGTGCGACCATCATAATGCTGTAAATAGAATCTGGATTCATCCGAAAAAATGACGTTTTGCCATTCGTGCACCCAGGTTCGTCGTTGAATACACCATCGCAGGCGCTCCTGTCTGTGATGAAGCGTGAAGGGCATCCGTAGCAATGGTCTCCGAGCTGATAGTCCATGCTGCTGCAAACGTCGTCGAACTGTTCGTGCAGATGGTTGTTGTCTTGCAAGCGTCCCCACCTGTTGCCTCAGGGATCGAGACGTGGTTGCACGATTCGTTACAGCAATGCAGATAAGATGCCTGTCATCTCGACTGCTAGTGGTACGAGGCCGTTGGGATCCAGCACGGCATTCCGTATTACCCTCCTGATCCCACCGATTCCATATTCTGCTAACAGTTATTGGATCTCAACCAACGCGAGCAGCAATGTCGCGATACGATAAACCGCAATCGCGATAGGCTACAATCCGACATTTATCAAAGTCGGAAACGTGATGGTACGCATTTTTCCTCCTTACACGATGCATCACAACAACGTTTCACCAGGCAACGCCGATCAACTGTTTGTGTATGAGAAATCGGTTGGAAACTTTCCTCGTGTCAGCACGTTGTAGGTGTCGCCACCGGCGCCATTCTTGTGTGAATGCTCTGAAAACCCAATCGTTCACATATCACAGCATCTTCTTCCTGTCGGTTAAATTTCCTGTCTGTAGCACGTCATCTTCGTGGTGTAGCAATTTTAATGGCCAGTAGTGTAGATGCGTCGTCCTGTTGTACCTGCATCCAAATTTCCTGCAATTCTCGAACTGTCCGCGTTCTTCCTTAGTGTGAAAGATGGCAGGCACTTCTTGGTGTGTACGGGTCGTGTGGGTAGAAGAGCTGAAACACATCTGGTTTTGGTGCTCTGAGGTGGGCAGAGGAACTCTGACACTTCAAAGAAATTAGTGACCACAAATAAACACGTTATTGCACTGCAATGCTTAACTAAATGATAATTAAATCAAGACCCTAAGCTGTCGACAGGCGTTGATATACATCAACGGGGACAGTTGAAAATGTGTGCCCCGACCGGGACTCGAACTCGATATCTCCTGCTTACATGAGCCACCGAGGGCACAGAGGATAGTGCAACTTCAGGGATTTATCCCTTGCATGCTCCCCGTGAGACCCACATTCCCAACTTAATGTCGCACACTACAATCGTAGTGCCCCTGCCCATTACACTCATTACTCACGGCAGACAATCCTACCGAGTCCCGTAAGAGTTGGGGCAGTATGTGTGCATCCACCACAGAAGAAGAAGGTCAATGGCAGACACGTCTGAAAAAATAGATACCGTCTTCATATACACTTGACTAAGGTTGTACAGCAACTCGTTGGACGCGCTTACTGACAGATACAACTAAGCAGTGGCCTGTCAAGGTTTACATTACTGAAGACAATGTCAACAAGACTCTGTCCACCCTGGGCGCCATACTGTCAATCACAATAGCAAACACTTGTCCCTATGAGCAGGCTATAGGCTACTCCACTTGTAGACTAAGTCTGTCACGCTGATCTCCACTATGGACTGTAGTTACGAACTATAACTTTGAAACTCCAACTAGAATTGTCGTACGCCAACCCGAACATGAACCCCATTGCTGCCTGTGGATGCCGCGTATCACAACGCGGAAGTCCACCTCATTAGTGGCGGCGCGGAGATTGCTGATTGGGCCGCGCCTTTGGTTGACGACAAACTTCAAAGCGTCGCCCGTGGCGCCAGACGGAAACTGTGTTAGCGTGCCATCTCCGGTTGCGTCCATTACCGGAGCCACAAGACTTCTGGCCCGTCCATCTCCCCCGACAGAAGGCCCTTTCATTTTATTGATTATGCAAAGTTCAGTTATGGGTTGAAGGCTAGTCTTTTACATGCAGATACGAGTAGAATAACTGAGCACTATGTACTCGAATAACGTGATATTCCAATTACTTCAGGTTGTGGAACTCTCTTCTTTCAGATACTTCTGTCTGCCTTCTGTTTCGAGGCCACTTGGTACAGCTGAGGCACGCAGCTAAGGGGTACGTTAGCGAATCGAGTGAGTCGTACCATTTCTTGGAAGGGCGGGGGTGGGGACGGACAATAGCGAATATTCTGGGCACTGAGGTAACCACTGCACGGGGATGGCCAATGGCCGATGGACTGGTGACTGCAGGCGTTGCCTCGCAGCAGCTGTTGTATGATGTCTGAGAGCATGTGGCTCACTTTCTAGTTTGTTCCGGCCGAGTCACCCAGTTGCCTTCTCTGAAAGACATTTCCGGTGGCGTGTTCTGATGTTCAAATGGTGCTTCTGTGCGAAATGACGAGACTTCAGCTATAACGCCAGCACGTTTTCTTTGCTGGTCTTCCTAGAACTGTATATGCATCCCTGCAGGATATATGACCCTATGGCACGACACAGAGGCTGCCTTCTTTACACATTGTGTTGGCGGATTTCCTTGCATACGGTTTCCTGCGCGTGAAATCTATGCTCTCGGTGATTGGTGGGCTAGCTGTGGCGTCAGCTCACGTTTTCAGGCTTCGTTTACTCTCTAGCAGGAAGCTACTCAATTGGAGGGTTTTGCTTAACTACACGGGTGATGGGAGTCCAGTGCACTAGTTTCGGAGATGTTCCTTGCTTGGTTTGCTGTTCAAACAAGATTGGTATTTATGGGCTTTTGGCGGTCTCAGCACCATGCGTTTTGGTGGATGGGAAGTTCTCTTTTGAAGTGAGTGAGTAAATACACTCCTGGAAATTGAAATAAGAACACCGTGAATTCATTGTCCCAGGAAGGGGAAACTTTATTGACACATTCCTGGGGTCAGATACATCACATGATCACACTGACAGAACCACAGGCACATAGACACAGGCAACAGAGCATGCACAATGTCGGCACTAGTACAGTGTATATCCACCTTTCGCAGCAATGCAGGCTGCTATTCTCCCATGGAGACGATCGTAGAGATGCTGGATGTAGTCCTGTGGAACGGCTTGCCATGCCATTTCCACCTGGCGCCTCAGTTGGACCAGCGTTCGTGCTGGACGTGCAGACCGCGTGAGACGACGCTTCATCCAGTCCCAAACATGCTCAATGGGGGACAGATCCGGAGATCTTGCTGGCCAGGGTAGTTGACTTACACCTTCTAGAGCACGTTGGGTGGCACGGGATACATGCGGACGTGCATTGTCCTGTTGGAACAGCAAGTTCCCTTGCCGGTCTAGGAATGGTAGAACGATGGGTTCGATGACGGTTTGGATGTACCGTGCACTATTCAGTGTCCCCTCGACGATCACCAGTGGTGTACGGCCAGTGTAGGAGATCGCTCCCCACACCATGATGCCGGGTGTTGGCCCTGTGTGCCTCGGTCATATGCAGTCCTGATTGTGGCGCTCACCTGCACAGCGCCAAACACGCATACGACCATCATTGGCACCAAGGCAGAAGCGACCCTCATCGCTGAAGACGACACGTCTCCATTCGTCCCTCCATTCACGCCTGCCGCGACACCACTGGAGGCGGGCTGCACGATGTTGGGGCGTGAGCGGAAGACGGCCTAACGGTGTGCGGGACCGTAGCCCAGCTTCATGGAGACGGTTGCGAATGGTCCTCGCCGATACCCCAGGAGCAACAGTGTCCCTAATTTGATGGGAAGTGGCTGTGCGGTCCCCTACGGCACTGCGTAGGATCCTACGGTCTTGGCGTGCATCCGTGCGTCGCTGCGGTCCGGTCCCAGGTCGACGGGCACGTGCACCTTCCGCCGACCACTGGCGACAACATCGATGTACTGTGGAGACCTCACGCCCCACGTGTTGAGCAATTCGGCGGTACGTCCACCCGGCCTCCCGCATGCCCACTATACGCCCTCGCTCAAAGTCCGTCAACTGCACATACGGTTCACGTCCACGCTGTCGCGGCATGCTACCAGTGTTAAAGACTGCGATGGAGCTCCGTATGCCACGGCAAACTGGCTGACACTGACGGCGGCGGTGCACAAATGCTGCGCAGCTAGCGCCATTCGACGGCCAACACCGCGGTTCCTGGTGTGTCCGCTGTGCCGTGCGTGTGATCATTGCTTGTACAGCCCTCTCGCAGTGTCCGGAGCAAGTATGGTGGGTCTGACACACCGGTGTCAATGTGTTCTTTTTTCCATTTCCAGGAGTGTAGTTCAGGCATAATCTGGAAATTTCGTGGACGTGCTTCTTTCGAAGACTTCACTCTAGAGTCCTTTGATCGACCTGCTGCACAGCTGGCGTGATCACAGCATTGGCTTCCATCTGGTGCAGCCATCACCAACATGCATGGCGGCAACAGTAGTGACAATATGCGCAGCTCTGGCATTTAGGGAATTAATAGGGCGTTCAAACACTCCTTCTGTAGCAGACTCAACAGTACCAAGGCTGCAGTATGAGTCAATTGTGTGCGTTCCAAAGTAGTCATTTCCGAGTGATCCGTTACTGGTGCGTAGTAAGGTAATTCAGGTCTGATCTTGTTCCCCTCAAATACACACTAGGTTGCACAGTAATTCACAGAGAGCAGTAGGGGCCCGTGGTGAATCCTGACAACCATACAACCTCGGATTTCACTTGTACTTGAAGTTTAAGACTAATGATCATTAAATATTCGAGCGTGCACTCACTATTCACATTAATGCACCTGATTTAAATAAATCTTACTGCGATGGAAAGACTTTATGCAACTTCAGTACTGAAACATAGTTTCTATACCTGCACCCTAATCACAGATTTTAGCAGATATCAATTAATTTTTCTAATAAATATTATTGTGAACTTGGTACAACTCAAGCAGCGTTGCATGAAGCCAGCAACTAAATTCATGTCTTCAAATACTTGTGTAAAGTGCGCGTCATTTATGTTGGCGGCCGAGTTTAGGTTCGTTAGCGTAACGGTTAAGGTATTGGGCTGCTATGCGAAAGATTACGAGTTCAAACCTTGCGCTTAGTATTTTCATTATTTAAAAACAATATCGAAGTGCCTTACTTCACGAATTATATTCGTTTGAATGCAATTTTTTGAAATTTGATTTTTACACGTCTTCTTGACTGATACCTTCCCCCCATAAATGACTTAATTTTGTTTCGATGTTCAAAAAATGGTTCAAATGGCTCTGAGCACTATGGGACTCAACATCTTGGGTCATAAGTCCCCTAGAACGTAGAACTACTTAAACCTAACTAACCTAAGGACAGCACACACACCCATGCCCGAGGCAGGATTCGAACCTGCGACCGTAGCAGCCTCGCGGTTCCAGACTGCAGCGCCAGAACCGCACGGCCATCGCGTTCGATGTTCAACGCAGTTATTATGCTGCATTAAATGTGGTAAACCATTTCACGAAATTTTGAAGAGTTTGCAAAGGTAGATGTCCATAGCATATACTTTCCTTATGGTCGATTTTAGTTGCCACAATGTTGAGAATGAAATGTGGACATATACCTAAATTTCATATAAAATTTACTGCATAACAATATCTCATTTAATTTAAGTACGACATAGGTGTCTACTGAAATATATTCCTCTTCTGCAACTGTAATAAGGGACTTATTTAGACCAGACGCGTTTCTCTCTTTTGAAGCATCTTCAGTGGACATTATTTTGTCTCCTCCATTGCCAAGTCACCTTTCGTAGTTTTGTGCTGCGGTAACACAATATTCAACGTTTGTGTTGGCTGATCAGTGTTTTAGCAAATAAATGATGTTTGTGTGTGTCACACACAAAAATTATATTTGACATAGCTCAGAGCACTTCACTGATAGACGGTATATTCAAGTCCTAATGTTTTTGTAAGTGCACAGTTTTATTTAATGTATTTTGTCTACTTCCTTTTGATTGATTGAAGTGCTTTAAAATAAAGCCAAACGCGCTCAGTGTAAATAAAACTTTTGTTACAGTCGCGAAAGACGGAAAATTTCTCAATATTGCATACGACACCTATGTGGTACTTAAATGAGCTATTGTTATACAGTAAATTTTATATGAAATTTAGGTATCTTGTCCACATTTCATTCTCAACATTGTGGCAACTAAAATCGACCGTACGGAAAGTATACTCTATGGACTTTTACCTGTGCAAACTCTTCAAAATTTCGTGCAATGGTTTACTATATTTAATGCTGCATAGTATCTGCGTTGAACATCGAAACAAAATTAAGTCATTTATGGGGGGAAGGTATCAATCAAGAAGATGTGTAAAAATCTAATTTTTGGGCCAAATAGTTTTTGTGGAATCGATTAATAAGAGTGTCAAAGCAGTCGGATCACGATGTGTCTGCACAGGCGAGCAGTGCAGTGACAAAATCGCGCACAGCGCGGAATGCAGGGAGCACGTCTCTGTAGCAGCGGAAGGGTTAATGCGGCCGTGGTGGCTTTACTTCATGAACTGCGCGCTCCCCCCTACACGTAAGCTTGCGAACTATGCTATACTATGGCGCTGCTTCTATTGGCGCGTGCGTCGTGTGCAACTGGCAACGCAGCAATCTCCTGCGTATGGGCGGGCATGCGCGAGCCGCCAAGATAAAAGAATTGGACTATGGTCTATTCATCTCAGACAGACTCAGGCTCCTTCCTTGCGCTTACTTTCTCCTCTAATATCACTCTCTCTGTGTGTCACCCCTTCGTAAGTAGGACTGTGGTCCATTATGATTATGTCTTGAATGACTACACTCTTCGAGTCCACCTACACCAGTTCGATGACCTATAGTACTTGCGTTTTTTTTTTTCTTATAATCCTGAAGATCATCACGCGTCATTAGGTACTATAGGCGATTCTCTGACGAACAGTCAATCTGTGGACGTTGATGTTGCGGCTTGACTGAAAGGTGAACTAGAGTTGAGCGTGCTCGTAGTCCCACTGCCAGTGATTGGTTCAAAACCATTTTATATTGACTCTTGTGTGGGTACATTTGGTCTTTTCTGTGCTGTAGAAGCTGCTGATTCCGTCTAAATACCACGTCTCTGCTGCGTGGACATCCAGAAGCTCGTCTACGAATGTGAAAATGGTCTCGTGTCAGATGTTGCCAGCATCGATTCACAAGTAACTTGGTATGTCCAACTTGTGTGAAAATTCTCCGAGAGCGACATCGAGACACTCGAAAGGCCACAATGTGAATTTTCTGAAACTCGTTCAGTTGGCTGCCGGAAGCTCGAGTGCGTCTCTGTGGTATGGTTCCCGCTGGCTCCGCACCGTTGTCACTGCAATGTAACTGATAGTACGAGGGCAGTTCAATAAGTAATGCAACACATTTTGTTTCTGAAACAGGGGTTGTTTTATTCAGCATTGAAATACACCAGGTTATTCCCCAATCTTTTAGCTACACAACACTAGTTTTCAATGTAATCTCCATTCAATGCTACGGCCTTACGCCACCTTGAAATGAGGGCCTGTATGCCTGCACGGTACCATTCCACTGGTCGATGTCGGAGCCAACGTCGTACTGCATCAATAACTTCTTCATCATCCGCGTAGTGCCTCCCACGGATTGCGTCCTTCATTGGGCCAAACGTATGGAAATCCGACGGTGCGAGATCGGGGCTGTAGGGTGCATGAGGAAGAACAGTCCACTGAAGTTTTGTGAGCTCCTCTCGGGTGCGAAGACTTGTGTGAGGTCTTGCGTTGTCATGAAGAAGGAGAAGTTCGTTCAGATTTTTGTGCCTACGAACACGCTGAAGTCGATTCTTCAATTTCTGAAGAGTAGCACAATACACTTCAGAGTTGATCGTTTGACCATGGGGAAGGACATCGAACAGAATAACCCCTTCAGCGTCCCAGAAGACTGTAACCATGACTTTACCGGCTGAGGGTATGGCTTTAAACTTTTTCTTGGTAGGGGAGTGGGTGTGGCGCCACTCCATTGATTGCCGTTTTGTTTCAGGTTCGAAGTGATGAACCCATGTTTCATCGCCTGTAACAATCTTTGACAAGAAATTGTCACCCTCAGCCACATGACGAGGAAGCAATTCCGCACAGATGGTTCTCCTTTGCTCTTTATGGTGTTCGGTTAGACAACGAGGGACCCAGCGGGAACAAACCTTTGAATATCCCAACTGGTGAACAATTGTGACAGCACTACCAACAGAGATGTCCAAGTTGAGCACTGAGTTGTTTGATGGTGATCCGTCGATCATCTCGAACGAGTGTGTTCGCACGCTCCGCCATTGCAGGAGTCACAGCTGTGCACGGCCGGCCCGCACGCGGGAGATCAGACAGTCTTGCATGACCTTGCGGCGATGATGACATAGGCTTTGCCCAACGACTCACCGTGCTTTTGTCCACTGCCAGATCACCGTAAACATTCTGCAAGCGCCTATGAATATCTGAGATGCCCTGGTTTTCCGCCAAAAGAAACTCGATCACTGCCCGTTGTTTGCAACGCACATCCGTTACAGACACTATTTTAACAGCTCCGTACAGCGCTTCCACCTGTCGGAAGTCAATGAAACTATACGAGACGAAGCGGGAATGTTTGAAAATATTCCACAAGAAATTTCCGATTTTTTCAACCAAAATTGGCCGAGAAAAAAATGTGTTGCATTACTTATTGAACTGCCCTCGTAGTACCGGATTTGAGATGCATCACTAACTCTTGCGGGTTTCTCCTGCAACCAAGCTCTGTATGCACACATCAAAAAATTTCAGAATTCTAAATTTATGATTGTGCTTACATGCTTTCTTGTACCAATTTACACGTTCTTGCTTCATAATAATATAAAGACTACATCGTTCCCACAGCGGCAGGTCTTATTCTGCAGCAACCTCAGCATTTTCTTTTAAAGCGTAGAAACGAGGTACTATCCAAAATACGAAAATATCCCAACAAAAATCAGAAATATTAGTTCTTAAATTCCAGCATCACCTATGAAATAGTGCTTCTATGCAATGTTTCCAACGATTTTCATGGTGTTAGAAGCAGCGCTGGAAGTCTGCTGGTTGACATTAATTACGATTCGGCTTGGATCTCTTCTACGGAGTCTTTGAACTTCATTTTCGGGAAAGGAAAACATGGCAAGGCGCTAGATCAGGCAAATAGGGTAGTTGAGGAGCAATTGTAATGTTACTGAATGCCAGGGACTCCCTGAAGTGCATGACCACAATGCAGCAACTAGTCTTTGCTCTCCCATCTCTCAGGCCTTTAGTGTCTGATATACTCTTCTGTCTCCTCAAGACGTCGCAGTCTGATCATACGGAAGAAATTCCTTATGGGCACTTGAATGACTTTCATGCTGCGAACTTCACATGCTTTTCTGGAAGGCGGAGAGGATTATGTCTTGCTCTAAGAAGATTGCTGTTCGCTCTTTTGTTTGAGGGTCATAACCCTGCGCCCATGATTCACCAGCTGTTATGGCTGTGGACAGGAAATAGTGATCCTCTCGAAATGTTGTTTGCAGTTCCAAGTACACTTGAACACGATGGTCTCGTTGGTCGACGTTTTAAAATGAGGAATGACGTCGCTGGATTCGAGTCATGCTCATTTCATCAGCTAGAATCAATTCAATGTCCCTTATGAAACCCAACTTTGCCACAAACATAATGAAATGTCTGACTTCTGTTCCTTTGGATCACTTCACGCACTTTCACTATCGTTTCCGGAGTTGTGTACCGTAACGTTCGCTCACGAAAGTTTTGTCATCCTTCACAGCCTCCCTGCTTTTTTTAAATGGCTTAAGCCACTCAGATATTCTTGTTTTGCTCAAAGCTTGCTCACCAAGGTCCGTCTCAGAGTGCAGTGGCTTTCAGCGTCAATTTCGTGGAGCTTGGCACAAAACTGAAACGAGATTTCTTTCATTCAAATCGGACATTTCGGAATTTGCAGGTACAATTGACCACGGTGAAAGAAACCAACGAAAACGTTCACACCGATGCACTTACAAAGACGCTAAGTGCCAGAGGCGACTGTCGGCGAAATTTCGTGATACTAAATGTTTGGGCGCAATATTCAGTACCTCGACGTCTGAGGTAGCACCTCGTACAGAGAATACTATCATCCATTGCCAGACGACATTGAATCCATTGCCAGTAGACCCACTATCAACCAGGTGGAATACGCTTCCATCAGTTATTCAAAATGACAATGACAATCGCATTATTTATTTTGCCACCAACCGGTTTCAACCCGCGATGGGGTCATCTTCAGGGCAATTTACGCCATTTGGTCGCTCGCTGGACTCGTCACTCTGCCTGTGCACGGTTGGTAACTATCATAGTTGGTAACTATGATAATCATTCTCATATATGTCAAAAAATAATATATTACAAACGATATGTTGACGATATTTTAATATTATTTGACGGCACAACAGAAGAAATAAATAACTTGACAGAAATAATGAACAGTATAAATCCAAAACTTATGTTTACAGTGGAACACGAACAACATAGAAGTATTAATTATCTGGATCTAACGATTTATAACGATAATGGACAGCATACCTCATACATCGTAAACCGACCACTACTGATACAATAATCCATGCCAAATCATGCCACCCAATGAGATATAAAAAAGCATTTCTGTATACGATGATAAATCGGTTAAATAAGATACCATTAATGCCAGAGCAGAGACAAAAAGAAATCAACATTTCAAAACAAATAGCTATATCCAGTGAATACGATGTGAATGTAGTAGAGACAATACAAAAGAAAATACAGGCACAGCGGCCCAAAATACCAGAAAAAAATTTTCTCGATATCCGAT
The DNA here is from genome assembly GCF_023864275.1 of Schistocerca cancellata. Lineage (NCBI taxonomy): Eukaryota > Metazoa > Arthropoda > Insecta > Orthoptera > Acrididae > Schistocerca > Schistocerca cancellata. Next base: position 152,903,206 of record NC_064633.1, read on the forward strand.
AAAATAAATAGACTATTTAAGGAATCAGACATTACGATAACCTTTTCCTCGAACATTCTAGCAAATAACAGGAGATTCTTTACATCGGGCGTCGACAACTAACCTGCAAAGACTGTAAAAAAAAATCTACATTGGACAGACAGGGAGAAATTTTAAAACTAGGTTCAAAGAACATACCACGGTATATATGGTAGTTACCAACTATGATAGTTATCAACCGTGCACAGGCATGGTGACGACTCCAGTTAGCGACCAAATGGAGTTAATTGCCCTGAAGATGACCCCATCAAGTGTTGAAACCGGTCGGCGGAAAAATAAATAATGCGATTGTAACTCTCAAAAAAATGGCTCTGAGCACTATGGGACTCAACATCTTAGGTCATAAGTCCCCTAGAACTTAGAACTACTTAAACCTAAGGACATCACACACACCCACGCCCGAGGCAGGATTCGAACCTGCGACCGTAGCAGTCCCGCGGTTCCGGACTGCAGCGCCAGAACCGCTAGACCACCGCGGCCGGCTGTAACTCTCATTCTGAATAATTGATTATAAGTAAATTAATCGCTGTCTATCTCCATACAACTATGTTGTCTTAAAATTTATACGTTGCCATCATTTCTAAACTGGCATCGCTTCAACTGGTATTAAATAGCTTGTTTTCTGGCGGTGTTTTGTCGAGATTTCGTCGGGACCTAGATAAATCGATGAAACGTGAAGGGTGGAAGGTGTCGCTGGACCTGTGACTGAAGGAACGGGCGGGCTGCGCTGCGGCCTGTCCCACTGAACAGCTGCGCAGAGCCGGCGCGGCGGGCTGCAGACCGCGGCACCGGGGTAGGGCCTTTGTCACCCAGGCCCGCGGCCGCACAAAGGTGCCGTGGCGCGCATCTGCGGAAGACTGATGCGGGCTCTTTGTGGCCGCTGGCGGTGGGCGGTGGTGGGCGGCGGGGTCGGCACCCTGACTGATAGCTGCGCTAATTGCCGCCCACGCCGCGAGCTCTCTGCCGGGTAAGCCGCGGCGGCACCTGTGGTTACGAAATCCACGGGGAGTCTACTAGCGGCAGATTCGACGTACAGCAACTGTCGGGCAGAAAATTGAACCTCTTTGCTAGTCCACCACAATCTTGGAATGATGAATTCTGACGATAACTTTAGTCCAAAGACCAACTTTCGGTGTGTGGCGAAGAGTACTTTAGGTACTATTATCTCTCCACTCGCACCCCTAAATCCCTGTTCTCTTCGTGAATTAACCTCAGAGTGAGCTCTAATTCGCTGTAAATCATGGTACTTCCTGTAGACGACAAACAGTTTGAAAAATTAAGCCGGCCGGTGTGGCCGAGCGGTTATAGGTGCTACAGTCTGGAACCGCGCGACCGCTACGGTCGCAGGTTCGAATCCTGCCTCGGGCATGGATGTGTGTGATGTCCTTGGGTTGGTTAGGTTTAAGTAGTTCTAACTTCTAGGGGACTGATGACCACAGCAGTTAAGTCCCATAGTGCTCAGAGCCATTTGAACAATTTTTTGAAAAATTAAACTCTTGGAATAAGACACGCCTAACAGCCTTACCAGTGAGGGTCTCACGTAAAAATAAGCTAAAAATGAAGCGATAAGTCTCGAATCGACAGTTTTAGCTGTGGTGATTGATGACAATCCTGTTGACATTTGGTAACCAGGTGTGTGGGCTGGTGGCAGGAAGAGGCGAAATGAGAAGAAGGCTCTGGACCACTTGGAGAAATGTCAACCGAACTAGACGCACACATAACTTATTCTACGGAAAATATTATCTTGGGAATGGTATACAATTAGCGCTCCTACGCTTAGCAATGGCAAGGACACGATATGTTAGCATAATTCTGGAAAGCGTTTAAAAATTTCAAAAAAAATTCGTAACTGCAAAGGAAATCATTATTTCATGGGGTGCTTGTCTTTATTTTTAAATAATTATTTATTTCGTTAATAGTACGCAGCTGATTTCACCCTCTTCGGCATTATTAATACACTGACGTGACAAAAGCTATAGGATAGAAATATGCACACACAGATGCCGGTAGTATGGCGTACGTACGGTATAAAAGGGCAGTTCATTGGCGGAGCTATTATTTGTTCTGTGATAATCCACATTAAAATGTCTCCGACGTGATTACGACCACACCATGGGAATTAACAAACTCTGAACCCGGAATGAAATATTCCATCTGGGAAATCATTAGGAAACAGAATATTCCGAAGTTCGTAATGTCAAGAGTGTGCCGAGAACACCAAATTTCAGGCGTTACCTCTCGCTGCGGACAACGCAGTAGCCGACGGCATTCATCTTACAACCCAGAGCAGCAGCATTTGCGTAGAGTTGTCAGATCCAACAAAGAAGGAACACTGAGTGAAAAAACCCTCAGAAGTAACTGTGGGGCGTACGACGAAGTAACCGTTAGGACATTACGACGGAATTTGCCGTTAACGGTCTACGTCTGCAGACTACCTACGCGAGTGTATTAGCTAACAGAAGTCCCTCCGATGGGCTAGAGATCACATCGGTTGGGCCATAGACGACTGGTCAGATGACTCACTATTGGGTGGTGAGAGCTGACATTAGCCTTCGAGGGTGGTACAGACCCCACGAAGCCATGGACCTAATTTGTCAAATAGGCACTGTGCAAGACAGTGGTGAATCCATGATGATGTGGGCTGGCTTTAGATCCAATGGACTGGGGTCCTCTAGCTCAAATGAGCTGAACATTGACTGGAAATGGCTATGTTCGGTTACTTCGAGACCACTAGCACTCATTTATGGACTTCCTACTCCCAATGAACGGTGAATTGCACAATCCGAGCGAATGGCTTGGCCACCCAGATCGTCCGACATGAATCTCCTCGAAGATTTATGGGGCTTCACAGAGAGGTCAGCTCATGCACAAAATTCTGCACGGGCAAGGCTTTTGCTATTATGGATGGCAATAGATGCAGTGCGGCTCAGTATTTCATCATGGAGAATACAACGACTTGTTGAGTCCATGACACGTCGAGTTGCTCCACTACGCCGGACAAAAGGAGGTCCAACACGATTTTGGGAGGTATCCCCTCACTTTTGTCTCCCCAGTGTAATAAATAAGTTATCACACTGGTACAACGACAAAACCAGAACTTGCGTTGCGTTGCACTTTTTTCATTTTACATACGGATTTCAGATTCACGGTAGCCCGTACCTCATACAGTGTTGTGTTCCTTCTCAAAATGTTTTCATTAAAATTACAATTGATATAGTTCAATCGCTGAGAGCGCAAATTTGACCTCTGCCAGCCACCCTGACTAAATGAGTACCATATGACTGAAAACTTTAAAATGAAAGCTTTCGTCAATCGGAAACTTGGCTTCAGCACCGCAGTGCTTTTCTAGGCATGGGCGTTATTGGAGACGGTATGCCGTTGTCTTCCTCCAACTTCGAACTGACATACAGCTAACTGTCTGGGCACCTATATTTCAACGAGGATGCCGAACCTTAGTGCAGTGCCAGGGGGAGCAAAATCAGCTAACTGATAATAATACGGAATTAACTAATTGAAAATAATGATTTGAAGTGTTAAATTCAGCCGGCCGTGGTGGCCTGGCGGTTCTAGGCGCATCAGTCCGGAACACCCGGCTGCTACGGTCGCAGTTTCCAATACTGCCTCGGACATGGATGTGTGTGATGCCCTTAGGTTAGTTAGGCTTAAGTAGTTCTAAGTCCAGGTGACTGATGACCTCACATGTTAGGTCCCATAGTGCTGAGAGCCATTGGAACCATCGTTTAATTCAAAATAAAAGAACGAGCAATGCAGAAAAAATTATTTATTTTAAGAAATTTACAACTGCTGTCAATCGATACGTACAAAAGAACTTCGAAACGTATGGCTTATTATCTACGACAAAATTTTTTGGCTGTAGAGCACCTTTCGGTCTTCTATTTTAGGTGCTGACTGTGGAAGTGGTGACGTTTTAGTATAAGTCTGTAACGTCTGGAGCAATTTCAACTAATCTTGGTGCGTATATGACTTAATATCTGGAAAATAAATTACGGTTCATTAAGATACCTTAAGGGTGGTGCGCGGGTGTGAAATGATGACCAGCGACGAATTAGGTTCATGAGGGTGATGGGAGCGTTTGGAGCGGAGAGGAAGGTGGAAGAGGAATGTTAAATGTAGTTGTGGAATAACGAAAAACTAATTTAAAGTGACTAATATTAATAGTGTGTCCACAACCTACGGGGTCGTTCGCCGATTTGTGGCAGCTGTCATTAGATTTCACAGCCACTGCAGGGTAGGTCTGCGAAAGATAATTATAAAGCGAAAGATGAGGGTACGTTTGAAGGAGGAGAGTGCTAAAATTTTCTCTTTCAAACAGTTTGAGGTTGGAGAAGCTAATTTCACGCTCTAGTTCTTTTGAAAAATAAAACTGCCTTTCAAAATGTTCAAATGTGTATGAAATCTTATGGAACTTCTGCTAAGGTCATCAGTCCCTAAGCTTACACACTAATTAACCTAAATTATTCTAAAGACAAACACACACACCCATGCCCGAGGGAGGACTCGAAACTCCGCCGGCACCAGCCGCATAGTCCATGACTGCAGCGCCCTAGACCGCTCGGCTAATCCCGCGCGGCAACTGCCTTTCAATTTTCGCAAAGTTACTACATGCAGGCTACCAAAGTTTGAACTGCTTGCGTGAGTGAGCCTTTCTCGTAGCTACATATGAAGATGTCCACAAAATAAACAATTTCATACTAACCATGCTGCTAGATGTAGTCACTGAATGCAAGCCTATCGTCACTGGAGCAGATTCTGATTAGGTCATTGGTTTCTCAGCCGATTCCCTAACAATGCTTAACTCTGTTTTATTACCACACGCCGTCATTTACTGAAAGTGGGATTTTCGACTCAGATATCGCAGTAGCACAAAACTATGTATAAAGAAAGCACTGTCCAATTTAACTGAAGCGACAATCGTAACATGAGAGGAAGAGGATGAAGAAGTCTTTTTTCTCACAGATACTAGTCCTCCCCACCGAAGTCTTATCTTTAAGAGATCACTTCATAGTGACTGGTTTCATAAGTAACATGGTGTAAATCTGACATCGCCATGTTTCTCGCACGGATAAATTTATTTTGCTTGCTTAAAAGAAGATTCACACAATAATTTAGTCTCGCACCTGGAGAGGTAATCTTATTATATAGTTTATATTCAAGTTTTGTCTCACGTTAATATTATAATGAATCGGAAAATATTCTCCTTTTTTAATTTTTATTGTTTAGTTATACTTCAAAATATTTAACTAAATTCATTTCAGTTTTAAAAAATAGGCGCGTCTCCATTTCTTCTCGCGTAATACGGCACCATGATGCGTAAGTAACAATGCTACGCCAACGCTAGGATCGTCCATTCCTCTAACAAAGCGACGAGGGCCTGGTACCTCATAATAGCGGAATCTTCTGACTGAAAAAGAAGGAATTCTGGAACCGGCAAAAACAGGAGCTAATAAATCAGAGGAATTAACCGTGAACGCAGAGGTCCGAGATAGCAACCTCATTTAACGTCAGTAGCGCAAAACTTGCATTGTGTCTACGAACCAGCGACCATTTCTGCGATTCGCTAAGATACTTTTAATGGTACGTTACCTGAGCAAAACAAAAGCCTCACTTCGTGAGTGAGAGAGAAAGAGGCACAAAATGAGTGACCGGGAGAGCAAGACAGCGGGAGAGAGAAAAAGAGAGAGAGTAAATCGTAATGACAAATCGCGTTGTGGCCGGGGCTAAACGTTCTCATTATCTTCCAGATATACGAACTTTCCCGGTATTCCTGAGCGTGGGATTTCATCAGAACAATAAAAGCATTCGGTATTTCCAACAGGTTGCGCAGTTCCCTGCAGACAAAATTCAAAGCACTGCTAGGCACTAAAAACTTGCAATCTTTCTTCCTGCTTCTCCCCCCGTCGTTAAATATCGCTGGTGGCCAATGAAATGTTGAATCTCAGGTCTAAGAGACAGAGGCAGGTTTAAATTAAAACCAACCCAGAAGTCGTGTACCTATCCTACGAAGCACGATCTAAGGATATTAATAAAGAAAAGGAAGTGAGAAGAACTTTCGCAATTTGGAAATAAAAATTGCAAAATCGACTCGATAATTGTAGGAACGGATCAAAAGTCCAAAAGAAATGAGATAAACTGCGTTGTTTTTACAGACGATTTTTCAATGTTTTATGACACTCTAACAGCAGCACTCTATGAAACCTTTAGAATAAGAAAAGCCAATACAATTTCAGAAGTGGAAAAATATTCATCACAAATATAAATATTTACTAAAACACTTGAAAACAGAAGTAAAGAACTAGGGCGAGTTACTAGCAATTTAACGAATCCATACATCAGAATGAACTATACAGCTATACAACAGATGTAAGAACAGGTAAAGTCGAAAGAGAATAAGATTTAACTAATAACATCAACAACAAATATACTACTGTAGAAATACATAACTAAAATATTATATTTAACTAATAACATCAACAACAAAAATACTACTTTAAAAATACATAACTAAAATATTATATCTCGGTGGTGAGACTGGAATATTCATATGCATGTTGATGATTAACGATCAACTATAAGCTGGAGGAAGTAAGCCACGCGGAATGGCCGCGCGGTTTAGGGCGCCATGTTACGAACTGCGCGATCCCTCCCGCCGGAGGCTCGAGTCCTTTCTCGGGTGTGGGTGTGTGTGTGTTGTTCTTAGCATAAGTTAATTTAAGTAGTGTGTAAGTGTAGGAACCGATGACCTCAGTAGCTTGGTTCCATAGGAATTCACACACATTTGAAGATTCGAGAAAGTAACGAGACCTGAAAGACAGGTTAGCAGAAAAATAATGAGTACAATAAAAGTAACAGACTGTAAAAATGAGAAGAAATGAGGATATCTATCAAAATACCAGAATGAATGACTATGTGAAGATTAACCTTCTTTGCGCACTTCTACCGAATTAATGAGAAAAGGTAAAGAAAGGGAATATTTCTGTGTATCTGGAAAAAGTAGTCATAAACAGCATGAATTACCTTTATAAGAAAAGAAATGGAAAGAAGCGAAGTCCAAGAATCGGATAAGGAAATACATTACCTGGAAAATCAGCACCGAAACAGCCGTAAGCTTCAACAAGAGATGGAATACGGGAGACTTTACAGGTATCTCACGCCAAATACCCGGTAGTTATAATTAAAGTGCAGCTACTCACAGGGGTCCATTGTGGGCTGTAATAATCATATGGCAGCGAAACTTGGTAGATATGCTAACGAGTTATGCTGGGAAACAAATTAGTTCCAACTGTGACCACCAAGAACAAATCTGGCGCTGTACACTGTTTGTATGACGGTATGACACCCAAGCCTGTAATTTGACGAACCATTACGTGAGTGAACACTATGGCTGTTTTATGTGAACGGCAGCAATTGCAGTGCTGCATTGAGAGAATATGACGTACCGGTACTGAAAGGTCTGAGGAGAGGCCAGATTTCATTACATGGTTTAAAGCAAATGATAAATTCGAAAATGCATGTGAGCTTGGTGGGGCACATGGAAGAGCAAGGCCACCTATTCCGGTGGAAGTTCGTGTTGCTGTTGCGTAACTGAGCATGCAGTACGTGCCCGGATAGTGTTAGAGCTCGTACAGTGCCAGGGAAATTGTTCACCCTATGGTCAAAATTAGGGAAAGCTTTGCTGTACATCCAATCGGTGCAGCTGAAACCTCATGATCAGGAGATTTGCTCTTTCTGGCACAGATAGAAGTTGATGACACGTGGTCTGGACTGACAAGGCACATTTTACACTACAGGGTGCAGTGAATGCACAGAACTGCCGAATCTGGGGTAATGTTTGCCCACAACGAGCCATTGCATTCGCCGTATGTGTCTCTGTGGTGCGGATTCACAGTCAGCTTTACCTTTATTCTCGGTTCGTGTTTCTTTGAAGAGATTAACCGGGGGGTTCTGTCACATGCACGGTGACGTCTGCACGTTACGGAGACCTCCTTGTACAGCATGTGAGGGCTGCTTTGGAAAAGCGCAGCTGTGTGAAGACCACTGTTTTCATGCATGACGCAACACCACGTGTCGCTCGCCCAGTGAAAGATCTCCTTAATGCAAACTTCCACAAACGTGTGGTCTCCAGAAGTATTACAGGTGCATGGCCTGAAAGTTACATGATCTGAGTTCTACATCTACATCTACATCCATTCTCCGCCAGACACCTGACGGTGTGTGGCAGAGGGTACCTTGAGCACCTCTATCGGTTCTCTCTTCTGTACCAGTCTCGTATTGTTCGTGGAAAGAAGGATTGTTGGTATGCCTCTGTGTGGGCTCTAATCTCTCTGATTTTATCCTAATTGTCTCTTAGCGAGATATACGTAGGAGGGAGCAATATACTGCTTGACTCCTCGGTGAAGGTATGTTCTCGAAACTTCAACAAAAGCCCGTACCGAGCTACTGAGCGTCTCTCCTGCAGAGTCTACCATTGGAGTTTATCTATCACCTCCGTAACGCTTTCGCGAGTACTAAATGATCCTGTAACGAAGCGCGCTACTCTCCGTTGGATCTTCTCTATCTCATCTATCAACCCTATCTGGTACAGCGCCCACACTGGTGAGCAGTATTCAAGCAGTGGGCGAACAAGCGTACTGTAACCTACTTCCTTTCGGATTACATTTCCTTAGGATTCTTCCAATAAATCTCAGTCTGACATCTGCTTTACCGACGATCAACTTTATATGATCATTCCATTTTAAATCACTCCTGATGCCTACTCCGAGATAATTTATGGAATTAACTGCTTCCAGTTGCTGATCTGCTTTATTTTAGCTAAATGATAAGGGATCTTTCTTTCTATGTTTTCGCAACACATTACACATGTCTACATTGAGATTCAATTGCCATTTCCTGCACCATGCGTCAATTCGTTGCAGATCATCCTGCATTCCAGTACAATTTTCCATTGTTACAACCTGTCGATATACCACAGCATCATCCGCAAAAAGCCTCAGTGAATTTCCTATGTTATCCACAAGGTCATTTATGTATATTGTGAACAGCAACGGTCCTACGACACTCCCCTGCGGCACACCTGAAATCAATCTTACTTCGGAAGACTTCTCTTCATTGAGAATGACGTGCTGCGTTCTGTTATGTAGGAACTCTTCAATACAATCACACAATTCGTCTGATAGTCCATATGCTCTTACTTTGTTCATTAAACGACTGTGAGGAACAGTATCGAACGCCTTGCGGAAGTCAAGTTCATGTGACTTTTGGCTCTGGGGATATCTAAAAGCACGCGTTTACCAGGGACACTTTCGATATCTACCTGATCTGAAATCCAGTATACAGGAACGCATGTTCTCAGATTCCACCGGAACTGGTGCGAGCGGCTGTTGATCGCGTCGTTTTGAGGATGCAGTATCTTACCGACGTCTGCGGTTCTGACGCTGAACAAATTGTGTAGGCGTTGGATAGTAACAAAATCAACAATATACCTTTCTTAATTGTTTGTCCTTTTCTGCCCACGTCCAGTTTCTAATCCATTACATATGGAAACATTTTATACGTCTTTGTTGCATTCGCAGCGCCACATCTGTACCTGGTGGCCAAAACTGGAACACACTTTTCTTCAGCCTAGATCGGTTCTGCATTAACTCATTAGAATATCTGCCAAGTTTCGCAGTGATACGATTATTACAGCCCATACTGGATCTCCATCAGTAGCTGCTCTTTAATTACAACAGTAGCGCGAATATAGAAAGAGCCACGAAACTTCAAATGTCATTCAAAAATACATGGAAGCAGTACAACAAACAGTGCATAGTGCAAAGCGAAACTGCGAGACTTCTTTTACCAGAAGCGCTTTACAGGATGTTTCACAGTCCCTATTGAAGGCTTCTAGGGGCTGTAGAGGGAACTTTGTAGATAAAGTTTTGTTAAGGATCCATGTCCGTAAATACAGGGTGTACATGAAGTCTGGGAACACTTTCAATCAGTTATTGCACAAGAACTATGTCATACATATTGCATTTTGAAGAAAAACTCTGAAAGGTCTTTTTTTTTTTTTTTACAGACATTCGATATCTGAACAATGAGTGACCTGGCAGACGTCAATACTGTAATCGTATTCTTGCCATACCCATCCCAGTGTGGCATCGTCGGCTGTGGCAGTCGCTTCCCGTATTCTCGCCCAGAGCTCTGCTACATCACGTGGTAGAGGCGGTACATACACCAGATCATTAACGTGTACCCACAGAAAAAAGTCCCGCGGAGTGAGATCTGGTGATCGGGGAGGCCATGCTATGAAACTGCTGCCCCTTTCTGTAGCACGGCCACGATTCATCGATGGAGCAGCTCCGCGTTCAGGTTCTCACGATCTTCACGATGTAAATGGGGTGGAACCCCATCCTGCTGAAAGATGAACGAGGAGTCCGATTGCATTTTAGGCATCAGCCATTGCTGCAACATGTCCAGTGAAAGTGTTCGCGGCGAAGAAGAAAGGCCCGTACAGTTTTAGACGTGACAAGGCACAAAGAACATTTACTTTTAGGGAATCTCGCTCAAATTCAATGCATTCGTGTGGATTCTTTGCACCCCAGTGACTTCGCCGCTAAAAACTAAGCGATCAACAATGCCATCCTCATTCAATTGTTGCAACTGCGAACAAAACTCAGTACGCTTGTCATCAGTAAACACTTCCGGGCTAAGTTGCCGTGGTCGATCTGTAGAACTTCTTCTCCCTGACGTTTCGTTCTCAACTACGGAGAACATCTTCCGAGGTGAGTCGACAACTGGCTGCTAGGAGTTGGGGCCGCCGCTTATATGGAGATCGTATAGGGCGCCACCTAACGTCACGTGGCGTCGATGTGTAGCTATCTCTGGCTATCGTCTGTTCCCTCGATTGCAGGCAATCGATTGTCACGTGATTGATGCAACGTCGACCGCCATATCTTGTCCAATTTTAATCCTTCTTCTTTAAGATTAAAATTGCATTGATGTTTGTGGATTTCAATTGCCTCTCTATACACACGTGGGTAATAATGCGACGTCCTCGCTAGCACGCTTGTCTCACCAAATTTTATTTCGTGATCTCCATCCTTAAAAACATGTTCCGCTACTGCCGATTTGTCGATATGTCCCAAGCGGCAGTTTCTTTTGTGCTCCGTCAACCGTGTATTGATGCTTCTTTTTGTAGTTCCTATGTAAACCCTGCCACAAATACACAGAATTTTATATACCCCAGGGGTGGCTAGGGGGTGACGAGCCAGTCGTCGACTCACCTCGGAAGATGTTCTCCGTAGTTGAGAACGAAACGTCAGGGAGAAGAAGTTCTACAGATCGACCACGGCAACTTAGCCCGGAAGTGTTTACTGATGAAGACGCCGGCCGCGAAAGCCTACATGGGATGATTCAGTACGCTTGTCTTTGTCGTCGTCATTGAGCTTCTGCACTAGCTCCAATCTGAATGTTTCATAGACAGCTTTTGTCGCAGGACTTCCCACACTGCCACTGGAGCCATTTCGAGTTCATGGGGTGCACAACGCACCGATTTATTTGGACTCCTTATGAATGTCTCTCGAAAGCGCACCACATTCACTTCACTCACAATGGGACGTCCGCTTCTCTTTGCCGGGCACAGGCAACCCGTCGTAACGAATCTGTTGTGCCAGTGGTAAATGGCCTTCCTTTTTGGTGGCTTCTTACTATACTTGGTTCTAAACATCCGTTGAACAGCTGTAGTATACTTGTTTTTGTAGAACTCCACAGAAAGCTCGCTCCGCACCTGAACTCGCCATGTTTGCGACTAGCGCTGACTATCGGCAAATTACCAAACTACGCTGTGGCAGTATACATGAAAAAAAAAGAGCCTTTCAGGGTTTCTCTTCAGATTGGCGTATGTATGATATCTGTACAATGTTTGGTTCTTGTGCAATAAATAATGGAATGTGTTCCCAGGCTTTATGTACACCCTGTACACTGTTTCAACGTTTAATAATTGTGAAGGGCCGATCACTATCTAATCTCCCGTTTCATGGTACGCACACGCGCGCGTAACAGACAACGACCTCTGACCGGTGTGCCCTACAGGAGCCCATGGCATGGGCAATCCTTCGAGTACTCGACGTCGTTCCTAGGGTACCGGTTTCTCGCAGCTGTTGCTATTGTCAAAAAGAAGAAAAAAAAAACGCTGTGTGGTGTAATTACAACAGCGACTATCGACGGCGCCCTCTTCCCACTTTGTGTGTACGTACCGTCAAAGGTCAGATTTGAAAGTGATCCAATGTTCAAATTATTTTGCATCCAAACGACAAGTTTCTGGACTTGGGCTTTTCATCAAAGTTTTATGTACCAAATTGCCCTTGCTTCTCACAGTAATTACAAGTGACCCTGTACAATAACTGTTGGAGGGCATCGAAAAGTTGCATCCAGGTAGTGAAGTGCACAATACTCCAGGAAACAAGACGCTTCTAAAGCTAGTACGCAAAGGAAAGTGGACATAGTATACCTGAGCCACTGCAATTACTTAAGGTTACTTAGAAACTGTCTAGTACTTGTCGCCTGCTCCACTTTCTTCCGTAATAATGAAAAATGTCTTTCTTTCTTCATTCCATCTACTCCCCTCTGTCTCACTTTCTATTGTTCTTATTTCTCACTATTACTATTATTATCTTTCTGTAATACTACGTGGAGCTGTTTAATGAGTTGCTGTAAAGTATTAATTCTTTCTTCCATGTATTCCGATTCTCTCACTTTCTATTGTTCTTACTTCTCTCTCATTACTACCATTAGTTTCTTACTGTAATATTACGTGGAGCTGTTTAATGGATAGTTGCATGCATTAATTAATAATAAGGTATTTACCTTATAGCTAGTTCTTAAAAGAAATAATTGTAGCGTAGTACGGCAAGTAACAAGGTCACTAGTGTAACTTACGTAATCTCGGAAATAACAGGGAAAATGTATGTGTTTATTTGTACAAATTTGTTTCACAATGTAAAGCATAAAAATGGTCTTTAGCTAGGTGATGGACCAACAACGAAGAAAAAAGAATGTGGTATGAGAGGCACAACCTCACGTGTCTCTCCTCACCATACATCAAAGGGCACAGAAATTACACCGGCCCGTTGGCCGAGTGGTTCTAAGCGCTTCAGTCCGGAAACGCGCGACTGCTACGGTCGCAGGTTCCAATCCTGCCTCGGGCATGGAAGTGTGTGATGTCCTTAGGTTAGTTAGCTTTAAGTAGTTCTAAGTTCTAGGAGACTGATGACCTCAGATGTTAAGTCCCATAGTGCTCAGAGCCATTTGAACAGAAATTTCCTAGACGCAGGTCTACCAGTATTCTACACGTGAGCTATGCAGATAGGTCAGCTGAACATGCGAGTAGCGGTACACGTTGATATACATCCACTAAAGAGAAAAAGTACATAGAAAATCGCAGCAAACGTCGCATTCCGCTTCCCCATGTGGCTCAGGATTTGGGTGGAGTGGAGTTTGACTGCGGGTTTGTACAAGCGAGCGCTTATAATTAAAATCTCCTGCATTATGTAATGTAAAAGGTGTACAAATTTGCTTCCGCCGTTTACCGATAGGTGGCAACAACGGGAAGTAGCGATCCAAATAAATAGATCGCAGACGTCAGACAGTTAGCTGGGACCTCCGTCAACATAACCTCTTTCAAACACTAGTCGATTTGTGTATACATTGTAAAGTTTTTCTTGATTGAAAATGTCAGTTTACGAACTTGTATCTCGTCACTTACTGGAGATGTTACTGTTTTGTTTCAGTATGAATAAAACAGCGGCTGAGTCTCATCGAATGCTCTCAAGTACGTATGGTAAGGACGCTATTAGTGAAAGAACGTGTCGTGAATGGTGGAAGAGAGAATGTTTTCGAAGATGCAGAATTGGAGACATTGCTGAGTGAAGAATTGGTACGAATAGTAGGTGTGACACAGAAAACTATTTCAAAACGTCTCAAGGCAATGGGCATGATTCAGAAAGAAGAAACGTGGGTCCTGTGTGAGCTGAAACCAAGAGACGTTGCCCTGCGTTTGTGAAATTGTGAACAGTTGCTTCAGAGTCAAAAACTCAAGGGATTTCTGCATCGCATTGTGACCGGGGACGAAAAATGGGTTTATTACGATAACACTAAACGCAAAAAATCATCGGGATATCCCGGCCATGCTTCCACGGCGACGGCCAAACCGAATATTCACGGCTCCAAGGTCATGCTCTGCATTTGGTGGGACCAGCTCGGCGTCGTGTACTACGAGGTGTTAAAACCAAATGAAAGAAGCACAGGTGCTCGTTATCGAACGAAGTTAATGCGTTTGAGCAGAGCATTCCCTCTGACCATCACCTGTTCAGATCAATGGCGCATGGCCTGGCTGACCAACACTTCCGATCTCAGAAAGAAGTCCCAAATTGTATCGATTCGTGGATCGCTTCAAAGGTTGAACAATTTTTTCGACGCGGGATTCGTACACTGCCCGAAAGATGGGAGAAAGTAGTGGACAGCGATGGAAAATACTTTGAATGTAACCAATTTGTTTCATTAAAGCCTCAAATGTTGGGGAAAAAACTGTGGAAGCAAAGTTGTACACCTGTATAACAAATTTAGAGCGCATACGACTATTAAGCCTTTGCCTTTAATTTCAGTGTCAAGAACGACAATTTCAGAAATCTAATTATAATAAAGATCAGAGCAATACGCATGTCCAACAGAAATACAATAAGCTTATCTCACGATGACAAGCAACAATATACGACAGCACATATTCTAAAATATATCCATACGTTATATGGATAAAATAATCCTGCTCGGTCCATTGTTTCATTAAAGCCTCAAATGTTGGGGAAAAAACTGTGGAAGCAAAGTTGTACACCTGTATAACAAATTTAGAGCGCATACGACTATTAAGCCTTTGCCTTTAATTTCAGTGTCAAGAACGACAATTTCAGAAATCTAATTATAATAAAGATCAGAGCAATACGCATGTCCAACAGAAATACAATAAGCTTATCTCACGATGACAAGCAACAATATACGACAGCACATATTCTAAAATATATCCATACGTTATATGGATAAAATAATCCTGCTCGGTCCAGAATGACTGTACAAGAGAACTCCTAAAAAAATTACAGCATGTTTCTGCCCATGATTAAGTTTACAAATGGGCACCAAAAACAAAAACAAACTAGCTTCTGCCGATTAATAACTCTACTAGAGCGCACTGAAATTAACAAGGTAAATTAATATTTTGCGAGCCACCGCAAACTACCAGAACACTCATCTCCAGCGGCGGTGAAATCAATTGTGACGCAATACATGGCATACCCACACGGAGCCACTGAGGTAGCCGCTTGTAATGTCGTGTGGGGTATATTGAGGAAGAATAAAACAGGTCTCTTGAAAATCGGTAGTCGTCTGTCATGGGCGAAAAGTTTTTCCAGGTCGCCTGACCTCCATACTGCTGGATGCAAGAGGGACGCTATCCTGCCTTGAATCTAGCTTCGACCAGTATCTGCCAGCTGGCAGGTAAAATGGATCCCTAACGCTTTCGATTTATTGCAGAGTCCCTGACACCACTCGTTACCACAGTTATCACGGTGAAGGTACTGCTATACATTCCTCGGCTGGCCTCTCAGGGCTGTAAAATAAAGTGTACAGAAATTCGAATACCCACCGAATAAACTCGAGCACATGCTTCAGTTTCACTAATAACTAAAGTGCTGTTTCTTCTTCTTTCCCCTCTTCTGTGTGCCTGTTTGGTAGTTGTCCTGTCTTCTTATTCTCCCAGAATCTCTTCATGAATTCACTACGTTTTTCCTTTCAGTCTTCTGATCGTTTCTAGCACGTATTCTGTTCGGCTTCTCCGTAAATCTGGTGTTCCAAAGGCTCGACCTTTTCTCTGTAATGTTCATATCTAGTAAAACTTCCCTAGATTTTCATAACCAGCTGCTTTGACATTCTTTGGATTAGAATAGATATAATTACAAGAATCTGAGTATGGAGTTTTTGAAGTTAGTTTTTTTCGTTTTGCCGGCTGTGGTGGCCGTGCGGTTCTAGGCGCTGCAGTCCGGAGCCGCGCTGCTGCTACGGTCGCAAGCTCGAATCCTGCCTTGCGCATGGGTGTGTGTGATGTCCTAAGGTTAGTTAGGTTTAAGTAGTTCTAAGTTCTAGGGGACTTATGACCACCGCAGTTGAGTCCCATAGTGCTCAGAGCCTTTTGAACCATTTTTTTTTTTCGTTTTCATGCAATGGCATGCTGTTGTTCTCTTCACGCAAATTCAATTTCATTGTGTGGGGTAACATTCACAAGGGCGCAAAACGTAAGGACGAAAGTAGCTTTGTCATGGTGAACCACTGTCAAATAACATTGTTCAACGAAACTTTGACCATGCATAGAAAAAATGCTACAGTATGGCACAGTGGGTAACTGGAAGAAACACGCAATGAGACGGACAGAAATGCCAAGTCTATTCAAAGACAATAATTACGCAGAAGTTTACGTGATTTATGATGGTCGCTTGGACATTACAAAAGTGTAAACTGGTTCTTAGTAGGGTGCCTGATTATTACGCACAGCAGTGCATGCTCTGCTGACCAAAATGTTTATAAGGAGTTCATGTGGTAGGGCGATCCGTGCTCCATCAGCGTGGTTTACAACTACTGGATGGTCACTGGAGCATTTGGACGTGGCTGCAATACGTTTCCTCAACGCATCCCAAACGTGCTCAACGGGATTTAAGTCGGGCGAACGGACGGGCCAATCCATCCGCCGTGTGTCCTCTCGCTTCAAGAGTTCTTCCATCTGCACTGTTCGATGCTGCAGCGCATTTTCGTTCATAAAAATGGAGTAAGGGGTGAATGCACTGCTGAACAGACACACAAGGGAAAGGAATACAGCGTCACGATAATTTTGATCATCGAATGTGCCGAGTTTAAAGATATTCAGGTCAGTACACTCATGTAACATTATGTCCCTCAGCACCATACATAGCACCTAGACCCCCAAGCGATCACGTTCGACAATATTCCAGTGAATATTACTTGTTCCTATCTCTCGCCATACTAGGGTACGTACAGAATCAGACTGAATTTGCTTTCATCCGAGAAGAGCGTTGACACCAATTCTCGCAGGTGCAGTCTCTATGCTCCTGACAACCACTGAAAACATTCCTCCCGATGGGTGGGTGTCAGCGGATAACAACGCACTGGTCGTCGGACACAGAGACTGCCCCCACGCACTCGCCGCGCCACTGTGCAGAGTTACATTAGGTGCCTTCCGGTCATGTTAAATGCGGCTGCAATTCCACTCACCGTTTGATGTTGGTCCGTTCTTACTTGGTTCACAATGCTTCAGTCATATGCAGCTGTAGTTTACCGTGTTTGTCCATCAACTTTCCTTCGGGCAGCAGTGCCTGCGGTTCGGAAGCTCATCACGTACGAGGGTAGTCAACAAAGTAAGTTCCGTTTCTATTTCTATCCGCGGCAGCCCTACGGTTGCAGTTACGAGCATGCGTGGATGTTATCCTGGCTCGAGGTGAAGACTTGTACGCCATTTTCAGATCGCTGCTGCCGACGTGTGCTTTGTAGTGCTTCTTTATAATGTCAGCCGTAATTGAAAACGCCGCCGCGTGTGAAATCAGAACTGTGATTCGTTTTCTAAATGCAAAGAAAGTTAAACCAAAGGAAATTCATCGGCAAATCTGTGAGATTTACGGACAAAATGCTATGAGTGATTCAATGGTTAGAACATCGGTCAGACCGTTCACTGGAGGACGTGATCAAGTGCATGATGAAGAACGAAGTGGACGCCCGTTTGTGGTTACTGATGAAATGGTTCACACAATTGAAGAGAAGATTAAGCACAGCCGCAAGTTTACACTTAGTGCCCTTGCTATTGAAGTTCCGCAAATCTCACGAACACTAATTCATGAAATTGTTACAAAAAAACTGAAATTTCGAAAACGTTGCTCACGTTGGATACCCAAAATTCTTACTGAACAACACAAAAAACAACGGATGGGCAGTGCACCTCAGTTTTTGACACGTTCTTCCTCGGATAGTCACGGGTGATGAAACTTGGGTATTGTACGACACCCCTGAAACAAAGTGGCAATCAATGGAATGGAGGCACACTTCATCCTCAGCGATGATTAAGCCAAAGCAAATCTTGACACCTCGAAAAGTCATGTGCGCCGTTTTTTGGGACAGAAAAGGCATTTTGCTGATTGATTTCTTACTACGGGGCCAAACAATCAATGCACAAATGCACATGGTTAATGCGAGCCCATTAAGAAATTGCGCCGCGCAATACACAACAAGCGTCGAGGATTACTGTGAAAAGGTGTATTTTTTTCCACGATAATGCCCGACCTCACACGGAGAATGTGGCCAAAGAATTCTTACGAGAATTCCACTGAGACGCGTTTGATCATCCTCCGTACGGCCCGGACCTCTCTCCTAGCGACTTTCATCTCTTCTTACACCTAAAATCTGTCCTTGTTGGTCAACAGTTCAACGATGACGAAGAGCTGAAAGAACATGTTAACACATGGTTGAATACACAGGCGGCAACCTTCTATGAAGAAGGCATACAAAAACTTGTGCTACGCTATGACAAGTGCCTACAAAATTTCGGAAGCTATGTAGAAAAGTAGTTTAACGGTTCATTTTTGTGCAATAAATATTTTTTCTGTATCTGTACACATTTGTTTCATACAACCAAACGGAACTTACTCTGTGGACGTACCTCGTAGAATGCTGTGAGCAATAGCAAACTCCTCAGCAACACTCGTCACACTTAGTTCTCGTTCCAGTTTCCCGATGCTCCTTCCCCGTGTGAAGTCATCCAGATGCTGTCTCTAGACTGTCTCTAGACCGTGTTGTAATGAGGAAGACCACCGCAGAGCTGATAGATACATACTTCCACCATTCCGTCAACTGCCTCGTGTTGCGGGGTCAGTCGCCTTTGGCGCTACAGTCAGGCGGAACGTAACGCCATATGATGTCCAGCTTTCTGAACATGCAGTGTCCGTTCCAGATTCGACTTCGGATCAGAAGACAAATGAAGTTTGGAAACGAAGGGAAGCTGACGGTTCATTGGGCTCAGTTACGTTCACTCCTTTCCAGGTTTTGAACGGTTCTTCTCCTCCAGGGCATGTCACATCCTTCTGCTCTCGGCAAGTTGTGGGTTGGTCCACATGCCATCTTTTGGATGTGTGTGAGAAGAATGATTCTATTACCTTCTAAAAAGGCGAATATCAGATTACACTTATCCTCGTAGACAGGAGCGCCCTGAAACTCTTGGCTCCATTTTGCCGTGAAGAACTCCTACGAGGGTTATGTCAAAAGCTTTTGGCACAAATTCAGAAATATTTGTAAACTGGACATTCCTGTAGAAGGTGACGGTGTGTAGCCTACCTACAGCTCCACAATCACACATGGGTTGCTCTTGTTTCCAGAATTCAATATGGATAATACAAATACGGACGGTGTTGCGCCAGACAGTGTACAAGAAAACAGGCTGGTTCTACAGCTTTGCAGGTTATCGTTACCCAGCACTGGACTGGCTAGTTAGATGTACTGTCGCCCGCTTGTTACAACACTTGGCTATTGCGACTGCTGTCTACATTAGCCTGCCCAAGGCAATTCAGTCAGGCAGCAGCTGTGTTCCTTGCAGTTTACACTTTAACTACGCGCTTAACATGGCGGCCTCATGACTTTTAGGGTAGGCAGTCCAATACACTGGGCCACAAGCAACTGTACAAATATTGTGAGACTTGCCTCACTTGTGCTTTTTGACATCCCACTCACACCACGTGTCCAACTATTCCACTCGTTGTGAGGAGGGCGCTGACTGCAAAACAGACGATATCGCTCAATCAGTTCAATGGAATCTGACATTGTCAATAGTGTCTACAGCGAGGTTTTAACGATGAGAATTCCACCTCACATTTCTGCGACATAAAAATCAGTAATTCAAATACACTGACGTTGTCGTCTACAGAAAAAACAGCATTGATGTCGTTAAAACATTTTAGGCTGTCGCTCGTAGTGATGCAGAGGCATTCGCTCAGTTGCCTGTACTTCGAATGGTCTATGCACTTTAGTCTTTATGCACTCATTTGATAATGTACAAAACGGAATTGTGAGTTAAATTATGCTATTTGGTTGTTAAATATAAAAGTAAAATGAGCGCAAGAAATAGCTGTGACATTAAATGGTTTTTTTCTCTCGTTAAGTAGCCGACTCTTGAATTTTAGCGTGATCACTTTCCCATTAAAAATGATGGCAGATATGAAGTCCAGGAACCTATTCGATTCTATCGTGTCAAGCATTTACGATATCGTACTCGACGATCGTCGAGTGAAGCTACACGCATTAGTTGACATTGCAAAGCCCTGGGAAGGGTGTGTCCCTTAAATGTCGATCCAGTATTCTACGAATTGTTAAGGATTATTTAGAGTCATTTAATAGAAATCTCAAGAAACGTGTTTTTGACTAACCACACTCGCAATTCGCAGTTTTGTATTTAGGCAAAAGATAAGCATGCAGGTGAGGCCAGATACAACGAAATAACTGTAAGTAAAGGCAAAATATAGCAATGAAATATTTTAGCGCAACAAAATTACGTTTATACACCGTTCATTTGCTACATCTTCAACCAAACTACGAAATTAATTTTGTTGCAAACGGCAAAGCACACGTTAATGTAAATAAAGGTTTACATAAACCGACGTTCTGGAAAATAAGATAATAGTCACAACAGACATAAACCGTAGTTTCGTACAATGACTAGTAGTTAAAAATACATTTACATTTTACTCTACCGTACTGGATACATGCACCCACTTATGATGATACAATGGTGTTGCAATATGTTGGAGCATTTAAAGGGACTTTTTTGCAGATAATGAAAACCTGAGATCCCTTAACGTAGTCTACAAACACGGATTCAAAAGTATACGACGATTATCGTTTCTGACCGTATGGGCCACTCATCGCGTACGTATATCGTTTTTGGGACTTTTCTAATAACATATTCCGGATGAGGTTGTATGCAAATGTCTAGGCAATTAGCTCTATGTTCGTTTGTAATCCTTTCTAGAAAGTACTCAGAATATAATACCTCATTTCTATATTACGTTTACCTTTGAGTCACTGGTTTTTAAAATGTGCGCTAGGATGTATTTCTGGGATGGTACAGGGAGATCTCCACTACAGCGTTGCTCTCGGCACCATAATGGCCTCCGTGTGTCCTCACCGAGAACGTACAATTTTTTAGGATGCAAGTACCAATAAAAACACATCAAGAGAGATATTTTCAGAATAATGTTGTTTCATCGCCCAAAGGACCTTCAATGATATTTGCAAACCTACCAACTTCTCGATGTGTGTTCTACTGTTTATTACATTTATTGTGGAATATGTATTGTGATACAGACAGAAATTTCACTTATACAAATGTCTTCAGGGTAGCAGTCTGCTGTTGCACCTCCGCATGATATTTTTCCGTCCTTAAAATAGAAAGGAAGGGAAAATGTTGCTTCGTGTTTGGCTTTACGTTCATTAGTCCAGTCGTAGGATAATTTCTATAATATCGATATCGCCCGCAGCGTGTTTTTCAGAAATTGACCTTTCAACATTCTAAGGAAGAGTTGATTCATCGAGCCTGAATAGTCGTGTACGGTTCTGAAATTATTCTTTCTTCAACATCTAAGAGCAATGAGTTAAAATAATTTTAAAATTTAGGAGATACGGCGGAATAATGAAATGTCTCGCGGGAAGGAATTCACAAAGTCGACGTCGAGATCGTTAAAGCCAAAACTTGGTCTCATTTGGAAGAGTAAGATAGAAAGCAGCAGCTTTGCACTTATTAAGAAAATTTTACGTCATTCAGTCACGCCGATAGGTCAATCATCAACTACCCTATGCCTTCACAATAAAGACAAAAGAAACCATTTTGAATTGCGTTGTTACGGCGTAACAGGTCACCTTGTTGTCCCATTGCAGAAAATAATATCAGCGGCGGTTTCTTTAATTTTTTTACCACTGTTTTTATTTTCCATTGGAACGGAAATACTGTTGTCTATAGCGGTGGTTTGTCGAAATTTTCTATCGAATGCCCGTACATATACAAGTTAGCAGTATATTTATTGTGCTAATTAAGATAATGTGATAACGTAGCACTGAGGCTTGGAAAAACTGTTTTATATGTACTTGCACGTGAGCTTCATCTCAACATCACCTACGCGTGCTTTTCGGATTTCGCCGACGCCCTATTTCACGTACATCTACATCTACATCCTGCATTTCACAGTTTAGTGCCTGACAGAGTGTTCGTCAAACCAGCTTTAAGCTACTTCTCTACCGTTCCACTCTCCAACAGAGCGTGTGAGCTCTAATTACTCTTATTTTATTATGATGATCATTTCTCTCTATGCAGGTGCGCGCTAACAAAATATTTTCACACTCTGAGAAGGAAGATGGTGACTGAGATTTCATGGTAAGACCCTGCCGCAGTGAAAAACGCTGTTGTTTTAATGACTGCCACCCTAATTCGTGTATCGTATTTGTGACACTCTCTCCCCTATTGCCAGATAAAATAAAGCCAACTGCTCTTCCTGCGTCAGTCCAACCTGATGCGGGTCCCTTACCGCACAGCAGCATTCCAGAAGAGGGCAAACAAGCTTAGTGTAAGCAGTCTCTTTACTGAACCTGTTAAATTTTCTAAGTGTTCTGCCAATAAATCGCACTATTTGGTTTGCTTTCTCCACAACATTATATATGTGATCGTTTCAGTGGGAGATATTCGTAATTGTAATCCCTAAGCATTTAGCTGAGCTTACAGCCTTTAGATTTGCGTGATTTAACGTTTAACTGAAATTTAGTTTACTCTTTTTAGTGTTCTTATGGATGACTTCACACTTTTCATCTTTTAGAGCCAATTGCCACTTTTTCTCCGCTAAATATCTTGTCTAAATCATTTCGCAATTTTTTCGATCATCTGATGACATTACTTGACGATAAATAACAGCATCATCTGCAAATAATCTAAGAGGACTACTCAGTTTGTCTCCTAAATCATTTATGTACATCAGGGACAATATAGGCCTGGGGAACGTCAGATATTACTTCTGTTACGCTCGATGACTTTCCGTCAGTTATTACCAACAGTGACCTTTTTGAAAGGAAAACACGAATCCAGGCACACAACTGAGAGGTTACGCTATAGGTACGTAAATTAATTAGAAGTCTTTTGTGAGAATCGGTGTCAAAAACCGTCAGGAAATCTCTAAACATGGAATCAATTTAATGTCATTCATTATCTCGGGAGGAAAAGGTGCCAGTTGTGGATCACGAGAACGATATTTTACGAATGCTTGTTGGCTATTTCTCAACAAAACGTTCTCTTCGAGGTGATTCAAAATGTTCGAGCACAGTATACATTATAAAATCTTGCTGCAAATCAACGTTAGCGATATGTGTCTGTAATTCAGGTGATTACTCCTGTTTCCTTTCTTGGATATTGGAGTGAGTTGGGCAACTTTCCAGTCTCTGTATACGGATCTTCCTAAGAGAGAATTGTTGTATATGGCTGCTAAGCAAGTAGCTATTGTACCAGTATACTCTGAACGGAATTTGACGGCATACATTCCAGACAGGAAGCCGTAAGTGTTTTAAGCTGCTTCGTTGCAACAGGGGTGCTTCTAAGTTCCTCATTTGACAGTTGTTCTTGATCCGAGTTCTGCAATATTTTCTTCGTCTTCTTGTCAAAAGAAATTACGGAAAACCGTGTTTTGAGTTGTATGGATCCTTTTAGAATTAGGGAGCAGGAGAACTAATGTCTGACGAAACTATTGCATGAGAGCCTTCTTCACCAACACAGTTATGAATGGCATGCATGCTCACGCAAGAAAACACGTTTCCCACAAAACAGAGGCTCATATTCGGACCTATGATTCCAAAATGGCGCTCTACGAATAATCTTACGCTCGTTACATACGTGGTGGTCATATAATAGCTCCTACTTTAACCTAGCTATAAACTTGGATGTAGGAGTCTCGTTGACTGAACAATTACAACAGAAGACGCCTGTTTTTCAGTAAAGCACTTAATATTATGGCTGAACATGGGCTAATTGTATGAGCTTTCCTCTGTAACTGCTGTGAGTACTCGGGTACAGCTCTTGCGGAAAAGATAAATGTGGTATGGTAGGCACATTTTCGACAGCACACGTGCTGTAATTCTAACAACTGGTTAACGACTAACGACCACAGACACACATTAATTACCACGGAATCAAATTTTGTAGTGTTTAGTGCAGACTTAAACCAAACACTGTTTAAATAACGTATACTCCCTGTTGTGTTACATTCTGTGCGTAATTTTCCGCAAACAATCCAGTACGCATGGATGCATTACTTAGGTGACCAAACTGACATGTGCGCTAAGCGTGTTACATAATCACAGGTTTGTAGGCGCACTCGTCCTTAACGCTCAACGGTTACGTTTTATGCTTTACAGTGAAGCTTACCTTCCTTCATATGTTGCACAGTTCTACGTTAGTTTTTAGATCCTATCGTTTCAATGACGTGACCGTACTGGTTTAGCAGATAGAGCTCTGGACAGCGATCCTGGAGGTTCAGGGCTCTACCCTAGTCCCAGGGACTAGAGGTTATTTCTCGTTCCAGTCCCTCCAGGACAGCCCCAGGACAACTTAGCCTGGTGTCACAATGAGTGCCGTGTATTTTTCCTCCTGAGTAAAAGGTGGCCGGGACGAGGGAACCACGTATCCTCTCCCTCTTAGTGTCGCATCGAGTAGAAAGGGTGCACCCTGCCATCAGTCAAGACGGTAACATACTCACAGGTTGCTCCACAAACGTTTAGTTATCGTTTCACAAGCAAATAACGTGCAAATAACGTGCAAATAACGTGTCTTTTAGGTTGTTTTAGGTCTATCTACCGTCTTTGATACGCTTTCCTTTTTTTTTTTAATTCTTGGAAATAACATAGGTCATTTGCACATACAAAGTGTATTTTCAATGTGCCACTTCAACACATAACTGAATAACGCTCTAATATGTCTCTTCAGATTATACCTCGTACGGCAGTCGTCTGATCTGCTGATTTCCAACGTTCAACACGTTGGCAATACTGAAAGAGTTTCTGGAACACCCTTATAGATGTCACCATACGGCTAAGCCTAAAGAAATCGCGTCTAGTTAATGCTTTTTTGTAGTATATAGAGAGAAAAACGAACTTCTGAAGTATATACACGGTGGTATGTAGCGTCCCAAAGACTGTATTAACATACACTAGATAGCAAGGTACGAAACGTTTTTGTCATTTTAAGAGGACAGGCGGTTTAAGGTATTAGACTGTAGGAAAAAATGTTGTCCGTCGAGATCAGTACTACTATAGGTGGTGATTCCTGATTAGTTTTGTAAACAATTCCCCAGCACCTGGAGTAGATTCAAAGAATCAAACTACATAAATGAGATGACAGAGACTGTGATATGCCAAACGTGTAAGTTTACAGGAGTCGTGCAAAGAACCCGGGACAGTTACAAAATAAAACCGGGATCTGTTATCACCAAAAACGTAAATGGTGTAATTTCTGCAGCACATAATGACTGTTCTCGCAAAATAAGAACAATCTAAAAAAATTTCACTTTAAACAGATCTCAGAGAAATAGAATAATACCGAAGTCATGTATCAGGATTACATTCAGTAAATTCAAAGGTTTGCTTTTATTCGACGATATATCGCACCGATGGCCTTGAAAAAAATGATTAATGTTGGACCCGGACCATATATGCCAAACAAGATGCGCTGACGTACATTGCCTTTAGGGCTGAGTAGAAGTAATAGTTACTCTGGCAGTAACACGATATCGGTAAATACCGTCACCAACACTCCGCATAATCTGTTTCACATATTCTGATCATGGCTTTCCGCTACAATTTTTTCTTTCTACCACTGCTTATACACTCCTGGAAATTGAAATAAGAACACCGTGAATTCATTGTCCCAGGAAGGGGAAACGTTATTGACACATTCCTGGGGTCAGATACATCACATGATCACACTGACAGAACCACAGGCACATAGACACAGGCAACAGAGCATGCACAATGTCGGCACTAGTACAGTGTATATCCACCTTTCGCAGCAATGCAGGCTGCTATTCTCCCATGGAGACGATCGTAGAGATGCTGGATGTAGTCCTGTGGAACGGCTTGCCATGGCATTTCCACCTGGCGCCTCAGTTGGACCAGCGTTCGTGCTGGACGCGCTGACCGCGTGAGACGACGCTTCATCCAGTCCCAAACATGCTCAATGGGGGACAGATCCGGAGATCTTGCTGGCCAGGGTAGTTGACTTACACCTTCTAGAGCACGTTGGGTGGCACGGGATACCTGCGGACGTGCATTGTCCTGTTGGAACAGCAAGTTCCCTTGCCGGTCTAGGAATGGTAGAACAATGGGTTCGATGACGGTTTGGATGTACCGTGCACTATTCAGTATCCCCTCGACGATCACCAGTGGTGTACGGCCAGTGTAGGAGATCGCTCCCTACACCATGATGCCGGGTGTTGGCCCTGTGTGCCTCGGTCGTATGCAGTCCTGATTGTGGCGCTCACCTGCACGGCGCCAAACACGCATACGACCATCATTGGCACCAAGGCAGAAGCGACTCTCATCGCTGAAGACGACACGTCTCCATTAGTCCCTCCATTCACGCCTGTCGCGACACCACTGGAGGCGGGCTGCACGATGTTGGGGCGTGAGCAGAAGACGGCCTAACGGCGTGCGGGACCGTAGCCCAGCTTCATGGAGACAGTTGCGAATGGTCCTCGCCGATACCCCAGGAGCAACAGTGTCCCTAATTTGCTGGGAAGTGGCGGTGGGGTCCCCTACGGCACTGCGTAGGATCCTACGGTCTTGGCGTGCATCCGTGCGTCGCTGTGGTCCGGTCCCAGGTCGATGGGCACGTGCACCTTCCGCCGACCACTGGCGACAACATCGATGTACTGTGGAGACCTCACGCACCAAGTGTTGAGCAATTCGGCGGTACGTCCACCCGGCCTCCCGCATTCCCACTATACGCCCTCGCTTAAAGTCCGTCAACTGCACATACGGTTCACGTCCACGCTGTCGCGGCATGCTACCAGTGTTAAAGACTGCGATGGAGCTCCGTATGCCACTGCAAACTGGCTGACACTGACGGCGGCGGTGCACAAATGCTGCGCAGCTAGCGCCATTTGACGGCCAACACCGCGGTTCCTGGTGTGTCCGCTGTGCCGTGTGTGTGATCATTGCTTGTACAGCCCTCTCGCAGTGTCCGGAGCAAGTATGGTGGGTCTGACACACCGGTGTCAATGTGTTCTTTTTTCCATTTCCAGGAGTGTATTACCAAGTTAACTGTTTCTGAATACTGTAGCAGACGTCAAACTCTTTTCCTTCATCTTCATACATTTTCGCCCCAGTACCTGTTTGTTTCACACGTTTACTGTAAGCATTGGTAATGTGACACTGCAGAAGAATATCAAGAAAATAAGTCAATATGTACAATAAGCACAAATAAGTCCATATGACGCAAAAGATATTACCAGAAAGTACCACAGAAGTGTGGGATATATACGGAATCTAGAAATAGTCAACAACGGGAGAAACGGGAAGATATTGCTTTATCTGTTGGACCATTAATAAGCAGAACTTTTTGAACTTGACAAAAAAACTGACGCTGCAAATTCCAAAAGCAAACTGGTCGATTCAGTACAGTATATATAAAAAATACTTGTTAAATATTACAAGAACTTAGTTAATGATGCGGCATATTACGAATCTTAAATTATTTGACACAATTTCAAACGCTATCAGTAAAATACAGTTGTGTCGAGACGAGATATGGAGCAACCCAGTAAGTTCTGACTTTAACTCTCGAGTTTTCACTCAAAAGCTCATCGTATACAGAAATAATAGTAATGTAAAAGTACATCTGAACGACAGCTTTCTCCATTGTGACAATCCTCCAGCCAACCGATCCGGGAGAGTGAAATATTTGCTTGCGCAGTCTCAAAATATGAGATCCACCACACAACGTTCTCAAAAATTTCTCAGTTTACAAACACGCCCATACACATTAATCGAATGTGTCCAGAGTGTAAACATGCATCTGTTGCCACGCCAATCGTACTGCTTCGGCGAGTAACGGTGAAGAGCTGTATAATTCCCTTCTCTGCTCAGTTGTGTTCTAATGCATGCGTAGTGGCAGTTTTCGAGAGTCGCGGTGTCTTTTGAAATGTTGCCCCTTTGACAATTACACGAAGCATTACTCAAGCTAGGGCCGACTTGATCAAAAATATAGCTTGAATAAAATAACCTTGCGATAGACGTCTGTGGAGAGCTGTTACCAGTAACGTACAAATCACTCCGAGGTTTGGCTCTTAACCCCTCCAGCGGATGTATTCTTGCCTCGCCTGGCAAGGCACTGCATGCACATGGATCCTGAGAATCACCTGAGGTTGGCTACTTTCTCACCCTTGCGCCTTCACCTGCTTTAATGTCAGTCACAAAGATATCTTCAAATGTGTGTGAAATCTTATGGGACTCAACAGCTTAGGTCATCAGTCCCTAAGCTTACACACTATGTAAGTAGGCTGTTTAGGTTTTTATATTGGTAACGCCACCTAGCGTTCTGTATGAAAATCACTGGCTGTGCTGTGTGCAGTCTGTGGCTGGGTGGCATTGTTGTAATATTCCCTATTGTAGTGTTGGGCAGTTGGCTGTTAACAGCGCGTAGCATTGCGCAGTTGGAGGTGAGCCGCCAGCAGTGGTGGATGTGGAGAGTGAGATGGCGGAGTTTTGAGAGCGGGTGATATGGACAGAGACAGTAAATTTGTAAGACTGGATGTCATGAACTGATATATATATATATATATATATATATATATATATATATATTATGACTTTTGAACACTATTGAGGTAAATACATTGTTTGCTCTCTATCAAAATCTTTCATTTGCTCACTATGCCTATCAGTAGTTAGTGCCTTCAGTAGTCTGAATCTTCTATTTAGCTGGCACTAGTGGCGCTCGCTGTATTGCAGTAGTTCGAATAACGAAGATTTTTGTGAGGTAAGTGATTTGTGAAAGGTGTAGGTTAATGTTAGTCAGGGCCATTCTTTTGTAGTGATTATTGAAAGTCAAATTGCGTTGCGCTAAAAAATATTGTGTATCAGTTTAAGCACAGTCATTTATAATTTTTCCAAGGGGACGTTTCAACTACTTAACCTAAATTATCCTAACGACAAAGACACACACCCATGCCCGAGGGAGGACTCGACCTCCGCCAGGACCAGCCGCACAGTCTATGGCTGTAGCGCCTCAGACCGCTCGGCTAATCCCGCGTGGCAGTCACAAAAGATATTTTGAGTACACACTGATTAGCCAGAACATTATGACCCCCTACTTAATATCCGGTACATTCACCCATGGCACGAATAACAGCAGCGACGTCGTCGTGGCTTGGAAGCAATGAGCCCCGTAAATTTCGGAGAGGGGGCCACGATCTCTGACGCCATTTCCAGTCACATCCCAGATGTTTCCGATCTGGTTCAGGTGTAAGTTGGGGGTAGGGGGCAGCACATGAATTGGAACTTGCCACTATGTTCCTCGAACCACTCCATCATGCATGATCTTCTTGAAAAATGGTGCTACCGTTGGGAAACATGATCCTTATGAAGTGGGTGTAGGTGGTCTGCAATCAATGTACGACACGCCTTGACCATCATGGAGCCTTGCAGAAGATCCATTGGACCGATGGATGCCCGCGTGGCCGGCCGCGGTGACCGAGCGGTTCTAGGCGTTTCAGTCCAGAACCGCGCGACTGCTATGGTCGCAGGTTCGAATCCTGCCTCGGGCATGGATGTGTGTGATGTCCTTAGGTTAGTTAGGTTTAAGTAGTTCTAAGTTCTAGGGGACTGATAACCTCAGATGTTGAGTCCCATAGTGCTCAGAGCCATTTGAACCATTTTTTTGATGCCCAGGCGACTGTTCCACAGAACATAATGGAGCCGCCGCCAACTTGTCTCTGTCCCGCAGAACATGTGTCAAGGAGCTGTACTCCTGGAAGACGACAGGTACGCTCCCTCCCGTTGGCATGATGAAGAAGGTATCGGGATTCATAAGACCATGCAATACTTTGCCACTGTACCAACGTCCAGTGCCGATGGCCACGTACCCATTTCAGTCGTAGTTGCCAACGTCATGTTGTTATCATTGGAACATGCACGGGTCGTCGGCTGTGGAGTCCCGTCGTTAGGAGTGTTCGATTCTCTGTGTGTTCAGACACATTTGTTCTCCGTCCAGCATTAAAGTCTGATGTTAGTTCGACTTCTATTAGCCGCCTGTCCTGTTTTACCAGTCTGCCCAGCCTACGACGTTCGACATCTGTAATGAGTGGTGGCCGCCCAAATCCACGATGTATCGGCGTGGTTTCACCACGTGATGAAAACACTCACCACAACACTGTTCGATTACCCGTGAAGTCCTGCAATTTCTGAAATGTTTGTGCCGAGTCTCTGGGCCATCACAATCTGCCCTCGGTCATAGCCAGATAGATAACGTGCCTTCCCATTTCCTCACACGGACAGCACACTCACTGATACTACATGTACCATGCGTGTGTCTCACTAGCAGTCAGTCAGGTGACGCTGCTGTCACTTGGATGCGTTTATATGGATAGTAGATCGGTGCTCATAATGTTCTGGCTGATCATTGTACAAGTATAGCCATGCACAGTGAAGTACGTGGAACAATTTGAGCATAGAACAAATGAACATATTCGTATTTTTGTCATGTATGCAGATTGCTGTACCTCATTAAGTGCAGTCATGAAGGAAGTAACACGACGACGACGAGCAACGAGTCCAATATCTGGAGCTGCTCTGAAATATCTGTAACGGCCTGGGCTGGATGGCCACTACAGTGGATGATGGAAGTGAGCTAGTAGCGTCGGGAGCCCGTAGTTCAACACCCTAATCGGGGTAGCGGTATGCATTTTATTAGTTAACACAATAAAAGAAGAGTAATGACTGCAGTGGCAATGCTACTCAGGCGTTTGCTGCAGGAGGTAGATATGGTTGAGGTGAGATAAGCACACGGCCTGCGGCATCCACGGTCTATGAGGACGCCAGAGGCTCAGTGGGAATGCTGATGCGATGTGCGTGTAGCTGTGTCTGCCTCGAGGACCCCGAAGAGGAAGGGTACTCTCAGTAGCAGTGCCTCCCCTTGCAGACAGAGACGGACAGCGACAATATTCCCGTACAGGTGAAGGTGGCTGAGTGGTTACTGTGTCCTTGTCTTGAACAGTAGCTCTCCGGGATAGGGGGCTGGTAGCAACTGGAAGTATGCGCGGAGGTAGTCCCACAGGCTGGAAGGAGCTAAATGCACAACATCGGACTCAGAGCCAACACTGGACCTGCAGTTACTGGAGACCATGTCTCATGGTGGTTGTCTGTAGATTCATGTCGACTCATAGACCTGCTTGGACTTCTACTCGAAGCTTGTGGCTCCCAGACTGCTAGCATTTGTCCAAGAATCTGCGGTATTTATACGACATGAAACCGACCAAAGATAGTTATACACATGTGGCAGAAACTGCCACCACGAGGCCCATCGACTGCCACCACCACTGGGCCAGACGAGGGGCCAGTGTCGTAGTAGTAGTTACACGACAGAAAGATAAAGCCACTGCGGCGCGGTGGCCTGATTACTTCACGCTCGGGCTGTAGGCTCTGTTGGGACTATGCGACGAGAATCTGTTCCTTGGCACAACCGTGGTCACGCCGACCAGCATCGTGGCCTCTCGTGCGATGTCGTCGAGTATCAAGTGCGATGTCTTCGAGTATCAAGAGCTACGCAAGAAATATCGACCACTGCAGAGATACTGCACACTAAAGTGGAATCACGATGAGGAAGCCATGTCTTACGTAATTTCGAGGCGCCACCGTCAAGCCTCCACCCTGAAATAGCGTCGCCAAAGGCAAGGAGGACAGTTTTGTTAGAGGTCGGATCCTGTCCACTTCAAGGAAGTTCCTATCGGAGCCGCATTCGGGAGGACGGCGGTTCAATCCCGTCTCCGGCCATCCTGATTTAGGTTTTCCGTGATTTCTCTAAATCGCTTCAGGCAAATGCCGGGATGGTTCCTTTGAAAGGGCACGGCCGATTTCTTTCCCCATCCTTCCCTCACCCGAGCTTGCGCTCCGTCTCTAATGACCTCGTTGTCGACGGGACGTTAAACACTACTATCCTCCTCCTCTTTTTTTTTCCTATCGGAGCAGCATCATTGTGCTTGTAAGTAGGCTGTTTAGGTTTTCTTATTGGTAACGCCACGTAGCGCTCTGTATGAAAATCACTAGCTGTGCTGTGTGCAGTCTGTGGCTAGGTTGAATTGTTGTCTGCCATTGTAGTGTTGTGCAGCTGGATGTTAACAGTGCGTAGCGTTGCGCAGTTGGAGGTGAGCCGCCAGCAGTGGTGGATGTGGGGAGAGAAATCGTGGAGTTTTGAAATTTGTAAGACTGGATGTCATGAACTGCTATGTATATTATGATTTTTCAACACTATTAAGGTAAATACATCGTTTGTTCTCTATTAAAATCTTTCATTTGCTAACTATGCCTATTAGTAGTTAGTGCCTTCCGTAGTTTGAATCTTTTATCTAGCTGGCAGTAGTGGCGCTCGCTGTATTGCAGTAGTTCGAGTAACGAAGATTTTTGTGAGGTAAGTGATTTGTGAAAGGTATAGGTTAATGTTAGTCAGGGCCATTCTTTTGTAGGGATTATTAAAAGTCAGATTGCGTTGCGCTAAAAAAATATAGTGTGTCAGTTTAAGCACAGTCATGTATAATTTTTCTAAGGGGACGTTTCACATGTCGACCCTTAACCGTGGATAACTCACTGGAATCTTCTGATTTTTTCTTGTAGTTTGTGTAATTAGTGTAGATTTTGTTTATTGCTAGCGCGTAGTTGTAAAGAGAATCTCCTTTGTAGTTGCAGTCTTTCATTGTTGTACAGTAAAACAGGTGTGGCACGGATGTAAATTTGCACCAAGTATTTCGCAGCTGCGCTTGCAATTAACTAGATATTATTTTCAGTCCTATGTTAATGTGTTTTCTTATTTTTGCTCTTCAAATTCTGCTTTTCTGTGTTATCGTGTGAAATATTGTGACAATAATGGCGTGTGAAAAACGTAACACTAGGCTCCAAAGTAAACTGAGAAATAATAGTGACGACGAGCGTAGCTTACCAGCACCACTGTGTAACGAATTAACTAATGTTCAAAGTAGTAATTTGGTAATTGTGCATAGGGAAATGGAGCGGGCTGCAAATAATGGCAGACAACAATGCAACCTAGCCACAGACTGCACACAGCACGCTGCCCATTCGCCGTGACACAGCCCGTGTAAACCGTCGGGGAATGAAGAGACTACACCTCCCGTGAATTGTGCCTAGGTGCCAATAGTATCAGTACTGTGTCAACAACTGTCGACGAATCTGTGTTTCCTAGTGAGAGTAGTGAAGCCAGAGTATGGTCAATAGGAATGTGTATGAATTTGCCACTCATAGTCGTGGCTCATTTATTGAACCGCAAGTTTATGTGTGCAGTTTCATAGCTAAATGCGAGCCTCGAGAGCAAAGATAAGTGTTGTTGTAACTAATAAAGTATTACATATGCAGAATGTTGCAATTAACTGTATTGTTACTAGCGATGTCGGTGTACAAGAAGACTGACACAACATCTTGTATTAGCCACAGTTGTATCATTATTTTATTCAGCCATGCCAAAAAATAGTGGCGACGCTCCACATCTAATTTTTGCCTTTTATTCGAGATAGTGTTTAGTAGCATCTAGCAAGATGGCGCTATATAGTGATAGTTAAGGGGGCATATTAACAAGGGGTTACAGGAAATTATGAGAGACATGTTTTGATGAAAATTAGCACTGAGAATCTCCACCGAACAAAAATTTTCCCTACTTTGGCTTCACATCAACGATCCATACTTTCCAGCAAAATTGACTTAGATTTCCACGTCTATTCAGTGAATAGAATTATAATCATTTGGTGAATCAATCCAGTCACCGAGTCATGAATGCGTCCTAGTGAGGACATGACGATTCGGGACGGTACCTAGAATTTGGCCGGCCGCGGTGGTCTAGCGGTTCTAGGCGCTCAGTCCGGAACCGCGCGACTGCTACGGTCGCAGGTTCGAATCCTGCCTCAGGCATGGATGTGTGTGATGTCCTTAGGTTAGTTAGGTTTAAGTAGTTCTAAGTTCTAGGGGACTGATGACCACAGATGTTAAGTCCCATAGTGCTCAGAGCCATTTGAACCATTTTTGAACCTAGAATTTGACTAAACGCGTTTTCCTATGCAAAGATTGAATTAAAAGATAGAAGTCAGCCGAACGATAGGGAGAACCGGATGACAGATCAGATTCGATAAGAATCTTCTCACAGGTTAATAGTTATTTCCCCATATTAATTTCTAGCGACCAAGTGTCGCATGCTTATTCTGTTTAGCTCCCAGACCATCTAGCTTAATCACATACGTCCTGACTCCATGCCACCATACCAAGTACGCTCTGGTTGGTGCGAATATTTCGTTGTGATGCATTCGTTACACTGAGGGTGACACACGAAGTGATTCGTGGCTCCTTAGTATATCAATTGTTCTAAACAAACTAACCTAAAATCATGGTCTAAATACTTCATGAATGTCCAGTACTGAACGGGTCTCTCAAGATATTTTGGAGTATATCTGAAGATTAATCACTACTAGTTAACCCGACACATGATATTCTGTCCCACCTTCCATTAATTGGTTTGTGATCATTTTGTGAATTTGTGAAAAGTTATCGGAAAAACATGGACAAAGCAAAAATTAGAAAAAAGATGTTTCTAAGTGATCATTGTATCTATTAACAGCAGTGGCCATCGATATTCAGTTTGTGGAGGAAACCTGGCGCTGAACGTGTTTGTGACAATCGACTTTGTTCAATTTCATTCCGCTCTTCGCGTTGCTCTGCAGTTTGATTAGATCGAAAACTCGTTTGGTTCGTAGCCTTGCGAGATATAGGACCTACATTGCACTGTCTTGTTGGTAGCATTGTAATGCAACTCAATTGTCATTTCAGTTCAATTACGATAATATGTACGATGCGGATAATAACAATTCAACTGGACAACTGATTCACTTTGTTGTTACTGTATAACCGCTTGCAACTGGCATAGAAATAAAATAACTACATTTGCTGAACGAATCGCGAAACAACAAGAAACTGAAAACAACTATAATTTTATTTTACTTTAGGCTGGAATGATTTTTGAATATTTTTCTCTGGAACTTTTTTCAATCGAAGACATTCAGTTAAGTTATTTCCATCCCAGGAGCATAACAAACAACTCAAAAGAAGAAACAACCAAATATGTCATTCCCATTGTCGATTATTTTCGAGAGTTCATTACAAAATCATGATTTTCGCACTTTGTCCGAATTTTTCACATTCCTTTATAGCTGTCTCTTATTTCTTTCCTGAAAACTTGTCTATGATCTTAACAGCCAAAAACAGTTACGCATATCCATCGTTCAAGTTGTGAATTATGGTTTTGAATTCATACAAAAATCTCATAGAAAAACTATTTCTGGTTTTCTCGAATTTTCCAATTTTCCGGGAAACTTTTCCAGTTTTTCTACCACTAAAAACCGTATTCCGAGAAAAGAAGTAAACCAGATAGTTCCAGCATTCTCAGTTGATGCTCTTAGCAAAGAACAGCATTTCTTTTTTTGTTTCTGTAGATTAATAAATGAAAATAATCTTGATTGGGGGTCAGACAAGAGGACAGTCCCCTCTAGTTTTTTCACCGAGCGAAGTGGCGTAGTGGTTAGCACAGTGGACTCGCAGACGGGAGGAAGACAGTTCACACCCGCGTCAATCCATCCAGATATAGGTTTTCCGTGATTTCCATAAAATCGCAGGGACTGCTACGGTCGCAGGTTCGAATCCTGCCTCGGGCATGGGTGTGTGTGATGTCCTTAGGTTGGTTAGGTTTAAGTAGTTCTAAGTTCTAGGGGACTTATGACCTAAGATGTTGAGTCCCATAGTGCTCAGAGCCATTTGAACCATTTTGAGCCATAAAATCGCAGATGCCGGGATGGTTCCTGTGAAAGGGCACGGCCGCTTTCCTTCCCCATCTTTGACACAATCAGATCTTGTGCTCCGCCTCTAATGACCTCGATGTCGACGGGACGTTAAACCCTAATCTT
The DNA here is from genome assembly GCF_023864275.1 of Schistocerca cancellata. Classification (NCBI taxonomy): domain Eukaryota; kingdom Metazoa; phylum Arthropoda; class Insecta; order Orthoptera; family Acrididae; genus Schistocerca; species Schistocerca cancellata. The sequence goes on from NC_064633.1 coordinate 152,939,595, forward strand.
CCTTTGTTTACTTCCCTCTAGCTTCCACTATAGTAGACAGCTAGGGGGCAAGTACACGTACCTCCTGTCAGAGCAATTTCTCACGATTGCTGCATCATTCCAGCGACAACTGTACTAGCTGCGTCATCCTACGTGTGACGTCATACATCTGATATTGGAGACTCGCCCGACTGTAGGAATAAAGTAACCGCTCCAAGAGCCAGTAACGCAACAGTACAAACCGGCGTAACAAAAGGAGCCGTGGTAAGTAAGCGAGTATAGGAACGCGGACTTCACAAGAGGAAAGAAAGGGAACAGATAGGGGCCGGAGAAGTCGACGTTCGCGGAGCGGGAGCTGCAGCCGGTGAGTGAATTACCGGGAGCGGGGGCTGCTCTAGGAATGTGACAAATGGAATACTGCGAGGATCTCGCGAGAGCCGGGGGAAGCCGCCGGCTGGCATTTTTATTCGGCGCGGTGCCGCGCGTCAGCCGCAGCTGCCAGTGTCGCTCTCTCCGCAGCCGCAGCAGCAGCCGCTGGCTTCGCCCGTTTCCCTCCACTGCGCTTCCGGCTGACGCTGCCTCCAATTCACGATGTGTGCGCCGCGCCATTTCTCCACGGGCTTCTCCTGCGCGCGCTGGAGCGACGGCTCGGTGCGCGCCGAAAATGCCGCGACCCAACCCCAAACCACTCCCGCGAATAACGGCCACTGCCGTCACCTCACTGCATCACGAGATCGAGTAGTGACTGATTCCAACATACCAGGCGCTTCGTCCCGCCGTTCGTACAGGATAATGCACATCTACAGGGTGTTTCCGTATGGGCGTGCATAAAGGTAACAGGACATAGAGGATGCTGCACTGAACTCTTTGACGTGGGTAACCTGAGGTCGGAGAAGCCAACTTAAGGATATAATAGGAATCAGATTACTGTGTAATTTTTTTCTACGTTAGTTGCAGTTACCTGCAAATACCACCATTCATACAATGAACGCACAAAATTTTGCATTAGTTGCAGTTACCTGCAAATACCATCATTAATACAGTGAACGCACCGTTTGTAATGTATCCCAAAATGTGCTGAAACTCACGACCATCAACCTCAGTGCAAGCATCCTGACAAATATCCCTGGTATGTTTAGAATCTTATCAAAGGCAGCTACAATTCTGATAACTAATTCCATCTACGTATCCACGGGGGTCTCATACACAAGTGACTTTATATATCCCCACAGGAAATAATCAAGGGGATCCGGATAGGTGACCTCGCAGGTCATGGAATAGGACCTCCCCTTCCGATCCAGCGACAATGAAATACAGCACTGAGATGTGAGACGCCCTGCTAAAACCTGCAGGATAGGACAAGTAGTAGGAATTGGGGAAGGGGGCCAGAATGAGCGGCTGTCAGTTACACTCCAAACATAACACTTTAGTTGTCCAAACATTACAGCGCAACTTCTAAGCTTGACTATCGATAGAAAAGGGCTGAAGGTCCATGAATTAAATACCACTGCCAAAAATACTCATTTTTGAGTCAGAAGGCTTTAACCTTAAACAGTATTTAGGGCCTAGCGATGTAAGATTAAGTTTTTTAAACGCGGCTGAAGGCCGATATCTTTAAACAACGTAAGTACAATAACCTTTCAATAGGCAGAAGGCCCAAGCTTTATGACCAATAAGAAACCTTACTCAAAAACGGCTGAAGGCCTTTATTAAAAAAGAAAAAACCTGCAACCAATTTTCCAACGCAGAAGGCCCAAAGCTTTTAACCTTCGATAGTATTTAATCCCAGGTGATGTAAGGCTTGATAAGTAAGAATCCAAAATTTTAAAGCGGGTGAAGGCCATTATTTTAAGAACAATACAACTACGATAAATTTTCAACAGGCAGAAGGCCCACAGCTTTATCCTGAATGAATGTAATACTAGATAAGTAAGAATCTTAAATCTTACAGCATCTAAGGGCCGATGCTTAAAAAAAAAAAAAAAAAAAAAAAAAAAAAAAAAAAAAAAAAACAATACAACTACAGTAAATTTTCAACAGGCAGAAAGCCCAAAACTTTATCTTCCAAAATGTAATACTTGATAAGTAGGATCCTTAAAACTTAAAGCGCCTGAAGGTCGATGCTTTAAAACAATACAATAAATTTTCAACAGGCAGGAGGCCCAAGCTTTATCTTCAGACAATGTAAGACTTGACCAATTAAGAAAAACTCACTTTTAAAACGATTGAAGGCCTTTCATGGCTTACTGCATCATGACTTCTTAATAATCAAGCTCGTCCTCCTTGTTTTCTTCCAGTAAATAAAGAGTGTACATGCAAATAAACAGCACAATACTTGTGAATTTGTACGCATGTTAGTTGTAAATAAGCTGAAAAACAGTAAGGCTAGACAAAGCGGTGGAAAAGTTTACTTCCATATCTCTTTAAGCTGGATTCACTTACCCAGGTACCCTACCTCACACAATGTAGGCTTTCACGACCGGATGGTACTGTTGTTGATAATTCTTCCGGGTTATATGGCCGTGGTCCATGGAATACTTCCATGGACCACGGCCATATAACCCGGAAAAATTCTCAAGAACAGTCCCTACCTCATACTGTTCAGTGGGGCATCCTCTATGTCCTGTAACATTTTTGCTCGCTCTTACGTAAACACCCTGCATATTACTCAAGGCAAAGGTAAAGGTAAAGGCTGCAGAGAGACAGTTCTGACGTTGCGGCTAGCAGTGCGAGCGAGACTGATGAAAAATGTAGACACGTTCATAGCATTTGCAGCGCTGTGAGACGTTCAAAATTCTGAGAAAAACAGGATAACGTATTGGGAAAGAGGGATAACGTAGAATATGTACAAGAACCAAAAAGGAACACTAAGAGTCCTAGACCAGGAACGAAATGCTCGGATTGAAAGGTGTGTGGGACAGGGATGAGTCTTTCGCCCCTGCAACTTATACACCGAAAAGCAATTATGGAAACAAAATAAAATTTTAGTGTCATTAAAATTCACGGTGAATGGATATGAATGATAATATTTCGCCGATTGGTATCCTGAGTGAAAGTGATAAAGTACTATAGGATCTGTTGAATGGATAAGCTTAAGTGTTGTGGTACGAGTGGGACAGTGCACAAATGGTTTAATTCATACATACTTAACTGGAAGAAAACAGAATGTTGAAATAAACAGAACAGATAGTCTACAAAAACCAGCAGAACACTCTGACTGGGGAGGTATCAAGAATGGTGTCCCACAGGGCTCAGTCTTGGGTCCCTTATTGTTCTTAATACACTCCTGGAAATTGAAATAAGAACACCGTGAATTCATTGTCCCAGGAAGGGGAAACTTTATTGACACATTCCTGGGGTCAGATACATCACATGATCACACTGACAGAACCACAGGCACATAGACACAGGCAACAGAGCATGCACAATGTCGGCACTAGTACAGTGTATATCCACCTTTCGCAGCAATGCAGGCTGCTATTCTCCCATGGAGACGATCGTAGAGATGCTGGATGTAGTCCTGTGGAGCGGCTTGCCATGCCATTTCCACCTGGCGCCTCAGTTGGACCAGCGTTCGTGCTGGACGCGCAGACCGCGTGAGACGACGCTTCATCCAGTCCCAAACATGCTCAATGGGGGACAGATCCGGAGATCTTGCTGGCCAGGGTAGTTGACTTACACCTTCTAGAGCACGTTGGGTGGCACGGGATACATGCGGACGTGCATTGTCCTGTTGGAACAGCAAGTTCCCTTGCCGGTCTAGGAATGGTAGAACGATGGGTTCGATGACGGTTTGGATGTACCGTGCACTATTCAGTGTCCCCTCGACGATCACCAGTGGTGTACGGCCAGTGTAGGAGATCGCTCCCCACACCATGATGCCGGGTGTTGGCCCTGTGTGCCTCGGTCGTATGCAGTCCTGACTGTGGCGCTCACCTGCACGGCGCCAAACACGCATACGACCATCATTGGCACCAAGGCAGAAGCGACTCTCATCGCTAAAGACGACACGTCTCCATTCGTCCCCCCATTCACGCCTGTCGCGACACCACTGGAGGCGGGCTGCTCGATGTTGGGGCGTGAGCGGAAGACGGCCTAACGGTGTGCGGGACCGTAGCCCAGCTTCATGGAGACGGTTGCGAATGGTCCTCGCCGATACCCCAGGAGCAACAGTGTCCCTAATTTGCTGGGAAGTGGCGGTGCGGTCCCCTACGGCACTCCGTAGGATCCTACGGTCTTGGCGTGCATCCGTGCGTCGCTGCGGTCCGGTCCCAGGTCGACGGGCACGTGCACCTTCCGCCGACCAATGGCGACAACATCGATGTACTGTGGAGACCTCACGCCCCACGTGTTGAGCAATTCGGCGGTACGTCCACCCGGCCTCCCGCATGCCCACTATACGCCCTCGCTCAAAGTCCGTCAACTGCACATACGGTTCACGTCCACGCTGTCGCGGCATGCTACCAGTGTTAAAGACTGCGATGGAGCTCCGTATGCCACGGCAAACTGGCTGACACTGACGGCGGCGGTGCACAAATGCTGCGCAGCTAGCGCCATTCGACGGCCAACACCGCGGTTCCTGGTGTGTCCGCTGTGCCGTGCGTGTGATCGTTGCTTGTACAGCCCTCTCGCAGTGTCCGGAGCAAGTATGGTGGGTCTGACACACCGGTGTCAATGTGTTCTTTTTTCCGTTTCCAGGAGTGTATATATTAACGACTTGCCACTTTATATTCATGAAGATGCAAAGTTAGTTCTTTTTTGCTCATGATACAAGTATAGTAATCACACCCAAGAAGCAAGAATCAGCTGAGGAAATGCAAATAATGTCTTTCAGAAAATTATTAAGTGGTTCTCTGCAAATGGACTCTCACTAAATTTTGAGAAAACACAGTTTATACAATTCTGTACAGTAAATTGCGTAACACCATTGATATATATAGACTATGAACGGAAATCTGTTGCTGAAGTAGAATACTCAAAATTCCTGGGTGTGTGCATTGATGAGAAATTGAATTGGAAGAAACACATCGATGATCTGCTGAAACAGATAGGTTCAGCTCGTTTTTCTATTAGGGTTACTGCAAATTTTGGTGATAAACATATCAGTAAATTATCCTACTATGCCTATTTTTATTCACTGTTTTCATATGGCATCATATTTTGGGGCAATTCGTCATTAAGAGAGAAAGTATTCATTACACAAAAGGGTATAATCAGAATAATAGCTGGAGCCCACCCAAGATCACATTGCAGACATTTATTTAAGGAAGTCGTGATATTCACAGTACCTTCGCAATACATATATTCAAATATGAATTTTGTCATTAATAACCCAACCCGATTCAAAAATAACGCGAAGTGCATAGCTACAACACTACAAGAATGGATGATATTCACTATTTTGGATTAAATCTCACTTTGGCACAGAAAGGGGCGAATTATGCTGCCACAAAAACCTTCGGTCATTTGCACAAATAGTATTAAAAGTCTGACAGATAGCCAACCAACATTTACAAGCAAAATAAAATAATTTCTGAATGACAGCTCCTTCTACTCAGTAGATGAATTCTTAGATAAGAAGTAGTAACTGCAAAAAAATGTTGTTGTTGTTGTGGTCTTCAGTCCTGAGACTGGTTTGATGCAGCTCTCCATGCTACTCTATCCTGTGCAAGCCTCTTCATCTCCCAGTCCCTACCGCAGCCTACATCCTACTGAATCTGCTTAGTGTATTCATCTCTTGGTCTCCCTCTACGATTTTTACCCTCCACGCTGCCCTCCAATACTAAATTGGTGATCCCTTGATGCCTCAGAACATGTCCTACCAACCGATCCCTTGGCTCAAAAAAATGGCGCTGAGCACTATGGGACTCAACATCTTAGGTCATAAGTCCCCTAGAACTTAGAACTACTTAAACCTAACTAACCTAAGGACATCACACACACCCATGCCCGAGGCAGGATTCGAACCTGCGACTGTAGCAGTCCCGCGGTTCCGGACTGCAGCGCCAGAACCGCTAGACCACCGCGGCCGGCACGGATCCCTTCTTCTAGTCAAGTTGTGCCACATACGTCTCTTCTCCCCAATCCTATTCAATACTTCCTCATTAGTTACGTGATCTACCCTTCTAATCTTCAGCATTCTTCTGTAGCACCACATTTCGGAAGCTTCTATTCTCTTCTTGTCCAAACTATTTATCGTCCATGTTTCACTTCCATACATGGCTACACTCCATACAAATACTTTCAGAAAAGACTTCCTGACACTTAAATCTATACTCGATGTTAACAAATTTCTCTTCTTGAGACACGCTTTCCTTGCCATTGCCAGTCTACATTTTATATCCTCTCTACTTCGACCATCATCAGTTATTTTGCTCCCCAAATAGCAAAACTCCTTTACTACTTTAAGTGTCTCAATTCCTAATCTAATTACCTCAGCATCACCCGACTTTTGTTTCCTTCACTGCTTGCTCAATATACAGATTGAGTAATATCGGGGATAGGCTACAGCCCTGTCTCACTCCCTTCCCAACCACTGCTTTCCTATCATGCCCCTCGATTCTTATAACTGCCATCTGGTTTCTGTACAAATTGTAAATACCCTTTCGCTCCCTGTATTTTACCCCTGCCACCTTCAGAATTTGAAAGAGAGTACTCAAGTCAACATTGTCAAAAACTTTCTCTAAGTCTACAAATGCTAGAAACGTAGGTTTGCCCTTCCTTAATCTAGATTCTAAGATGAGTCGTAGGGTCAGTATTGCCGCACGTGTTCCAACATTTCTACGAAATCCAAACTGATCTTCCCAGAGGTCGGCTTCTACTAGTTTTTCCATTCTTCTGTAAAAAATTCGCGTTAGCATTTTGCAGTTGTGCCTTATTAAACTGATAGTCGGTAATTTTCACATCTGTCAACACCTGCTTCCTTTGGGATTGGAATTATTATATTCTTCTCGAAGTCTGAGGGTATTTCGCCTGTTTCATACATCTTGCTCACCAGAAGGTAGAATTTTGTCAGGACTGGCTCTCCCAAGGCCATCAGTAGTTCTAATGGAGTGTTGTCTACTCCTGGGGCCTTCTTTCGACTCAGCTTTCAGTGCTCTGTAAAACTCTTCATGCACTATTGTATCTCCCATTTCATCTTCATCTACATCCTCTTCCATTTCCATAGTTTTGTCCTCAAGTACATCGCCCTTGTATAGACCCTCTATATACTCCTTCCACCTTTCTGCTTTCCCTTCTTTGCTTAGACCTGGGTTTCCATCTGAGCTCTTGATGTTCATGCAAGTGGTTCTGTTATTTCCAAAGGTCTCTTTAATCTTCCTGTAGGCAGTATCTGTCTTACCCTAGTGAGGTAAGCCTCTACATCCTTACATTTGTCCTCTAGCCATCCCGGCTTAGCCATTTTGCACTTCCTGTCGATCTCATTTTTGAGACGTTTGTATTCCTTTTTGCCTGCTTCATTTACTGCATTTTAATATTTTCTCCTTTCATCAATTAAATTCGATATATCTTCTGTTACCCAAGGATTTCTACTAGCCCTCGTCTTTTTACCTACTTGATCGTCTGCTGCCTTCACTATTTCATCCCTCAAAGCTACCCATTCTTCTTCTACTGTATTTCTTTCCCTCATTCCTGTCAATTGTTCCCTTATGCTCTCCCTGAAAGACTGTACAACCTCTGGTTCTTTCAGTTTATCCAGGTCCCACCTCCTTAAATTCCCACCTTTTTGCAGTTTCTTCAGTTTTAATCTACAGGTCTTAACCAATAGATTGTGGTCAGAGTCCACTTCTGCCCCTGGAAATGTCTTACAATTAAAACCTAGTTCCTAAATCTCTGTCTTACCATTATATAATCTATCTGATACCTTTTAGTATCTCCAGGGTTCTTCCATGTATACAGCCTTCTTTTATGATTCTTGAACCAAGTGTTAGCTATGATCTAGTTATGCTCTGTGCAAAATTCTACCAGGCGGCTTCCTCTTTCATTTCTTAGCCCCAATCCATATTCACCTACTATGTTTCCTTCTCTCCCTTTTCCTACTACCGAATTCCAGTCACCCATGACTATTAAATTTTCGTCACCCTTCACTATCTGAATAATTTCTTTTATTTCATCATACATTTCTTCAATTTCTTCGTCATCTGCAGAGCTAGTTGGCATATAAACTTGTACTACTGTAGTAGGTGTGGGCTTCGTATCTATCTTGGCCACAATAATGCGTTCACTATGCTGTTTGTAGTAGCTTAGCCGCATTCCTATTTTCCTATTCATTATTAAACCTACTCCTGCATTACCCCTATTTCATTTTGTATTTATAACCCTGTAGTCACCTGACCAGAAGTCTTGTTCCTCCTGCCACCGAACTTCACTAATTCCCACTATATCTAACTTTAACCTATCCATTTCCCATTTTAAATTTTCTAAACTACCTGCCCGATTAAGGGATCTGACATTCCGATCCGTAGAACGCCAGTTTTATTTATCCTGATAAGGACATCCTCTTGAGTAGTCTCCGCCCGGAGATCCGAATGAGGGACTATTTTAGCTCCGGAATATTTTACCCAAGAGGACGCCATCATCATTTAACCATACAGTAAAGCTGCATGCCCTCGGGAAAAATTACGGCCATAGTTTCCCCTTGCTTTCAGCCGTTCGCAGTACCAACACAGCAAGGCCGTTTCGGTTAGTGTTGCAAGACCAGATCAGTCAATCATCCAGACTGTTGCCCCTGCAACTACTGAAAAGGCTGCTGCCCCTCTTCAGGAACCACACGTTTGTCTGGCCTCTCCACAGATACCCCCCCGTTGTGGTTGTACCTTCGGTACGGCTATCTGTATCGCTGAGGCACGCAAGCCTCCCCACCAACGGCAAGGTCCATGGTTCATGGGGGGGGGGGGGGTAAAAAAATGATTATTATTATTTTTATTTTGCGTAAATAAAACTTATGTTAAAGTGACACATTCCACATGATTACGAAATGTCGTATTCATGAGCTATGGAACAAGGATTAATGTATATATGTATGTATGTATGGAACAAGCAAGCTGGATGTGGACTGAGAGTAAATAGAGTAAATCGAAGAAAGGCGAAAGTAATGAGAAGTAACACAAATGATAATCTCGAGAAACTTAACATCATATTTGGCTCGCACGAAATAGATGAACTGATGGAATTATACTGCCTAGGAAGCAAAGTAACCCTTTAAGGACGAAGCAAGGTGGATGGAAGATGCAGACTGGCACTGGCAAAAACGGCATTGCTGGCCAAGAGAAAACTGCTCATATCAAACATAGGCCTTAATTTGAGGAAGAAATTTCTGCGAATATACGTTTAGAGCACAGAAGATATTGGTAGTGAAACATGGGCTACTGGATAACAGGAACAGAAGAGAATCGAAATGTTGAGACGTGTTGCTGCAGAAGAAGGTTAAAAATTAGATGGACTGATAAGGGAATGGGGATGCTCTCCGCAGAATCGGCGTGCAAAGGAATATCTAGAAAACACTGACAAGAAGAGACAGGATGACAGGACATCTGTTAAGAGATCAGACAATAACGTCCAAGGTACTAGAGGGTAGCTGTAAACAGAGAGGATGGATTATATTCAGCAAATGATTCACATCGTAGACTGCAAGTACGACTCTGATACGAAAAGGTTGCTACTGGAGAGCAATTCGTGGCGGACTGCATCAAACGAGGATGACTCAAAAATAAATAAATAAATAAACGACTATGATCCGCCATGATTCGAATTCTGTGTTATAAAGGCCAAGAGAACTACACTATAAATTAAAACGTAGCCATAGATTCGCAGACAAGCAAAAACCAAACAGAATCAAAATGAGTTTGAAGCGTTCAACAAATCCTAAAACATTTTGGCCTTATGTTAAATCAGTAAACGGATCGAAGCCATCTCTCCAAGCATTCTGTAACCATAACGATTAAGAAACAGGGGATGACACAAGAAAGGTCGAAATGCTAGACGTCTTTTTCCAGCACTGTTTCACAGAAGAAGATTGGACTGTACTTCCTCCTTCAAAACGTAGCGCGAACGACAGAATGACAGATATATAAATAAGCGACCAACGGGTAGAAATTCAACTGAAATCGCTCAACAGAAGAAAGGGCATTGGACCTGACGGGATACCAATTCGATTCTATAAGATGCGATAAAAAAGTTTCCGTTTGAGGGCGTTGCTAGATCGACACCGATGGCGGTGTATAAGCACCAACATACAGGCAAGGGATTAGCTGAAAACCAACGTTGTGAATTGGTGCGACAAGTTCCGACCTGGGAGATCAGCCTCATCCAATACGGACAACAGGTGGGCGGTTGATGATGCGACCAGGGCCGACAGGTACATAACCATTCGTATGCTGACAAAGGATCTAGGTATTAGCTTGGGTAGCGTGCATTACGTTAACTGGCATGAGTTAAGCTACCGTAAGGACTGCAGCCAGTGGGTACCCCGGCGTAGAATGCTGCAAACAGGTTGGCTGTTTGCCTGAGGCAGCTGTTGAGTTTCACTGTTGAAGGCAACACGTTCCTTGAGGGAATTGTTGCAGGCAACAAAAGCTGGTGTCACCACAGGGAAAATCCGCAGCTCGTCGTTTAGTGGCTAGCGTTGCTGCCTCTGGATCACGGGGTCCCGGATGCGATTCCCAGCTAGGTTGGGGATTTGCTCTGCCCAGGGACTGGATGTTCCTGTTGTCTTCATCATTTCAACATCATCGTCATTCGTGGCAGTGGCTAGTTTGGCTGCATAAAAATTGGATTGTGAAAATATTGGGAATTTGTATGGGCGCTGGTGACCATGAATTTGAGCGCCTCTCAAACCAAACACCATCATCATCACCAAAGGGAAAGGGAGTCGAAATCGTCGACGATGCAGTGGCGTCATCCATCGTTCTCTTGTCCCAATAAGTTCAAAAGCCAGCCTTCTTTTGGAATGGAGATGCTGACCTTCTTCTTTTATTACCGGGAGCCATTTCTTATTGCTTCATGATAACGTCCATCACCATACCGCTAATGTCGTAACATAGAAGCTACGTCAACGCAAGTGGGAGACATTCGAACATCCTCCCTATAATGCTGATCTCAACCCTTTGGTCCCCTAAAGAAGGTCTTGAAGGGTCGACGATTCCTGTCGGACGAGGATAATCAGTAGGCAGTTATGGACTTCTTCACACAGCAGGACTGGTGCTTTACCATATGATTCGTCGTGAGATGACTGCCTCAACTCTCACGGCGATTTTGCCTAATAGGCACACCGATTCTGGACTGCGTAGTCTTCGAACGGAAAATTTTTTATCGCTACTTATTTATAGAGTATGCGACAGGACCTGACTCTCTTCTAGCAGCAGTAAGCGTAGATCTCTGGAGGAGTGCAGCGTTCCTAATGATCGGAAAAACGTACAGGTCATTCCAGTTTTCAAAAGAGGTCGTCGAACAGACGCACGAAACTACGGGCCTATTTGTCTCACCCTCGCGTATTATGACATTTCTTGAGACCGAAAAATCCTCTGTAGAAATCTACATGGATTCCGGAAACAACGACCTTGAGAAACACGGTCCAGTCTGTTGGTCCACGAGACCCGAAAGCAGTAGATGCCGTGTTCCTTGACTTCCAGAATTCGTTCAATACAGATTCGCAGAGATGCCTAATCAACAAAATACGAGCGTACTGAATATCAGACCAACTGTGTGACTCACCAAAATGCTGTCATAATCTGCTCATTAAGAGGTATAACGCACGTTAAACACCAGGTGAAGTATGTCTGGCAGCAGCGTAACTCACAGCGTGCAATTTATCCAGACTATATACATTCATTGTTTGAGAATTAGAGCACTTAGCGACTTTCTACTAACTGTAAACATAATTTCAAACCCTTTTGAAACTTTTTCTTGTTAACACACCTCACAAAATAATGACAGGAAACAAATATGTTACTTAGTACATTTTCGTTCATCATGTTGTAACACTTCAGCAAGACGTTTTAATTTTTTACTTTTTAAGAAGTAATTTCACTGACAGTATATATACATTTCATTGAATGTACTTGTAAAGTTACATCATTAAGAGGAACAGTTCAGGTGGTATGACGTTTTCAGTGGTCATCAAACTTTTTCACTATAGAGACGACAAAGATATTGTGCGGCGGCAACTGGGACCGCATATGTACCGATCTTATTGTTAATAGTTAACCTACTTAAATTAGTACGTTATGAGACCCCAATAGACTAGCTACAGGAAGGGCGCGATATCTTGGGCACGATATCTTGGCCGCCGCCCCCAAGTACTGATCGTTAAAAGTCGTCACTGTTCGGAAGATTTCTCTCTGCGATTGTCCGTTTCAGACTGCTGCCACCGTCAGCGATCCCAACGTTGTGACATAGTATTTGCTGATGATGAGACATCATCATCAATATTTGCAAAATGTTTTGCACGTCCTTTCTTTATCCACTGCACAGTATTGCAACAGTTTTAGTTAATTTAATGTTCCTTGCTACAAATAAGTAACGCATTTGAGGTATGACTGTCTCTGTAATGCGCATTCACAAATCCTGGTTACTTTCGTGTTAAACGTAATACCATATCAGATGTTTGTAACAAGTCGCGAACGTCCATGAATTGTCAGTATCGGAAGACAAACAATAAAACATATCACCTCACATCCTCTAATCCCGCAGTGCCGCTCTACTTTACCTACTGCCCCGGAGGTAAGCAGTCAGCCTTACATAGCTCACGGCCGAAATCACCAACGTCAATTAAAATTAAGCACATCTTAAAATATTACGTATTAAAATATTAGCAACTGAGCAGGAAGACAACGCTCTCAAGAATCTATTAACGTTTGCTGACATTTTTGGGTTGGGCTGTTAGTTGCTGGATGCATGTTGTTACAAAATACGAGTGAGAACTGCGGACAGCACGAATACTTACTTGATTCGGGCCGCATGTGGCCGGCGGGGCGCAGTTTGACGACACTGCTCTTAACTATCGTGAGTGGGGCTTATTGTTATTTACCAATGTGCCTTGGGTAAGAAGAACCTTGTCAGATCTGCTTTTATCTAGATTCGCACCTGTACGTATCGACCGCCACGCAGCGTCAGTGCCGGCCGCGGTGGCCGTGCGGTTCTAGGCGCTTCAGTCCGGAAGGGCGTGACTGCTACGGTCGCAGGTTCGAATCCTGCCTCGGGCATGGATGTGTGTGATGTTCTTAGGTTAGTTAGGTTTAAGTAGTTCTAAGTTCTAGGGGACTGATGACCTAAGATGTTAAGTCCCATAGTGCTCAGAGCCATTTGAACCATTTGAACTTTTTTGAGCAGCGTCAGAAAGCCGGCTGAAAATACGAGAGTTAGATGAAAATTCAAGTCAGAATCGGGTCGTCTGGAGTATGAGCACACCAATAAAACATATGATTACACGCATTAATGTTTATTACATCAACATTACTAACAGCCTAGAACAGGATTAGTATAGCACTGCAAAAGTTACAACATCTCTAATACGTTGCTAGTTTTAATACATTGCTCATATTAATTCTATCAATAAAAATCTGAAAACTGTAAACGAAACATAAATTAGCTGTACATTTTGTGGCCAGAAACGAGCTTCAGCACCGCCACCAACTACCAAGAAGGCGTACCACTCCTCTTCTTTCATTTCACCATATCTTCATGAGAAATGCAAGCTAGCAAACCCCCTGTGCATGCGAACATACCACGTAGCTCTGGGATGTGAGGGAGAATCCTGAGCAGATGGCACATTTGGTAGGTTGGCAATCCTTAAGAAGCGTCAGCCCATCGCAGGTGGCCAACCTCCCACCCTTTGCACGCCGTCAACTTTTTCTATCACTTTCTACTATCAGCTTATACTCAGTTCTACTTTGTATGTCTCAATCAGACTAAAGGTGCCACTTCTCTCAATTAAACGTTAGTTTTAATCAATGGTGTATTACTGTTATTTCTTTCGTGTGAGTTACTGAGAAAGAACTTGGCGTGAAGTTATTGCCCACTGGGAGAGCCGGAGAACCGTTAGGTGCCGTTGCTGCGCGTGTAAATCTGCTTACATCAATGTTCTGGCTTCCAAGGTAGACATTTCCGAGAATCAGCGGTCTCTTTGATCCGCTAGTGGTTGCGACAGCCGCTTGCCGCACCTCCGCCTAGCACGTAATACCCGAGGCAGAGAATCCCTTCACCTAGGTTCTTTCATTCACTTTAATTGTAGAATGAGCGAGTTTAATTGTGACAGTATCCATGAAAGAGTATATCCACTAATAAAGACGCAGACCGAAGAATTTTTTTTTAATTTTTTTCGTTTGGGGATTGTCGGTCTTCCGAGTGTTATCATGCGACACACCATGAATTCCTTTCCCGCGCAAATCCCTTCAACAAAGTGTGTCGCTTGCTCTCGACGTCCTCGAATTACACTGCCAGAAAAAATTTGAACACCTGAAAAGAAGATGCCGATTTTTATACGATGACGGCGGGTGCCACAGTAGGGGACAGTAGATATACTGATAATGGTTGCAACGTCGTCCGCCAAGTGTAGTAGCATAGCTACCAGAGCGCCATCTGTGTCTACTCTTTGTTACGGAATGCTGACAGCCAGAATGTTTAGCGCTGTAGTGCAGCCATGCTTCTTACAGCCGACTGAGCGAGTATGAAACAGGTCAGACTGTGGCCGGATGGTCCTTTCAGAAAAGTGCACACAAATCTGACGTGCTACGTCAGTTGTGCAACGATACTGGTATCAGTGATCACGTGAACATTCTCACGCCCATAGACGAGGTTCTGGATGTCCACACAGAACAGGCGCCAGCCAGGATCGTCGTATTGCAAGGGAAGCAGCGGCAAATCGTGAAGCTACCACAGCAGATGAGAGAGGTTGTGAGCCCAGAAGTGTCAAAACGAACTGTTGCGAATTAGTTATTAGCAGTAACACTACGGGCACGCACACCTCTAGCCCGTCTTCCATTCAAGTCACGACATCGACGTGAACAGCTCGAAGGGCGCCGTTAGAGGATCACTTGGGAGATGGAATGGCATGCCGCAGTCTTCAGCGATGAAAGCAGATACTGCTTGCCTGCGAGTACAACGTAAACCTGGTGAGAGCTTGTAACAACAACGACGTTGTACTATTGTACATATAAATAATATTTTTTTTCCATCTGATGTTTCGATAAATTAGTGTAATCGATGTTCTGATTTCAATTTCTTTTTGTTTCATGTCATTGTGTTAAGAAAACTGTAAACGATTTTCAATGTGAATAGTAATGTTTATGTCAAATTTCAAGCAATATTGTAATACAATTGAAAGGTAACAAATGTTGAAACTGTTGTAACATGTTTAAAGTTGTAATTGTGCGTCTGGTCCATACGTAGGCAATGTATTAGGATATGTAGAATGCAAAACCTCGGGTGAATACCCTGTCTGTAAGGGAGCGGTTAAAGGTGGGTGGCAGGCGAGCGCGGGAAAATGCGCACGGGCGCTGCACGGCATAACGGGCTCAGCAGTGGTAGTCGGAGTTGGGCATTGGTCTGAGCAACACGTTCTGGAGCGAAGAGGCTCTCCTGGAAGACGCAGTTTCATTGAGCCTCGGATGTGCCGTTCCTACGCCCATACAGCATGGCAAAATTCCATAGGCACTAAATGGAAAGCATTGCGACGCTAAGAAGAATTGAAGTGCCGATACATCAAAAGCCATAGGAGTGAGTGTATGTATGCTCTGTGCCTCGCCATCTCGCCGCCTACCAACCGCCGCATCGATACGAACGGGTTGAAACTTTTAGTACTGTATTCGTATGGACGAGTGTTACTTTTGTTCCATATTGTTCAATAACAACTTAAATTTTACCAGAACTGTCCTATCATGTAATTATCCTCACAACTAACCTTGACAGGGTCCTTTCCAAATGTTGTGCAATCCGAGGGTCCCGAAATGAAAAATTAGAGGTTGTGTTAATAATAATTACCTGCAGACCTAGCTATGTTAGAATGATGTTTAAAGAACTGTTTTGTTAATGAACCTATAGATGAATTACGAAGATCTGACAAAGTTGGAAGATAATTTTGATATTGATTTAGTAATGAAGTTTAATTATTTCGAGACAGATATAATGGTATGTAAATGAGCAGCAAATAAGATAAAAAGAGTAGTAAATAATATATTGGAAATCTTGAGCACATAATGATTTCAATAATCAAATTTTTTAATACAGTGATCTTAACAGTTTCAGGGTCCCCCCCACCTTTTTTTATTAATTTGAAATTCTGAAGTGTTCTACACTGATTTGACCAGCAAAGCTAAAGTCAACATAAAAACCAAAATTTATCAGTGTTTTATCTTTATTAAAATTGACATTTTGTTTGTGGGTCGAAATTGCTATTTCTGGGGTAACCTATGCCTGATTTTAATCAGATCAATAGACAGTACGAAGTTTTGTAGTAAACATTATAGTGTAGTGTTATGTATTTACGGTTTATCCATAACAGTACAGAAAGTGAAATCATCAGTTCAATAGATTTTCGGTGCTAAAATTTGCCATATTATGCAGTGTTATTACGTGTCGTTTTGCATGAACGTACATCAACTTGTACAGGGAAGAAACTCAGTTAATGCCTAATTAGGCTGGCGACCGTATTATTAACAATTTGGTAGCATCTTCTGTGTTGTTTCTTGTCCGTCCTGACGTGTAGTTGCATTTCGGACTTGCTTGACGTATCATTGTTATTACTGAGTGGGTGTAAGTCTGATTTGCCACCATTCAGGTACACGCGTTCAATATCTATACGAAAATCCTTTATCATAAGGTGAAGCCCTTCAACTTACCATAGTACAGACTTTAATAAGTATCGTGTGCCCCGTGCGCGCGTTACAAGCTGTTCCGTAGAGTGGATTCGTCCATGACACACTGGCCCCATCCGTGGCCTTATTGTGTGCGGTGTGATACGCAATAACTCTCGTTCATCTTTGGTGGTTCTGGAGACGATCTAACCAGCGCTCGGAACGTGCAGAATGTTTTCAAACCCGCTCTTTTGCTTTTCATTCAACAGGAAGATGATATGTTGCTCCGACAGGATAATGCGCCACGACACACTGCCCGTGAAACACCACGTGATCTGCAAGACGTGCAGAACTTCCCTCACAAGCAATATCTCCGAACTTGTCTCCGATCTATCACGTGAGGGATATGATGGGACGAGAAGTGGACTTGTGGATTCACTCTTACAGAACCATGTAAACACGTCGAGCCGGCCAGGTACATCGTACCCCACAACAGTATTAGCCATTTGTAAGATCGACTGGATGTCCACCACAGATCCGCTTGTGCTGTTGATCTGTAAGTGTAATGATTTCATGTACTCCATATGCACTGTTGCAACAATCTTGAATAAAATGGGAACGTTTTTCGGCAGTGTATTTCTTGGGTGTGTTCCAGTATCGGTCTCCTCCTACAATTTTTAACTCTCTACAGCCCCCTCCAGTACCACGGAAGTTGCATCTCATCACATCTATCATCCTGTCCCTTCTTCGTGCTAGTATTTTCAACGATAATGCGGAGAACCTCCTCATTCTTATCAGCCTACCTAATTTTCAGTATCCTTCTATGGCACCACATCTCAATCGCCTCGATTCTCTTCTGTTCCCGTTTTCCCACAGTCCATCATTCACTTTCATCCGACGATGTGCTCCAAACATTCATAAATAGAAATTTCTTGTTCAAATCAAGGACGATATTTGATACTGTAGGCTTCTTTTGGTCAAGAATGCCCTCTTTCCCTGTGCTAGTCTCCTTTTTATATTCGTTGCGCTGTTTTGCTTCCAAGGCAGCAGAATTTCTTAGCTCTGTCTGTTCCTTGATGGTATCTTTCTCATTTATCTCTGATACTTCTCATTACGCTGATCTTTCTTCGGTTTTGTTTGCAGCTCTCGGCGCTATTTTATCTTAAGCAAGCCGTGATGTGTTATTCCTTTCGACACATCGAAATTAAACCCATAACCAGTTTTTAGTTGCCATACACTTCTTTATTACAAACACATGCTCTTAATGAAAATAACAGTAACAACGATTATAATAAAAGGTGCCTGCCCTACAGAACCACCAAGAGGTCTCAGATTAAGTTAATCCGTTTAAGTCTGATAGACACAGACTTTCAAGAATTACTCAACAAATTTTCACTAATTAAAACAATGTTCATAAAACGACCCTTAATCAAATTTAACTGACATAACGGAATCACACAAACCTTTTGACATGCTTCATGACTTACGTAGAAACAGACTTCCACATAACTCATATAAAATTCTAAACCTGTTTCCAACAACTAAGACATTTTCCATGGACTGATCTTAAGCAATTCTAACAAATTAAAAGTATTATCAGATTAATACACTCAACTAGCCTTCTCTTTAGTATTACTTACAGGTACGAGGTTCACATTTCATCCCCAGAATATAATAATAGCATATTAAATAGTCTTAAAATGTGACCGTTTCAATATTATGTTGTAAATTAGCGATGGACGCGAGCAGACAGAAAGGTTCTAGATACAGGAGATTCTCAGACCAGAAGGTGAAGTAGAACTACACTCAACTTTGAGCTACAACTAAGCTTCCAGAAAACCACAACGCTCCACCGGAAAGATGGAATTGCAGGACACTAACAATGTAACTATAGACACCGATCCAGTTCCTTAAATTTCCCTCTTCCACCGTGATACCCCAATCGGAGTTTGCTCGCGTCGACCACTGCCGATTATCTGAAACATAAACACATCAGCGGCAGACAATATTCTGGCGCATCAGGTACACAAGACATATCTGCCAGCCGGCCGGGGTGGCCGAGCGGTTCTAGGCGCTAAAATCTGGAACCGCGCGACCGCTACGGTCGCAAGTTCGAATCCTGCTTCGGGCATGGATGTATGTGCTGTCCTTAGGTTAGTTAGGTTTAAGTAGTTCTAAGTTCTAGGGGACTGATGACCTTAGAAGTGAAGTCCCATAGTGCTCAGACCCATTTTTGAACATATCTGCCCAACTGTTTATAAACATATCTGCCCAAATGGTTATACACGGCACAAAATGAACCCCAGGCAGAACTAACCTACGTGACCACTTGCCAAGTAACGGCTCTTAAAATCTGATTAGCCAGTTCTCTAGAACAAACAAATAAAATAATAATATAGAAAAAGGAAATAAGGAAAACTATTTCGGCCCGCTCTCGAGCGCCAGGTACAGACTTACGCACTGCTTGGTACGACCTCTAGATACGCATTAAGCGCGGTTTCATGTCTAATTGTTGAGTGTAGCTAGCACTCCCTTAAATGCCGTCACCATATCAAGCGGCCAGACCAAATACAGTGACAAGTAACTGAAACAATCATGAGAGTCTTCAGTGCACTCGGGTATTCAATTAGCAAGAACAGTACCCACCAAGGAACAATTGGGCGACTCCAGTTCATTCGCGTTGAGTAACATGTAACAGACGCGAAGGAAATCTGTTCTTCAAATCTCAAGGAAATCCCAATCACCGTCGGCAGCGGATCTGCATTCCAAAGGCTAAACACGCCGCAGTAGCTGCCCACGCTCCTCCGTCGTACCGACTCGGCCACTCGCCACCCTGCATACATCCACAGCCCACACGTCACTGTCGCTCACACAGCTGATACCCGAACTCAAGCCCCGCCAGAGCGCGCGCGTCACAGCTAAATAGCCATCCGCCAAGGATGCGAAGAAGACAAGCACGCATCGAAAATCGACTCACAACGATCGGGATGACAATCGATGGAGACTGGCGCTAGCAGCGCGCCAGCTCAAGTCGTTTCATGTCTGCCTTACTACTACTACTACCTACGTCCACATGAACCTGCGTACAGTAAACAAAGCCTTGGCCTCTTCCTACAATTAATATTCACCACTCCTTTCTCTGTTACCAGATTAATTATTCATTGAAACCCTGTAAGTATCTTGTCAACGCATCCCGTCTTATAGTCACATTGTATCTTAAGTTTCTACTCTCCCTACTTACATTCCTCCACTAAGCGTACCAGTTTAGATTCTAGTATCACATGTTGAAATACTTTGATGTCCTCGGCCAGGCAGATTTTGTAAGGAGGAAACAGTGGAGCACTCCTCGAAAATAGGTGGGAATAGTGTCTAACATGCAGTTTTTGTGACAGTGAGCTCTGTAGTGCTATTTCCAGAGTATTCGGGAAGACGATAGTGCTGGCCTCCAAATTTCTCTAAGCCTTAACGCAATTTCCGGGATGGTTCCTTCAAAAGGGCAAGGCCTTCGTTTTCTCCTTTCTATAATCCTAACATACGTAAGTCACGTATGCGCATACCGTGCTCGCCGAATTCATACTGAAAGACGTCAACCGATATATATATATATATTTTTTTTTGGATTAATAGAGTTTGAAGATGGCAGCTTGGTGTCGAAACCAGTGATGAGAATATCATATATTTTAAGTGACTGTGACTTAATAGATTATTATACAAACAATTTTTATTGTATAATGCACTACACTTAAAAGTGATACAAGTAGATGACACTATTCTTCAACATAGTTATAAGTCTCTGTAAGCAAGTCTCACTTGCATAATTCTTCTGACAAAGTGCTAATATTTTTTTGCGTAATGGCTTGGAGTGGAAGGATTTTCCGCGCAAGATATATACCAGCTTATAATGATCATTGTTTTGCTCCTGAATATGGCCATGATAAGGATACTTTAAATTGTTCACAAACTGTAAATATTCGATTACTCAACGATAGAAATCTACTCTTTGGTCATGAAGCCATAAAATAACTGCTGTGTATACGTCTGGATCGTAGAAAAAAAATCTCATTCGCCCAGATGTTTCTTCAGCTTGCCGAAAAGATGGAAACTGCATACTGCAATACAGGATCAGAATCACCTAAATCTGTGGGCCTTGGTCGAGCTGTTGGCACTATGTGACTACGGCTGGACGCGGCACTGCATCTGGTCCGTATACTGCCATAATTTCACTGTGAACCTGTGTGCAATTTAGATGTTTTCCCCACAAGAATAGTACTGTCCCTCCTACTTTGAAGTAAGTTTGCTGATGCCGTGCCATTCCGCTCGCACATAATGTCACACCTGTTATTCTTACTCTTCATCCCTACAACCGGAACATGTACTCTCATCCGTCAAAACGCTACTCTTGTTGTGTATTGACATGGCGTGGTAGGACATGTGTAATTTACTTTCCGCGTAACACGTATGCAGGCAAATAAAGCTCTTTGTTTTGCTGCTGAAAATAGCCGTGATGCGAATGCTTTAATCCGTTCGCGAACTGCAATCAACGGTGTGTCTGTTTGTGTGTGCGCGTTCGTGCGTGAGTGGGTGTGGGTGTTGTATTTTTACATTTGTAAATTTTATTAAACATGTCAAACTTGATTCCGGTTATGCCTCAACCAAATGAAAGTAAACAGGAAAAAGATAATGTGCAAGTTATAGTTATTCATCCACAGAATTAATTTCCAGTTCCAATACGCAGTTAACAAGAAAACACTAATTTTATATTTCACAATGCTCGTATGCATCTGCTTCTAGAAGTTTACTCTGCAAACCACTGTCAAATGCCTGTCAGAGAGCAGTTCCCGTAGTACCACGTATTATGTTTCCTTGCCACTCCATACGTCTATCGAGCGCGGCAAGAATAACTGGGCGCCCTGCGAACCATGTAGCCCAATCTTGTCTGCGCTGGCCCCTACAGTAACAATATATAGTGTGCCGTAGTTTACTCCTGGATCTCCCTCTTGACTGTGGGTCTTGGAGCTTTCTAAGTAAGCTTTCTTTGGATATATGGCGTGTTTCTTCAATCATATAGTAGTTCAGGTTACAATGAACCTTGACTCCGCGGAACCTTCGCATGTTAACTAAAATGTTCGATTCCATACTTATTGAGTGCAGACTTGATTAAAATTGTTACTTAAATTATATATTTCTCACCTGAAGATATTTCTGAACATATTTTAGTAACAAAAAACTATTTTTCTGATGATATATTTTTATTATTCATATCAATCCACTTCGTAATATCGATCTTGTACCACGAAAATTAGTAATCAGAGTTGTCAACTTAAATGATCGAGAAGCAAATTTATTGTCAAGATAACATTGTTACGCTTCAATTTACATGCAAACAATCTTTCTGCCTTTGTTTATAATTTGCTTTGGGCACATATTGCTCACTGATCGATTATGTTCTTAGTATGATTCAAGGAAGTTGAACAGTGTATAGTATTTGAAATGTGTCAAATATGTGTTGGTACATTATGTTTCAAGAACATGCAACTAAAAAGAAGAAAACGATTAAAGCCAACATAATGTGTCAGCAGCTTGTCATTTAAACGACCCTGGACAAAATATTTTCAGTGGGTTGTACAGGAACAAAGAACCCGTCCTGACACTGAGACCAACATTCCAAGATAAGTACTATAAATACTGCACATATAATGCATTCGCTTTCACTATCCATTTTAACGTTGTT
The DNA here is from genome assembly GCF_023864275.1 of Schistocerca cancellata. Classification (NCBI taxonomy): domain Eukaryota; kingdom Metazoa; phylum Arthropoda; class Insecta; order Orthoptera; family Acrididae; genus Schistocerca; species Schistocerca cancellata. The sequence continues at coordinate 152,962,095 of NC_064633.1, forward strand.
TAAACTATGAGACAGTTATTCCAACCTAATACTTGTGCTTCGTAATATATGGGCTATAGGTAAGCTAGTGCATTACAACATTTTCTAAAAATTTGGGCGACGCTCTCCCATGGATCGTACCAGCGAAGTTTTTGAAAAACGTAGAGCAATGCACTCAGATCAAACATAAGTTTGCGGGTTTAGCACCTTCACAAGTTCATATTTGCAGATGGACCCTGAAGCAGCAACCATAAACGTGTGACTGGGAGAAAGTACAAATCATGTTTAGTAATAATAAGGAAAAGAGAACGAATACATGGAACTGTGTACGATATTCCTTGACGTCAATATTTTGGAACGCTAGAACACATTCTGAGCTCGACTATTATCACACTCTTGGAAGACGCTTCCCTTATGGAGTCAGCACGGGTTCAGAAGATACCAGTCATGTGAAACAGAGACAGGAGTGTTAACATACGACATCTGATAAGCAAAAAAGGCAGGCGAGTAGGGATATTGGACCTGCCTGTGGATCTAAAACACGTTCAACACTACATGACATTGTCGGCATATAACTAAGGCACTATGGTGTATGTTCAGAAATGATGTGATATTCTCGAACATTGTCTAACTGATGACGTCCAGCACACTAGAATGAACAGGGAGTTTTCAACAGAAACAAATGTAATGTTTCGTGTGCCCGAGGAAGCCTATATGACGCCCAATGTCCTAAGTACAGTATCCATAAATTGCGAGCTGTTACACATTCAATACTTTCTTCCACTGTATCGTTAGAGTATATTGTCAAGAAAATGTAGCAGGACCTCTTAGTGTACTGAAGGACAGAAGTCTTTGAGCGTCAACAAACGCCCGTGTGACAGAGCGGAAACCCGATAGCATCCGATTACTACGCTACAGGTAAATTTCCAGCGCCTTTTACATTATTTGAATATACTTGGGTTATACGAGGGTCACTCCAAAAGAAATGCACACTATTTTTTAAAATACATCTTTTATTCTACATGTTTGAAAGTTTTACAGTGTGTAGAGACATCCTTTAGGAACAATATTTTCATTCCTCTACATAATTTCCACCCCTCTCAACTGCCTTACGCCATCTTGGAACCAGCGCCTGTATACCCGCACGGTACAATTCTGGACCAACCTGTTGGAGCCACTGTTTGGCAGCATGCAGAAGGGAGTCATCATCTTCAAACCTTGTTCCACGGAGAGAGTCTTTCACTTTCCCAAGGAGACGATAGTCACATGGAGCCGGGTCAGGACTGTAAGGCGGGTGTTTCAGTGTTGTCCATCAGAGTTTTGTGATCGCTTCCATGGTTTTTTGACTGATATGAAGCCGTGCATTGTCGTACAACAGTAAAACATGCTGTTTTTGCCGATGTGGTCGAACACGACTCAGTCGAGCTTGAAGATTCTTCAGTGTCATCACATATGCATCACAGTTTATGGTGGTTCCACTTGACATGATGTCCACAAGCAAGAGTCCTTCGGAATCGAAAAACACTGTAGCCATAAATTTTCCAGCAGAAGGTGTGGTTTTGAATTTTTTTTTTTTTGGTGAATTTGCATGATGCCACTCCAATGATTGCCTCTTCGTCTCTGGTGAAAAATGATGGAGCCATGTTTCATCACCTGTCACAATTTTTCCAAGAAATTCATCTCCACCATTCTCGTACTGTTCCAAAAGTTCGCTGCATACAGTTTTTCTTGTTTCTTTGTGAGCCATTGTCAACATCCTGGGAACCCACCCTGCAAAAACCTTTTTTAACGCCAACACTTTCAGTATTCTGCAAACACTTCCCTCCCCTATCCCAACGTAGCGTGACAATTCGTTCACTGTGATGCGTCTGTCAGCAGTCACCAATTCGTTAACTCTCTACACATCGTCTGGAGTGTGTGCAGTACGAGGCCTGCCGCTGTGAGGACAATCCTCAATACTGCCGTTTTCATCACGTAACCTGCTTGCCCACCGACTAACTGTACTGCGATCGACAGCAGCATCTCCATACACCTTTTTCAACCTCTTGTGGATGATTCCCACTGTATTGTTTTCACAGCACAGGAATTCTATGACAGCACGTTGCTTCTGACGAACGTCAAGTGTAGCAGCCATCTTGAAGACATGCTGTAATGGCGCCACACACGGGAACAGGTTGAACTATGTTTGATAACAAGCGGGAAGGATGTATCTACACACTGGAGAACTTTCACACATGCAGAATGAAAACTGTATTTTTACAAAAATAGTGTGCATTTCTTTGGGACTGACTCTCGTACTACGAAGAGATTTGAAGCGAAATGAACATACGAATCAGTAGCAGATAAGACGAATGAAACACCGAAATGTTGGAAGAGTACTGCGAAATTACAGTGTATCTATTGACGAACTGGCTAGTGGAAAAAATCTGTAGTATTGCTCCAAAACTCGGAGTTCTTACCAGTTACACTTGACAGTGTACATCCAAGGTATTCAAAGATGTGCTGCGTAGATCTAACTCTTATGACAGTACTGGGTGCTACCCGTAGGACGCTGCGCGGAAACCAATACGCCCGTGGGCACACTTCGGTCACTTTTTTCAGACTGTGCGTCAAATAGGGTATGAGTTTCAAGCTATAAGAATAAGGGAGGCCTTGGGATGAAGACGAAAATTCAGTGTGCCGTTTAGCAATTCAGGCTGTTGTGCCAGTAGCTCTGATGAAACTCAAGTCTTCCAAAGTTATGGTAATGCAGTGCTTGACCAGTTCAGTCACTGCTGCGCATTGTCTGTACTGCAGTTGGTTATTGCAGTCTTTGCATGATGACAGATGGATCCTGAAACACTCATTTTTTCTGATGAAAGGTCACTGCATTTATCAGGGTGCGTGAGCCCAAAGAACAATCGACGCAGCAGTTCCGAAGAATCTCAGTACTTAACAACAAGAGCCTCTACATCTCATAAAAACTGCAGTTTGTGTGGCATTAGTGATACACGAGTTACTGTACCGATCTTTGTCATCATCTCACAGCCTATGATAGGTTGTTGTTGTTGTTGTTGCTGCTGCTGCTGCTGCTGCCGCTCTTGTGGTCCTCAGTCCGAAGACTGGTGTGATTCAGCTCCGCAAGTTAGTCTATCCTGTGGAAGAAACTTTGAATAACTGCCGACACCTACATCCATTCTTACTTGATCACTACATTCTCACCTTCGTCTCCCTGTGCAAATTTTACTCCCCACACTTTGCTCCAGTACCAAACTCACAACTGCTTGATGCATCAGAACGTGTCGTATTAACCAGTCTCTTATTTTAGTCAGCTTATAGTATAAATATCTTTTGTTCCCCTCCTTTTGTTACCCGATACACCCATCTGATCTTCAACATTTTTCTTCATCTGGATTCGCAATGGCGAAAAATAATTTTTTTTTATATCTATTAATATATTTTGCACCTGGCGCTGTCAATGTTATTGTTATTCTTCGTCAGTACTACTTATTCACATTGTCTCTAGAAACATTCAGATCGTTTTTAATCGTTTTTAGTTATGTCAATGCTGTTTTACTACTGTCGTATTAAAATTATTATTATTGCTTAGTTAATTACGAGGGTCGTCCAATAAGTAACAACCCAGATATTTTTTAAAAATCCATTAATATGCATAGGCAAACGTCCTTGTTGGTGCTCCACATTTGATGTTTGCTCTGTGCGCCGGTGAAGTTTCGAACCGTTCTGGCAGATTGCAGAACCGTAGTACAGGGTGAAAACGGCGCCTGCATACGACTCACGTTACAGGCAGCGTGCTGTTATTGAATTCTCGTGTGCAGGAAAAGAAACGGTGGTGAACATCCATAAATGTTTGTGTGCAGTTATGGCGATACTGCAATTGATAGGAGTACAGTGGGCGATGGGTAAAGAACGTTACAGCCTCAGGAAATGCAGGAACAGAGCTTTATGATCAGCCACTCACGGGATGTCCTGTCAGAGCCACTGCAGCAGACATGCTGAATCGTGCGGATTTCTTTGGTCTGCTTGAAGATTCTGTACGGAGTACACACTTTGAAGATGGCGAGAGTGTCAGCCATGCAATGAAAGCATTGCTACGCCTACAGAACAAGAGCTTTTACCAGCAAGGAATATCTGCTCTTCCACAAAAGTGGTTTACGGCCATAGAACGTGACGGAGACTACATAGAAAAAATAGGACATGGACAAGACATGTTGATGTATATTGTCACAAAATTCTGACTCTTAACATTAAATATGTTCTGAGAAAAAAATGTGGGGTATTACTTATTGAATGACCTTCGTATGATGTAAAATAACGTATGTGCGTGAAACTAGGTCCGACTTAGGAGAGCGCCCGAGAGCGCTGATCTGACCAGGTTAAATAAATAAATAAAAATAAGAGCTTTTTTCTGTAGCAACACATTTCAAATGTTTCTATTCTCTTCTTGTCTGAACTGAATATCCTCCACGTTTACCTCTGTACAACGCAACACTCCAGACAAGCAGGTTTACAAAAAAAATTCTTAACACTTATATTAGATGCTAACATTTTGTTTCAGGAAAGCTCTCCTTGCAATAGGCAATAGGTACTTTATGTTCTATCTAACTTCAACCAGTTACTTTGCCAAAATACAAAAATGCGTGTCCTGTTTTTTGTGCCTCATTTCCAAATCTGTTTCCTGATAGATACCAGAATGTGTCTACTATTTTTAGTGTCTCATTTCCGACTCCATTTCTATCAGCATCGCTTGATTTAATTCCGCTGTATTGCCCTTGTTCTTCTGTTATTCATGCTCACCTTATAACCTCTTTTCAAGACACTGTCCTTTCCGTATATCTACATCGATATGACTGCTCTGCCATTAAAGCTTAAATGTCTGGCAGAGGGTTCATTGAAACACCTTCAGACTACTTCTCTACCCTTCCTCTCTCGAATACTGCGTCGAAAAAATGAACACTTACATCCTTCCGTACGAGCTCTCATTTCTCATATTTTATTACACTGCCATTTTCTCGCTGTGTATATTGGCGTCAATAAAATATTTTCGCATTCAGAGGAGAAAGTTGGTAATTGAAACTTCGTGAAAAGATCTCGCAACACTGAAAACCGCGTTTGCTTTATCGGCTGCCACAGCAACTCTCCTATCATATCCGTGGTAGTCCCTCCCCTATTTCATGATAATACAAAACGAGCTGCCGTCCTTTCAAATTTTTCGATATCCTCCGTCAGTCCTATCTGGTAAGCAAAACTCCAGCAGAGGACGGACAAACATAGGCAGTTCTTTAGTAAACCTGCTACATCTTCTAAGTGCTCAGTCAATAAAACGCACTTTCTGGTTTGCGTTCCCCAGGACATTACCTATGCGATCATCCCAATTTAAGTTATTCGTAATTCATATGCTCTCCCGAGTCCTTTTCTGTCTCTGATAGAATTGCAATATCAACGAGACCCCTCAAAGTTTTTAGCTCTTCTCCGTTAACTTTAATTCCTTCTCCAAAATTTTCTTTGATTTCTTTTAGTGACTGCTCAGTGTGCAAAATGGAACAATATCGGAGCTATCTGCAACCCTGTTTGACTCCATTTTCAACCACTGCTTCCCTTTCAGGTCCTTAGATTCTTGTAACTGGAGTACGGTTTCTGTGCAAACCGCACATAACTTTTCACGCCCTAAATTTATCCTTACTATCTCTAGCATTTCTAGGAGTCTACTCCAGTCAACACAACCAGAAACTTTCTCTAAATCTACCTTCCATCTAACTTCAGAGATACGCCTGACGCATTTCTAGGTTTCTCCGAAACGCGAACTGATCTTCCTCGAGGTAGGCCTCTAAAGTTTTTCCATTCTTCTGTAAATAATTTGAATCCCAGTTTTTGTAACCATGACTTATTACACTAGAAGTTAGGCAATATTCATTAGGCAATATTCACACTTGTCAGTACCTGCTTTATTCGGACTGGAATTGTTACATTCTTTTTAATGTCAGCGTGTATGGCTGTCTCTCCCAAGAATTTGAAAAATTCTGAGGGGATATCGTCGATTTCAGCGGCCTAGTTCCGACACAGATCGTTCACTACTATGTCATTGTCTGATAGGTGTGTGACTGATGTATTATGTTGGAAGCTTTTTAGAGACAACTAATAAAAAGAGTTACGATAATCCTACTGCAATGTGTTTTTGATCATAGGATTTTTCCAGGTTCAACTTCTTTATCAAATGCACACTGCAGTAGATAGCGAATTACTGACGTGGAGCGCCTGTCATTTGTCATTCGATGCCCCACACGTATGTCTGTGCAGTTCTGTTAGCAGATGCTATCTGCACATCAGTCTATAGTGCTAAACGTCGCTACGATTTTCTCCGACTTCTTTCCAACGCCGCTCCTAAATTGTATAACATACATTTGCGCAAGTTAACGAGCATAACAAACGAGAGAAGTGGTCTATACGGACGCTTCTAGACAATAATATTTCCCGCACTCCATTAGCGAATGGAATGACACCGTGGGTGGCTAATATTGGGCACTAATAACTGTTCATCCTGTTTCAGAGAATATATTTAGGTTCAGATCACATTTAAAGTTTCAACTGGAAATAAAATGTGTTACTTAGTGTATTCTGAGTGAGCTGGAATAATTAAATACAACTCGTGAAGAGTTACAAGAATTGGCTGCAGAATAACAGATTGTTAGCGTCTCACAAAAAAAAAAAATATTTTGATTTGTCGAGCTACGAGTCGTCATAGCGACGACAGAAAGAGAAAAAAAATGACCTTGTGCATGCGCAATACATCCAATGAAGTCCTGTGGCAGACATCAACCGACTCATTGTTACTCTGTAATAGTAGTGTGGTAAGTGAGCCACTGCTGGTAATTCAGGCTGTAGCTACCATGACAAAAAGGTACTGCGACTTTTCCTGGTGCGCCGATGGTACACGACGAAGAAAAGAAATTACGTCCACATAGAAGCTGTGGCAATTCCGGTTTCCTTTTGCCTAATTTCGTATACAAACAACGTAACGAGAGGCGTTTATTTATTCTTGATCAGATATCTTGTCTCATAGGTAGTAGGTAGTCATTAACTAGCGGCGTGTATCAAAAGGGAGTGGGAAGGGTCGGAATTTGACTCGTATCCGTTCCTCCTATCGTCCTTATCTCGGTAGATCGAGTCACACCTAAAAAAACGTTGAAGGTGTTTATGTAAATAGCAACGGCATCTGAGAATCGGACAGCAGCGCTGGTGGCTGCAGTCCTATTGTTTCTTCTCTGTGGACAGCACTTCGGAGCTGATTTTAGTGGTTTTTGACGTTGCCGCACTTGATGGATTCTAATTATTCCTCATTTCAGTAAGAGAACCACAAACCCTTAGGAACATACGACCATGAGAGAGTTGCAAAGTCTTTGATTGTTACAAGTACCTTATGACTGCCAGCTGAGGAAAGGATTAGTGAATTTCCTTTGTGGTTGTAGTCGAATCTAAATTTACATGAACGTCTATGCTTCGCACGACACCGTGCGCTGCGTAGTGCAGAGTACTCAATACTAGTATTATCGAGTTTGTTCCTACGTTCCTGTACGGAAAGAAGGTAAAAATGTCCGTCTTTATGTCTCGTTACGCTCCCTAATTTATCTTAAATTCAAAGATCCTTACGTGAGATAAAGAATCGCGGCATCAGAATTTTAGCACACGAGTTCACGAATAGTTTCCCTAAATTCTACCAGTTGCGTTTCGAAATTTTCTTAGAGAGCATCTCTGTTACGGCGTACTGGCTTCAGTGATATGCTATGATTCCAGTAGCTCGACTCTAAATTTGTTCCATGCCTGTTTGTTTGAGAGAGGCTGCAAGCGCTTGACGACACAAATTGGACCTACTAATAATCCGTATGTGAGTTTCTCTATAAATGAACTTCACTTTCTCGGAACATTCCCTTAAAGTTAAGAGTCCCAACCGCTTTCCCTACTTCTGATGTTTCGTGCCTGTCCATTTTCGAATTACTTTTTACTGTTACCCAGAAGTTTACGATTATCTACTGGTAATAGGATGTTATCTGGCACATCCTACTTGTCACGAAGATAGGATGCAACGTCAGAGCTACGAGTACATAAAAGACAGTGATACTCAACATAGAATTAGTGGCGAATATACAGTTTAAGACCACCTTTTATTGACTATGTGTTTGACTTAGCCAAACTAAAGACCTTAAAGACAACAAGTATTTGGGACCAAACCCCCACCTGTGTCTATTTCCCTTCCTCTGTTACAATTATATTTCTTTATACTATAGTCATATAACCAGAATGCTTTAATATTGTGGGTATTTCATTGTATACTGTTTTAGCATTATTCAGTTTGTAAATGTAATTCAATATTCTTGCACATGTGCACTGTTGTTAGTTTATCATCAGCCGCCGTGGTGGCCGAGCGGTTCTAGGCGCTACAGTTGGAACCGCATGACCGCTGCGGTCGCAGGTTCGAATCCTGCCTGGGACATGGATCTGTGTGATGACCGTAGATTAGGTAGATTTAAGTAGTCCTAAGTTCTAGGGGACTGATGACCTCAGAAGTTAAGTCCCATAGTGCTCAGAGCCATTTACCCATTTTTTTATCACCAGCCTGCATTATAAATAGCGATCTGTGACTTACTACAGCAAAAACCTACAACAATAATTTTGTGTTAATGTCAACCTTGCATTATCGTGTGATGTTTCGTACTGAAATGTATTTCTCATACAGTGGCATCTGTTTAAATTGCAAATTTATCCACTCCCAACTTCTCTCTCTATACAGTAATACCACACAGTACCAAGTAAAATCCACTAACTATTGTAACATATATATGATATGCAAGTTTCTAAGGTGCCATTCTTTGCATACTAGGCTCTTTTGTGGTTGCTAGACAGTTGCTATCTGTTAGTGGCCTAGAAATTTGAAAACAACATTCTAATTTTTTTTAAGTGCTACACAAACAAAACGCATTTTCTTTGCTTCTCATCTGTAAAAAACTTGCAGTCCTATATAATGAAGAGGATGGCAGACAGTATTTGTTGAATGAAACACTAGAAAAGATTTCTATTCCCATCCTCTGTGTTTGCACGCACAAAGGAAGCATACAAGTACGGACGCCAGAAACACAAAAATAAATAAATAAGTAAAAGTGGTATGTTTTTCTGGTACGCCACAGAGCCCTTTATCCATAAAACTCAACATTTCGCACAATCTATGTTTGAATAATATCGATTCTACTGACTATATAAACAAATGTCGCTGAAGAAACTATTCCGTGTAACAGATTGTTTTGATCATCTGATTCACAATACTCATAAACGACGTATCATTTAGCACAGAGCTAAACAGCTGCTGTACACGATATCCCTACTAGTAATAAATCTACGAAACCAACGAATCTGATTGAACACGCCTCTCGAAAACTGCTAGCCGAATTTTCCTTGAGTTTTCGCGGGCACCTAGAATACAGCTTGGGGTACCGTATAGGCTTAATTTCATCAAAATTTGATCACGGAAAAAATATCTATAAGTATTATAAAAGAGTATGTATGTATGTTCCACATCTCCTCCGAAACCACCAGACCGATTTCAACCAAACTTGGCACACAAATCACATACTGTCTGAAAAGAACCGCCGAGGGGGAAAGAAGCACTTACCTATCCAAGGGTCGGGGCGGGGAGTGAAGAACAAAAACAAGTGTAGGCCACGTGGCGCGAACAGTCATAATTTATCCATCCAGTATTTGAGAACAAAAACACTTAGTCACTTGCAACAAGATTTTCACATAATTGAGAATCTTTATGCAAATTACTCTCGCTGACATCCCCCACAAAATAATGAAAGAAAAAAAGTTTATCGCTTACTACATTTCCGCCATTCATTCTCGCATCAGGCAAAACGATTTAATTTATTGCTTTTTTGATACTAACTGTATTCCCGACATATTTTGCAGGCAGTGTTCACATACACTGCTGAACATGCCTTCAAAATTATATCACTGTCCGACACTAGTGCAAGCTATATGACGTCAAAAACACTGAGATGCGTGAAAATCTGCCCCATCACGCGTGACGTTTAAATTTATTATAACGAATCCGCTAAACTCGTTTCCTTGAAATTTAGTAAGGAGCTAGGCTCATTCCTGAGGAAGAATATGGGCTACCTTACGCAGTGTACAGTACAAGATAATTATTGACTTGAAGAGTACTAGGCGGATTAGGGAAAATAATTTACTCTTTGAAAAAGCGTTCACCTTTAGGCTTTTGAACTTTATCACGCTTGTGAAAATGCTTTTATTTGTTGATAGGTGCTGCGCGATACGATTGAAAGTAATGAATAGAATGCCTGTTGAGTCTTCAGTGTTTTTAATACGTACTTCCACACTATTTGTTGCACAGAGTACACGTTGTATAACGTTTAGCTACTTCAGTAGCACGATGCATAGAACCGCGCTCCCGCCCCTGCCCCTCTGTATGCACTGTTAGGTTGCATGTGAAACATGTCGTGGCAGAGAACAGCGTTATACTGTCACTTTGACTTTACGGATTGGACTAATGCAGTGTGAATACACCGAAAATTATGAAGTCTGTCCACATGTCGCCCTTCACGAGTGTACATACTGCTCCATTCCTTGAAAATCTACTTTTCGATGACGAATAAAGGAACAACGAACGACCACATAGCAACGTCTATTTTGGGAACTATAGCTCTGTAAGTACTTCATGTGCTGCTTCAAGCAAATGAGTAGCTTTTCACCAAATAATACCTCGTTTATGATCCTTGTGGGTCTACAGGTCGTAGCTTTCTGGTACATAGCACTGCTTTCTCTGCGAACTGTGTTCGTGTAATCTTCAGATTCTTTAAACTCCGAACATCGGTTGTGCACAGATGCAGAGTTTTACGGCTAAATGATATTGATGAGTCGTGGAACAGAAACATCTCCGTATTTTAAAATCATTTTTATTCGATTTTAGCCGTTCTAGATGGGATACTTCAGTTGTGAGAGATACTGCAGCAATTTGTTGTAAGAATTCGTACCAAAACTGACGTGTTTTCAAGATATCACCAATGTGCCGGTGCCTTGAAACACCTCATTTTCAGAACTGCTAAACTTTAGCAGAAAAACCACCAGACACAGCTCTTCAGCTTTGTAAACTGTATACCGGTATGGCAATGCTCAGTGCAGCGGGCGACGTACAAAGTGCTCTGGCATCTCACAGGTTACCGTTTCAAACCACATGAATGCTTTGCAAGGTTAAATTGAATGTTGTGACAACCTAAATCCCGTCCCGGTGTGAATATGACTTCACTATCTGTCACTTAAGACTGCTACTAACAAAAATGGTTCAAATGGCTCTGAGCACTATGGGACTTAACATCTATGGTCATCATTCCCCTAGAACTTAGAACTACTTAAACCTAACTAACCTAAGGACAGCACACAACACCCAGCCATCACGAGGCAGAGAAAATCCCTGAATCGAACCCGGGAACTGCTGTTGAGGAATTCAGTATAAAATTGATAGGTCGTACAATGCCGGGCCGCAAAATACTTTATCAGTCCTAAAATCTGTGGCAGGTCATCGGTAGGCAGCGCGTTCTGATGATGTAACCCGGGAACCCGGGCGTGGGAAGCGAGAACGCTACCGCACGACCACGAGATGCGGGCTGCTACTAACAGTCATTGTCAAGTGACGTACATGGTAAACATTAATAATTCCGATAAACTGTAGGGACGGATTCCTGCCTGGAAGTGGAAGAAGAAAGTCCTATAGACATGTGTCTAGAAATGATGTAGTGCTATATGCTGCTGTAGAATGAAAGTTCGTCTGACCAAATGCCGTGTGGTCCTCGTGTTTTTCAGGCTGTGTGACTGACGGAGCGTACTGTAAGTAGCAGAATAAGCATCCTCACACATGTCAACGACATCACACAAAATCTCAAACCGTTTTTGGGCGTTTCTGCTCTCATGGGTCCTTTCAGATAGACGAACGTGAAGGGAGACGGTGGACTGTGCATACACCAAATTTGGAGAACCAGGTTCTACAGAATATTTAGACAAACCCTAGTACAAATTCCAAATAATTGGACCACCAAACTGCTGTAAGCCGAAATACAATTTTTTATACCCTGCATGACAACCGCTACTATCCCTGTCACCTGCAACGACTACAAGGATTATCAGCAGCGGATTTCCCTCTACAGAAAGGATTTTGTCGGTGGTTTTTGCTTCAGACTATCACAATTATGGGATTTCTGTCAACAGTCCTCTTTACCGACGAAGTAATCTTTACCAGAACTGGCATCGTCTATCCGCATAACCCTCCTCTGTGGGCTACAGACGATACGCGGGGAATGGTTGAAATGTCTCATCAGTATCGCTTCAACAACAATGTGTGGGCACTACCACATACTGGGACCGGTTACTATTGCACAACGCCTCGACCGTAGAACCTACCTGGACTTTCTGCCGAACATTCCGCCTGGGGTGCTTGAGGATGTGCTTTTGCCAATACGACAGGTTATGTGGTTCGTGCATGGTGGAGCACCACCCAGCTTCGCATTACAGTTCGCGGTCACCTCAACGACATCTTCCACGAACGCTGGATAGTACGCGGATTCCGTGTAGCATGGCCTGCTAGATGATCTGATTTAAACCCCCTCGATTTTTACTTCTGGGGCCATCTGAAGAGCGTTGTGTACGCTGAACAGTTCATGACGCGCACACCCTTCGTCAGCGTCTTCGCCGGGACGTGCGAAAGAGTCTGGCAATGCATGATGCAATGTGTGTACACATGTATAGCATTCCATTGACGCCAATTTGAACATCTATTGTGGCGTGAACGCGATGCTCCTCTGTACACTGTTCCGGGGCGATTTGTTGTTGTACGCACGCCGTACACTTAAGGACACATGTTCATAGAACCTTTCTTCCTCTGTTTCCGGCGAGGAATCCGTTCCTGCAGTTTATCGGTTTTATTAATGTTCATCTTGTATTATTGACCATCTACTAGTGACTAAAATAACGGCATATTAGAGATCACACAGTAATAAAAGGAAGAAAAAGTGTCTACATCAGGTGCCCGTAGTTGACAATTGGGAAACATTAGGTTTAGAGTTGGTGTTTCAATGCCTTAATCTCTTCTCGCACAAGCCATTTCAGCATACTTCTATCTCTGTGACAGGGCGGTTGCGTCTTACTGCCATTAGAACCGGTACTGGACAAGAAAGATAGTCACGATGACATGAGTTTGAATAATGGACTCACCATCAAATCTAACGAGGGAGCCTATCAAAAGGATTAATAGTCACAAGGAAAACTATGATGCTCAGAATGCTACTGCCCACCATGCGATCATCCATTGGGGTTTTATTGGCCGGTTTTTTTTCTCTCATATCTCTTGTCAGCAACACCCAGATATCAAAAGGTCATGTGAAACAGAGAACGCTTCATTTCCAAGAAGGCGAACAACTGCAGCAGTGGAGCAGAGTCAGACCATTCCTGACGATTCACCATGGTCAGTACGGATCGAAACCCCCTTTGCCTCTTTCACATGTTCAAATGTGAGTGAAATCTTTGGGACTTAACTGCTAAGGTCATCAGTCCATAAGCTTACACACTACTTAACCTAAATTATCCTAAGGACAAACACACACATCCATGCCCGAGGGAGAACTCGAACCTCCGTCGGGACCAGCCGCACAGTCCAAGACTGCAGCGCCCAAGACCGCTCGGCTAAACCCGCGCGGCTTTGCCGCTTTAAGAGACCTATAAGCAGCGGGTTTTTTTAACCATTGTTATAGTTGTGTTAGTTGCACCAGTAGTAACAGTAGTAGTAGTAGTAGTAGTAGTAATAACTTTCTGTCTGGTATCGATGGCTACGATGCCACAATGTAAGTGCGCTCTCGTAGGTTGGCACTACGAGAGAGGACGAACAACGCCGACCACAGCGCCCTCTATCCGGCTCTGTGCAGCTCTACGAGCGCCGCTCCAGATTCAACCCATTTGATCACGAGCAGACGACCGACCAACATTGTCTCATTTACATAGTGGGCGAGCCACTACATACACTCCTGGAAATTGAAATAAGAACACCGTGAATTCATTGTCCCAGGAAGGGGAAACTTTATTGACACATTCCTGGGGTCAGATACATCACATGATCACACTGACAGAACCACAGGCACATAGACACAGGCAACAGAGCACGGACAATGTCGGCACTAGTACAGTGTATATCCACCTTTCGCAGCAATGCAGGCTGCTATTCTCCCATGGAGACGATCGTAGAGATGCTGGATGTAGTCCTGTGGAACGGCTTGCCATGCCATTTCCACCTGGCGCCTCAGTTGGACCAGCGTTCGTGCTGGACGTGCAGACCGCGTGAGACGACGCTTCATCCAGTCCCAAACATGCTCAATGGGGGACAGATCCGGAGATCTTGCTGGCCAGGGTAGTTGACTTACACCTTCTAGAGCACGTTGGGTGGCACGGGATACATGCGGACGTGCATTGTCCTGTTGGAACAGCAAGTTCCCTTGTCGGTCTAGGAATGGTAGAACGATGGGTTCGATGACGGTTTGGATGTACCGTGCACTATTCAGTGTCCCCTCGACGATCACCAGTGGTGTACGGCCAGTGTAGGAGATCGCTCCCCACACCATGATGCCGGGTGTTGGCCCTGTGTGCCTCGGTCGTATGCAGTCCTGATTGTGGCGCTCACCTGCACGGCGCCAAACACGCATACGACCATCATTGGCTCCAAGGCAGAAGCGACTCTCATCGCTGAAGACGACACGTCTCCATTCGTCCCTCCATTCACGCCTGTCGCGACACCACTGGAGGCGGGCTGCACGATGTTGCGGCGTGAGCGGAAGACGGCCTAACGGTGTGCGGGACCGTAGCCCAGCTTCATGGAGACGGTTGCGAATGGTCCTCGCCGATACCCCAGGAGCAACAGTGTCCCTAATTTGCTGGGAAGTGGCGGTGCGGTCCCCTACGGCACTGCGTAGGATCCTACGGTCTTGGCGTGCATCCGTGCGTCGCTGCGGTCCGGTCCCAGGTCGACGGGCACGTGCACCTTCCGCCGACCACTGGCGACAACATCGATGTACTGTGGAGACCTCACGCCCCACGTGTTGAGCAATTCGGCGGTACGTCCACCCGGCCTCCCGCATGCCCACTATACGCCCTCGCTCAAAGTCCGTCAACTGCACATACGGTTCACGTCCATACTGTCGCGGCATGCTACCAGTGTTAAAGACTGCGATGGAGCTCCGTATGCCACGGCAAACTGGCTGACACTGACGGCGGCGGTGCACAAATGCTGCGCAGCTAGCGCCATTCGACGGCCAACACCGCGGTTCCTGGTGTGTCCGCTGTGCCGTGCGTGTGATCATTGCTTGTACAGCCCTCTCGCAGTGTCCGGAGCAAGTATGGTGGGTCTGACACACCGGTGTCAATGTGTTCTTTTTTCCATTTCCAGGAGTGTATTTTGCCTGTTTAACTTCTGTGAGCTTTCATACATCCGGCTTCGCACCTACGTGCTCCTCAGTGCACAGTTAGGTATTCACGTTATTAGTTTGTTGAGATATAGTAAAACCACTTTTAAGTTAATTACAGTACCGAGAATTTTACCTCACCCGCTCCTACTCGCTTCCTACATGCGGCCTACTCTTCAGTTATCAGGAGCAGACCCACGTGCGCACCTTCGAACTAAACTTTCGACTCAGAAGTCAATGAACTGTGGAGCTTCGGAGATCCCTCAACTAAAATTTACAATATTGATAACAACAGTCCATCGACGGTTTACTTTCACCACTGAGACACGTGCACCACTCGGAAACTTCGATGTTTACAAAGGTTTTGGCTGATTAAAACCGTATACCGGATTGAGACTCGAACCTGGAAGCTTTACCTTTCGCTGGAAAACGCTCTACCGATTGATCTACCCTTGCACGACATACGAGCCTCCCCTCACACCTTTATTTTCACCAGTACCTCACTTCTTCCTTCCAAACTTCCTCTACACCTTGTGGAACTAGCTAGCACTCCTTAAAAAAAGGTCGATCTGCTTGCCTTTTACCAACTAACTTTTTTTAAGGGTTAGGAGCTATGAATTTAGATGTCACACAGAGGCAGTGGTTGTTATGATGCACATCTTCAATTTCCTGCCTGCTATTTGGCGCGCGAAGCTCTAACACAACATCTGTGGTGGAACTCTCAGAAATATTTCACAGAAAAGATTTGCACTTTATTGACATCATTCGACGTGCAGGAGAACTAACGACCTTTGTCATACCTTACTAATACCAGCGAAATTGGCGTTCTTTCTGACGAGAGGATGGGCGGTGACACATATCTGCAAAAATGGTATACACTGGGGGAACCTTACTCTCACAACATTGTTGCGGCTTTCATTGTGACATACTACCTGTTAGTTTCCATGTTTCATTGATTTTTATGCCCTTGTTGCAGCACTAGTCGTTATCATAGTGAAAGATTCAACCCCATTCCTGGTAGCACACGAGATGAGAACACATTTCCTTGCTCGACGTCTGTTCGCTACCAACAAAGAACGGTGAATCTTTGACAATGTCATCCACTCGTACTGGCGCGACGTCAGAAACAGAATTTTACAAACATCGGCTGAAGATACCGATACGATAAAAAACAGGCAGTACGTTAACACTAGCCTCGATTCTCATGCCGTGTTTTCTTATTTCCGTAGCATGGCAGTTGCTCGCGTTCTTAGCGAGCTGAATTTGTCCTGAATTTCCTGCGTTCTTAGCGAGCTGAATTTTCCCTCGGGTCGTTTCAACAAACGCCCAGCGATTGCTACTATCTGACCAATAATGTGAATGCAGAGAGGGTCAAAAAGATCGAATTTTGGTTCGCACACAATTACCTGAGTAGTCCTTCAAGAAAAGCTGTGAGTGGATCTTTGTGGAAACTGGTTTCTAGACGTTAAAAGGGAACTGAAGTGCGAATTAAGATCTTGATTTGCCGTTTAGCGAGAGAGAGACTGCACTTTAGGAGATAAATGTCTCTGCTGTCCTCAGTGTCTTCTGCAGCGAGACAACGCCCCAACGAGTCGCCTGACAACCAGTGACGGCATGCACTTCATTGTGTTGCAGGCTTCCCGCAGTTTACACCGGTCAAAAGGTGAGCAATGTGTACGAGACACGTAGTGAAAGGGGCTATAGGGATTGGACAGAATTATGGAAACCCTGCGAGAAGTTCATGACCTAAAATGAATGCCGATGCTAATCAAGCCTGCAGGTTTCGTCGTTGTATTTGATCACGGTCGACACTTGTGTTATGTCCACAGCCCTTTACTAGAGTCAGTCGTGTTCTGAACAATTTTCTGTGGGGTTATGAGTGCAATACATTGGAGCTGAGAGAATGCTGACATGCGAAATTCATACGTTCTCGTACTGTGAGTCCTTCGGCAAGCAAGGGAGACATCATACCAAAGATATACACCGCATACAAAGCGGAAAAAGCATCATCAGCTAAGTAGGAATTCGGGTAAAAGAGAGTGTTGAGTGATCGTCACACACTGTCATTCAGGAGGCTCTGAGCACTATGGGACTTAACTTCTAAGGTCATCAGTCCCCTAGAACTTAGAACTACTTAAACCTAACTAACCTAAGGACATCACACACATCCATGCCCGAGGCAGGATTCGAACCTGCGACCGTAGCGGTCACGCGGTTCCAGACTGAAGCGCCTAGAACCGCACGGCCACATCGGCCGGCTCATTCAGGAGGATTGTGACGGTAGGTAAGAGGACGACTGCTGCAAAAGACGCTGGAGACCTGAATGTCACAAACGCGAATGCTGTCAGCACCCAAAATAATACGAAGGGAGCTCCATAAGCAGAGAATTATAGCATGAGTTGGAATTCCAAAACCACTTATTAGTGATGCAAATGCCCGCAACAGGAAAACTTTGTGCCAATGCCACAAAACTTGGGCTATGGAACTGTGAAAGAAAGTCATTTGGTAGAGTTATTCTTGTTCCACGCTGTTTCCATCTTCTGACAAAGTTTATTTCCCACGAATGAAACTTCGCGGCGTTCAGTGATGATTTGGGTACCGATACTGTTGTATTCTATGGGACCTATAATTATTCTACAAGGTCCCATTATTGCTATTTTTGCTGATCAGGTCGATCTCATGTTACAATGTTTGTTCCCCAATGACGATGCTGTGTTCCAAGATGACAAGGCCCCTCTTCACGAAACTCCCATCGTTCAGGCCCGGTTTTGTGAGCACGAGTTTGAATTTATTCATCTTCACTGGCCACCACAGTCACCATATCTCAATGTTACTGAGCCAATATGGCCTGACTTGGCGAGAAGGGTTGGTAATCGCTATCCATCTCCATCACCGTTATGTGAACGTGCCACTGATTTGCAGGGAATATGATATAATACACTACTGGCCATTAAAATTGCTACACCAAGTAGAAATGCAGATGATAAACGGGTATTCATTGGACAAATATATTATACTAGGACTGACATGTGACTACATTTTCACTCAATTTGAGTGCATAGATCCTGAGAAATCAGTACCCAGAACAACCACCTCTGGCCGTATTAACGGCCTTGATACGCCTGGGCATTGAGTCAAACAGAGCTTGGATGGAGTGTACAGGTACAGCTGCCCATGCAGCTTCAACACGATACCACAGTTCATAAAGAGTAGTAACTGGCGTACTGTGGCGAGCCAATTGCTCGGCCACCATTGACCAGACGTTTTCAATTGGTGAGAGATCTGGAGAATGTGCTGGCCAGGGCAGCAGTCGAACAGTTTCTGTATCCAGAAAGGCCCGCACAGGACCTGCAACATGCGGTCGTGCATTATCCTGCTGAAATGTAGGGTTTCGCAGGGATCGAATGATGGGTGCAGCCACGGGTCGTAACACATCTGAAATGTAACGTCCACTGTTCAAAGTGCCGTCATTGCGAACAAGAGGTGACCGAGACGTGTAACCAATGGCACCCCATACCATCACGCCGGGTGATACGCCAGTATGCCGATGACGAATACACGCTTCCAATGTGCGTTCACCGCGATGTCGCCAAACTCGCATACGACCATCATGATGCTGTAAACAGAACCTGGATTCATCCGAAAAATTGACGTTTTGGCATTCGTGCAGCAAGGTTCGTCGTTGAGTACACCATCGCAGGAGCTCCTGTCTGTGATGCAGCGTCAAGGGTAACCGCAGCCATGGTCTCCGAGCTGATAGTCCATGCTGCTGCAAACGTCGTCGAACTGCACGTGCAGATGGTTGTTGTCTTGCAAACGTCCCCATCTGGTGACTCAGGGATCGAGACGTGGCTGCACGATCCGTTACAGCCATGCGGATAAGATGCCTGTCATCTCGACTTCCGTTGGGATCCAGCACGGCGTTCCATATTACTCCCCTGAACCCGCCGATTCCATATTCTCCTAACGGTCATTGGATCTCGACCAGCGCGAGCAGCAATGTCGCGATACGATAAACCGCAATCGCGATAGGCTACAATCCGACCTTTATCAAAGTCGGAAACGTGATGGTACGCATTTCTCCTCCTTACACGAGACATCACAACAACGTTTCACCAGGCAACGCCGGTCAACTGCTGTTTGTGTATGAGAAGTCGGTTGGAAACATTCCTCATGTCAGCACGTTGCAGGTGTCGCCACCGGCGCCAACCATGTGTGAATGCTCTGAAAAGCTAATCATTTGCATATCACAACATCTTCTTCCTGTCGTTAAATTTCGCGTGCGTAGCACGTCGTCTTCATGGTGTAGCAATTTTAATGGCCAGCCATGTAATTTCTTTGAAACCACACGAGATCTGTATTTATCAATTACGAGACGGGTACAAGCTGTTCTGAAAGCTAACGGTCTTCCTACACCGAACTGGGCATGTTAATGTGTTCTGTCTGTGGTGTTTCCGTATGTTTGCCTCTCCCTATATGTCTGCACCAGCATAACAATTAAACTAAGGTTTCCCGCTTTCATTCTGCCGTGGTAACGACCCCTAGCGACCCTCAATGTAGCGCAAGCGAATATTTCCAAATTCGTGACTGTTCGACAAGTTTTGCTACTATTAATTGAAAATTTGCTTTTATCTACTTTCATTTAAAGAGGCATATGCTTTTGGTGTCTACTAGAGTGTACTTTCGTGATATTGTCTTAAACAAGTGATGTTGATTACCTACAAAAATTAATTCCTTATCATTTTTGTTAATCGATACAAGTAACCCTCCCCCTCTGCTCCAACGTTCACTAAATGTCTGCTTTCTAATTAGGTCAGTAGTGTCTTACTGTAGACTCTGTGCTGCAGGATTCCGTTGTCGAACCACTGTCTGCAGTGATCTCGTAAGTTTTGCTGTTTCAGGGCAGCACACAATAGCGCTACGCTGGAACAACGGAAGTTCGAATGAGAGACAGCACCACATATTAACTGCAATTATAACAAACCTTAATCGCAGTTCCAGTGCGAACTTCTTCATGCATAAATCCCGCGGTGTTCTACTACTTGACAGTTACCAGGGCACAATCGTGTATTACGTAGTAGCGTTTCTAAACTTGCGTACTGTGGATTAAAAGAGCATACGAATGAGTCACATTTGTTCTCTTTCAGACTGTTACCGATCAGCGAAGACCCACAATAAAAATCTAAATGGATTTAGAGCTAATAATTCATGTGATGTCAGAGATCTCGGCGAATTTCACTGACAAATTCTTCTCGCGACGTCAGCTGAGTAAACATGTCGATGTGTTACGATGTTTCGCGAAGGTTCTTCAACTGGCAAATGAGGAAAGTACCGAGACATCGTTACGCCTCGACCAGATTACTCAAACGGTTACCAGAAATGAACTAGTTAATAATGAGATGGTGTTAATGAGTTTCATAAATGGAAGCAGCAGCCGATTTATTAGGTAGGTCAGAAAAAAGATAACAGGGTCGCTTTAGAGCGCTGTACATGGTGAAGTACCATGTGGTTATGTGATCTTACTATGTTGATGTAACTCATGCCAGTGATGTGGTTTGAGTGTGTGTGCCAATAGGTTCTGTGCAATTAGCGCAGTAAGATGGGACGATGTAGACCCGTGACGCTGTGAAGGAAAAGAGTTACTGTGCTTCTACGTGCCCACGAAGTGAAAGCGAAGAAGAATTACCTGATCTGTTGAATGGAACGAACAGTCTAATGAGTACAGAATATGGATTGAGAGTAAATCGAAGAAAGACGAAAGTATGAAAAGTAGCAGAAATGAAGACAGCGAAAAACTTGACATAAGGATTGATGGTGACGAAGTAGGTAAACTTAAGGTATTCTGCTACCTAGGCAGGAAAATAACCAATGCCGGACGGAGCAAAGAGGGTATCAAAAGCAGACTAGCACTGGAACAAAGGGCATTCCTGACACAGAAAAGTCTACTAGTATCAGACATACAGGTCTTATTATGAGGAAGAAATTTTTTGAGAATGTACGTTTGGTGCACAGCATTACGTGGTAGTCAAGCATGGACTCTGGGAAAACCGGAACAGAAGAGAATCTAAAAATATGAGATGTGGTGCTACATGAGCGGTCTGAGGCGTCTTGTCATGGTCCGCGGGGCTTCCCCCGTCGGAGGCCCGAATCCTCCCTCGGGCATGGGTGTGTGTGTCGTTCTTAGCGTAAGTTAGTTTAAGATAGATTAAGTAGTGTCTAAGCTTAAGGACCGATGACCTCAGCAGTTTGGTCCCATAAAACCTTACCACAAATTTCCAATTTGTGGTGCTACAGACCAATGTTGAAAAATAGGTGGACTGATAAGGTAAGGAATGAGGAGGTTCTGCACAGATTCGGAGAGAAAAGTAATATGTGGAAAAACACTGACAGGAAGAAGCGACAAGAAGATAGGACATCTGTTAAGACATCGGGGAATGACTTCCATGGTACTAGAGGGAGTTGTAGAGGGCAAAAACTGTAGCGAAAGTCAGAGGTTGGAATACATCCAGCAAATAACTGAGGACGTAGGTTGCATGTGCTACTCTGAGATGAAGGAGAGGAATTCGTGGCGGGCTGCATCAAATCAGTCAAAAGACTGATGACTCAAAAAAAAAAAAAAAATGTACCCATGTGTTGTACGTGGCCACATCTTATCGATGACAATCGGCCTCAAATTCTGCTGTCAGTGAGTATAGGTTCGTCTCGATCAGTTTCCGAGAGAATACAATGAAGAGAGTTGCATGCAATGTATTGTTGGGTACAGCGCAAAAACCCGTCGCTGACACTGGCACATAGAGCCTCACGTTTTCTGTGGGCCAAAGGACTTGTGATTTTGCCTCTTTTCATACAACACAAGGTTTCGTGTGTTCGGATGGCCTAACGATGCGCACCTGCCGTGGTTCGATGGTGTAATTTAAGTCGTAGAGGTCTCTGCTACCTTGAATTGGAATCACTTATTGAGGTTACCGTAAACGTGAAATAGGATGCTTACTTCAACATTCCGTTCTATATTTTCATGACGAGTCTGCTGTGGACATTTTCCAAGAGAACAACAGCTATTTTGAAAGGTCTGTTCGCATATGTTTTTTGGTTGAACACCCAAGAACTAATCAAACTCCAACTGTCAACCTAAATCACCCGTAGAAAATATCTGGGACCATGTGGAAAAGCGGGTGAAATGGCACAGTCAGAATCAGTAGAGTTTGGCGTCTCTACGGAATGTTACCATTAGTGAGTGGCTTCAGCTGAATATAGCTTAATGAAGGCACTTCTGGATTCCTGTCGTCGCCGTATTGAGGCCATTATCAATGCTGTCGTGATGTCTTCTGCAGGTGACAATCTTTAGTACTGCCAGGCTTCTTTCCACTACTTGCATGTCTAATAGCAGAAAGGTTGGGTATATGTTCAAGATGTGAAAGTTGCCATCATCCTCCTATAGCCCTCTTTTGTATGTACGAGGTGTGACTGTAAAACAACGGAACTGATGCTGTCACAGAGAAAGTACGCATGCACCAAAGAGGAACAACCAAAAGCCTTCAAGTGTAAAGCCTTTTCTGTCGAATGGGAATTCTGTGGTATATGTAGACAAATCATTGTGGCGGTGGCCTTCGTTTGTGTGAAATCTGTTATTTTGTTCTGCCGGAGTAATGATAAGTGTAATAACCAAACAACGAATTATCGTGTATTTTTCACATGAAACTTTGAAAAACTACTACTGGAACCTATCCATAACTAAAAGAAGTGTATGCTGAAGACTGTTTACCACGTACGAGAGTTTTTGAGTGCTTCAAGCGTTTCCAAGATGACCGAGAAGACGTAGGAGATGACTCACGTCCGGGACGCCCCTGACAAGCAAAAAAATGATGAAAATATCTAAAAAGTAGGTAATCTGATTGATCTGACCGTCGACTGATCAAAGTGTGGGAACTGACAAAGAATGCGGAAGGCAAATTTTACATAACCATTATTATCAGAAAAGTGTAAATCTGTTGGTGAAAATTCTCACAATAGAACAGAAGGAAACTCGTTAAAATGTTTGTATTGGCACTTTGAATGACGTTCAAAATGATCATAATTTTTGTGACAATGATAGCATGTGACGAATTTCGGTTTTTCAGTTATGAGCCAGAAACTAAGCGCCAATCTATGTATTAGAAGAGCTGAACTTCAACAAGAGCGGAAAAAGCTCGAATGAGCAAGTCAAAATTCAAAGCGATGATGATTTTTTTTGACAGTCTTAGAATTGTTTATCTTCACAAACTATTATTCAGCACTGCTGCCCTAATGGTCTTGCGCATCTCTGTGAAACAATGAGAAAAAAACGACCCGAACTGTGGAAGAACAAGTCATGCGTTGCTCATCAAGGCAATACATGAGCTCATAACGAATTTTGTGTTAAGAGGCATTTAGAGAAGAGTAGCATCCCATTGTTAGACCAGTCACCTTATTCGCCTGACCTAGAACCATGTGACTTGCGTATTTCCCAAGGTCAAATCTGCATTATAAGAAACAAGCTTTCAGTATTTCTAGCAGTGGAAGGAAAAGTGGCACGCGTCGATAAGGAAATCACAGAGGAAGGCTTGCAGCAAAGTTTCCATCAATGGAAAATTAGCAGGGAGCGTTGTAGGGATAGTGGAGACAAGTATATTGAGGATGACAATAACTAAATAATATGTTTTTGAAATAAAATTTTTAACAACAGTAGTCCCGTTAGTTTATAGACATACCTAATATGCGTCCGCAGCCGATTCAAAGTTTCTACAATCGTTTGATTACATGGTGGATCTATAAGACTCAGCGACAGCACATAAATGATGAAACTATCGCCTGCGGAAAGTAGAACTGTGAAAAAAGAAGCATAATAGAAGCAGTGAATGGTCCAAGCAAAAGACGTATAACGTCGAGCGTCCTTGAATAGCAGTGGCATCGTGGTTGTGTCGCCACGGTGTGGGATTTCGAAGGGGAGATACGTATTCAAATGTCCCTCCTATCCTATTTTTCCACAAAATTATAAAATACCCGTCCGGTAATTGATGTGGCTGTTCGCCGTATTCAAATTTGTGTCTGCGTCATGGTGTAACGTCGGTTTGCAACAGCGAAGTGTACGGAAAGAACCTCTAGATGTGCGTTTCTCCTAAGTGTTCTACACAAGTACCACATGTTATGTATGACTCCTGTGTTCCGTTTTCTAAGTTTTGACTCTTTAATTTCTTTGTTCATACTCGTTTGTTCGTTGTTTTCATTTCCGTGAGAGGTCTATGCGGAATCTCGACTGCTCTCACTATTCATCACATTTACTTGTAACGGAAATATATTCTTACCACATGGCCCGTATCCTATAACCAGTATACAGCATGTCAATTGCCAGTACTATAGACGGAGAACAGGCACGTCACTGACCGGACGAAAGTTCATAATTTTGTGAAAAAAAATTTAGGCACGGGAGAGATTTGAACATGGATTTCCCGCTTAAGTCCGACATCATGACCACACAACCACGACAGTGCTGTTCTTACATTTCACTCTATGTTCATATCTTGAGATTGGAGCATTCACTGTTTCTATTTTGGTTCGTTTTTCACAGTTCTGTATACCTTTTTCCCGTTTTCATGCTTGACTTATGTTCACTTTTTGACGGGCTCCGCTGGTTCATTTTACCACTAAATCTGAGGGGCTTGGGGTGGAGAGTTACCCTTGCTAGCACCTTCAAGAATAAGTAAGCAAAATTGTACTACACACGTATGACGACGTGTCTTAGTATTGTCAGGAGTCGAAGACAATGTCAGTAGATTCCATCCTCCCTATAAATCAATACGAAACAGGTCACAGATACCCAACTAGACATTTTAATATCTATATTATAACAAATAAGTCCTCGTTCACAAATATTAAGTCAAAATTGACCAGGTTTCGACGCTAGTATGAGCGTCGTCTTCAGAATTAAACTAACTGTTCTATAACATAACAGGTATATAAGACATTAGTTTAGTGTGTACTGACTGGAAAGAGATGCAGTACTTACAAGTCACATTCTAAAAAAAATCTAAGCCGGAAAGGCGACGTCATGAAAAGTTTTAAATAAGATAAGATGGCGAGCCTCTAAGGGCTACTCGTACCTGAGTGAACACGTGTTGCAACAAAACTGAGGTGCCCACGTTAGAAAGTGTGGGCAAGTAAACATGGTGTTGCTACGAGCTCCATCTAGTAGCCGCAGGAACAACTAGGCTACTGTAGATTCAAAATTAGATACATGAAATTGTAATGAAGCTGATTCAGGCATAAGGTAATCACTAATAAAAATAAGATGAAGTTACATATTTATCTGCTTTAAACAGAGGTACACTTTGTAACGTAAAAAAAAAGTCAGTTATGACACACAAGAAAACAGCAAAGACGTAACAGGAAAATAACATTTCGGCAAACTGCATGAGGAAATCTGAATCAAAGATCAAGTAACGGCTTTATGTAGTCGAAAATGTTTTTATTTCGCAGCTGCAGCTGTTCGTTGAGAACGAGGCCATCATGACGAGATAGATGTTTGAAAATCTCCAATTCCTCTAAAACATCTAACCTACGCCCCTTCTTTTCGGTATGCAGAATATTGCTATCACCAATGACTTTAGGCGCGTGTCCAGTAATTGCGAGATGATCAGCAAAGGATGAATTTAGGGGAATGGTGCCGTTCTTTCTCAAAAGATGTTCTTTACATCTGATGGTAAAATCACGTCCAATTTGCCCTATATAATAGGAGGAGCAGGTATCACAGATGATCTTATAAACGCCAGAATTTTCTGTAGGGGAGCGAATCGATTTCAAATTATGAATGAAGTTTCTCTTCAGATTGTTATTAGTAGAGAAGGCAACATTGCAGTTGTATTTGTTGCGAAGCATGCGCTGAATGTGATAGGAAATGGGTCCTACGAAGGGAATACAAAAACGTTATTTTGGGTTAACTTCAGCGAATGAGGTGTTGAGCGTAGTAGTTCTTGCAGTTTTCTTTTTGAGGATATCGTCCACTATGTTAGGCTCAAAAATGGCTCTGAGAACTATGCGACTTAACTTCTGAGGTCATCAGTCGCCTAGAACCTAGAACTAATTAAACCTAACTAACCTAAGGACATCACACACATCCATGCCCGAGGCAGGATTCGAACCTGCGACCGTAGCGGTCGCTCGGTTCCAGACTGCAGCGCCTAGAACCGCACGGCCACTCTGGCCGACACTATGTTAGGCGTATATTCATTTTTGACTGCTATGGTTTTAAGTAAATTAATCTCCTCATTAAACTTTTCTGTTGAAGGTGGTATAGAGGTGGCTCGGTGGACGGCAGAGTGAAAAAAGGCCATTTTTTGAGACTGTGGATGAAAAGAGGAAGCAGGCACGATTTGGTCAGTATACGTTTCTCTTCGAAAAATATTGAAAGTGATGATATTGTCTTCTATTGCAAGCGTGTAAATAATGTAATTGACGGTTTTCGTTTTCGAGTTCAATAGTGAAAGAAGTTTTTTCATGGAGGTCGTTAAAAAGTTTAAATATGTGATCAATGCTATCGGCGGGTCCGCTATAGATGACTAGAATATCATCAACGTATCTTGTGTAAGAAAGGATACCTAGTGAAGCAGCTGAGAAACTTTTCATGACGTCGCCTTTCCGGCTTAGATTTTTTTTAGAATGTGCTTGTAAGTACTGCATCCCTTTCCAGTCAGTACACACTTTAGTTTATTAATGTCTTATATACCTATTATGTTTTAGAACAGTTAGTTTAATTCTGAAGACGACGCTCATAGTGGCGTCCAAACCTGGTCAATTTTGACTTCATATTTGTGACCTAGGGCTTCTTTGTTCTAATATAATTCTGACATGGACACTGAACCTTAGCAGCTATGTTCAAAGTTTTTTTATTTTAATATCTATTCTGAGCGAATCAAATTTATTTGGAATAGCTGTTCCACTTTCTGTTCTTAAAAATTACTTTTCAGCTGATTGGGTGCCACAGGGCGAGGGGTGAAGGTGGACGCAGCTGGCGCTGTTCACGAAAGGACACGCCCACCTCTCCATGCGGGCAATAAATTTCGTAGCAGAGCGGAACTGTTGTTGTGGTAACACTGCTGCCTCCCACCCTTTTTAGCCCTTTTATTTTTTGGTTCTCCCCGTCCCCCATCCCGCTGCCGACCGGTATTGGAAATGTCCTCGCAAGCAGTCGCGTTGCGTTCCTGGACGGCAGGATCGACGCTTTCCAACAGTCGCCAAGCGCATGGGGGAGTGGCAGAGGGGAAGTTAGAATTTGCGAGAAGCAGCCAGATTTGGCGCAGGGTGAGGGGTCGTAGTCCTGGAGCTGCCCGATGGGCTGCGAATTGAATATGTGTCAGCGGCTAAGGGTGTCACAGCCGAAGAGTAGGTGCGAGCAGAGCGTCAGAAATACGGACGAAAACAAGACACAGAGGAGGGAACGGGAGAAACGGAACTGCCTCTCTCACTCAACGCAAGTACCGTATCCGCTCACAACATACGATTTCTGGTCAACACATGCGGTAAAACGTCGCACCCGCGTGCATCCAACGAACGATTTCCCCTCTGCGTCATGCGTCACCTCACTCACACGTGTGTCCAACCGAAATTTTCCTGTTCATACAATGTCTCCCCTTTCCGACGACACAATTTACTTGGGGCGCCACTCGCAATAAACTTGCAGTTTGCGGAATGAACTGTGGGAGGATACGGACGGAAATGTGTGTAAGGGTAGGAGCGGAGAAAAATATATTCTGGCGAGCTCGGTCTTTACCGGAGTTACGAATAACATAGCCACACCCAGTTGAGAGGCATATGTTTTTCTCTTTTCATCCATTTCGGTCACACAGAACGAAAGAGAAACGCAGCGTTCTTGCAGTATTTCCAGAAGAATGCGAAGCAACATTTAGAAGTCACGTGGCTGAATGAAGAGAGCAGTAATTTACACATCAATATGGCCACCATCTATGTTGGAAGTCTACATGCAATAACCACTCATAGGTGGCAGGATGCAGCACTAGTAGTGAGGAGTACAGTCGTAGACATAAAACCTGGCCGGCAAGCAAGAGTCCTTCAAAAAACACCATAGCCATAACTTTTCCAGCAGAAGGTGTGGTTTTGAATTTTTTTTTTCCTTGGGTGAATTTGCATGATGCCACTGCATTGATTGCCTCTTCGTCTCTGGTGAAAAATGATGGAGCCATGTTTCATCACCTGTCACAATTCTTCCAAGAGATTCTTCTCCACCATTCTCGTACTGTTCCAAAAATTCGCTGCATACCGTTTTTCCTGTTTCTTTGTGAGCCACTGTCAACATCCTGGGAACCCACCTGGCACAAACCTTTTTTACGCCAACACTTTCAGTATTCTGCAAACATTTCCTTCCCCTATCCCAACGCAGCGTCACAATTCGTTCACTGTGATGCGTCTGTCAGCAGTCACCAATTCGTTAACTCTCTGCACACTGTCTGGAGTGTGTGCAGTACGAGGCCTGCCGGTGCGAGGACAATCCTCAATATTGCCGCGCGCTCTTTCACCACGTAACCTACTTGCCCACCGACTAACTGTACTGCGATCGACAGCAGAATCTCCATACACCTTTTTCAACCTCTTGTGGATGTTTCCCACTGTCTCGTTTTCACAGCACAGGAATTCTATGACAGCACGTTGCTTCTGACGAACGTCAAGTGTAGCAGCCATCTTGAAGACACGCTGTGACGGCGCCACTCACGGGAACAGGTTGAACTAAGTTCGAAAACAAGCGGGAGGGATGTATCTACACACTGTAAAACTTTCACACATGCAGAATGAAAACCGTATTTTTACAAAAATAGTGTGCATTTCTTTTGGTGTGACCCTCGTATGAAGTGCCCTAACAACCCAGAAGATTTTAACATCGGTGGTAACGGCCACGAATGCCTGCAGCCTTGAAGCTGCGGCTGTTGTTCGAGAGATGAAGTCGGTGATTTTGTTTCCCAGCATGCTGTGAAGTTAACGACGCCTCACGCTCTCCTGGCCTGCCTGGGAAGTGCGCAGGACAGACTCTGCGGCCAGCTGCCCGGCTCGCCTAGGCGTGATGTGCAGACTGCAGCGCTGAGGCCGTAGTTTCCAACTCCGGCGCTATTCGACCGCAGGGGGCACCTCTGTCTGCTCCAGGCCGCCACTAGGGTCGTGCGCGCGACAGCTTACGGCCGTCCGGGTCGCGGCGACGACCGCACGTGGGTTTTTCTTCCGCCGCGCCGCCGGGTAAACGAGCGAGGACCTTTAACTTCCCCACTCCGTATTTCTTCTCGCAGGGAAGCTACCACCCCATTCCTTTGCACTACTAACTTTTAATCAAGTTGCACAGTCCACAAGTAGAAATGGTTATGGCGCTGAAGAAATGATGATGAGTTTCAATTTCACGGAAAAAAATCGTTTTTGTTATTGTTTTCTGTTCCGAGCTTCAGATCAATGATTCTCTAGCTGCTGTAATAGGTTACTAGGATAAACCTGCCGCATTCTACTTTTAAAAATCAATTATGTTTAGTATTTCCATCACTCGTATACTCCAGGACGAACTTTTCGTTGTTGTTTATCTTATATGTTTGAGAAATTTCATAAGAAATAAAAGTTGGAGAGTATTTAAAATCAACTATTTCTTTTTTTCTAACTGGGACGTAAAACAGTACAGAACATACGTGTTCTCAGTAATAATGCTAGATGAGAAACAATGTAGTTTGTATAAGAAGATGAGTGAAAACTACAGCTACTAGTTAGAAGTTATTTTCATGAATTATTATTAGACTATTAGATTGCCGCACGGGATTAGCCGAGCGGTCTAAGGCGCTGAAGTCATGGACTGTGCGGCTGGTCCCGGCGGAGGTTCGAGTCCTCCCTTGGGCATGGGTGTGCGTGTTTGTCCTTACGATATTTTATGTTAAGTAGTGTGTAAGCTTAGGGACTGATGACCTTATCAGTTAAGTCCCATAAGATTTCACACACATTTGAACATTTTTAAGCCGGCCGTGGTGGCCGAACGGTTCTAGGCGCTACAGTCTGGAACCGCGCGATCACTACGGTCGCAGGTTCGAATCCTGCCTCGGGCATGAATGTGTGTGATGTCTTTAGGTTAGTTAGGTTTAGGTAGTTCTAAGTTCTAGGGGACTGATGACCTCAGATGTGAAGTCCCATAGTGCTCAGAGCCATTTGAACCGTTTGACTATTAGATTAACTCCTGCATTACAGCTATTTGATTTTGTTTTGGTAACCCTCTATTTCACTTAACTGCCACTGAATTACACTATTTGTCACGATATCTGGCGTTATTCTAGCCATTACTCTTCCGAATATGTCTAACTACACGATTAAATTCCACGCTCCAAACTACAGAACGCGAGTTTTTTTTTTTCATTATTTTGTGACGAACCCTATTTTCATGAGTAGTTCACGGTCGGAGACTTAAAAGGTGGACTGTTTGAACTTCGAAATATTTTAGCCAAGAGAATGCCATCTTCATTAAACCGTACAGTAGAGCTGTATGTCACTGAGGAAGATAAAAGAGTTTTAGTTTGCCACTGCTGTCAGCAGTGCCTCAGTATCAACATAGAGTGGCCATGTTATCTTGTGTTACAAGGCCGCATCACTCAATCATTTGACTGACAGTCCTGCAATTACTTACAAGCTTCCTGTCTCACTACAGCAGTCACACATCAATCTGAGCTCTCCACAAACAAAAAGAGAATAAAAGTGTGTGGAATTTGGTTTTCAATGAGAACGTTGATCGCAGTGGGAAGATGGAATTGTAGAGGAAGACTAAGGGTTAGCTACAATAAACTGGTTTAAATGCAGTAGTTATGAAGAGATGAAGACACTTGCACAGAGTAGATAGCGTGGAACAAACGAGTCTTCAGACGGAAGAGCACAGCTACAACAAATTCTTAGGTAGCCCTTTTCGGTATCGTGTTTACCCTCATCTGCTGAAGGCGACATGCGTCTCTTGTGACATTATTGTGGATGGTATTGATGTTATCGTGTCAACTGATCGCAGTAGAGATAGAATTCAGGCTCTGTATGTAACTTACTTTCGATTGTAGGGTGGGACGAATTCTTCTTCCACTGAGGCACTCAGCAGTCAGTTATTATTGCAGATTTAAGAAACAGACATTATTTGATGATCTCCAGAAATTAACGTTAAAGAACATATGTCCGTATAACAAATAATTTTTTTCACTGTTATCCTGAACTCAGCGTACAGTTTCGTAAGTAGTATTACCGTTCGCCTCTGCGCTTTGACTTAGCACTGAAATCCTGTTTTCAGCTGGAACTGTTCCTCGGTGACAACGATGTTGAGTTGTTACTCTGTTTCAGTCTTTGGTTCTGTAACAACCTGTCTTCGTACATGTACGCCTCCAGTTTCCAATCTCCGACGCTACCCCCACGATCTTTGATGCTGACTGTGACCTTCTATCTAACATTAACAGTCATAGATTGTAACTGACATACTCGAGACTTAAGTAAACCGTATTACAATATGAGAAGTACCAGGTGCATTAAAACGTAGACATAGCCAGAAACACTAAGTCTCACAAAGATAACCGTTTTGTAACCACAAACACAATTTTGATCCTTCTACTGGCACCAAAGTCGGTGGTAATAATTGAAGGTACAGTCGCATTAGTTACAGTTTTCTGCTACACTAAGGTCCAAAAAGATCCCTTCTGTGTTGCCTACCGCTGACGGACACAATTTTGTAACTCAATAAGATAAATAAGGCGGTTCTCAGTGGATTCGTCGAGAAAAGGAATATGCGAAATAAAATTACTAGACAAAGGCACAGGATAATAGGACAAGTGTTAAAAAGTTATTATGTAAAGAGAATTGTAGTGTAATAGGGTTATAAGAGAGAAGAGAAATTAGAATGTGTGTAACTAAACTGAAGATGCTGGGCTTAGGTGCTTCTGTGAAATGTGAGATTCGCACATGAAGTTGAAACGAGCCGCATCTACCCAGACGGAAGGTAGATACACGCTCTCTACAAAAGCATTCTACTCAGGAACAAAATCTTACTGGAAACAGTTTTTATATTCATATAACAGAAACAATCTGGATCCTGAACAAACGAATATTTGTAAATCCACGTAATTATTTTGAGGCCCGAAACGTCGTGCTCAAATGTGCACTAAAATGTTGATCCATGTTTGATGCATGTGAACGGATTCGTATCAGTGCTGCTGCACGCTGCTTATTTCTTCCACAAAGACAATGATTTTTCAGAATAATCATATCTTGCACGTTGTACAAAACATCATTGTGGACTCACATTTCTTACTGAGACCTCACAATACTTCTGACACACATATACTGGAATCATGTGCGCCGTCCATTGTGATACGCATTGATATTAGTAGATAAAGTAAACGAATATATATATATATATATATATATATATATATATATATATATATATATATATATATATTTTAAACTATGATACAAATTGGCTACATGATTATCCATATTACTTTGTCTTCTGTACTGATCTAGTTTTTAGTCATCAGTCTTCTGGCTGTTTTGATGCGGCCCGCCACGAATTCCTCTCCTGTGCCAGCCTCTTCATCTCAGAGTAGCACTTTCACGCTACGTCCTCAATTATTTGCTGGATAAAGTCCATTCCCTGTCTTCCCGTACAGTTTCTTCCCACTACAGCTCCATCTTTCGCCACAAAAGCTATCAAAAATGGTTCAAATGGCTCTGAGCACTATGGGACTTAACATCTATGGTCATCAGTCCCCTAGAACTTAGAACTACTTAAACCTAACTAACCTAAGGACATCACACAACACCCAGTCACCACGAGGCAAAAGCTATCCCCTGATGTCTCAAGACATGTCGTATCATCTTGACCCTTCTTCTCTTTCCTTATATTATCTGTCCATGTAATTTCGATGATTCTTCTGCTGCAAGAAATCTCAAATGCTTAAATTGTCTTCTGCTCCTATTTTCGCACTGTCCATGATTCATTACCATACAGTGCTGTGCTTCCTCAAAATAAGACCGATACGGGATCTGGAGTTCAACTACTATGTTTCTTGACTTCTTTCGAAAAGATTGTCATGGCTGTCGACCAAAGGTGAAGGAAAATTCTTATCTCAGTTTATTATCAGTAAGTTAATAACTCAACAAAAATATGGCACTGTCCTAGTCTCAAAGCGTCGTGAATCAATGATACCGAAGGCAGGCAATTTTTAAAGTGCTTTGGTGTGATACTGAGCCGTCAGAAAAGCCGCTACCACGCAAATTTAATAATCAGTTTTAACGTCCTGAAGACTCGTTACGTACTGCTAATTATTCCACAGTCCGAGAGACGTAACGAGAAAAACACGGCAGTTGCGTATATTAGCCGCTGGCAGAAATATTTCCGGCCAGTTCAACCTGTAATTAACAAAGCGAGGGTACAGAAAATCAATGTCGATTTTGGACCATGAAAACACTCCAATTTTTGAAACCGTCTTATTGTCAAAACTTTCTGAAACACCACTTTTTTCCCTTCCACAAAGATACTTACACATACAGCTATAGTGATAATCGCATCGAAAAATTAATTCCCCCGGCAGACGACGAAACGTTCCACAGCAGTCAGTAAAACTGCAGAATAAAGATAAGAAAATGATTATAATTTTATCATCTGAACTTTGCTCGTCACTAGAGCAATATTAATTAGACGTTAAGGTAGCTACACCGAAACTTTATTTCAAGGTAATGTAATCGGATAGTAACTATTGACAAGTCCACGTTTGCTTTCTGTTTTTGTACTCCACAGGCCACCAAATGATGGTTCAAATGGCACTATGAGCACTATGGGACTCAACTGCTGTGGTCATAAGTCCCCTAGAACTTAGAACTACTTAAACTTAACTAACCTAAGGACATCACACACATCCATGCCCGAGGCAGGATTCGAACCTGCGACCGTAGCGGTCGTGCGGTTCCAGACTGTAGCGCCTTTAACCGCTCGGTCACTCCGGCCGGCCACCACCAAATGATGTTTGGCAGATTGTAGCTTATGTGATAGAGACACTGTGGTTTCTCTGTATTCCCTTCGTGGAAAGATGCTATCGGTGAGCCTTATCAGGTCGTATTTCTCTGAGGTTACCGTCGGTGAATCATGGCAGATGTATAGAGGCGAGAGTAATACGTTTATCGTATTGTACCGGAACATGCGCTTTCAGTATTTAAATCCTCTGTACAAGGAAATACTGACCCGACGACTTATCTTAGAAAATAGATTATGGAAGGGCAAACCTACGTTTCTAGCATTTGCAGACTTAGAGAAAGTTTTTGACAATGTTGACTGGAATACTCTTTTTCAAATTCTGAAGGTGGCAGGGGTAAAATAGAGCGAGCGAAAGGCTATTTACAATTTGTACAGAAACCAGATGGCAGTTATAAGAGTCGATGGACATGAAAGAGAAGCAGTGGTTGGGAAGGGAGTGAGACAGGGTTGTAGCCTCTCCCTGATGTTATTCAATCTGTATACTGAGCAAGCAGTAAAGGAAACAAAATAAAAATTTGGAGTAGAAATTAAAATCCATGGAGAAGAAATAAAAACTTTGAGGATGGCCGATGACATTGTAATTCTGCCAGAGACAGCAAAGGACTTGGAAGAGCAGCTGAACGGAATGGACGATGTCTTGAAAGGAGGATATAAGATGAACATCAACAAAAGCAAAACGAGGATGATGGTATGTAGACGAATTAAATCGGGTGATGCTGCGGGAATTAGATTAAGAAAGGAGACGCTTAAAGTAGTAAATGAGTTTTGCTATTTGGGGAGCAAAATAACTGATGATGGTCGAAGTAGAAAGGAAATAAAATGTAGATTGGCAATGGCAAGTAAAGCGTTTCTGAAGAAGAGAAATTTGTTAACATCGAGTATAGATTTAAGTGTCAGGAAGTCGTTTCTGAAAGTATTTCTAGGGAGTGTAGTCATGTATGGAAGCGAAACGTGGACGATAAATAGTTTAGACACGAAGATAATAGAAGCTTTCGAAATGTGGTGCTACAGAAGAATGCTGAAGATTCGATGGGTAGATCACATAACTAATGAGGAGGTATTGAATAGAATTGAAGAGAAATTTGTGGCACAACTTGACTAGAAGAAGGGATCGGTTGGTAGGACATTCTGAGGCATCAAGGGATCACCAATTTAGTATTGGACGGCAGCGTGGAGGGTAAAAGTCGTAGAAGGAGGCCAAGAGAAGAATACACTAAACAGATTCAGAAGGATGTAGGTTGCAGTAGGTACTGGGAGAGGAAGCTAGCACAGGATAGAGTAGTATGAAGAGCTGCATCAAACCAGTCTCTGGACTGAAGACAACAACAACAACGTCAACAAGTAAATACACAAAGTTTCATTGCAGCATGTACCATTGTAGTTTGTTGGACACTTCTGTAAAACTCTCACTTTAACTAAAAAAATTTGGTGGGTTAGAGTGGCTCTTCTTTGAATGTTCACTGTTACAGCATGTTTATATATGGCAGTATATTGCTGGAATGACACGTGTCATGTTTTATTGTCATACTTAGTCGCTGAGTGGTTGGAATGGCAAAGGATCTTCATTGACGTCAATTCTCTCACCATATACTGGAGGTAGTTGCGTGCAGATCTTTCTCTAACTTTCGTGAATAGTGAATCCCAGATAGCGCCAATGACCGGGAACCTAGTTTGTGAAAAAGTGAATCGCAGTCTCGTATTGTACTCAGGATCGACCACACTGTTAATTCAATGACCAGGCATACTGACTAAGCAGCTGATCCCGCGGCATTATTTGGAGTCTTGCGCACGTTCTGCTGTTAAACTCACTGTCGTCCGAGAGCTGTATTTCCACACAGAATGTGTGGTCCGGTAGCCTACACTAAAAAATCAGATAACAGAGGCACAGAGGGCTTGAGTACGGCCGACTTGGAGAGCTTAGCAAGCCAGGGCAACTGAGAGTAACTGTTTGACAAATCAATTTTGATGTCGGGAGGCAAAGTCCTTCACAGAAGTGAGTGATATGAGGCAGCAGACTACCTGCGGCTCCGAGAAACGTAGCGGCCCTGCTCTTCATGTGAGATAGCTCACCATTTCTCACAAATTTTGGAACGACACCTCTTACTGGTTAATAGCAATAATTTAAGAGAGGGGAGGAGCTGAGAGCTGGGTTCCAGATAATACACAACATGGAGCCAGTGGTTTGGCTGGAGGGACAACTCGATAGCAGAGTGGGGAAGTCAGGTAGGCTTAACAACGTCAGCCAGTTCTTAAAAAATTGAGTCCTTCCACAGGTTTACATTGCAATCTCGGAAATGGTTTATTTACGACCGTACCGTTGGCCAGAGTATTGTAAAATCATCTTACTGGCGCACGGAAAGTTGTGCAGGTGAAGAAGCGAGATTTAGTCTAGAGAACGAGTTGAATCCACTTGTTTTTCAGCGGGCAAACCAGGAACCTTCCTTCCTCAGTAGCACCGAAGGACTTCACTTCCACCAGCAGCACTTAGTAGCAGATCATGGTACACGCCGTCTTCTGCTCAGCGGCTGGTATAGTTTGGTGAAATTCCACGAGCTTAGGCAAACGGGTGAAGGACTCAGAAATTATGTGTAGACGCAATGATGGGAGTGAATAACAGTTTAGAATCTTGTTTTTTTTATGGTGAGTTTGAGGCTACATTCAGTTTGATTTAGTATGCATGCTTAAGTTGTTGATTTTTTTTTCGATTTATTCACCCAGTGACTGAACACGCACAATGAGTTCATATTTTCACATATAATCTATGAGATGACGACCTCATATACTCCCTTATATTCTGGCCTTGTTTCATGTGAAACGCTCGTTTACCCTGTGTGTTTGCTGTTTCTGATCCCCAATCAGATCTTATAATTTAATTTATCATAAAATAGTAAGACATCCTGTTTCATTTAGTAATTAGACGATCTACTTGGCATCAATTATATGGTGTATAAGGGGTACAAGTACACATATTTTTGTGTATAGTACCTTAATATGGACGCACTCTTAATATGGACGCACTCAGTGTGTTTTCAGTTTTCTTTTCTCTCACCGAACAACCGAACAGTCCTCCCTCAAACACCTCACAAACCTTACGGGCTCGTGTTTTCTGCACGGGCATAACTGATTCCGCCTGTCAGTATAGACTAACCATTTTGCGTCCACGTGTCCACACTTGAACACCTGACCTGCTACCCAGGGGAAATACAGGGTGATTCACGAAGATATGCAAATATTTTAATATGGTATTCTACAAGTAAAACTAAAGAAAAAAGTTCATAAACATTGACCAGCAAATTTTTAGTTACGGAGTTACGGCTAATAAAAGATTTTACCTGCATTTAGCAACTTCGCTAATATAAAACCATCTCAAAACTGTACGAGGTTAAACTAAAGCACGATTTTCCTTTATTTTGTTGTTATTGGTCTGGTGAATCTATCAGCATTACTTGCTCGCATTGTGAATGCAATAGAGGAAATTAAGAAAACCGTGTGAAACTGAAAGAGCAATAAAATCTGTTCATACACGTGCAGCTAAATGCGTTGAACTCGGTGGAGTCATTTTTGAACATTTATTGTGAATGTATTGTGAAATTGTATGTACACTGTACAACTTACCTAACACTGAGCTTTGTTCTCTCCCGTTTAACATGATTTCACGTGTGCTATTGTATTAATAAAAAACAGATTATCTGACACATTCATACAGTTTCAGTTAACGTTATTACCATCATTTTTCGAAAAATAAATTCTCTACAATTTCTGTTGAAAACTTTGTGCAATTGTCTGGAATTTGAAAAATAAATTGGGCCAAGTAGTTGATAAATTAAAAATATTACGGAATTACTTCTTTGCTTCTCTGGATGTTCTGGATAGCTAATGCAGATACACGTCTGGGACATGTTTTATTAGATTCACCAGATCAGTAACAACAAAATAAATGGAAATAGTTCTTCACTTTAACCTCGTACAGTTTTGCGATGGCTTCATACTATCTAAGTTACGAAATCTGGGGCAAAAATTTTTTCTTAGCCCTAACTCCGTATCTAAACATTTGCGGACCTATGTTTATATGAACTTCTTTCTTTAGGTTTACTTCTAGAATAAAATATATAAATATTTGCATATCTTCGTGAATTACCCTGTAGAAGCACTAATGAATTGTTTTCTTTTTCACATGTATTTGGAGGTACTAACCATCCTAACAACATATACCTTGTAATAGCTGTAATTATTAGTCTGAAAATGATGTAAATACTGATGTAATGTTGTTCAGTGCAGCGTCCTGTGTCACCAGCAGAAAAATCTGCACTTACATCCGTTACAAAATGTGTGTATTACCAGACGGTCAATCCTTGACGCTTGTTTCATTAGGGCCACACTTTTTAAACTAATTTTATCCGTTTGGCGTAGTTCATTCAAATTACATGAGGCTATGGCTGATTAATACACAAAATAACCTCCTTATCACTAGTAATATAATTCGCTGGTCGCCGATGTGCGCTAGCCCTGTTCCCTATTGGAACCGCCATAGCCAGTATCTGATGACAGGCAAAAGAGGCTTTTCGTTCGGCCTGAAGAAAATGAGTTGGATTTTTCCCAGTACTCTTAAGTGGATGCTGGTCTGAGCATATGATGCCGCCTCGAGGTCGAGTAAAGTATCGACATCGCCCGGTAGTTTCCTACGTTGCACAGAAACTAATGAGAGTCCTGCAGGAGGGCAGCCCCTTACAGAAGCACAGTTATCTGAAACACGAAATGGTCAATGCGAATGCCTACTTTTCTGTCCATGATTCTCACTTGCATAAACACCTATGTGTTAATTACCTAGTGCAGTGGCTTTGAAGACAGCAGAATCGAGGCAGCTTTCGTGGCTTTTGACTTGGCAAGAGGTGAATCCTCTTGGGCGGAGTGTTTTTATGTGGTTAGCACCTCGGAAGTCTGAAGTTATTGATGCTTCATGAACAAAAACGTCCTAGAGAGGACTCTAAAGTGCGTTCCCATGGGCGGACGTCATAATACTGCTTAACCAATTTGCTTGTTTTTCTCTGCGAGCATTTTGAATTAGTGAGTGTGGACTCGTTCGGTAGAAAGAGGCCTCGGAGCAGAGGGTAGAGATATTAGATAAATGGAGATGGTGTTTGTAGTAACCAAAACCCACCGCGGGAACGCCTTGGGCTGCGGATCGGAGCCGCCAGGGGGGCAAACCGCCGCCGGTGGAGCGCGCACCACCGGGTAAACAAGACGAGTCGGACGACAGACCAACGACAACTGACAACAACTGAGCACGACCGAATATGACCGACACAACAAGGAAGAGATAAACAACAGAGACTTGTGGAAACCACAACACCAAACACCAACAGTAAATCCACTCGGAACCAGAGCCAGAGCCAGAGCCAGGCAAATGTCAACACCGAACAACGACCAGAACGCAGTACCGCCGAGATAGAAACGTAATCCAGAGCGAGTACCACACTGACTGGACTAGGGCAGAGCGGGTCCCTATATACGACACCGTGAGGAGCGGCTATTGGCCGCTGTCTGCACGTGGCGTAGCGGTGGCGCCCTCGCTACGCGGAATAGCCGCCGCGGACGCGGAGCCCTCTATGGGCTGACAATGTCCATTTGTTCTGGCGCGTGTTAGACTTCCGCGGTGGGAGGTACTAGATCCCTCCCCCCCGAAATTGGTGCACAGGGGCGGAAATGCCCCAGACGATGCCGAGCCGGGCGCAAGAAGGGCACGGGTTGTGAGACGTCCGGAGGGACCACTGGGGGAGGGGAGGGCAGACTGGCTGCGGCATCCATCAAGGTGTCAGCAGAGTGCGTCTCTAGACACTGGCGAGGCGGAAGGGGCGTCTGCAGAGCCGACGAGGAGATGGAGGTTGAAGAGAAGGGCTCCACCTTGAGAAATGTGTCCGCACCCAGGAGCGGGGAAGGCGGTGGGGAAGGAATCAAGGCAGGGGCCCGAGGGTGGAGCTGGTTATGGTGACGACGCTCAAGCCCCCTGTGTGTCTGTACGGTCGTCACACGCCGCCCATGAGCCGCCGTCACCATAGTGGGCGTCCATGCTGGTGTGCTGCCATAGGAGTGGGCCCACACAGCCCTGCCTGGGGCGTAGCGCTGGGAGGGGCGACAGTGGGGCCCAGAAGGAGATGGTGTCAGAAGGTGGAGGAGGGTCCGAGGTTGTCGCCCGTGAAGGAGTTCGGCAGGACTATGACCGGCCACCGGCGTAGTGTGGTAGGTGCTGAGAAACAAGGTGAGGGCCGAGGTGGTGGCCGACGGCTCCACTGATTTCATCAGCTGTTGTTTTAAAGTGCATACCAGGCGTTCCGCCACGCCATTGGATGAAGGATGGAAGGGGGAGAGCGAATGTGTTTGATACCGTTAGCGGAGCAGAAGTTCTGGAAGGAGGATGCCGTGAATTGGGGCCCGTTATCTGTGACCCACATGTGAAGAAGGCCTTCAATGGCCAACACACGGGCCAAGGCGGTGAGGGTGGCGTCAGCGGTGGTGGACGCCATGGGGACCACATATGAGTATTTGGAATAGGCATCAATGGTGAGCAGCCACATGGAGCCTAAGAAGGGGCCTGTAAAATCTGGATGGATCCTGTCCCAGGGTTGGCTGGGTGTTGGCCAGGGTGCGAAAGATTGTGGAGGACTAGCCTGATGACACGCACACACTGTGCAACCATGGACCAGGTGCTCAATGTCTCCATCGATCCCTGGCCAATAGACATGTCGTCGAGCCAACGCCTTCATGCGAGACATCCCCCAGTGTCCGCAGTGTAGTAAGTGCAGGACACGGTGGCGTAAGTCCGGAGGGATGACCACCCGATGGGCGTCCGAGTCCATGGACAACAAGACGTCCTCGATCACCGA
The DNA here is from genome assembly GCF_023864275.1 of Schistocerca cancellata. Classification (NCBI taxonomy): domain Eukaryota; kingdom Metazoa; phylum Arthropoda; class Insecta; order Orthoptera; family Acrididae; genus Schistocerca; species Schistocerca cancellata. Next base: position 153,003,503 of record NC_064633.1, read on the forward strand.
AAGTCTGTGGGAGACGTGACGCCACGGGCTGAAGTCAGTTTTCAAATGCCGGGTAAGATAGGGAGGCCAACCATGGGTCACATAGTGGAGGACTTGCCGCAGAATGGGGTACCTGCGCGTGGAAGCAGCGATTTGCGGAGCCGTCAGAGGAAACCCATCGAGAGTCTCCCGGCGGGCAGAGTCGATGTGGAAGCACAGGACTTTCTGCTGGTCGAACGCCGGATCGGGTCCTGCTGGGAGACGTGACAAGGCATCTGCATTAGTGTATTGACCGGTGGGCTTATAGCGGATGATGTAAGTGTAATTACACAAGAACAACGCCCAGTGCTGAAGACGCTCAGCCGTCCATTCCAGGAGGTGCGAATGGGGCCCGAAAAGCGACACTAAGGGCTTGTGATCCGTGAGGAGGGTGAACTGCGCCCCAAACAGGTAAATGTGAAATTTCTGAACTGCAAAAATAATGGCAAGAGCCTCCTTTTCGATCTGAGAGTAATTCCTTTTGCGCAGGGGTTACCGTCTTGGATGCATATGCCACAGTTTGCTCCGACCCATCCTCTTTCCTATGTGCCAGGACTGCCCCAATCCCATATGCTGAGGCATCGGCCGCCGTCACCAAAGGACGATCCGGAGAGAAAGGCGTAAGGCAAGGGGCAGATTTCTGCGTCGTCTTCAGGCGGGTGAAAGCCTGATCACAGGCAGAAGTCCACGTGTAAGGTACCCCTTTGCGACGCAGGCGATTTAGGGGATGCGCCACGTGGGCAGCTTGGGGTAAGAACTTTAAGTAATAATTGACTTTCCCCAAAAATACCTGGAGTTTGGATAATTTTTGTGGATGGGGAAGGGCATCGATGGCTGCGACATTGCGGTCCGAAGGGCGAATGGCATCTTTACTGAGCCAATGTCCTAAGTACTCCACTTCCGGTTGAAAAAACTGCACTTCTCCAGCCGACAACGTAAACCCGCAGCCTGCAGGGCGTGAAATAAGGTACTAAGGTTGCCCAGATGTTCCTGGCACGTGCTCCCCATGACTAAGATATCATCGAGGTAATTGACACAAGCCGGTATGGGCTGCCTAAGTTGCTCGAGATACCGCTGGAAAATCGCAGGGGCAGAGGAAATACCAAACGGAAGACGCTTGTATTTATAGAGACCGAAAGGCGTGTTGATGACGACGATGGCCTGCGATTCCTCATCCAACGGCAATTGCTGATAGGCTTCTGCCAGATCAATCTTAGAAAAGTACTCGCCACCTGCCAGTTTAGCGAGAAGGTCTTCCTGTCGAGGAATGGGGTAAGTTTCGACCAAAGACTGAGCGTTGACCGTATCCCCAAAATCCCCACAAAGATGAAGCGATCCATTGGGTTTCTTGATGACCACTAAGGGTGTTGCCCAGGCGCTCTAGTGTAGTGGCTCGATAACCCCCGCAGCCTGGAGCCGATCGAGTTCCTGCTTGACGGCCGCACGCAAAGCTATCGGAATAGGCCGAGCCCGACAAAAGCGAGGCCGTGCGTTCGGCAGTAAAGTGATGTGTGCCTGGAAATCGGAAGCGCAGCCCAGGTCTGCCGAAAACAGGGAGGAAAAGGACGCACACAGATCGTCTAGGTCCTGAAATGGAACCGTAGTTGAAACGAACTGCACTTAGTCTTCAATGGAAAAGCCAACCTGTGTAAACGCATCTAGTCCAAAAATGTCCGAAGAAGACGGGTGGTCCACCACAAATAGGGTAAGGGGCCGCGGAACGTTTTTGTAGATGGCCATAACAGAAAACTGCCCACGGAGAGGGATGGAACCGTCGCCGTATGCGACCAACCTCCGAGAGGGTGGGGACAATTCTGGAGACCCAAGACGTGCATATGTCGTCAGATTGACCAAAGAAACTGTGGCCCCCGATCGACCTGGAAACGGACGTCCTCGTTAAAGATGCGTAGGGTGAGGAATAACATTGGAGCCAATGTGTCAGTCCAAGGGGCGACTGTGTGTAAAGCATGGACGGCTTCCTGTTGGCCCGCAGGGGGCCCGAGAAGCACTGGGGGCGTGACTGGAGGGGGCCTCGCGGCCGACGTCGAGGGGCGACTGGCGGTTCGGACGCCATAGAGACGTCAGACAGCAAGGAATCTCGACGGTGGTGCCCTCTGGAAACAGCGCCCCTTCGACGACGGGAAGGAGTGGAGCGGGAAGTGGACTCGACCGCTGCCACCTGGGGCCGCGCCATCAGACGTTCGTTAGCCGCCTGAGCAATTTCGAAGCAATGGGCAATACGCAGAATGTCTTCCAACGAGGGGTTGTCCAACTTTAACGCCGCAGTGCGGACCTCTGGATCGGGAGCCAGTTGAACGACCACATCCCGAATTAACGAATCTGCATATGACGCCTTGCACTGCTGATTGGTACACGTGAAGTTGCATTTGCGGCTGAGGCCTTGCAAATCCGTCACCCAGGAACGGTAGGACTGATCTGGCTGCTTGTGGTATTGATGGAATTCCAAGCGAGACGCAACCACATGGTATCGCTGGGAATAATGGCTCGTTAGCAACATACAGACCTCGTGAAAGGAGAGAGCCATGGGGTCGGCCAATGGTGCCAACTTGCGGAGCAAGAAAAACGTGTCCGGAGAGGCCCAAGACAAGAATAAAGACCTCTGCAGAGTCATCCAACACATGAAAGGCCGTGAAATGTTGCTTCAGACGATGCAGGTACGTTTCCCAATCCTCTTTGGCGTCGTTGAACGGTGGGAACGACGTGGGAACGTGTCTGAAAGCGGGGCACCTGAGACAAGAAATGGGAGGGAATCCCGCTTATCGACCCTGTCCGAGAGCAACTGCACGGACGTCTGTAAGACCTCCAACTGCTGCTGCTGTCGCATGAGCTGCTGCTGTTGTTCTAAGAGAGTGAGTAATTTCTCTTCCATACTCCTATGTCCCGTTTACCTCGTCGCCAATGTAGTAACCAAAACCCACCACAGGAACGCCTTGGCCTGCGGATCGTAGCCGCCAGGCGGGGAAGCTGCCGCCGGTGGAGCGCGCACCACCGGGTAAACACAAGGACGAGTCGGACGACAGACCAACGACAACTGACAACAACCGACTATGACCGACACAACAAGGAAGAGATAAACAACAGAGGCTTGTGGAAACCACACCACCAAACACCAACAGTAAACCCACTCGGAACCGGAGCCAGGTAAATGTCAACACCGAACAACGACCAGAACGCAGTACCGCAGAGATAGAAACGTAATCCAGAGCGAGTACCAGACTGAATGGACTAGGGTTTTTTTCCTTCTTTATTGTCATTTTGAAACCTGTATACAGGCAGGCCTGCAGCAGCATACTACGCCGCTCTTTGGGCGTAGAGAAACACAAAGATACAATGAAGACAAGTAGAGAAAAAAGATGGTGGACATATAAACGGAGACAAACACTTTTTGAAATACAAGGTGCCGTTCACGGGTGTAGAGTCCAAGATAAAATTGTTCAGACACTTGGACACAGACAGAAATGAAAATTGTCACACGTGAACGTAGGTACACAAAACGAATAACACTGAACCACTGAAGCACAAAACGACGGCACACACAGAACACGAGGCGTTGATCTCCGGCGCGCGAATGTTCACTAACCGTGTACGAGTCCGGGGACCTGCCAAGAGAGGAGGAGGGGGGGTGGGAGAGGAGAGAGCAGATGCCATGGGCAGGGGAGACAGGGGGAAGGGAGGAAGGGGGAGGGGAAGCCCTGGGGAAGAGAGGTGGAGGGAGGGGATGGGGGAAAAGGAAAAGGAAGGGAGGGAGGGTTCCTAAAGGAAAGGACACAGGAAGTGGGAGGGGGGAGGATCAAAGTTGATAGGAGGGGTAGATGGAGGGGAGGAGGACATCATCAGGGAGGGGGAGCTGGCGGAAGCCACCTGGACTAGGGTTTTTTTTTCTCTATTGAATTTCAATTCCCCCTGTATGGGCGGGCTGGCAGCAGCCTAGTATGCCGCTCTTCAGCCTACAGACTTTGTTAGAAAGATGAAGAGAATAAATAATAAAAACAGGCGATAAAATCGGAGACTTACAGAGTAACATGGCGAAAAGAAATTGTGGAACTTAAATCAAAGAACAGAGGGATGATGATGCGAAAAAAATACATACGAATGAGACAGGTAAAACAATAGACAGACAATAAAAAAAAACACAGCGACAGTCTGGTTTCTGTTCGCAAAAAGACATGAAATTCGCACCCAGCGACAGCATGGTTTCTGTTCGCAAAACGAGAAAGACGAACAACACTGAACAGTCACTGGAACACTGCACTAAAAAGTTGGCAAATATGACATACCACAGCCGAGAGCAGGTGGGGGAAACTGGACAGATGTTGGGAAAATAAAAAAGGGGGGAAATGAGAGTAAAAGCGAAGGGGGGGACCTGGGAAAGGAGCTGATGGAGGATGAGGACCCATAAGAGGGGTGGGGGGGGGGGGGCGCTGGGCAGACGTGACAGGGATTGGGGTAGGCAGAGGAGAGGAATACAGAAGGACTTGGGGGGGGGGGGAGAAGGGAGGTAGGGAGAGGTTTCTGTGGGGAGAAAACAGGATGGAAGGGGGGAAGAGGGAGCCCAGGGAAAGGACAGTGGAAAGGAGGGGGAGTGAGGATCAGAGTTGATAGGAGGGATAAATGGAGGGAGAGAGGGCATCATCCGGGAGGGGGAGTTGATGGAAGCCACCTTGGGAAAGGAGATGTAGGGTGTAGAGATGGAGGGTAGGGGGGACACAACAGTGAAGATGTGGCAGGGGGCAGGGAAGGGAGAGGAGAGGAGCAACCAGGGGGTGAGGGGGTTCAAGACGGCGGGAGGTGTAGAGGATGCGGATATGTTCGAGGAATAGGAGCAGATGGGGGAAAGGAATGAGATCATAGGGGATCTGTGTGGGGGACGGTAGGCGTATACAGAAGGCGAGGTGGAGTGCATGACGCTCAAGGATCTGGAGGGACTTAAAGAATTTGGAGGGGGCAGATATTCAGGCAGGACTGGCGTAACAGAGGATGGGACGGATTAAGGATTTGTAGGTGTGGAGGATGGTAGAGGGGTGCAACCCCCATGTCCAGCCAGAGAGGAGTTTGAGGAGTCGGAGGCTGTTGTGGGCTTTGGATTGGATGGAGTGGAGATGAGGGATCCAGGTGAGGTGAAGGTCAATGGTGAGGCCAAGGTAGGTGAGGGTGGGGGTGAGGTGGAGGGTGAGGTGGACAGGACGGGCCCAGACAGTAAGGGAGAAATCCAGGAGCTGGAAGGAATGAGTGGTACGATATACGATGATTGCCTGGGTCTTGGAAGGGTTGAGTTTCAGGAGCCACTGGATACACCATGCAGCAAAAAGGTCAAGGTGATTCTGAAGAAGGCGTTGGGGCTGTTGGAGGGTAGGAGCAAGGGCGAGGAATGTGGTGTCATCAGCATATTGCAAGAGCTGTACTGTTGGGGGGGGGGGGGGGGGTTGGGACATATCTGCCATGTACAGGAGGTAGAGGAGAGGGGAGAGGACAGAGCCCTGGGGCACACCTGCAGAGGTGTAGAAGGTGTAGGAATTGGCATTACGGATGGTAACATAGGAGGGGCGGTGGAAGGAGGCCACCAGACGGATGTAGTTGATAGGAAGGGCGTAGGTTTGGAGTTTAAACAGGAGACCGGGATTCCAGACATGGTCGTAGGCCTTTTCAAGGTCAAAGGAGACAAAAATGGCGGAGCGACGGGAGTTAAGCTGGAGGGAGAGGAGATGAGTGAGGCGGAGGAGTTGGTCATCAGCAGAGAAGGAAGGTCGAAAGCCACATTGGGTGCTTGGGAGGAGGCTGTTTTGGTGGAGGTGGTGATGGATGCGCCGGGAAAGGATGGATTCCAAGAGCTTGCTGAACACCGATGTGAGACAGATAGGATGATAGGAAGAGGCATCAGATGGAGGCTTGTTGGGTTTGGAGAACATCAGGATACGGGAGGTTTTCCACAGGTTGGGATAGAAGCCAGTGGCAAGGATGACGACATTGTAGAGGGTGGCAAGGATTGAAAGGAAGGAGGGAGGGCAGTGTTTGAGGTGGCGGTAGTTAACGCAGTCGTGACCAGGAGCAGTGTTGCGTTTAGTGCGGAGTGTGAGGCTGATGTCCTGTGTAGTGATGGGAGTCTTAAGTTCAGATGGTGGAGTGTGGCCCAAGTACTGGAAGCTAGGAGCAAGGGGAGGAACAGAGATATTCGTATGCTCCATGACATCAGGGAAGAGGGAATAATCAAAGCGGGGATTATCTGGGATGGAAAGAAACATGAGAGAGGTGGGAGGCAAAGTGGTTGGCCTTACTGAGATTGTCAGGAAAGGGACGGTCATTAAGGAGGAGAGGGTACTGGGGGGTGGGGCGGTTCCCGGTAAGGCGGTGGAAAGCAGACCAATACTTGGAAGAGTTTATGGGGAGCGTGGTGTTGAGTTGTGTACATGTCTGGCGCCAGGCATGGCGTTTCTTTGCAGTAAGCAGGTTGCGGATGTGTCGTTGTAATTGCTGGTGGCAGGTAAGTGTATCCCGGTCACGAGTGCAGAGAAAAGAGCGGTAGAGGCGGTGGAACTCTCGAAGGAGAAGGACGGCCTGTGGAGGCAGGGCGGGGCGGTGAGGGTGGATGGCTTTGGTGGGGATATGGGTGGAGACGGCGTTAGACAAGGTCTGGTGCTGTAAGGCAGCAGTGCAAGAGATGTCATCAGGAGATTGGAGGGTAAGGTCGTGGCCGTCAACCTGAGTGTGAATGGAGTCCCGGTAGGCATCCCAGTTAGCACGGGAGTAATCATGGGCAAGTTTAGGAGGGACGTCAGGGCGAGGAGCGTCAGGGGGATGGCGACCATTACAGATAGTGAGGAGAACATGAGCATGGTCACTGCCAATGAGGTCAATGACATCTGTGGTGATGCGCCCAAGGAGGTTGGGAGAAGCAAGGACCACATCAGGGTGGTGTTGGATTCGGGTCGGGTGTGCTGAGGCAGGGGAACCAGGTCGCCCTGGAGAGTGGTGAGAAACTGATTCCACCGCTGGAGGTCGGCAGGGTCACGGCTGTGTATATTGAGGTCGGCGGCAATCACGTAGGTGGAGAAGGTGCGGTCAATGTGGGCCAGGAAATCGTAGAGGATGGGGGTGCGAGGGCGGACATAAATGGTGGCACAGGTGATGGTAAGGGTGGGGAAGAAGAGGCTGAGGGTGAGATGCTTGGCAGGATTGTTAAGGAGAGGTTGGGGCCAGACAGGGAGGTTCTAGAGGTGGCCTATAGTAACTCCGCCACGCGCCAGAGTGTACGGGTTATCGGTGTGGTGTAGGGTGTAAGGAGCCATGGAGACGGAGATATGGGGTTGAAGGAAGGTTTCATTTAGGATGAAGGCATCCATGCAGTGCTGACGGAGGGTGTGGAGGAAGAGGAGTTTGTGGGTGGGCAGGGAGCGAATGTTGTGGTACAGGAGATGGTAGGGTTGTTGTACCTTGGCAGGGGAGAGTTAAACGAGGGTGGTGAAGGGGGTGAAGGTGAAGTGGGCCTGGTTGTGGGAGTATGTGGCATAAGTGGTAAAATGGAACGGGCAGCGAGGGCGATTTGGGAAAGAGTGTGTGAGTGCTGGAAGGGGTGGATGTTTTGGAGCACAATGGTGGTGAAACAAATGATGTCCTCGGCAGTAGGGGGAGGGCGGAGCGAGTTGTTGGGGTGGATGGGGTCATCAACAGGACGGATAGAGACGGTGAGCTCAGGGGTGACTGGTGGAGGTTTCGCTTTACACTTCGAGGAGTAGGTAGGATGTGGTTCGTTGTAAGTGTTGCAGGAGGGGGGAGAGGTGAGGTTGGGGCAATTCTTGAGGAAGTGTGAAGCTTTGCAGTGGGGACAAGTAGGGGGATTCTTGCAGGCAGAGGATATGTGGTTGTTGTAGGTGAGACAGCGTTGGCAGTGGTAGGATTGGACTGGGGAACGGGAGGGGTCCACCTTATGACGGCGATTGTAGATTAGGGCTCCCTCGGTGAGGAGGCGGTCAATGGAGGAGGAGGATTCGGTGAATATCCGCATGAGAAAAGTCGGCCCGGCATCATTGAAGATGCGACGGGCCGAGCGGATTTCAATGTCGGTCCAGGAGTTGAGTTCCGCCAACACCTCAGCCTCTGTGATCACAAGGCTAAGCTTCGTGATCACAGCGGTGAAGGTTGGTGGACATCGGGGAGGTTGAGGCTGATGGGGAGAGGATGGGGTGTGGTAGGGGCTGAGGGTTGCACATTGGCCAAATTGGATACGGGGGATGCAGGAGAGGAGATTGGTGAGGAAGGAAGCATTGGGGGATTTAATGAGGACCGAGTCCTTGCGAGGAATCAAAAGGGAGATGGTGGCATTGGGGTAGTATTTCCGGATGGCGAGGGTGAGGGAGCGGGCATCAAGGAATTGAGGGTCAGGATTGGAGAGGAAAAAGGTGTGGGTGGCAGGCGTGGCGGGGGCGGGGGGCGGGGCCGCGTCCATGGGGGTGTGTGGGTCACGGGGAGTGGGGTTTTTTTTGGAGGAGACTGCGGGGGAAGGGTCAACATTCGGGCGCTTTGAAGGTTTCGTGGTCACGACCGGGTGGAGAGGGGGCAGGGGGACGGGTTGGAGGGGGAGATGGCGGGGGGCAGGACCACCCTGAGCAGCGGATGACGCAGACGGAGGGGGCGTGGGTGTCACAGAGACTGTGGAACGTCGAGCCGAAATCCATGCTGGCTTGGAGCCCGTCGAGGCGGTGCAGGGAGCGGCGGAAAGTCAGTAGCTATCGATGGGGCAACAGTGATAGGGGAGGAGGAGTTGGGGGTGGTTACAGCCGAAAGTGGCGCAGGGGTGGGGTGGACAGGGAGAGAAGGAAGGACGGGAAGTGGGGTGGAGGATGAGCTCCATGTGATGGTGGTTGGAGCAGCGGAGGGAGAGGTGAAAATGATAGTGGTGGTGGTGGTGGTGGGTTGGGACATGGTGGCGGCGCGCGAGAAGGGCGGCGGCGGCGACCAGATGGCGGCGGCGGCGAGCACCGGCAGGCGGCGGCGGCGGCGGCGGCGGAGGACCGGACGGCGAGCAGTAGTGACGGCGAGCAGACAGCACGGCAAGGAAACGGTGGGGCTCTTCGATGTCGAAGATACACCCTGAGAGTAGCCCAGGCAGTGCGAGTCCTCGATGAAGAAGTAAAGGAATCCAACCCTCGAATGTGCTGGACTAGGGCAGAGCGGGGTCCCTATATACGACACCGTGAGGAGCGGCTATTGGCCGCTGTCTGCACGTGGCGTAGCTGTGGAGAGCCGCTGCGCGGAATAGCCGCCGCGGACGTGGAGCCCTCTATGGGCTGACCATGTACATTTGTTCTGGCGCGTGTTCTACTTTCGCGGCGGGAGGTACTAGAGTGTTAGATAAAAATAACGGTCTATTTACAGCCAGTCGATTTTATGGTGTAAATAATTTCTGATACCTCGCTAAATTCAAGGCTTACCTATTTCGTTTTCTCTATCTTACTACTGTTACACGACCCACAAAATGCTACAAACAACTATTAGAAGTGTGCACCATCTGATGATAGATCATAGTCATGGTATAGTAAAAACAGAACTATCACAAAAAGGCAAGTGGTCGGTGTTGTTTCTGAAAACCTTTATTCATCACAGTCACAGTGTTCCACATCCATAATAGAGAAAATTCTAGTTTTGTGATTGTCAGCTACGCTCTTACTTCGCTTTCTCGTCCCCATGTGCTGTAACATCTCTGGATGTGTTCTGACGAACATAGTCTGTAGCCTCGGTGGTGATGATCTACCGCCATCTCTACTAGACAATCAATCGGCACCCTATCAGTTGTTACTTCAATGCCAAAAGTCGTAAATCTATTGGCCATATCCACAGTTAATACACTCCTGGAAATGGAAAAAAGAACACATTGACACCGGTGTGTCAGACCCACCATACTTGCTCCGGACACTGCGAGAGGGCTGTACAAGCTAATGATCACACGCACGGCACAGCGGACACACCAGGAACCGCGGTGTTGGCCGTCGAATGGCGCTAGCTGCGCAGCATTTGTGCACCACCGCCGTCAGTGTCAGCCAGTTTGCCGTGGCATACGGAGCTCCATCGCAGTCTTTAACACTGGTAGCATGCCGCGACAGCGTGGACGTGAACCGTATGTGCAGTTGACGGACTTTGAGCGAGGGCGTATAGTGGGCATGCGGGAGGCCGGGTGGACGTACCGCCGAATTGCTCAACACGTGGGGCGTGAGGTCTCCACAGTACATCGATGTTGTCGCCAGTGGTCGGCGGAAGGTGCACGTGCCCGTCGACCTGGGACCGGACCGCAGCGACGCACGGATGCACGCCAAGACCGTAGGATCCTACGCAGTGCCGTAGGGGACCGCACCGCCACTTCCCAGCAAATTAGGGACACTGTTGCTCCTGGGGTATCGGCGAGGACCATTCGCAACCGTCTCCATGAAGCTGGGCTACGGTCCCGCACACCGTTAGGCCGTCTTCCGCTCACGCCCCAACATCGTGCAGCCCGCCTCCAGTGGTGTCGCGACAGGCGTGAATGGAGGGACGAATGGAGACGTGTCGTCTTCAGCGATGAGATTCGCTTCTGCCTTGGTGCCAATGATGGTCGTATGCGTGTTTGGCGCCGTGCAGGTGAGCGCCACAATCAGGACTGCATACGACAGAGGCACACAGGGCCAACACCCGGCATCATGGTGTGGGGAGCGATCTCCTACACTGGCCGTATACCACTGGTGATCGTCGAGGGGACACTGAATAGTGCACGGTACATCCAAACCGTCATCGAACCCATCGTTCTACCATTCCTAGACCGGCAAGGGAACTTGCTGTTCCAACAAGACAATGCACGTCCGCATGTATCCCGTGCCACCCAACGTGCTCTAGAAGGTGTAAGCCAACTACCCTGGCCAGCAAGATCTCCGGATCTGTCCCCCATTGAGCATGTTTGGGACTGGATGAAGCGTCGTCTCACGCGGTCTGCACGTCCAGCACGAACGATGGTCCAACTGAGGCGCCAGGTGGAAATGGCACGGCAAGCCGTTCCACAGGACTACATCCAGCATCTCTACGATCGTCTCCATGGGAGAATAGCAGCCTGCATTGCTGCGAAAGGTGGATATACACTGTACTAGTGCCGACATTGTGCATGCTCTGTTGCCTGTGTCTATGTGCCTGTGGTTCTGTCAGTGTGATCATGTGATGTATCTGACCCCAGAAATGTGTCAATAAAGTTTCCCCTTCCTGGGACAATGAATTCACGGTGTTCTTATTTCAATTTCCAGGAGTGTACATTAGTTGTCATGACAGCATGCACGTGGATAAGCAGCTAACGAGATGGTAACTGAAGACCTCTACGTGGGGGGATGTTGAAACAGAACACTGTGAAAACGAAAAGGGCAGCCCTTACAAGAGTCTAGAGGAAGATCAAACGTGTACACTGGAAAGACAAAGTAAGGGATGTGGAAGCACTATCGGTGACTAGCCGATGAAACAGGACGGTTTTATTTTATTTGACGTCACAGTTGCCATACATACTGCTGTAAATGATTTTATGATACGATTATTAGACGATTGAAACCGATAGTTAATGAAGTATTTATTCCATCAGCAGCTCTTAGCTGATATGAAGTACTGCTTTTTTTAATTTGTAGTTGTTATTGTATTCCAGCTGTATGAAGTAGGCATTCCTTGCCACCTGTTTAAATGCATATAAACTGTAGAATCGATGTGTTTTATTTGTATGATCTTTAAAGATCACTATATAAAAGTTTTATGGAAGTATGTGTACGACTCTCATATGACTAGTAAACATTCTTCTACATTATCATTGTAAGTGTAGCACTAATAATGTCGACATTGGTTACACAGAAATTCTGGATCTAATTTCATTAAGTGACATATGATGCCTCTGTCATTGTGAGGTGGCCAGGAAGTTCCTCATTTACATCAGAAAAATGAGTACAAGTTAGAGAACTACGGATAATCTGCCAAAGCGCAGAATCCCGTTTCACAGGCTCTGCCTATCAGAGCGACCAATGGGCGACATAAGTGCTCCACCTGTCCTCAGTTTCTAGTATTACAGTTAACGGGACGTCAAGCTCTAATCTGCCTTCCTGATACTGCAAGACGATTTATATTCACACCATACACAAATGTCAGGAAGCCGCTGGAGACTCGGCTATGAAGAAAACCCACCATTTTCATCACGTATGTCATATCTAGCTGAAAGAACACGTCGTTGATTACATATCGTAGAGGTGCAAAATTGGGTGTTTGTTGAATGCTGTGTTTTACGCGCTGTTCCATAAAGCCCTAGACATTTTCAATTGGATTAAGATCAGGTAACACAGCGGGTCAGTCGCGGAGCAACACCGTTATGTGTATGTATGTACGTGTGTGTGTGTGTGTGTGTGTTCTTCAAATCAGGATCGTATGCAGGAACACGGCTGTTGTCATTTTGGGAATGTCCACAGCACACCCACCACGACGATTAAGAAGAAACGTCTCGTCAGCGAAAATTTTAAAATAAACATCCGGGTTCATGTTCAAGGTAAGCTGAATGGAACAGACATCCAAAGCATCGCAGAACCACCGTGATCGATGGCCTATTACGAGGTTGGTGGCTACGCAAGTCCTTTACATGCAGTTCGTTTCTCAAAGTGCGAGGTGCCGGGGCTAGCAGTGTATGTAACACTAAATTCTTCTAGAATCTTCATATGGAAATGATGCTCAAAGCTCCCCCTTTTCTAACTCCGACTTTTGCTGTTGCACATGGGTTAAGAAGAGACGCGAACTGACTCTAATCGACCCTGAAAGTGGGGTAGGAAAGAGTTTGGCACCTGCAATAATTTAAGTTGATAAATGAGCTTCATTAACGTGGTGAGCAGTGAAAGGGTTGCTCTACCGATCTACATAATGAAAGTTCTGCCCAAAATAACAATTTGATTTATTATGACTAAACTCACAATAATAAACACAACAAATAGAACATTTAAAATACGTCAAATTGGATACTCAAATAAATGCTGCGAAGGTGAAGTTGTCCGTAAACTAGCTTGTGACGTTTATGACCAAGTGGTATGTGGAATCAATTCCTTGCAACTCAAATCTTAAGAGAAACACACAGCCAACCCAACATTAACTGCTGTTACAGCAGTGAGAACTCAGACAATGAACACCCAAGACGGAACCACGTAAGAAAAGATGGGAACAGGCGCGCCCTGCTGAGCTTTGATTACCACAGAGCAAAATTCCCAAATCTGCCGGTGCTGCGGACACGCATTGCCATGCTGTCTTCTTAACTGCAAGAAAACGATCTGGCGTACTGGAAGCGATGGCTGATTGCTTCGACGTCCCGTCGTGGTGATGATAATGTCACGAGTATAGCCCGAAACAAATTATCCTGGTCTGGTTGTTCCAGACTAAAGACTTCCTATCAATACAAACGCGCCTCTGAGGAAGACGAAGGAGGCTCGCCACACAATCACTGACGGTACAGTGATTGATTTTAACAAGCGAAGTCCCACAGTAACTCCGATACAGTCGACTTTAGCCAAAACTGCTCAAGACAGACAACATTGGCCGCTTGTACGCTGAACGCTCAATTGCCAACTGTACTTGGAAAGTTACGTTGAAGTGGAAACTTCAGCAACTTCGTCAAACAGTTACAATTAACTGAAAGTATATTAGACAGCCAACGGAAGGCAGGCTGCCCAGAGCAGCGAGAGCTCAGTCTTGTAACGTACTCAGACCAAAAGGCGAGAGCCGACCCCTCAAGAGCAACCGTACAAGCCGAACACAGAACATTCGCGCCCCCCGACAGTGGTCGTGGTTAAACGTTCCAATCAGCAACTCGAAAACCGGCGGAAATTTCTCCTCTATTGCCGACGCAGTACGATTCCACCAATGGAGATACTTGGCGCCAATTTCTGCGCCGATTTTGCTACGTCACGGAGCTATTCCCTGAGCAAGCCAATCACGGTTATGATTTTGCAGAAAACGCGGGAATTTGCCCGCCAAGACTGCCTGGGAACACAAGTCGTTCCTGTGGTGTCACCGCCAGACACCACACTTGCTAGGTGGTAGCCTTTAAATCGGCCGCGGTCCGTTAGTATACGTGGGACCCGCGTGTCGTCACTATCAGTGATTGCAGACCGAGCGCAGCCACGCGGCAGGTCTAGAGAGACTTCCTAGCACTCGCCCCAGTTGTACGGCCGACTTTGCTAGCGATGGTTCACTGACAAAATACGCTCTCATTTGCCGAGACAATAGTTGGCATGGCCTTCAGCTGCGTCATTTGCTGCGACCTAGCAGGGCGCCATTACCAGTTACTATTGATACTGAGTCATGTACAGTCAAGAGCGACGCTCATCATTAATGGATTAAAGTTAAGTATTCCACCAGCTACGTCTGTTTTTCTAAAGTCTAATTTCCGGGTCCTGTCCCAGACCTCACGCCAGCCTGCGTGAGCTAAAACGCGTGCCTTTCGGCTTCCTCTGATAATACAGTGTTGGCTCTCCTGCCAACCCACAACAATTCCCACACCTCGCTGGTAGCCCGCCAGAAAGTGTTTTCACTAAGTTTCTGCGAAGTAACGGAATCTCTAGCCCAGCCGCTCCTTCAGGCCCCTGTGGTCGTGTCGCTCCCGCTCTTATGACAATGTCGGCGTCTGTAAAGCATCCACTCGACTCCCTCACACCCGTCGGCTTAACCCTCTCAAGATCAGCAATGCCCGCCTGTCACTGGACCACCCAGGTGACGAGAGACGCTGCGTGGGAAGTCCGCGTGTGAAGGAATAGCAACTTTTCACCGCATGCAATTAGAGAGGAAAATCGAATTACTCAGAGTAAGATGGAAATATGAGAGCGAGCTCATGCCACCTCTCAAAAGTTCGCTGGAAAACTGGTTAAGATTAACTTGCAGCAATACCTGTGTCGACTGTAAATTGGGCAGTTGCATTCATGGTGCTGTCATGGGCACATGCAAGCGTGACAGCTGCTTTCTGTCACACTGTCGTTCCTGCATGTCTACTCATCTTACTGCACTGATTCTATACAGGCGTCCGGTACATATATACCACAAAACTGTCATGGCTTATGTCAGCGGTGGAGGGTGTAAAGTACCCTGACACAGGCCAGTATAATATAATGAAGAGATTGATAACACTTTTTGTTTCGTATCACTCGATACCATTTAAGTTTTTTAATGCATGATGCATGTTTTCTCTTTAAGTAAGTGATACATTTGATCTCATACAGCAACAATAATTTTCTTATCTGAAAATAATGAGTAAGGACATTCCTGCTAGTCGCGAGAGTACTAAAACTAAACTCCGTCCGAACAGGTGTCGGAAGGCCCAATGGTACCGACCGACCGCCGTGTCATCCTCAGCCGACAGGCGTTACTGGATGCGGATATGAAGAGCCATGAGGTCAGCAAACCGCTCTCCCTGCCGTTGTCAGATTTAGTGACCGGTGACGCTACTCTTCAATTAAGTAGTTCCTCAATTGGCCTCACACCGACTTAGTGCACATCGTTTACCAACAGCACTCGGCAGACCCGGACTGCCACCCACCCAAGTATTAACAAAGCCTACCAGTGCTTATCTTCCGTAAGCCGACGAGAATCGGCGTCACCATTGCGCAAGAGCGTAGGCAGTCGCGAGTGTAAATAACTCCTAAAAATAGTATTTTTCAAACTCGTCATTTCACTTCAAAACAGTAGTAATGTCGCGTCCTACGTAAGCGACAGAAGCGACCGACAGCGCACGACAGATTCAGCGGACAAAACGCAATCGAAGACTGGCCATTACATTTGCTACACCACGAAGATGACGTGCTAAGAGACGCGAAATTTAACCGACAGGAAGAAGATGCTGCGATATGCAAATGATTAGCTTTTCAGAGCATTCACACAAGGTTGGCGCCGGTGGCGACACCTACAACGCCGGCCGAAGTGGCCGTGCGGTTCTAGGTGCTGCAGTCTGGAACCGCGAGACCGCTACGGTCGCAGGTTCGAATCCTGCCTCGGGCATGGGTGTGTGTGATGCCCTTAGGTTAGTTAGGTTTAACTAGTTCTAAGTTCTAGGGGACTAATGACCTCAGAAGTTGAGTCCCATAGTGCTCAGAGCCATTTGAACCATTTGACACCTACAACGTGCTGACATGAGGAAAGTTTCCAACCGATTTCTCATACACAAACAGCAGTTGACCGGTGTTGCCTGGTGAAACGTTGTTGTGATGCCTCGTGTAAGGAGGAGAAATGCGTACCATCACGTTTCAGACTTTGATAAAGGTCGGATTGTAGCCTACCGCGATTGCGGTTTATCGTATCGTGACATTACTGCTCGCGTTGGTCGAGATCCAATGACTGTTAGCAGAATATGGAATCGGTGGATTCAGGGAACGCCGTGCTGGATCCCAACGGCCTCGTATCACTAGCGGTCGAAATGACAGGCATCTTATCCGCATGGCTGTAACGGATCGTGCAGCCACGTCTCGATCCCTGAGTCAACAGATCGGGACGTTTGCAAGACAACAACGATCTGGACGAACAGTTCGACGACGTTTGCAGCAGCATGGACTATCAGCTCGGTGATCATGGCTGTGGTTAGCCTTGACGGTGCATCACAGACAGGAGCGCCTGCAATAGTGTACTCAACGACGTACCTGGTTGCACGAATGGCAAAACGTCATTTTTTCGGATCAATCCAGGTTCTGTTTACAGTATCATGATGGTCGCCCCGGCCGGTGTGCCCGTGCGTTTCTAGGCGCTTCAGTCTGGAACAGCGCGACCGCTACGGTCGCAGGTTCGAATCCTCCCTCGTGCATGGTTGTGTGTGCTGTCCTTAGGTTAGTTAGGTTTAAGGAGTTCTAAGTTCTAGGGGACTGATGACCTCGGATGTTAAGTCCCATAGTGCTCAGAGCCATTTGAACATTTTTTTTTCTGCATGTGATTGGTCATAAAAAGTCTGAGACGATCTATTATTTTGTGTAATTGTGATCTAAAGTGACGTGGAGTATGTGTAGTTTCACGTACTACATTGCTTGAAACCTACTTGCACACATCAGGTTGTACAATATTATATGATATCTGTCCACTTCTCGATGCGTCACTAGTTTCCTGAATATCATTATCACATTCACTCACATCGACTTCATCTCCGACCTGTATAGCATCCTCTATCGTAGCTACAGGGTGTTCCACAATTCATGTTCATCTTTGCTAGTGTGAGAAACTTCTCCTCTATCGTACAAGTACTCATAGCTCCTCAGGTATGTATTTTAGAGCCCAAGGTTATCAGACATTTTTTCTTATTTTGGTCCATATTCCAACCGCTGAAAGTAGCCTACCCTACGATCATATCAAGAACAGTAGCGGTACACGTATTCCACTGTTACAGGTATCATAACGGTTTTCCGTTATCACTTTGGATTCGCTCGTTTCCGGTACAGAAAGCCTTACCTCAAATTGGTACATTTATCCTTCGCCTTCATCCTTGAAGGTTTGTAACATCGTCACGGAATCACCCTGTATATTCATACATTCGTAGGCGCTGGCGCCTGTAACTTTCACGCTCTGTAGAATCACTGCATGACATTTCCGAACATGGGTTCCTGTGTAAGACTTGATCTGCTAAGTCCACTCTAGAACATCTAAAACGTGTCACATGAATTGTGAAAAACCTTGCACATCAACGTCACTCTCATCCTCTTTTCCCAAAAGCTGATTACTTACCAGTATCACTCTTCTGCAAATCTGCTTAAGTCTACTCCAGACTGAAGACCCTTTCAAAGCATATCATCATCAATGACGAATAAAATATAACACCGTGTCTTCGACAAAACGTAGTTCCTAATTATGAATCTGTCGTAACAATGCACGTTTATGTGTTTTCTACGAACTGTTGACAACAATGGATATATAAATGTCATTTTAGAACATGTATTCTTGCCAAGCTTTCATTTTCGTAATAAAGTTGAAATGCAGCATCGAAAATCACATATCGTATTCTTGGCGTAGTTCCCGATGCCACTTCGGAAATTTCAAATTATTGTAATACAAAACGTGGTATAACCATGCATATTTTATCCAGTTACTCTAAGAAGGCCATAAAAATCATATCTGGAGGATGAAAAGTCCCGTATTACAAATATTTCTTTGTAGTTAAACGAGCCTTGGGATCTAAAGGGGCGCCAGACACCATGCGAGGATTAATGGGGTGACGATATTTTCACCGGAGTAATCGTCCCAGTATTACGACCTTGGCTCCATACACAGCGCATCTCTTTGCCCTTGTTTCGCAGTGCGTTTGGACTGTGTGATTCGTGCAGACGGAATTGATATAACTAGTGGCAGCGGGCCCTTTTATCAGTGACTTATCTCGCTGGTCCTATTCGCTCGCGGCCTCAGAAGTCCGCCGGCGGCGGCGAGGAGGGAACTGGTAGCCCGCATGTCTGGCTCCTAGACCCTCCCTCCCCCACCCCTGCCTCCACCCCCAAAACCCTCCTTCCGCGACTGGAGCGCCAGCCAGTGCACGCCACAAAAGACGGCCCTCCTCGCCGGGACTTTATCTCCTCGCCACAAACAAGAGCGCGCTCTCAGAATGAACGTTCGCGGCGCGCACAAAAGAGACGTAACTGCGGTATTAGAGATGCGAGATCCTCTATAAACATTCTGCTGCCGTTCTCCGCGAGCGGCTCTGCTCGACAGGCGGGGCTACCTGGCGACGGTGTAAGCTCTCCTCTGTCTGCCAAAGAGCGCACCAGTGTCAAGTGGGTTTACGGTCGCAGCGGGTAGCCTGCTGTTTACGCGCCGCCTTGGCGGACGCAGAGGCTGCTGGGGAATTTAAATGATGGTGGCCTTTTACCTAGTATTCTGCAGACACCATGCTCCCCCCACGTCGATTACATTTGAGTGATTTTTTTCTCTTTTTTTTTTATTAACGACAGTAATCGTAAGACAGTGACACAAACAGAGATCAACAAAGCGTGGCAGTACCGCGGCAGCCTTTCGACGTCTGCAGAACACCTCAAGACCGTAGACTATCCTTCTATCGCAAATCGACATAAAAGTTGTGGGTTTTTACTAAAAGAACAACATTTCCAAATAGGGTTGCCACGTTTTGCAGAATAGTTTATCGATAGTTTCTTTGAAAATCCAGAATTATACTTTTCGTTAATTTGTCGCCCCTTGCATTATGCCTCACGCCAGTTTGTCTACTGTTCGAAATAGTAAAATGCTTGCTACTGGAAGTACAAAACGCTTGACTCTGCTTTGGTCCTGCCTTAATCCACGAAAATATATCTCTCCGTCTCTACCTCTTGCTCTTACTGATAATATCTCATTCCTACGTTTTGGAACATAGTAGGTACGCCTGGTGCCACATGCACATCGAATTTCAGTATAATATACAGGAAGTAAGATAATAAATCCGAGGTGGTTGACGGAATGTTTGTAAGCGGTTTTTCTGCGTTTAGTCTTGAACGTTACGTGTAACAGCTGGACCATTTATTTATATCACGGCTTAGGTGGTTTCCACTAATCATTAAAATTTCGGCGAACTTCCAGTTTTGGAGAATTATTTCGTATACATTACGTAAATAATTTAGCGAGTTCCTTTAGTTTTTCTTT
This sequence comes from Schistocerca cancellata, assembly GCF_023864275.1. NCBI lineage: Eukaryota > Metazoa > Arthropoda > Insecta > Orthoptera > Acrididae > Schistocerca > Schistocerca cancellata. Next base: position 153,023,147 of record NC_064633.1, read on the forward strand.
GTCTCCAGTATCAAACATTTACACTGAAAAACCACCAGTTCTATTAACATATGCTGTACTAGTAGTATTTTTGGCGTCTGTTGACGCTTCCCGACGAAGTGAAAACCGTGAGAAGTTCGGACTAAGAGGACTCGGTAAGACGAGGTCGTTCGCATTTGCTTCACTAGCAGCAGTACGTTCGGGCGGTGTGTCGGTACGTATCGCATATTGCGTTACGGTCGTCGGCGACGCAGCAAACCTGGTTTGAGAGCCGGCGTAGCACGTGCGGCTGTGCGGGTAACTGCAGGCACCGCGCCGTGACACGTGGCCGCTCATTGAGTTACCGGCTGCGGCTGCGGCTGCGGCTTGCCAGTCGGCGTGGCCCAGCACGCCGCCGTAGGGCCCGCGGCGTCCCCCCAACACCTGCGTCACTGGCGGCTCCAGACCAGCCACGGGCACACGCCGTTCGCGTGCTGACGGGGCGGCCATGTTTTTTGCCACTCATCAACAAAAGTATAGCAAGGTTTCCCAGAACTACAAAATCCTCTTTTCACGTCCCACACAGCACGGAAGTGCTCAACACGCGGACCATCTCTTTCTGTTTACTGTGTTCACAGTCTAGCAATATTTTAGAGATGGCACTGTGTTCCGATTGGAATGTTATTTAACGTATTGATTCATAATCGCCATTCTCATGTGACAGCTCATTTTGAAGTATATCAATGCATAATGGTCTCTTGTAAAAAGGACTTTGTCCTTGTGGTAAACATGGTAACATACGCCGTAGAAAAAAAAAAAAAAAAGAAAAATAGCCACCCCACGTGTTATGTCAGTTGCTGACAGATTAATATTCGAACAGATATCGATGGAAAATGCAAAACTGTAAACATTTGCAGCCGATGGGTGAATGTGTGACGCTGCAGAGCAATTTCACCGCACAGCTCGCGAGGATAGTAAGTACCAGCTTCACATAACCAAACAGAAAGACTGGATTTGATGAAAGCTCAAAAAGTTGTACAACTGTTTCACCCAGTGAAAGTAAAATTATTTTCTACTACATTTTCAAAAGAAAAATTTCAAGTATTTAACGAACATTGCGAAAAAATGTAATAGAAAATAAAAACATCTGCCCCCGATATTGCCACATACATATCGATATATTGAGGTAACACTATCGTCGGTGTATGTCGATATTCTTTGAAAAAATATCGTTATATTGATATCTTTACCAACAGCATTAGTGCGGACGCGAAGTCTGTTCCAATTGAGAGGTAGCGTTGAGGATTTACACTGCAGATGCCGTTCGACAGGTGCACAAGACCGTCGATATCAACGATTTTTGAGTCAAAGCAACCATGAGCTGAGCGCTCCAGGAATGAATTCGGCGTACAGGACGACTTGTATCGTATTGAATTGTTAGGAGACGATTGCATGATGCAAATCTCCATTCCCAATGACCATGGCGTCGTACACCACAACACCATGGGCTCCGTCAGCAGATGGGCTAGAAATCATGCAGAACGGACGCCCCAGATTGGCGTTGGGTGTTGTTTACGGACGAAACTCGGATATATTTGTACCCTGATAACACTACCCAACAGTCATTTCGCATTTTATGATTTATTTTCCATATTTCGATCTTTTCTGTTCTTTATTTAGGTGCATAATTCTTTAACTTTTATGTTTTTTCTACAGGTGTGTTAAATGATCCACAAATCGTCATAGATCGCTGCAGTCATAATGAAACGGCAAACAAAAGAAGAGTATCGGTCTCAAAAAAATTGGAAATTTGTGGTAAGGTCTTATGGGACCAAAAAGGCTGAGGTCATCGTTCCCGACGCTTACACACTACTTAATCTAACTTAAACTAACTTACGCTAGGGACGACACACACACCCATGCCTGAGGGAGGACTCGAACCTGCGACGGGGCAGCCGAGCGGACCGTGACAAGACGATCTTCCGAATACCGAAGATGATAAAAGATGAATGTATATTGTGAACTAATTTAGACATTATGTTGGCGTCATGACCATAAATACATGTTAAATAGAACTGCGTTCTAAAGTTGTGAACATGTATTTATTTATTGTTTTAATTCTGTCAGTATTCGCCAGTATTCTGTGTTTGATTCTGCTGTGCATCTAGGAAATTTGGCGTGATAGAGAACAGCAGATTTCAGCAGTGAACGCGGAAACAAAAAATTAGGTACAACTAATCACTCACGAACCAGATGCCGACAAAAAGTTAAATTTTTTTGGCTAATGTCATCGCAGACAACGTGTCTGGAGAAAGCCCCGTAGTATCGGACACCTCCAACACTACGAGGTGCATTCAAGTTCTAAGGCCTCCAATTTTTTTTCTAATTAACTACTCACCCGAAATAGATTTAACTGGCGTTACTTCTCGACGTAATCGCCCTGCAGACGTACACATTTTTCACAACGCTGACGCCATGATTCCATGGCAGCGGCGAAGGCTTCTTTAGGAGTCTGTTTTGACCACTGGAAAATCGCTGAGGCAATAGCAGCACGGCTGGTGAATGTGCGGCCACGGAGAGTGTCTTTCATTGTTGGAAAAAGCCAAAAGTCACTAGGAGCCAGGTCAGGTGAGCAGGGAGCATGAGGAATCACTTCAAAGTTGTTATCACGAAGAAACTGCGTAACGTTAGCTCGAGGTGCGGGAGCGTTGTCTTGGTGAAACAGCACACGCGCAGCCCTTCCCGGACGTTTTTGTTGCAGTGGAGGAAGGAATTTGTTCTTCAAAACATTTTCGTAGGATGTACCTGTTACCGTAGTGCCCTTTGGAACGCAATGGGTAAGGATTACGCCCTCGCTGTCCCAGAACATGGGCACCATTATTTTTTCAGCACTGGCGGTTACCCGAAATATTTTTGGTGGCGGTGAATCTGTGTGCTTCCATTGAGATGACTGGCGCTTTGTTTCTGCATTGAAAAATGGCATCCACGTCTCATCCATTGTCACAACCGACGAAAAGAAAGTCCCATTCATGCTGTCGTTGCGCGTCAGCATTGCTTGGCAACATGCCACACGGGCAGCCATGTGGTCGTTCGTCAGCATTCGTGGCACCCACCTGGATGACACTTTTCGCATTTTCAGGCCGTCATGCAGGATTGTGTGCACAGAACCCACAGGAATGCCAACTCTGGAGGCGATCTGTTCAACAGTCATTCGGCGATCCCCCAAAACAATTCTCTCCACCTTTTCGATAATGTCGTCAGACCGGCTTGTGCGAGCCCGAGGTTGTTTCGGTTTGTTGTCACACGATGTTCTGCCTTCATTAAACTGTCGCACCCACGAACGCACTTTCGACACATCCATAACTCCATCACCACATTTCTCCTTCAACGCGCCGGCCGGAGTGGCCGAGCGGTTAAAGGCGCTACAGTCTGGAACCGCACGACCGCTACGGTCGCAGGTTCGAATCCTGCCTCTGGTATGGATGTGTGTGATGTCCTTAGGTTAGTTAGGTTTAAGTAGTTCTAAGTTCTAGGGGACTTATGACCACAGCAGTTGAGTCCCATAGTGCTCAGAGCCATTTGAACCATTTTCTCCTTCAACTGTCGATGAATTTCAATTGGTTTCACACCACGCAAATTCAGAAAACGAATGATTGCTCGCTGTTCAAGTAAGGAAAACGTCGCCACTTTAAGTATTTAAAACAGTTCTCATTCTCGCCGCTGGCGGTAAAATTCCATCTGCCGTACGGTGCTGCCATCTCTGGGACGTATTGACAATGAACGCGGCCTCATTTTAAAACAATGCGCATGTTTCTATCTCTTTCCAGCCCGGAGAAAAAAAATCGGAGGCCTTAGAACTTGAATGCACCTCGTATCTCCCACATATGCAACAACGTTGTGGCAGAGTGATGTTCTGGGGTGGCATTACATGGGGCCATCGTACACCTCTCGTTGTTGTTGAATAAAGCCGTACTAATGCACGGTGTAGGGACAAAAATCTACTACCAATAGTGGGACCTTATTGCCAATACTTCGGTGACAATTTCATTTGAGTCTCATTTCAAACAGGCCTCCCACTCATACAATTATAGTCGGTGGCGACTTCAATCTACCCTCGATATGCTGGAAAAATTATACGTTTAATGCAGGCAACAGGCATAAAACGTCATCCGAAAATGTACTGAATGGTTTCTCAGAAAATTATTTTGAACGATTAGTTCATGAGCCCACTCGAAGCGTAAATGGTTGCGAAAGCATACTTGACTTCTTACCAACAAATGATGATGGACAAAGAGGGAGTATCATGACGAATACAGGGATTAGCGACCACAAGGCAGTTGCTGCTAGGCTGAATACCGTAACACCCACAACCACCAAAAAGAAACGCAAAGTACAACTGTTTATTAAAAAAAACTGATAAAAATGCTTTTTAGGGGACAGTCTCCACTCCTTCCGATCTGATCACGAAAGCGTAGGAAAGATCTGGAATGATTTCAAAGAGATATTATCGACGGTAATTGAGAGATATATAACATATAAATTAATCAGTGATGGTACTGATCCCCCATGGTACCCAACACGGGTCACATCGGTGTTACAGAAGCAACGAAAAACGCATACCAAATTTAAAAGAACGCAAAATCCCCAAGATTGGCGCAGTTTTGCGGAAGTTTGAAACATAGAGCGTGCTTCAATGCGAGATGCTGTTAATAATTTCCACGACCGAGCTCTATCTCGGAATCTAGCACAAAACCCAAAGAGATTCTATAAAGAACACCAGTGGCAAGACGCAATCAATACCTTCACTGCGCGATAACAACGGTGAAGTCACTGCCACTAAAGCAGAGTTATTAAACACGGTTTTCCGAAATTCCTTCACCAAATAAGAATTCCAATCAAGAAGAGAAACAGGGAAGTAGATATCCTCGGTGTAGCAAAGCAGATTAAATCACTTACTAAAGGCAAGGCCTACGGTCCAGGTTGTATACCAGTCAGGTTCCTTTCGGAGTATGCTGATAAAATATTTCCATGTTTAGCAATTATATACAACCGCTCGCTCACAGGAAGTTCCCTACCTAAAGACTGGAAAATTGCTCAAGTCACACCAATACCCAAAAAGAGAAATAGGAGTAACCCGCTGAATTATAGGCCCATACCACTACAGTCGATTTGCAGTAGAGTTTTGGAACGTATACTGTGTTCGAACATTATCAATTACCTCGAATAAAACGATTTAAAAAATGGCTCTGAGCACTATGGGACTTAACAGCTGAGGTCATCAGTCCCCTAGAACTTAGTACTACTTAAACCTAACTAACACACATCCATACCCGAGGCAGGATTCGAACCTGCGATCGTAGCAGTCGCGCGGTTCCGGACTGAAGCGCCTAGAGCCGCACGGGCATAGCGGCCGGCTAGGAAACGATTTATTGACACATAGTCAGCACGGATTCAGAAAACATCGTTCTTGCAAAACAGAGCTAGCTCTTTACACGCGTAATATCGACAGGGGATGTCAAATTGATTCTAAATTCTTAGATTTCTAGAAAGCTTTCGACACGGTTCCTCACAAGCGTCTTCTAACCAAACTATGTACCTATGGAATATCGCCACGCTTGTACTACTGCATTCGTGATTTCCTGTCAGAAAGGTCACAGTTCGTAGTAATAGACGGAAGGTCATCAAGTAAAACAGAAGTAATATCCGAAGTTCCCCAGGGAAATGTTATTGGCCCTCTATTGTTCCTGATCTGTATTAACGAAATAGGAGACAATCTGAGTAGAACTCTTAGATTATTTGCAGACGATGCTGTCATTTACTGTCTTGTAAAGTCATCAGATGACCAAAACGATTTTCAAAAAGGTTTAGATACGATATCTGTGTGGTACAAAAAGTGGCAATTGACCCTGAATAAATAAAAGTGTGAAGTTATTCACAAGAGTACTAAAAGGAATCCGCTAAATTTCGATTACGCGGTAAGTCACATAAATCTGAAGTCTGTAAATTCATCATAATACTTCGGGATTACAATTACAAATAACCTAAATTGGAAGGATCACATAGACAATGTTGTGGGTAGAGCAAATCAAAGGCTGCGATTCATTGGCAGAACACTTAGAAGGCGCAACAGATCTACTAAAGAGGCTGCTTACACTACACTTGTCCGCCCTATTCTAGAATATTGCTATGCGGTGTGGGATCCGCATCAGGTGGGACTGACGGATGGCACCGAAAAAGTTCAAAGAAGGGCGGCTCGTTTTTTTTTTTTTATCGCGAAATAGGAGAGATAGTGCCATAGACATGATATCATTAAAACAAAGGCGTTTTTTGCTGTGATATGATCTTCTCATGAAATTTCAATCACCAGTTTTCTTTTCCGATTGCGACAACATTCTGCAGGCACCCGCCTACAAAGGGGAAATGATCATCACGGTAAAATAAATGAAATCAGGGCTCGCACAGAAAAATTTAAGTGCTCGTTTTTCCCGCGCGCCGTTCGAGAGTGGAACGCTAGAGAGACAGCTTGAAGGTGGTTCACTGAACCCTCTGTCAGGCACTTAATTGTGAATATCAGAGCAATCACTTAGACGCAGATGTAGATGCACATCTTGATGGACGACAACTCGCGTGGTCATTGTGCTTTACTCGTGAACACAATCCCTCTACGTCCTAGAATCAGAAGAATTGCCCGTCCAGACGAGAACCCAATCGCACATTTGTGAAACAGATATAGACTGAAACGAGCTGTTTTTGGACGACGACAACTACAACGTCCTCCTCGCGTCTTACGCAGAATCGCCACGGACAGTGGAACAGTTTTGATCAGGACTGGCTTGATGATATTATCGATGGTATGCCACGACGAGCAAAGGGACGTTGGACCACATACTGTCATGTTGTGAAAACCCTTCCATGGGATAAAGACGATTTTTTTTGTGATCTGGACAAATCTCAGACGAATTTACTGGCATGCTTCAGAGTCATTTTTTGTCTTCTGTGTCACGAATTTCGAAATGAAGGTGTTATGCAAAACGTTTTGTTCATATATGTAGATGGGACGTGTTTGTTAGTCCATGGCTTACTGCATTCTCGTAGCATACGTTCGACGTTACGATAGAAACTTTGAACTTGCTTTTCATTCTTTTCCGTTCTTATACGTATACTGTTATCCATTAAATACACTGAAGTGCCAAAGAAATTGGTATAGGCATGCGTATTCAAATTCATAAATGCGTAAACAGGCAGAATGCGGCGCTGCGATCGGAAAAACCTATATAAATATATCAAGTGTCTGGCGCACTTGGTATATCTGTTACTGCTGCTACCATGGCAGGTTATCAAGATTGAAGTGAGTCTGAACTTGGTGTTATAGTCGGCGCACGAGCGATGGAGCACAGCATCTCCGAGGTAGAAATGAAGTCGGTGTTTTCCTGTACGACCACTTCACGAGTGTACCGCCAATATCAGGGATCCGGCAAAACATCAAATCTTCGACCTCGCTGCGGCCGGAGAAAGATGCTGCATGAACGGGACCAACGACGACTGAAGCGAATCGTTCAACGTGACAGAAGAGCCATCCTTCCGCAAACTGCTGCAGATTTCAAGACTGGGCCATCAAAAAGTAGAGTGCGAACCATTCAACTAAACATCATCGATATGGGCTTTCAGAGCCGAAGGCCCACCCGTTTACTCTTGCTGACTAGACTACGCAAAGCTTTACACCTCGCCTGGGCCCGTCATCCCCGACAATGGACTGTTGATGACTGGAAACATGTTGTCTGGTCGTATGAGTCTCATTTCAAATTGCATCGATCGGATGGACGTGTACAGGTACGGAGACATAAATCCATGGCCCCTGCAAGGGGCTGTTGAATCTGGTGGAGGCTCTGTAATGGTGTGCGGTTGGTGTGATATGGGACGCCTAATACGTCTAGACCCGACTCTGACAGGTGACACGTACATAAGCATCATGTCTGATCACCTATATCCATTCATGTCCATTGTGCATTGCGACGGACTAGGGCAATTCCAGCAGGACAATGCGACACCATACACGCCCAGAATTGATACAGAGTGTCTCTAGTAACACTCTTCTGGGTTTAAACACTGTCGGTGGCCACCAAACTCCCAGATATGAACGTTACTAAGCATGTAAGTCTGCAGACTTTGGTGGCCCTTGTCACTGAAGTTAAAATCTTCTGGGTTATTAGGCAGCGTCATGTTTCTTCTAAAATGATCGACGTTTCGACCCATCTGCTGGGATCTTCCTCAGGATCTTCTGGTGTCCACTACTGCTAGAACACTGTCAGAGACGAGTGTCGCGTCCTCTTATAAAGAGGGAGTTTTCACGCGTTCGTGTTGGAGAAGTGAATAGTATTGGTTAATATTCATATGGCTACCACTGGTAGGCCATCGTCATTGGCTAATATTCCCGCTCTGATGCAGAAGATGGGGCGTTGGTAGCTCATCTCCTGTGGATGCCATTGACGACCCATCGTCATTGGATAGAAAGGCACTATTCCGCAATTATGCTGGAGAAGGGATATTGGTTGAAATGCCTGCTACCGCCTAGGTGACTTGCAGCGCTTTGTTTATGCCGTTCACACATCGCGGCGGCGTATTTACTCTTTGATGGAAGGGAGCCACGATGCCGGAAGCCTATAGCCGTCCTCTCTATTGAAATTAGATGCATTTCTAGAAATTTCAGCAGCTTCTCGAACCTTTCTTCTATAAATGTTTGCTTCTTTAGCCAGTACACGTACGTTTTTAAAGTTGATGTCAGAGCCACAGTTTTCATGATGTTGCGCTGCTGCCGATTTTGCACTTTGTTTTAGCCGCATGTGCCGTTCGTGTTCCTTAATGCGTTCTTTATCTTTCCGTTTCGGCTATACACACTTTGCCGCAGCCACATGTCACTTGATAGACGCCTGCATTGTGGAGGCAATGACTATGGCCCACCAATGGTAGCCATATGAATATTAACCAATACTGTCACTTCTCCAACACGAACGCGTGAAAACTCCCCCTTTATAAGAGGACGCGACACTCGTCTCTGACAGTGTTCTAGCAGTAGTGGACACCTGAAGATCCTGAGGAAGATCCCAGCAGAGGGGTCGAAACGTCGATCATTTTAGAAGAAACATGACGCGGCCTAATAACCCAGAACATTTTCAGTTACTGAGCATGTTTGGAATGACTTGCAACGTGCTGTTCACTTATCTGCACCCACTAGTACTCTTACGGATTTATGGACAGCCCTGCAGTATTAATGGTGTCATTTCCCTCCAGCACTACTTCAGACATTAGTCGAGTCCACGCCACGTTATGTTGCGGCACTTCTGCATGCTCGCGGATGCCCTACGCAATATTAGGTAGTTGTACCAGTTTCTTTGGCTCTTTAGTGTAGTTATAGCCGTTTCTAATCTGCGCATTCCTTTGGAATTGCTTTTTTTGATCTAGGGGTACAGAAACACTGTACTAAACGACCGCTGTATTACAAAGCAGAAGAGTAGTCAGAATACGAGGGCAGTTCAATAAGTAATGCAACACATTTTTTTTCTGAAACAGGGGTTGTTTTATTCAGCATTGAAATACACCAGGTTATTCCCCAATCTTTTAGCTACGCAACACTATTTTTCAACGTAATCTCCATTCAATGCTACGGCCTTACCCCACCTTGAAATGAGGGCCTGTATGCCTGCACGGTACCATTCCACTGGTCGATGTCGGAGCCAACGTCGTACTGCATCAATAACTTCTTCATCATCCGCATAGTGCCTCCCACGGATTGCGTCCTTCATTGGGCCAAACATATGGAAATCCGACGGTGCGAGATCGAGGCTGTCGGGTGCATGAGGAAGAACAGTCCACTGAAGTTTTGTGAGCTCCTCTCGGGTGCGAAGACTTGTGTGAGGTCTTGCATTGTCATGAAGAAGGAGAAGTTCGTTCAGATTTTTGTGCCTACGAACACGCTGATGTCGTTTCTTCAATTTATAAAGAGTAGCACAATACACTTCAGAGTCGATCGTTTGACCATGGGGAAGGACATCGAACAGAATAACCCCTTCAGCGTCCCAGAAGACTGTAACCATGACTTTACCGGCTGAGGGTATGGCTTTAAACTTTTTCTTGGTAGGGGAGTGGGTGTGGCGCCACTCCATTGATTGCCGTTTTGTTTCAGGTTCGAAGTGATGAGCCCATGTTTCATCGCCTGTAACAATCTTTGACAAGAAATTGTCACCCTCAGCCACATGACGAGCAAGCAATTCCGCACAGATGGTTCTCCTTTGCTCTTTATGGTGTTCGGTTAGACAACGAGGTACCCAGCGGGAACAAACCTTTGAATATCCCAACTGGTGAACAATTGTGACAGCACTACCAACAGAGATGTCAAGTTGGAGCACTGAGTTGTTTGATGGTGATCCGTCGATCATCTCGAACGAGTGTGTTCGCACGCTCCGCCATTGCAGGAGTCACAGCTGTGCACGGCCGGCCCGCACGCGGGAGATCAGACAGTCTTGCTTGATCTTGCGGCGATGATGACACACGCTTTGCCCAACGACTCACCGTGCTTTTGTCCACTGCCAGATCACCGTAGACATTCTGCAAGCGCCTATGAATATCTGAGATGCCCTGGTTTTCCGCCAAAATAAACTCGATCACTGCCCATTGTTTGCAACGCACATCCGTTACAGACGCCATTTTAACAGCTCCGTACAGCGCTGCCACCTGTCGGAAGTAAATGAAACTATACGAGACGAAGCGGGAATGTTTGAAAATATTCCACAAGAAATTTCCGGTTTTTTCATCCAAAATTGGCCGAGAAAAAAAAAGTGTTGCATTACTTATTGAACTGCCCTCGTATTTCGGCTGACCGTCGACTTCCAGTAGAGAGCGAGGTCACTATGGACTCTAGGTGGTGGGGCCTGGTGTCCGGTGCGTTCACAGCGAGGCGCTCAGCTCGTTCCCACAGCGCCGGCTGGCCATATCCCGCCACTGCAGGTTTCGCGCACGGTTCGCCGCGCCGCTTAATGGCTGCCGCGGCGTTGTTTGCTTAAAGGCCGGTTCCCACTAGAGCGCGGCAGCGCGGCGTGCGGAAACGGCAGCGGCAAGCGTTTTCCGCGTTGACGCGGCGGCTCGCGGAATTGGCGTTCCCATCTGGAAGCGGCAGACGTTAGCGGTAGCCAATGACGGACAGCCACTGAGGTACGGGGCAGGACCCACTGAAACGCGCGGTGCGTTTGAAAAACTATATCTAGTTGGGTGAAGACATACCAATTTTTCATTTTCTGTACAATGTACTCTTTCACATATTCCATTATGCATGTTTTCTCGTTTCACCATAAACAGATTTCTTGACTACCGTTCATCATTGTTCACTATCTAGCATATTGCTTAAGAATCATGAAAGAATAATACATATTTGAAACAAAGTTTTCGAAACCAGATTTGAAATTATAAGACATTTCCCGGTGCAGACGCAAACCTACAGTACTTTATTAGTTACGAGCTGCAGTTTACAACTAAAGAGACAGTAAACGGTAGCAAATTAAGGAAATTGAACTTGAATAAGTCAATACCCACAGTTTTTCGATAATCTTAAAGTTAGCGTAATGCAACAACTGACTGAAACAGAGGAAGGAATCCGCTAGAATACGAATGGATATCTTTGAGAGAAGAAGTGGTGAATGCAGCAGAGTATGAGAACGGGAAGAAGGTACAGTAGAAATCGTTAGATAAAACGTGGAATATTAAATCTGACAAGAGGGAAAAATATAAAAATGCAGCAAATAAAGTAGGCCATTGGAAATAGAAATGTCTAAACATGACGTTGACAGAAAGTCCAAAATTGCAACGTGATTTTGCACTTGGAAAACATAAGGGAATGAAAATGAGAAAGAACAAAGAAAACTTTGCTCAAAGGAGAAGCAACTGTCAAGAACTCATTTTGCAAGCCAGAACTAAGCAAATAAGAGAAGGCTACATAGTGGAAGGAATATGTAGACAGGAGAGGGGGAGGGGTTGTACAAACTAACATAAGTACAATGTTAGATTCCTGTGAGATGTCTGAACACGCAAGGCAATTCTGATCCTACCACTTAACTAAGTAGACACACTGAAGAACAGCAAAACTGTGTTTATAGCATTTGCATGTTTAGAGAAAGGTTTTGACAATCTTAATTAAAACATTCTTTGAAGCTCTGGAGATGTCATCGATAAAACACAGGGACACAAGATTATCTACAACTTGTACAGAAACCAAACTGCATTTCTAAGACTTCAATGACTTGAAAGGGAAGCAGTAATTGAGAAGGCAGAAGTAGAGAGGATATAAAATGAAGACTGTGAATAACAAGAAAAGCGTTCTGAAAAAGAAAATTTGTTGACATCGAATATAAATTCTAATGGTTGGGTACTATTTTCCAAAGGTATTTGTGTGGAGTGCAGCCTTGTAAGTGAAACGTGGGCGATGAACAGTTCTGTCGAGAAGACAATGGACGCTTTCGAAACGTGGTGATCAATAAGAATGCTGAGGATTAGATATGAGGATCGTGTAACTAAAGAAGAGGTACGGAATTAAATAGAGTAGGAAGAGGAAATTACGGCACAACTTTGACTACAAGAGGGGTAAGTTGACAGGTCATATTATGAGGCGTCAAAGAGTGAGGACAAAGGGATTGGGTGATAGTATTCTGATAATAATCATTTGTTCAAACGCTATTCTACTATTTTATCTGTTAATGTAAGCAGTGAATTTAGTCTTCCATGCACTCCTCCACAAAACATTTAAACCAAAACTGAAATCAGCTGAACACCAAACCTTTTAACCACTGTCTGACAACTACTGCATTCACTTTCAACTTTCTATAACTATCACAGGCTAGCCCCACACATATACAGATATAAGGAGAACAGAAATAAACAAACAATTTCAGCATATAATTCTTTAGGTTGGCAACATGTACATAAACAAACCAAACAGGAAGGGGCATGAGGTGAACACACTGTAGTTACGACTTCAAATCAGTGTTTTCGGTAAAATGTCTACAGCTAGTGACAGAAGAAAAAAGAGCGAACATGAAAATGTGCTTATGTTCTATAATATAAGTTTTAGTTCAACCTCCAGCATGTGACGAGGTGAGGGGAAACGTATATGTCCCCAAAAACTCGATTCACTGTAAGTAATCAGTTATGCATTTAAAACAAAACTGAATCATTCTAGATTCCACCGAAAATGCCTTAAAGTAAAAGGCGAAACGCGTCTTGAACCAATAAAGTACACTCGATAAAGAAAAAAAAACGTTTGTTACTTACCAAAGGAAATAATCAATAGCTGTAGATACTTAGCAAATTACATCTTATGACATACCAGCAAATTAGTTTCTGTTTAACTTCTCATACCACAGGCTATTAAATGCTGTTTAAAATAAATCATCTATCCCTTCTGAAAAACTGTAGTTTCTTTCATATCTCGGTAGATAAACAGATTTTGGATATTTATCATGCGACGAAATATATGACTTTTTACAAGTTATCGTTTGCAAAAAACGCTTTTAGATTTCTTGAACCGTTTACGAAATTTGCAGTTGATACAACCACATGGTTTACAACGAGCAGGACGAAGTATCGGTCGCGTCGCGAGCGACCCACGCGCGGTCACCGCACAGCCCGTCCGCCGACATACCATTCAATATCTCGAGAACGGTGATAGCTATCGATCTGCTCTCAGCTTTAAAAACAATTTCGATATGTTGACTAAATTTCATACGCAATAATGTATTACCTAAAATGAACTGTACGCAAAGTCCACGCAATGCGTTTTTACCTCTGCACACTCATTAAAATTTCGTGTAAAGGTTTACGTAAATGCGATACAGCAAGTAACCACGATGAATATCGGAAAGAAATTCGTCCCTTTATCGAGAGAAGATATCAGGCTGTAACATGCCCAAGAATCAAATTTTTCTACCGAATAGTTTCCTTGGAATCGGATGATAAGTATTTCATAGCTGCCGCCGCGTCCGCGCCAGCGGTTCGGCGAAAGTTCTTGTGGCCCGGGGTTGCGTACCTGACGTCACGCTGAGCGCGGTCTGTGATTGGCGGCGCGCACCTGGGGCGCGTCACGCGGCAGCGGAAGCGGTTCGACATGGTCAAACCGCGACGCAGAGCCCGCCGCGCCTTGCCGCTGACGCCGTTTCCATGGCAACCACGCCGCTGACGCGCGGTTTTGACGCGCGGCAGCCCTAGTGGGAACCGGCCTTAAGCCGACGCGAGCGCCAGAGCCATAAGCACGCGCCGGCTCCTCCGCCTCTTTGCACGCCATTAATCCTGGCCGCCTGGGCGGTCTACCCCGGGGGGCGGGACACACGTGGCTCCGACCCTAACGACGCAAGGAAAGCCACCTGCGGCGGCAGGCCGGACTGCGCTCGCCGCCTCAGCTCGGCGTCGCCTGCCTGTCCCAATCTGTAACGAGAACGTGGCCGGAAGCCGGTTGCTTGTTTCCAGTCGGGCGAGCAACGCGAATAACTCCGCGCCTCCCTGCGAAGCGCACGAAAACAAACCGCGCCGGCCCGGCAGACGTCCGCTTCAGGGATCGCCGAAGGCTGCTTGTCTGCCGGCGTGAGAGAGATTAATTGCTCCGGGAGCCGACGCGGTACACAATAGTCAGTTCTAAAGCACGGGAAACAAATGGTCCTCAGCTGCAGCGCCGATACCGGCGCAAGCGCGTCTAAAGAGGGAATGCTGGGCGTTCTTGTGGCGCCAGAAAACAATGCGTCTCTTAATTCACTGCGTATGTACCATCAATCAGCGGGTAGCACTCCGTAAGCTCCGCGGCTACTTCCCTATTCAGAGTCCATTCATTCTTGGCAAATTATTTATAAACAACATATGTCCCATTACGAATGAGGGTAGCCGCAACATTTCTTTCAGCTGAATTAGGCTGCTTAAAGCTGTTTCCTCCTGCCTCTCTACAGAAGCTATACAGTTTTATTTTATCTATTTGTTTAGGATCCGTTGTGTCTAACACAGTAACGCGTTTTAATTTATTAACTGTTCCTTTATTTAAAAAAAAAGAATGAACATCCATTTTTGTGTTTCTCCATCTGTTCTTCTGCCTATCGTGTAGCTTATCGGAGGAGTGTTGTATGGTGCCAGGACATGGGCTCTTACACGTTAGCTTACCAACATTAGTATTAATAATAAAGGGACTGGCAAGGGCATCAGATCATGACTATTGAAGTATGATAAATATGAGGCACTCTCGAGCAGTATTCCTTGCATGTCTGCATGATTAAGTCACTAACTTAAAGCGTTGGTGAAAAGTGTCGGAAGTTGAGAATTGTGGAATATAAAGACTGCAGATGGCCGTAGCTCGCCGGGCCGCCGTGGGCGGCAGGTAGCGGTCACCGGAAACGCGGGACAATACGGCGCTTTTGGGGATAGCCTGCCATGCGGAGCCACCTGTGCTGGCAACACGTGACGAAGACGGGAATTTCGTTTGCTTAGGGGCGTTATGACCAACTCGATCATTGGGTAGATCTCAGAAAGCCCGTTGGAGGGATTTCGGCGATGATTGAGGGTTCGACATTGGCCGAAACTGAGTATTCTTCCGCCTCGTTTTCGTACGCGTGGGAGACGGGAGAACTGTGGAGAGAGAGGACTTCGCCTTCAGCCATCGAGCGGTACGGACTTGGAGACGGCGTCTTGGCCATCGTCTTCGAAGGGCGATATACGGTCTGTATCGCAGCACAGCACCAACGCGTATTCCGTGCACAGTTCTGCGGTTAGAGCTCTTTGTGTGCTCACAAGGGAACCTCCCCATCGCATCCCCCTCAGATTTAGTTATAAATTGGCACAGTGGATAGACCTTGAAAAACTTAACACATATCAATCGAGATAACAGGAAGAAGTTGTGTGGAACTATGAAAAAAATAAGCAAAATATACGAACTGAGTAGTCCATTTGCAACATAGGGAACATAAAGGAGTGTGAAAGCCCACGAGCTCCGTGGTCTCGTGGTTAGCGTGACCAGCTGCGGAACGAGAAGACCTTGTTTCAAGTCTTCCCTCGAGAGAAAAATTTAACTTTTTATTTTCAGTTTATGTGACAAACTCTTATGTTTTCATCACTTTTTTGGGGGTGATTATCACATCCACAAGAAAACCTAAATCGGGCAAGGTAGAACAATCTTTGTACCCATTCGCTAAGTGTACAAGTTAGGTGGGTCGAGAACATATTCCTGTCATGTGACGCACATGCTGTCACCAGTGTCGTATAGAATATATCAGACGTGTTTTCCTGTGGAGGAATCGGTTACCTATGACCTTGAGATCAAATGTTTTCGGTTCCCATTGGAGAGGCACGTCCTTTCGTCTACTAATCGCACGGTTTTGCGGTGCGGTCGCAAAACACAGACACTAAACTTATTACAGTGAACAGAGACGTCAATGAACGAACGGACAGATCATAACTTTGCGAAAATAAAGAAGCAAACTTTTAGCTCGAGGAAGACGTGAACCAAAGACTTCTCGCTCCGCAGTCGCTCACCCTAAACACGGGACCACAGCGCTCCTGAACTCACGTTCTCCTGTATGTTGCATATGTTACGCATGAACTACTCAGTTTGTATATTTTTCTAAATTTTTTCATAGTTCCACACAACTTCTTCCTGTTTTCTCGATTGACCTGTGTTCAGTTTTTCAAGGCCTATCCACTGTGCGAACTTATAACTAAATCTGAGGGGGGTGCGAAGGGGAAGTTCCCTCGTCAGAAGCGAGATTTTCACCAACGCTTAACCACTTCCAACAACTTACCTAATATTCTTGATCTGGTAGTTATCCTTGCGAGGTGCCGAGTACTTATCAACGTAGCTGCCGATAATAGGGTTGCGTAATTGCAAATTGTTAATGCGCCATTCTCAAGAGTGTGTGGGTGGACAAAGAAATTCACATTTCTTTGTAAATTTTGTTAGTTGTGGGGGATATCAAATTAAAATGCCAGTATTACAATTGAATTATCGACTTCATTGTAGCTAGCATTTACCCTGTCCGAGTAAGCTTTACATGTATTCTAGTCACTGCAGAGCTTGCCAAGACGGGAAGGAAAGGAAGTTTGCGGTCTTCTATGTCAGCGACGGACAAATAAGTTTACAGTGTCTCAGTAGATTTGGCATATAACAACTGTGTGTCTGAGCAGGATTCGTAATCAGAACCTTACCTCTCAAGGGCAATACCTTTGAGCACTGAGATCATTCTTTTCTATTTTTAACTGCTGCTTGAAGAACATTTCGTCTGTGTTATGCTGATGTATTGCTTCAAATGGTTTAGATGTAAATTAGAGAAATCAAACAGCAGAACTGATAGACTGCCAAATAATGTATGTTATCCTAAAACATTAAAAAAACTGCATTTTTAACCATCAGTTGTACAAAGAAACGTTTATTCTCTACCGGTTTCGCTCTCATCTACATCTACTTCTACACTCCGCAAAATCACATTTAAGTGCCTGGCAGAGGGTTCATCGGACCACCTTCACAATAATTCTC
Organism: Schistocerca cancellata; assembly: GCF_023864275.1. Lineage (NCBI taxonomy): Eukaryota > Metazoa > Arthropoda > Insecta > Orthoptera > Acrididae > Schistocerca > Schistocerca cancellata. The sequence continues at coordinate 153,040,650 of NC_064633.1, forward strand.
TACTATTCCAATCTCGGATATCGCGCGGAAGAAACGAACACCTATATTTTTCCGTGCTAGCTCTTATTTCCCTTATTTTATTATGATAAATGTAAATGTCGTGTGACTAGGGCTTCCCGTCGGGTAGACCGTTCGCCGGGTGCAAGTCTTCGCCACTTCGGCGACTTGCGCGACGATGCGAATGAAATGATGATGACTAGGACAACACAGCGCCCAATCTCTGAGCGGAGGAAATCTCCGACCCAGCCGGGAATGGAACCCGGGCCCTTAGGAATGATATTCTGTCGCGGTGGCCACCGGAGGAGGAATTTATAACGATGATCGTTTCATCCTATGTAGGTCATCTCAACAAAATATTTTTGCATTCGGAGGAGAAAGTTGGTGATTGTAATTTCGTGAGAAAATTCCGCCGCAACGAGAAACGCCTTTGTTTTAATGATGTCCACCCCAAATCCTGTATCATTGCAGTGACACTCTCACCCCTATTTCGTGATAGTACAAAACATGCTGCCCTTCTTGGAACTTTCTCGATGTACTCCGTCAAACTATCTGGTAAGGATCCCACACCGCACAGCAGTAGTCTAAAAGAGGACGGACAAGCGTAGCGTAGGCGGTCTCTTTAGTAGGTCTGTTACGTTTTCTAAATGTTTTGCCAATAAAACACCGACTATGGCTCACTTCCCCACAACATTATCTATGTGTTGCTTCCAATTTAAGTTGTTAGTGATTGTAATTCCTAGGTATTTAGTTGAACTTACGGCCTTTGGATTTGACATTTGTCTTGTAATCGAAGTTTAACGGATTCCTTTTAGCACTCATGTGGACGACCTTAAACTTTTCGTTATTTAGGGTCAATTGCGAATTTTTACATCATACAGATATCTTTTCTAATTCGTTTCTCAAATTGCTTTGATCATCTGATGAATTTATTAGCGGATAAACGACAGCATCATTTGCAAGCAACCTAAGACGGCTGCTCAGATTGTCTCCTACATCGTTTATGCAGATGAGGAACAGCAAAGGGCATACGACACTACACGATTGGACCGCTCAGGATTGGTGTCACGTTTTCTTCACCGATGAGTGTCGCATATGCCTTCAACCAGACAATCGTCGGAGTCGTGTTTGGAGGCAACCCGGTGAGGCTGAACGCCTTAGACACACTGTCCAGCGAGTGCAGTAACGTGGAGGTTCTTTGCTGTTTTGGGGTGGCATTATGTGGGGTCGTCGTACGTCGCTGGTGATCATGGTACGTGAATGCCATCCTCCGACCGGTAGTGCAACCATATCGGCAGCATATTGGCGAGGCATTCGTCTTTATGGACGACAACTCGCGCCCCCATCGTGCACATCTTGTAAATGACTTCCTTCAGGATAACGACATCGCTCGACCAGGGTAGCCAGCATGTTCTTCAGACATGAACCCTATCGAACATGTCTGGGATAGATTGACCCACCAACCACTATGAGGGATCTACTCCGAATCGCCGTTGAGGAGCGGAACAATCTGGACCAAGAGTGCCGTGATGAACTTGTGGATAGTATGCCACGACGAATACAGGCATGCAATAATGCAAGAGGACGTACTGCTGGATATTAGAGGTACCGGTGTGGACAGCAATCTGGACCACCACCTCTGAACGTCTCGCTGTATGGTGGTACAACATGCAATGTGTGGTTTTCATGAGCAATAAAAAAGGCGGTAATGATGTTTATGTTGATCTTTATTCCAGTTTCCTGTGCAGGTTCCCGAACTCTCGGAACCGAGATGATGCAAAACGTTTTTATGATGTGTGGATTTGCTAACGAGATTAAAAGTTGTTTTTTTCCAGTGTATAACATATTCCAGTTGCAGTTTAATTAAACCAGTGTCTAAGTCCCATGTATATGACGAGAGCCGCGTGTTTTGAAGCGCCATGTCAAGGATTGCGCGTCCCCTCCAGCCGGAGGTTCGAGTCCTACCTCGAGCATGCGTGCGTGTGTTGTTCTTCGCATAAGTTAGTTTAAGTTATATTAAGTAGTGTGTAAGTCTAGGGACCGATGAACTCAGTAGTTTGGACCTTTAGGAATTCACACAAATTTATATGAGGGACTGTCTGTACCGAAGAAATCCATGTAGTGTTGCACCTGTAAAAGGGAAGCATGTCATATATACTTTCTATGCTGTAGAATTACTGGACGTGACAGCGGCAGTGACGCGTGTTGCAACAGAAGGGAAATATTATTTTGTATTAATTATAGATTTCTATGTTTCTGTGAATAATACTGTAAAAGATGTTCAGCTCCTATGTTCTAACCTGGATCGAAACACCAGTGGGTTCCATAATTATGCTTTGTTCGGAAAGGGGACAAATCAAGATGATTGTATTACGGTTTTGTAAAAATAATAATTTTAGAGTTTTGATATGTTGTTTTCCAGGACTCTTGTGTTAATAACATCTTTTCAAATCTTTGTTTATCAGAAACTATATTGCGAAGAAATTTTCGAAGTTGCTTTTTGATACCACTTTGTTTGCAGAAATTAAATTTTTAGTTGTTTTATTCTGTTAGTCATTCTTATATTAAGTTGTAGTCATTACGCTTTTATTGTTATGCTAGTGTCGCACTATTGTGTAATTTGATCAATGAATTTAAGCTTGTATTGAATACACGGTGAATCAATTCCGCGACTAACTATTTTGGGCCCAACTCCCTGCTTCTACTACAGTGTAGAGAGTCGATGATTGGTAAGGGCACTGAAGCGTGACCTACAACGGAATGAAGTGTAACATTCCGTGCGAAATTTGGAGAAGAAACCCAGTACCTGCGTAGGCTTCGGCGGCCAGAGTCAGTCGACTAAACCCAGTATCGTTCAACCCGTGAAAGATCACTGTAAAGGCCAGTTACGTAAAATACCTAGGGTAAACAGTGTGGAGTGGTTTAAAGTGGAATGACCACCTGAAACTACTTGTAGGACAGGCAGTTGCTAGATAGAGATTTACGGAAAGAATCTTAAGAAAATGTACACTACTGACCATTAAAATTGCTACACCACAAAGATGACGTGCTACAAACGCGTAATTTACCCGACACGAAGAAGATGCTGTGATATGCAAATGATTAGCTTTTCAGAGCATTCACACAAGGTTGGCGCCGGTGGCGACACCTACAACGTGCTGACATGGGGAAAGTTTCCAACCGATTTCTCATACACAAACAGCAGTTGACCGGCGTTGCCTGGTGAAACGTTAATGTTATGCCTCGTGTAAGGAGGAGAAATGCGTACCATCACGTTTCAGACTTTGATAAAGATAGTATTGTAGCCTATCGCGATTGCGGTTTATCGTATCGCGACATTGCTGCTTTCCTTGGTCGAGATTCAATGACTGTTAGCAGAATATGGAATCGGTGGGTTCAGGAAGGAAATACGGAACGCCGTGCTGGATCCCAACGGCCTCGTATCACTAGCAGTTGAGATGACAGGCATCTTACCCGCATGGCTGTAACGGATCGTGCAGCCACGTCTTGATACATGAGTCAACAGATGGGGACGTTTGCAAGACAACAACCATCTGCACGAACAGTCGACGACGGTTGCAGCAGCGTGGACTATCAGCTCGGAGACCATGGTTGTGGTTACCCTTGACGCTGCATCACAGACAGGAGCGCATGCGATGGTGTACTCAACGACGAACCTGGGTGCACGAATGGCAAAACGTCATTTTTTCGGATGAATCCAGGTCCTGTTCACAGCATCATGAGGGTCGCATCCATGTTTGGCGACATCGCTGTGAACGCACATTGGAAGCGTGTTCTCATCATCGCCATACTGGTGTATCACCCGGCGTGATGGTATGGGGTGCCATTGGTTACACGTCTCGGTCACCTCTTGTTCGCACTGACGGCACTTTGAACAGTGGACGTTACATTTCAGATGTGTTACGACCCGTGGCTCTACCCTTCATTCGATCCCTGCGAAACCCTACATTTCAGCAGGATAATGCACGACTGCATGTTGCAGGTCCTGTACGGGCCTTTCTGGATACAGAAAATGTTCGACTGCTGCCCTGGCCTGCACATTCTCCTGATCTCTCACCAATTGAAAACGCCTGCTCAATAGTGGCCGAGCAATCGGCTCGTCACAATACGCCAATCACTACTCTTGATGAACTGTGGTATCGTTTTGAAGTTGCATGGGCAGCTGTACCTGTACACGCCATCTAAGCTCTGTTTGACTCAATGCCCAGGCGTATCAAGGTCGTTATTACGGCCAGAGGCGGTTGTTCTGGGTACTGATTTCTCAGGATCTATGCACCCAAATTGTGTGAAAATGTAATCACATGTCAGTTCTGGTATAATATATTTGTCCAATGAATACCCGTTTATCATCTGAATTTCTTCTTGGTGTAGCAATTTTAATGGCCGGTAGTGTAATTCACCTGTGGAAGAAGTCGCTCACAAAACGTTGGCTGGAGCGATTGTTGAGCACTGTTCATCAGTTTAGGACCTTTAAAAAGTATTGTTATCATGAGAGACACGAAGATCCAACGATGGCCCCTACACTCTATCTCTGGATGGTTTGGAAAGCGCCAGAGCGTTAGGGAGATCCTCAACAAACACCGGCGGCAAAGTTACAACAGAGGCGTTGTTTACATTTTGTGAATAAAACCGTCTAGATCGCGTAATATGGATCTTCACTTATAACATCCTTTCGGCTACTGTCATCATCAGATCAAAACATACAACAAAGTTCAGTGTCAGAATCAATTAAATATATCAACTGGCAGGAGACAAAAGGACGTTAAAAATGAAGACATACAGGATGTTCCAGTAATGGATTCCTCGTGTAACAAGAAGAAAAGGGTCTGGAAAAGATGGGCTCTAAAATGTATATCTTAAGAGCTATGAGTCCATCTTTATCGTCAATACTGTGAAACGAATCTCTTTAGTGCACTCTCTTTGATTTCTATATTTTGGGAGGAGGTCGTATGGACGAAAACAAGACAAGAAGTCCAGTGTACATGGGCTCTAAAATGTATACCATGATAGCTAAGAGCTCTTGTGTACAGTAAGAGATGTGTTTCACTGTACCGAAGATGAACAAGTGCTCATGGCTGGTACTAGATTTTCTTTAAATTCTTGTTAGATGAGGAATCCTATCCTGAAGTTCTGCCATCCACTTTTTGGAACATAGTGTATGTTAACAGATCTATAAAAAAAATAAAACTTCATTCACCGAAACAAGACACGTACTGTAAACACGGCAAGGCGCGTGACCACAGCGCTGCCGTCAAGGGGTGTACAAGGCAGGGGCGTCAGAAATTAAAAAATGAAAGTCGTGTTTTTTATAATTTGACACCTCAACATGATAAAGTGATCTGAGAACTACCTTCCGACACTTTTTTTACATTACATTAAAATTTATTGTCACTGAAAAAGAGAAATATTTAAGCTTTCAGGAAAAGTTGTTTTTTCGCGTTACTCTTCGTTTATCACGCCATATCTCCTAAACTGTATGTCGCACAGCAAAATAATTTTATAATTGCCTTTAGTACTATATATTGATGACGTCTGCAAATTTTCTGCCGAATAGAGTCAGTAATAGCGAAGTAATAAATTAAAATCTCACGTCTGATGCAGAACTTTTACCAAATCATCATCCGAAATATAGTAAGCGACAAACTTTTCCCCTTTAAATTTTTTTGTGGGGGTGTAAGCGAGAAAAGTTTCAGAAAAGTTTGAATTTAGTTTTGTAGTTTGTTCGAATGCGATGGGTGCAACCGTTTGTCCTTTATGAGCGATGCCTTGTGCGGTTCGCAGACGCGGCGCTCAGTCAGTGTGGCCGTCTCAGTTACAGGTGTGAGCACGTTAGTGGGTGTTGTACAGCGGCGATTTCAGGATATCTTACGTTCATCTGTAAAGACGCTTGAAAGACTTGTTGTTGATTATTAGAGTAAGTATATGTGTTTGCAGTCACGCTGAGAATTCACTGTTTATGTGCGCATCCAATAGCATGGTTTCTTATTTTATATATTCACTTATTTCATTAGCATCACATACGGCTGTCCTCATTATGTCATCCACGGATTCGGCGAGCGTGGTCGACGTGTCAGTTCTGAGTCCACCAAAGAAGCGAGCAAAGAAGAAATCATTAAGTTCTTCTGAGAAGCACATGGTGCTTAATGCGTATAAAACAGAACTGTTACATCCAGAACAGTCGATGAGTGACATTGTTTCGAAAACAGCTGCAGCTACGGGTGTTGGACGTTCTTCAGTGTATCGTGTGATAAGTGAGTACAAGGCCACACACTCTTTGAAGTCTCCCAAGAAAGGAAAATCACGACAGAACCTTTCTGAAAGTGTTGATGACTTCCATAGAAACGCGATACGAAGTACACGAATTTTTTTTTTTTTCGTAACGAATTGCCAAGAATTGACAAAGTGCTTACAGTCGTGAACGAAGATGCACATCTGGGCAATTTTCGGAGAACTACATTTTATAAGTTATTGAGAGGAATGAATTTCAAATACGTCCGGCGTGGGCGAGATAGCACGCTAATAGGGATGACATCATTTTATGGAGGCGGCGTTATCTTAGAACCATTAAACGGTTGAGAGATGAAGGCAGACCCATTTACTATTTGGACGAGACGTGGGTGAATGCAGGACGTACCCAAAGTTACGTCTGGGTAGATGACACTATAAATTCCTCAAAATAAACGTTTGTGTCCGGATTATCCACCGGAAGCAAGGGCCCGTCAGGTAAAGGGAAACGTCTGATTATCGAACACATTGGCAGCAAAGCAGGGCTCGTTGAAGGATGTTTGTGGACTTCCGAATCCAAGAAAAGTGGAGATTATCATGAGGAGATGTGCGCCGAAACCTTCGAGAAGTGGTTTCAAGATGTTCTTCCTCGGCTTCAGAAAAATGCAGTTATTGTTCTTGATAATGCGCCGTACCATTCTCGGAGAAAAGAAAAAGTTCCCAATGCGAATTTAAATAAGCACGAAATATCAGAGTGGCTAAAATCTAAAAACATCGATTTCGAAGACGGTATGTTGAAAAAAGAACATTTAGATATAGTTAAAAATCACAGAACAGCGCACAACGAATACGCAATAGATGAAATAGCGAAGAATGCAGGGAGAACTGTTCTCAGAATTCCTCCGCACTACTGTGAATTACACGCCATGGAGTTAGTGTGGGCCAGAATCAAAGGCTATGTTGCAGCGAAAAACAAAACATACAAAATTCCGGTAAGTTAAGGTACTGCTAGAAGAAGCAGTAAGGACAGTGACTGCAGAGGATTGGAACAAGTGCGTCCTCCATGTCGTAGAAAACGTGGAAACTCAAATCTGGAAATTAGACTGCATTATAGAGGAGAGAGAGGAGCGGTTTGTTATAAACCTCAATGAAAATATCCCTAAATCGTTTCAGGCAAATGCCGGGATGGTTCCTTTGAAAGGGCACGGCCGATTTCCTTTCCAATCCATCCCTCACCCGAGCTTGCGCTCCGTCTCTAATGACCATGTTGTCGACGGGACGTTAAACACTAACCACCACCACCACCAATGAAAATAGTCCAAGTTCGACAGAGTGAACCTTGTTTCGTCCTTTATCATTATTATTACTGGTATCGTTATTAAAATTAACAATTAATTGTGTTTGAATGGAGCGTTTTGTTAGCAACCTGAATGAAAATAAATCTGCTTCAACAGAATGAACTCATTATAACATTATTGTTGAATTTATTTCGTACATTGTTGCCCAGGTTTCTCACGGTCCGCTGTGACAGCTCGGCAGCCAGCCGAATGCCGCCAGCTGCAAAGCGTGCCCCAAGGGTTTTCCACTAGAGATGGGCAAAACTGTTCTTTTCAGAGATTGGATCAGAACTGTTCACTCCCTGAAATGAATTAGCTCTTTTTCATGACTCACCACTCATTTACAATAGAAAATAAATGGAAGGCACATTGCCCTTTAAACTTGGTTTATTCCAGTACTATACCTGTATTTTGGTCTTATTTGATCCTATTTTGAAGTAACACAGATAATGAGTAAGAATTTTGTATTGTTTATTGAAATTTCCACGATATGACAAAGTTTTTGATTATTGATTTATTTTGCACTATCGTGGTTTTTTGGGTGATCGGAAAATGTTATAACTTGAGATTTACATTAACAATATATTTGGCTATAATGTATTAAAATTTCATTAACCTCATACAAATACATCGCAAGCCATATATTTTTAAAGTGAACGTTTCCTTCCGAAGACGCCTAAAATCGCAAAATCCGTACCAGAATAAGAAAAAAAAATATAAATTTGACTGTAAAACGAAAGTGCTGCATATAGCCTTACGCAGAATAAAACAAGGAAAATATTGGTGTATCACATTTTGCGATACGTTTATCGGTTCGCTCATAACTGAAGTGTAAATTCGAGTGTCCATAATAAAAATCCTATAGTAAGAGGAGTCGTCAGGAACCTAATCTGATCAGTTTAAACAAATAAAAATAAAATAAAAATAAATGATGTATACATAACATAATAATGTAATATACATAGCGGTATTACTACGAAGAACAATATCCAGTAGAGACGAACTCCGATGCAGAAGCACTGAGTCGAGCAGGTCGAGCTGCGAGCTGTATTACTGCGTGAGCTAAGACCGCAGAGACCAGAGTGACACCTGAGTTGCTTTGCTCAACGCTCTGGCTAGAGTCGAGAACGGTGGGGTGAGCGATGAGCGAGCGAGTTCCGAGGGTGGGGGGAGCGGTGAACGGCCACCACTCACCCGCTCCGAGACAAATCGTCCGTTCCCTTGCGAGCAGGTTGTTGCAAGTAGTTCCTATGTTATCCGCTAGGTGGCTCTCTGTCCTGTTGCTCGCATCAACTGCCCAGAGGGCAGGACGTGCGACTGAAACGATCGCCGACAGAGTGCGATGCGAAGTTAAGCTGCGCCAGACACTGCACGCGGCAGACGACGCACAGAGACGGCACGGCATATGTGAAACACAAAATCCAATGGGGCACTGCACAATGCAGGCAGCCAAGGTAGAAGCAGGGCAGAGGTCGGTGCTGGCTGTGTTGTGTGGTGTGCACTGTGCTGTGACCAGCAGAGGCGCTGCTGATATGCTCCCTCTCTCTCTCTCTCTCTCTCTCTCTCTCTCTCTCTCTCTCTCTGCCGTGGGAAACGTTTGGAGCTACCGTTCTGTTTTTCTGAATCACTGATTGTTCACTCCTTTGAAAGATTCAACTCTATGAATCAGTTCAAGAGCGGATCCCCCATCTCTATTTTCCACACCCCTACGTATCACGTGAACAACGAATGCTTTCTCTGGAAACGAGCGTAGTCGCTCACGTGACACTGTTTACGTTTCGTCCCAGCTCTCGGTGAATAGACTTGAGATGGTTTTCTTCACAAAACGTTCGCAGTAAGCGCGAATTCGTACTGGGAATTCACTTCCTTTATTAATAAGATGTGTAGTCCGCCCGGCTAGCTGCTCGGTATAACGCACTGCTTCCCGAATGGGAGGGTGTAACGGTCCTAGGCACGAATCCCTCCGGCAGTGTCGGTGTGGACGGTTTTTAGGCGGTTTTCCATCTGCCTCGGCGAATGCGGACCGGTTCCCCTTAGTCCGCCTCAGTTACACTATGTCGGCAATTGCTGCACAAACATTGTCTCCACGTACGCCTACACCATAATTACTCTACCAGGCAAACATTTGGGGTACACTCATCTGGTATGACACGTTACGAACCGCATAATAACCATGGTTTCGGTGTGGGGCGGCGGTGCGGTGGGTGGACTGCCGTGGCCTAGGAGCCGCGTGACCGCTACGGTCGCAGGTTCGAATCCTGCCTCGGGCATGGATGTGTGTGATGTCCTTAGGTTGTACTTGGAAGGAGAGACAGGATTGGTCGTATTTTTTTGTTTTATTGACCGCAAAATCGATTTTCGGTCACTTAGTGACCATCCTCAGTGCTGTAATATACCATTTAAATTGGTAGGCACTGGTGTCAACAAGCTTAGAGCGATCACATAAACTCTTGATATGTGATCGCTCTAAGCTTGTTGACACCAGTGCCTACCAAATTAAATGGTATATTACAGCACTGAGGATTGTCACTAAGTGACCGAAAATCGATTTTGCGGTTAATAAAACAAAAAAATTACGACCAATGCTGTCTCTCCTTCCAAATATATCCATTATCTGGTCGTGGTGCACAGGACACTTTCATGGAGTCGCCAATCAAGTCCTTAGTTAGGTTTAAGTAGTTCTAAGTTCTAGCGGAGCGATGACCTCATAAGTTAAGTCCCATAGTGCTCAGAGCCATTTGAACCATTTTTTAGGAAAATCAGAGAAATTAGAGCTGATAGGGAAAGTTATTAACGATCGTTCTTCCCACACGTGACTTGCTTATGGAACATGGAAGAGGGCTAAAGATTACTGTCGATCACGCCCCGTAAGGTGAACTGTGACGTATGGATACGTAGAAATATGAAGAAAAATGTGCTTTTTCCTTTCTTTGACTTCAGAAACTCGTCACGCAGCACGCCGACGTCCCAACTCCTGCCCGTATGAAGACGGCTCCACAATTTCCACCTCGCGTTGTTAGCTTTCGCAGTGAAGAAGAATATGAGAACTCTGTAGTGTGTGATCTGCAGCTCCCGAGCCTCAGCCTCGCAGTTTCTGGGTCCCAACTCGTTGCTTACAGAGCCCTCGAGATTTCAGGTCATTTGCAGCCCAGACAAGCCAGAGGTGCTGACAGGGGTTTGGGGTGTCCGCCCCCGCCCCCCTCCAGCTCCTCGAACTGGAACGGTAACGGAGCGACGTGGACGCCATTAAAATGCAGAAAGCCTCCGCGCGTTCGTCAGGGACCGGTAGGCTGCAGGAGGGGTGGCCGCGCGGGGTGGGGAGAGGTGGTGTTACCCCAGAGCCCAGAGGTCGAACGGCCTGGCCGTGGTCGCTGCAGCGAGTAATGAGACAACTGGAATCACAAAGTTTTGAGCGGCCACGGGACACAAAGCTGAGCTACGCTCCCTGCCCCGGCCGCTGCACCAGCCAGACACACTAATGAGGGAGCCTTGCTGTCGCCCCACCCTCGGCCGAGCACCGCCCCCGCCCTGCCGCTGCCAGCTCCACAGCAGTTGCCCCCCTCCGCCGGCCTTCCAACTTTTAATATTAAACTGTTGTATAATAGAGGCAGAGGCGCCCACGGCGTGGAAGGCCGACGGTCATTTCCCTAATGGTTTTATAACCGGCTGGCTGGGGGGACGGCCGCTTCGCGTCGCCTCGTAGGAATAACCGACGAGGCCCGACGTACGTTCCGCCACGCCAGCCAGCATCGCCCACTGCAGGCCGCGTCCTGTTTGCTTTCTTGTGTTACACTTCATTAGGCAGCGGTGCCCAGTCCCTCTGCAGCGCCACGTCTGCAATCGGCGTCGTCCTGCGCACACACACACACACACACACACACACACACACACACACACATATGCACAGTCGCGGGTGTCCACTCGAACGCGCACTAACTGAAATGTGCTATAGCTTTTAAATTATTCCTGCTGCTGCACTGCCGCCCAGCACAGAATAAAACGAAGTTTCGTCCTTCCCCCCCACCCCCCACCCCTCCTCTCACCCCTCTCTTTTTCCCGCCCGCCTGTCCCAGCTTCTATTAAAAACCGCTTAAAAAATAAATCCGAAATAAATCACAGTTTCCTGATACTGCAATCGCACGATTTGATTTTTAATATTTGCAAAGCTGCCAAAAAATAATCCGATTTCTAAAAAAGATTAATTGAAATTTCTCTCTGAATGAATTACCGGATCTGTTTCAAATAATATGGTTGACAGTTTGTTGTGGAACTTAAAAAGGCTGAAAGCTGCGGATAGGGGAACTGGGGTAGAGGAAAGAGAGAATACTCACACAGGGCTTAATTTTAATCGTCGCACAGTTTTTTAAAAAAAATAGTTATTTATTCGTTACGAATGCTTTTTTAGCGCAGATGACTGTATTCAGTGTCAAAAGCTGAAGGAATATTCAGCGTCATCCATTCATGTAGATTTGAGTAGTTACAGTATAAATTTAAACGTGTGTAATCCCCAATGCGTGCGTTAAAATGTGAAACGACGGGAAAAACAGAAATGCGGATTAAACTCCAGTGACCTGTTGGATTTCTACAATTTTCTTAACGGTAATGTTCACCGCACCCGAGAGTAGGACACGAAAATGTATCGCAAAGAACACACTAGATAAGAAGGGAGACAACCTCCGTGACACTGAGATAGTTAAATTTCGCATTCCCGCAACTGCAAAGAACAACTTGTCCTTGATTCTGCCTTATGCAGTTATTCGTTTTTAGTCCAACATACGTGTTTTAGTACCGTGTGTACTATGATGAGTGAGTTCTTAATCCACCGTCCCATTGTTTGACGAATACAACGATCTTTGAAATCTGAATAAAATTACAGCGCCAGCTGCATGTTTCTTTTTATTTAAAAAAATACCGTTTACGGCCCCCAGTGACACTATCCAGTGGCATATGCCAAGCTACCTGAGAGAACTCAGTCCTACTACAGTTTCGAAACCTGTATGAAAGTGCTCCACATACTTGACAAGAAATTACTCTTTGAAACGTCGAAAAATGGCGTACCAGCTATTTTATAATGCTGGACTATAGATCAATTCTTTTATCTTGGCGGTTCGCGCATGCCCGCCCAGACGCGGGAGATTGCTGCGTTGCCAGTTGCACGTGCCAAGAGAAGCAGCGCCATAGTATAGTTCGCAAACTTAACGTTTAGGGGGGGAGCGCGCAGTTTATGAAGTAAAGCCACCACGGCCGCATTAACCCTTTCGCTGCTACAGAGACGTGCTCCCCGCATTCCGCGCTGTGCGCGATTTTGTCATCACTGCACTCCTCGCCTGTGCAGACACATGGTGTTTCGACTGCTTTCACACACTTTATCATTCGATTTCACAAAAACTATTTGGCCCAATAATTTGATTTTTACACATCTTCTTTAGTAATACCTTCCCCCCATAAATGACTTAATTTTGTTTCGATGTTCAACGCAGTTGTTGTGCAACATTAGATGTAGTAAACCACTGCACGAAATTTTGAAGAATTTGCATAGGTAAAAGTCCATAGCGTATACTTTCCGTATGGTCGAGTTTAGTTGCCACTAGAAATTTCAAAAATTACAATCATACGAATAAAATTTATGAAGTAATACACTTCGATATTGTTTTTAAGTAAAGAAAATATATTAAGCAACAAATAAGGATTGAACTCAGAACCTTTCACTTAGTAACCAAACACTATAACCATTGTGCTAACGCAGCTCGTCATTTAATTGATCTTCCAAAGTACTTTAATATAGCATGCAAAATACCAACAAACACTGTTGGTATGACTATGAATTATTCACGTTTCGTCGAAGTACAATAGGAAAGATACAATTACTGCTGTTCTTTATTGCAAATAAGCGGTTTGTAAGAATGATACAAACACCTTTCCTTGCTATCGCCTGAATTAGGAGGTTTATTGCTTGTTTGGTTCAATTAATTAATAGAATATGAAGCAACTGGTATAAGAATGCTTTTTCCAAACTTTCTATAAAAAAAAGTCTGCTATCAAGACATTGCTTTTGTTCAATTACTTTATTTATGATTGAACGTTTCTAAAACTGAAGACACTCGTCCGTGCTCTGCACTGCAGCCGAGCTCTGGCAACGTCGTTCTCTGTTCATTGGCTGACTGTGTTTTGTGACGTCAGATGCACAGAACGAACCTAAACTCGGCCGCCGTCGTAAATGACGCGCACTTTAGTTCCTGTAGTTACCCTCCTGAGGCATCTCTAATTCCTCTGAAACATGTTTTGCAATTTATCTGTGGTGTTCTAGAACTCTTACATCCTGGGTGGCATCAGCTGGCCAGTAGTCGGTACGGGTAAGTGTGGCTGCATTTCTTGTATACTTCATTGCCAGACGTCACCAGGTTTCATCTGAAAGTGAACGTCCAGACACAGTACCTAGCTCTTCTCTCCAGCCTCCATCATCAATTAGATGTTTTTATTAATCTGTTTTAGTGTCTTTTATGCGCTGCTCTCATAAACTGGACTTGTTTCCTAATCTTAAACTTTCAAGTATGTCTCCGCTGAGTGTGAACCTGAAATATGCAATTGGTGTGATTATGTAAAAAGCTGTCTGTTAAAAGGAGTCGCCAAAACTATCTGAAACTCTGTAAATGCACTTGAATTAACTTTTAGAAAACGTAAAGCATATACTGTCTTGCAAAATTCTGTGCAGTACACTGCAGTGAACAGTGACACAATGCGTGACGTCACAGTGCGTGACTTGCAGTTCAAATACACAAAAGTTACAGAATAAAAATTGCACATAAAATTAAAAATTGATTTTCGAACGAATAAATCTCCAACATGCTTCATTTAAAATGCCCTGTACACTTACGTATGAAAACTGACTAAATAATATATCATCAAACATGATACACGCGAAAATAACACTGATCCTCAAGAAAAAAATGGTTGAAATGGCTCTGAGCACTATGGGACTTAACATCTATGGTCATCAGTCCCATAGACCTTAGAACTACTTAAACCTAACTAACCTAAGGACATCACACACATCTATGCCCGAGGCAGGATTCGAACCTGCGACCGTAGCAGTCGCCTCCTCAAGAATTAAACTGTCTGACAAAGAAATGAAACGGAATGAACCTTACCTAAACTGAATATTATAACGATTTTGAAATGCGAAGCTTAACTCTGAATGATCTTTCCGTGTCCTGACTGATGTCAGACTGCGCAAGTGGAATGGAAGTACTTGCAGCTATGTCAATCACGTTAAGCTTTAGTTTTAATCGCCGTGTTCCGTGTAAGGCGATGCGGCGACACTCTATTATAAAACAGAATATTCGTGAGGAGACGGTGCTATAAGTTCTACTTATTAAATGATTTAAAGAGACTATCATTCAAAACTATATTGCAAAACTCATTCTTTAATAATAACGACCACCTTTGCAAAAATTACTTCTTAGCAAAAAAAAAAAAATATTTCTCTGCCTTGAAATTAGTTACTGAAATGGTAAAGGAATGGTACATTTACAACTCTGAGTGCAAGCTACGTGAACAGACAATTTTACTGATTTTCCTCTCGACCATCAAACTAACTGACCCGAAACAACAAAGAAAAATCACCGAAAACTTGCCTTTCACAAACTCATAACGAAATACGTGCAAGCAAGCAATGCAGCGATAGAGTTACCTGAAAATCTGTACACTTCTCATATCAATCTTAACGAAATCGTATTTCCAGAATTCAACGTGGTCTGCAGTTGTTTCTCAGTGCCTTGCTATTTCCAGACCTGCTAAGTATCGTAACCAGCATCCAACTCATTCACTTACTTTTCACTGAATGTATCTGTCAACGATAATGCTTCTGCAATCAGAGATCACATTGCTTGTACACAGAACCTCTGTAGCGTAACATATCGACCAATAAAGACTTCCGTTAGAAAAAACCAGTGTGCAAATACGAAATATGATACATCGAATAAAAGGAGAGCTCGTATCACTTGCACTGAAGACCATGGAATAGCTAGAAAGATTACAAGGTGGCATTTGTACCGATAATCAGTACCGTGTGTGGTGCTTTTGACCACAACAGAAAAATCTTTACTTTACCTGTTTCTGTCTCGTCTCCTCCCCCCCCCCCCCCCCCCTCTCTCTCTGTCTCTTTCTCGCTCCAGGTATCTTCCCATGTATATATTTGCCTTACACCTCGGTCTGGAGCCTTTGTTGCATTATATCTATCATCTATGGAACAAGATGCAATTAGCCTAAGAGGGAAGAACATGATGGAGATACGTGTGGATGCATTTCCTGTATAATCCATGGCCCAGATAGGACATGGGATAAGGAGTCGTTAGCCTAAAAGGGAAGAACATAATGGATGCTGACTTCTTGAACTGTACTTACGTGACAACCTCTTTATATTCAATGCCGATTGTGGGAAGGCAGTAATACATAAATGAGTGAAAGTATCAAAGTAATTTGACAATTCAACTAAAAATCTAAAAATCTATAGTGTGGCACATTTGGGACTCATTTTAAAAAGTAAGAGCGAAAGTTTGTGACAATACTGTGTTGACATTCAGAGCATTGCAAGGTCTCGAGCTGTGGGCGTGCTAGAAGAACTCACGATTTTTATACTTACGGATTCTACTCATGTGTACGAATAGGATCAGTCTGAAAGACTAATCATCTGACACACCTCAACCTTGCGGCAGTCTGAAGAGTAACCTACGCTTTACAACTCATCTTGGACCTCATAAAAGAATTTAGGCAACAATTTTAAAAAGTCTGGAAGCTATCATGTACTACAAAAATCAGGAGAGGTGGATTGAGCAAAACACTCCAAAGAGAATGACACTGAAAAATCTGGTCGCTAACGGAAAACTGAGAGGTTGCATGCCTTCTTATGCATGTCACCTCTCATTTTCATCAATTTTATTAAAGTTTTATGTCACTGCACGGTGGTAACAGGCCGAATAAGATTATTGTAATATTATTTGTACTGAGAGCTCAAAATGCTTTTCACCTGATTCCTAGGCATGTTGGTTTACTTCCCTCGGTGACCTGTGCGAGGCGAGCACCGGAGGACGCGGCACACTGCGTTTCCGGTTAGGGGCTGCACTTCTGCGAATACTGAGAGGGTCGTACATCAGTGGGCTTAAGCGCCTGGCGGAACGACTGACGTCGCTCGAGTTTCGCCTATTGTATGCAGGGCGAAATGACCTGCGAGACCTCTGTGTGTCACCACAGTTTATGTGTTTACCGTTTCGGCGCGTCTGGAACGAAGAACACTGGCACCGCCTGACTGCGTTGTCCTCAATATTCTGAGAATACTTGTGGACAACTCCCTGCTGGGTGCGACTGTCTGGCACCAGATGGTCGCTACTCTAGGCATATTTGTTTTCGTAGCCGGTCAAATGGCAAGTTCAGTGTCCTCCGCTGAATAGAAGAGGCATGATTGGTCAACTTAAACTGAGGTTAAAAAATGGTTCAAATGGCTCTGAGCACTATGGGACTTAACATCTGAGGTCATCAGTCCCCTAGAACTTAGAACTACTTAAACCTACTTACCTAAGGACGTCACACACATCCATGCCCGAGGCAGGATTCGAACCTGCGACCGTAGCGGTCGCGCGGTTCCAGACTAAAGAGCTTAGAACCGCTCGGCCACACCAGCCGGCTAAACTGGAGTTAGTTGAGGTCATAAAGCCCTGCTCGAAATTTTAGGGAAAGGTCTCTATTGGCGCAAATGATGTTCTGAGACAGTGTGGGGGAGTGCTGATTCGCGGTTTTCGAGGACAGTAGGGAGTTGAGCAATGTTGTCTTCGCTCTTTCGTTGCGCGGCGCAGGGCATTCGAGATCTTATCTTCGTTGGAACTGGACGGTCTTGCGACTTAGTCGCACTTTTCCGGCATAACTTAGAATTCTCGGACAGCCTTCGAGGCCACGGGTTGAAACACAGAGTTGCTGCACAGCTTAAGTCGACGCCTACATCATCCGAACGCGCTGCCTACCGATGACCTGCCACAGATTTTAGGATTGGTAAAGTATTTTGCGACTCCGGCGTTGTACGACCTATCAGTTTTATACTGAATTCCTCAACAGCACCCGCGCTTGCGTTGCTACAGGTCCACCTTGCTTGTTACTCCAAGTGATCTCATTTGAGCTCTCATTACTAATCGCGATACCGCAATATAGTCGGGAGAGTGTAAGTAGGCTGTTTAGGTTTTCTTATTGGTAACGCCACGTAGCGCTCTGTATGAAAATCACTGGCTGCGCTGTCTGCAGACTTTGGCTAGTTTGCATTGTTGTCTGCCATTGTAGTGTTGGGCAGCTGGATGTTAACAGCGCGTAGCGTTGCGCAGTTGGAGGTGAGCCGCCAGCAGTGGTGGATGTGGGGAGAGAAATGGCGGAGTTTTGAAATTTGTAAGATTGGATGTCATGAACTGCTATGTATATTATGATTTTTCAACACTATTAAGGTAAATACAGGGCTATTACAAATGATTGAAGCGATTTCATACATTCACTGTAGCTCCATTCATTGACATATGGTCACGACACACTACAGATACGTAGAAAAACTCATAAAGTTTTGTTCCGCTGAAGCTGCACTTCAGGTTTCTGCCGTCAGAGCGCTCGAGAGCGCAGTGAGACAAAACGGCGACAGGGGCCGAGAAAGCGTATTTCGTGCTTGAAATGCACTCACATCAGTCGGTCATAACAGTGCAACGACACTTCAGGACGAAGTTCAACAAAGATCCACCAACTGCTAACTCCATTCGGCGATGGTATGCGCAGTTTAAAGCTTCGGGATGCCTTTGTAAGGGGAAATCAACGGGTCGGCCTGCAGTGAGCGAAGACACGGTTGAACGCGTGCGGGCAAGTTTCACGCGTAGCCCGCGGAAAATTGGCTCATGCCACAACTGGAGACCGACAGCGCCGACTTCATCTTTCAACAGGATGGTGCTCCACCGCACTTCCATCATGATGTTCGCCATTTCTTAAACAGGAGATTGGAAAACCGATGGATCGGTCGTGGTGGAGATAATGATCAGCAATTCATGTCATGTCCTCCACGCTCTCCTGACTTAACCCCATGCGATTTCTTTCTGTGGGGTTATGTGAAAGATTCAGTGTTTAAACCTCCTCTACCAAGAAACGTGCCAGAACTGCGAGCTCGCATCAACGATGCTTTCGAACTCATTGATGGGGACATGCTGCGCCGAGTGTGGGAGGAACTTGACTATCGGCTTGATGTCTGCCGAATCACTAAAGGGGCACATATCGAACATTTGTGAATGCCTAAAAAAACTTTTTGAGTTTTTGTGTGTGTGTGTAAAGCATTTTGAAAATATCTCAAATAATAAAGTTATTGTAGAGCTGTGAAATCGCTTCAATCATTTGTAATAACCCTGTACATTGTTTGTTCTCTATTAAAATCTTTCATCTGCTAACTATGCCTATCAGTAGTTAGTGCCTTCCGTAGTTTAAATCTTTTATTTAGCTGGCAGTAGTGGCGCTCGCTGTATTGCAGTAGTTCGAGTAACGAAGATTTTTGTGAGGTAAGTGATTTGTGAAAGGTGGTTAATGGTAGTCAGGGCCACGCTTTTGTAGGGATTATTGAAAGTCAGATTGCGTTGCGCTAAAAATATTGTGTGTCAGTTTAAACACAGTCATGTATACGTGTAACGCCGGAAATGCATATCTTCCCATTTCCATCTGTTGTACTATAATATTTTTTCCTTATTTTGTTACCTGAAGATATAAAATTTCTGTGTCTTTGTATATTGTAATTGTTTTACTATTTGTATATATATATTCATTTATGTCGATGTATAATTGGTTTGTTTCGTAAATATTATTTGTATTTTTACGCTGGGTCTTGCCTAGGGAAAACTGCTATCGAACGATTACATCGATAGGTCGTGTGAAGAATCAAAGTGTGTAGGATCTTTGGTAGTGTTAACTCTTGCCGCGTGGAGCGCGGGCTGAGGAGAGAGGGAGTCTTGGCTGGAGTAGCGAGTGGAGCAGGTGTGTTGTGTGAAGCTCCCGCGAGTTGCCGTGCTTTGGGGGTTTGGCAGCATGTAATTGCGCTCGACTTGCGATGATAGTTTCTGACATGGTGTCGCGGACGGGAAGCATTAGCTGGCGCCCATCAAGAGCCCGTTTCGTCTGGTGACCGTGTCGAGAAGAAGGCGCGCCGACATCCAGCTTCTGCAACAGCGACGGCCGACAATGAGTGACTGTCGCCACCACCTCGATCGACGGCTTCAAACCTTCAATCAACCAACAAGGAAGACAGGAAGCACGTAAAGTTTTAGAACTGTATGGCAGACCTCAGCTTTTCAAACTTTTAAAATTGTTGCATCACAAAATTACAGCAACTTAGCATGAACCTTTGTTGCTCATTGTCCCAATTGCATTGCCAAGCAAGGGTCCCTTCCTTTTCCGAAATGAACCCGAGTGTCGTTGAAATTCAAACGCCAGCATTAAAGTAACATAATTCAATTTCGCTGCTTTAATTTCAAAGTTCAGTTCAAGTATTCATAGCTGTCTACAATATCTAGATTACACAAGCACAAATTAAGAGTGCGAGTTTTGTTACCGTATTTTAGCTTACCTGTGACTGCAGCTCAGCTTGGTACGTACTAAATTTTACTATTGTTAATTGTTCTGAATCATTTAATTCAAGTTCAAAGTTAAATCTCTTATTTCTAAATTGCGTAGATTCAAGTAGCTTTTGAAATGGTTGTTGAGGCAGTCCAAGACTAACCGTATTTTACTGAATTTCGGTGTGCTTCAGAAAGAAAGCTCACTATTAACTTCAGTCACTAAATTAACTTTCGATTTTTCGGTTTTATTAATTCTTTTGCCAAATTAAGTCAGAGTGTAGCGAAATTTATTACTTCTGACAAACTTTCAGTTTTCACACTATACGTGTCAACCTTCAGTTGCCACGCTTCTAGTGCTAATTATATGTGTAATAACCTTTCTTTTTCAGTTACTAATAGTAATTGTCCTTAGGACTGGCGACCGTAATTTCCCCCAAATCTCAAATATGTAATTAGCGCCAATTAATTGTTAATGTGACACTGCACATTTACTTTCTTTATTAACTTTACCCCTTTTTAAAATTAATTTCCACCAGTTTCATTTGCATTTTCCCTTTCATTTAGATGTAGCCCTTTCGTCCCACTTTGCCGACAGATTAACTTCGGTGACGATTGCTTTTCCCAAATTTCCATTAGGTACACGCGGTTTAATTTTTCACTGTCATTAGGGTCGATAAGTGAGGGGGAGGTTACAGTACGACCTATCAATTTTATACTGAATTCCTCAACAGCACCCGCGCTTGCGTTGCTACAGGTCCACCTTGCTTGTTACTCCAAGTGATCTTATTTGAGCTCTCATTACTAATCGCGATACCGCAATATAGTCGGGAGAGTGTAAGTAGGCTGTTTAGGTCTTGTTGGTAACGCCACGTAGCGCTCTGTATGAAAATCACTGGCTGCGCTGTGTGCAGTCTTTGGCTAGTTTGCATTGTTGTCTGCCATTGTAGTGTTGGGCAGCTGGATGTTAACAGCGCGTAGCGTTGCGCAGTTGGAGGTGAGCCGCCAGCAGTGGTGGATGTGGGGAGAGAAATGGCGGAGTTTTGAAATTTGTAAGACTGGATGTCATGAACTGCTATGTATATTATGATTTTTCAACACTATTAAGGTAAATACATTGTTTGTTCTCTATTAAAATCTTTCATTTGCTAACTATGCCTATCAGTAGTTAGTGCCTTCCGTAGTTTGAATCTTTTATTTAGCTGGCAGTAGTGGCGCTCGCTGTATTGCAGTAGTTCGAGTAACGAAGATTTTTGTGAGGTAAGTGATTTGTGAAAGGTATAGGTTAATGTTAGTCAGGGCCACTCTTTTGTAGGGATTATTGAAAGTCAGATTGCGTTGCGCTAAATATATTTTGTGTCAGTTTAAACACAGTCCTGTATAATTTTTCAAAGTGGACGTTTCATATGTCGACCCTTAGCCGAGGGTACCTCACTGGAATCTTCTAATTTTTTTTTCTTGTAGTTTGTGTAATTAGTGTAGCTATTGTTTATTGCTAGCGCGTAGTTGTAGAGAGAATCTCCTTTGTAGTTGCTTTTTGTTGTGGCACGGATGTAAATTTGCACCAAGTATTTCGCAGCTGCGCTTGCAGTTAACTAGATATTATTTTCAGTGCTATGTTAATGTGTTCTCTTATTTTTGCTCTTCAAATTGTGTTTTCCTGTGTTGTGGTGTGAAATATTGTGACAATAATTGCGTGTGAAAAACGTAATACTAGGCTCCAAAGTAAACTGAGACATGACAGTGAAGACGAAAGCAGTGTGTTAGCGCCACCATCTAATGAATTAACTAATGTTCAAAGTAGTAATTTGGTAATTGTGTGTAGGGAAATGGAGCGGGCTGCAAATAATGGTGTAGGCAGTGAAATAATTAGTGAACAGGGAAGCATTATCGATCGATCGGTCGGCAACAGCTTGCCTTAGGAAACCGAAAGGACAGGACACAATCTCGCAAATACTGTAGATTCAGGTTTTGGGTCCTCACCGTTTTCTCAAATAAGTCAAAACACATTTTCTGCTTGTCAAAATGTGAAAGTTGCCGGTGCAAATTCACTGCCGAAAAGCACTGAGGAACCTGTTTCAGACACCAGTGCATTGTTATTACAATTAATACAACAAATGGGACAAACACAGCAAAAGCTTCAAAAGTTAGACACAATGGAACAAAATCTTCAAAAGTTAGACACAATGGAACCAAATCTACAAAAGTTACACACAATGGAACAACACCAGAGACAAACACAGAAACAGTTAGACGCAATGGAACAAAATCTTCACACCACACTTGAACAAACACGTGAAGATTTAACTACTGAGTTACATAAAATAGAATCGAAATGTCAAAAAGTCTGTAATGACGTAAAAACACAAATTTGTGAGCATTTCCAACCTATTTTTTCACCTCATGAAAATGCATTACCGAATCACGAAGCAGCCATAAAAGAACTGCAAACCATTGTTCATGAAAATCATGAGACCTTGCAAGCTAAAATTGACTCAGTTGCATCTACCGATTCGGTTACGCAACTTGCAAAAACTCAGGAAAACTTAAAGGACACAGTAGAAAGACACATGGGGGAAATTAGTTCATTATCAGAGAAAGTAGTTGAACTTTCGGATCAGTTAAATAATTTATCTACGAAGGTAGATGATAACCTGAATGACGCAAAACCGGTAGTCTTTAATGACACAGAAGAGTGCGAACAAATTAGGAAATTCAAACAAAATCAGAATCAAATTAATACGCAACACCAAGTAGAAATCCGGGAACTACAAGATCAGCTGACACAGGTAATACAAGAATTACGTATTTCAGAGGACACTCGCGCTCCAATACAGGATGAGGGACATAGAAATACGGAACAGCCACAAAATAGTAACTCAGGCCACTTCGGAAATTATGAAAGAAATTGGCAAGGTAAACCGAATTTTGAGATGGAACCGCCGAGTAACAATGACCGACATGCGACTCGCCGACATGATGATTTTGACTATAAGCTGTTCATTACTACACATAAATTCAAAACATTTAAGAATTCTGCCAACGACATTCATCCACAAGCATAGCTCCATCAATTCTCTCATTGTTTTCCTCCCAACTGGTCCTTAGAGCACAGATTAGAATTTATGTGCGGCTATTTAGAGAATGAACCAGCTGTAAGAATGTGATCAGTCATTCACGATTGCCACAGTGAAGAAGAATTTTAACATGCCTTCCTCTCAGCATATTGGTCTCAAGCTACACAAGACTGAGTAAAACATAGCATTATAATGATGAAACATTTTGAACAATCTGAATTTTCCAGTCTTGTGAAATATTTTGAAGACATGTTGCACAAGAATCAGTACCTGTCAAACCTATACAGCCCCTCAGAACTCATCCGCATTTGCTTAATCAAATTACATGAACATTTACGACATATTATTTTGGCAGGACGTTGCAAAGACGACATTGAAGCTTTTCAGGGACTCTTACAAGAATTAGAAATTGACACTGACAATCGCGGAACGCGAAAACAGGAACACAAGAATTACAGGTCACATCCGTCGCAATTCTGCGATGAAGGAAATAATAACTGTACACGACAAGGCTATTCTGACAACACAAATCGTGACCAAAACAGACACCACCCGTATGACAACCGTTGGCAGAGTAGTAATAATTACAGGGAAAGATCACCTCTCCGTGGTAGTGACTATCACAGAGACAATCAGAGAAACAGACAATTTAGGAGCCAAAATAATTATTATCAAGGGAGACAGAATAACTTCAGACGCAACAGTTCAGCGCGCAGTTACGATTCCGGGAGAAATTCTCCACCACATGACCGACAAACAAGGAACTATGTAAACTACTGACTAAACGACAGACCTGAATTCCATCAGAACTGGCGGGATTCAAACTGAGCAGGGCACTCTCGTGAAGGTGAATTTGTAGAAGTTAAGTCTCCTAATCCCAATAATGACGCACGCCAACAAAGAGACAGACAATGACTCGCATCGCAGGCAGCCACGTGCGCCGGCTGGCTCAGGGAAAAATTACATAGATGCTAACCTTGAGAAAAATTTTTGTATTCTTTACCGATGTACCATATACCACATGATAATTCCACTGAAGCTGAAACTCTGCATACTAGGAAGAGTACATTTCACATGTAAAACCGTTTATTGAAAGATAATCTGCTTTTTAACTTTGTCTTTGCCATATAACTTTTCACTTTACATTGCTAGTATGCTTTGTCAGACTTAGAATCTGTTAACATGGAACAATGTTTGAAGTTAAATATCCAGCCAAGAACCAAGAGAACTTATTTAAACGGAAATTACGAATGTATTGTTATTGTGAACAGACGACAAGTGTTATTGTGTGTGTACATTCTTGCTTGTTAGTTGCACGATTACGTAATGACTATAAGGCTGACATACTTAGAACTTGTACCTGTACTGCTAACGAGATTTTAATGCAACATTTTGGTTTACTTGAAAATACATTCTGGATTTGAAGTACTTTCAGTGAAATACCAGATGACACAGTGGTTAGTTTATGTGACAGCTACACGATTTTATCACGACGCTAATAATGAGTGACAATTTACAATGTTGCTTTTGCAGTGTTTCTGTTTTATATCTGCACAGTTTTTCTGTATTATTCTGGAAAGTAAAACATGTTTTAGTAGTAACTTTTGTGGTATAGCTACAATGAGACTGCCTTTTCCATAGCACAACAATACGTTACAGCACAGTACTTTCTTCATCATGGCAATAAGCGTAATAACTAAGATATCTATACGCAAAGCATTTCACTTTTGTTTATCATGAGGTATGTACATTGGCTTCTGCAGAACTTAGCTTTTGAAGGACGATAACTACGACACTTCCACAGAGATTATCTTACAACAAGACGCACAGTTTAGTGCTACAGTACACGTATTTCAGTGATTAATTTTGTACTTAAATAATTTATTTTTAAAGATATTTGAAGTACAATGATACAAAGGTTTTCCGTGGTACATTTCATTCTATAGCTGTAATCTGTAACAGCTGAGGGTATAATTACATTAATCCTCAGGGGGTACATGCTTACTTTGTGTATCATGTGTTTGGCAAGCACAAGGAGCCCTAGCTAATTTGGTATTTGCTTACACAACTTTACACATCGGTACCATATTTCTCTAACACATAATTACATAGCTCTCTGATCATTTAACTGAGAGAGACAAACTTCTTTACTACGGCACTGACAGATGTTTACGCAATTACAGAATTGGATTACTTCACACTTACGAAATTGTATTTTGTCTGTACTTTGTGAACTGTTCATATTTTTTCAGAACCATTGTGATACTATGAGAGCTTTGAATGATGTATTTGGTATGGGGTCATGATTTTTCAAGTACGTTGGAGGTAGATGACACTATTGAAATGAGCAGAGAATTTTTTTTATTTTTTGACATTATTGCAGAAAGCTACGCCTTTTTTGAGATTTGGCTGAGGTTTTATGATGTTATGATGACGATGTGTATTACGCTGTTGCGGTATGTTTATGATCAATAAGCTGATGCTATATGAGGAATTTGATAATGCTACATATTTATTATGATGAAATATTGAAGAAGTATCGAAGAATATGTATATGTGTAATAAGGTAAGGAATAATGAGTAGTGGTTAGGGACTCTGACTTGTGAAAAAGTATGTTGGAAACCAAGAATCGTAAGTTAAGGGTTATCAAATGTGTCTAAATGCGTGAATGTATCACAATACCGACGAATATTTTTTGGACACTGTTATATTTATAGGATTTTGTTTCTACAGATTTGCAACGCAAATTCTCGAACTGTGAAATTTTTATATGAGACTGTCACAGTAGTGCAAACTGGTGTCATAAATATTTCGGTAAGAAAGCCAAGTGACCTTGACGTAATGCATCTTGAGCAGCCAGCTGCGTCAGACGCCTGGAGAAAAAGCCATTAGTGTGTCCCTTGTCCCTTTTCAGAGGCACAGGTAAAAAAAATAGGGAGTCCATTATCCTCGCTATTGACATTTCTTTGTAGAAAGCATCGCAAATATGACACACTCAAACTTGAAAACATATGATTACACTGTGGAGCTCTTAATTTATGATATTTACTGAAATTCCTAATGAAATGATGAGAAACATTTTACATTTATTGTCTTTCTAGTTGAGAGATTCTTTTGCCTTTGGAGACGCTATCTGCCTAGTGAATGACGTTTCATGCATTGCTCTATATAGGCTATATATATTTGCTCATTTCGTTTAATATCTAGTTTCTAGCTGCACTGCAGCATTGGTTATTATAAAATTTAATAGATGTACTAATATCACTATTTTCTGTCTACAGACACAGGAAAGAATACATTTATGATGTACTTTCTTAGAAAAGATAGCACAAATAGACATTTCGCTTCACAGGAACTGCATAAATAATTTTTTAAACGATTTGGTAACTTGTCTGCTACAGTAACTTATCGTGATGCACCACTCTAGTGTTAAGGTGTGACATAGGTATTAAACATGGCCATTTTTACTGTAATATTTTTTCTGCTTGAGCTTTCTCATGTTTAGATATAAGTTATTGCATTTGCTGTGGCTGTTTGCCAGGCATAGTGCTACAAAATTTCACTTTGTATTACTCTGTTAAGCTAGTTTTACTACTGATTTATTTTTCTTGTTGCTGCACATTGGCTCATATTAGTTGTAATGTTGCATTGCTTGGTAATTTAGATTTATTGCAGCTTGCTTTGACAATTTCCATTTTTTTCATTGCTGTTTGTATTAACTGTTTTGTGCTGCTGCATTGCCTCGTCCCTTAGTTTAGCATCTGAGCTCAGTAGATTTAAGTTAGCTTAAGTGGGGGTGGACTACATAAGAGAATGAGTTATGATGAATTGGAAGAAATGCATTGAGAAGCTATCAGAAAATGGTTTGGCCAAAAAAGTAGTGTAATAGTGAAAAACTATTTTTGAAAGAGGATGTGAACAGAATACAGAAAGCAAGCTCGGATAGAATTTTTTTGGTGGAAACAAATGTTGAAATAAGAGGAAAGATATATAGAATGAAGTTTTGGGGTGGACTGCAGTACCAAATGTCACACTGAAAACAAACCCTGTCCTGTATTTTTGTGTTAGTACACTATGTGAATTTGTATTTTTCCTGTCTTAATATGTTTAGCTAATAAGAGTTATGTTGTAGAATTTTTCTGATAATATATTACCTTCTTTGTAAAGATGTTTAGACATTATTTATTCTGTTTTGTTTTAATGTTCATGTGTGAAGTTGATGTTTCAAAAGTTATTCTGATCTTTTATGTATTTATTTATGTCATAATTCCTGTAACACTGATGTATATGTTATTTTGATTCTTCTGTAAAGCCTGCATTACCACAAATGTTGTCTGTATTGTTACGTTTTTTAATGATGTATTTTGTACCTTTGTTATTGTATTCTTATGTTACAAAATTGTAATTGACACCAGTCCATCAAATTAAGTAACTTGTAAGTTCCATTTCACTGCACACGTTTCTGTTGGTCATAGTATATGGACAATATGTGAGAAGTAGGGACTGTTAGTGTTTGGACGTGTGTTGATAATTCAGCAAGGGACTGGTTAACAGCATTGCTGGTTCTCAAGGCAATTCAAAAACTTTGTGAGTGCACAAGTGGTGGTTTATGGACTTGCTATATTCTCCGCAAGACTCTTCAATGGTGATTGTGCACCTGCACAGTCACAACAGATGGCTGCTGGCCATCTCTACAAGAACTACAGTGGGACTGCATCTTTGATGACCCACCAGTACCATTATTTCTACAAGGACTGCAGTGGGTCTGCACCTCTGGTGGCCCACCAATACCGTAATCCCTACCAGGACTACAGTGGGTCTACTCTGTGATGACCTACCTACCAATATTCTTCAAAACTTCGAATGACTCTGCTGTGGGTTTGCTCTGTTGTGACCCATTACCTGTCTGCATGTCAAGAGTCAGCATTGTCTTTCTGTTGGAAGGACAACACTACTTCTTCAAGACTGCATGGAAATCCACTACTTCCTTGTACATTAGCTTTTACTGCTCAGACTTTGAGAAAAGAAACAGCAGTTTTACTGTGATGAATGATCAGGACTGTCTTTATGGACTGCATTTGATATCTTTCTCACTGTAATTATGACAAATTTTTTCAAATCTGTATTGGCCAGTGCCCAAAAGAATTTGTAAAATTTTTTGAGGGGAGCATGGGGGCTATGTAAGTAGGCTGTTTAGGTTTTCTTATTGGTAACGCCATGTAGCGCTCTGTATGAAAATCACTGGCTGCACTGTGTGCAGTCTTTGGCTAGTTTGCATTGTTGTCTACCATTGTAGTGTTGGGCAGCTGGATGTTAACAGCGCGTAACGTTGCGCAGTTGAAGGCGAGCCGCCAGCAGTGGTGGATGTGGGGACAGAAATGGCGGAGTTTTGAAATTTGTAAGACTGGATGTCATGAACTGCTATGTATATTATGATTTTTCAACACTATTAAGGTAAATGCATTGTTTGTTCTCTATTAAAATCTTTCATTTGCTAACTATGCCTATCAGTAGTTAGTGCCTTCCGTAGTTTGGATCTTTTATTTAGCTGGCAGTAGTGGCGCTCGCTGTATTGCAGTAGTTCGAGTAACGAAGATTTTTGTGAGGTAAGTGATTTGTGAAAGGTATAGGTTAATGTTAATCAGGGCCACTCTTTTGTAGGGATTATTGAAAGTCAGATTGCGTTGCGCTAAAAATATTGTGTGTCAGTTTAAACACAGTCATGTATAATTTTTCAAAGGGGACGTTTCATAAGAGTAATATTTGTTTCATTGGAACCTCCAGCCATTATCTTCAATGTATTGCATCACAGAGCCCCTTGTTCTCGAGCCAACTCTTATTCTCATAATAGTTCAGTATACCCTATCCTTTAACATACAGTTTGCGTCGATCATCATATGGTTTGTAAGTAGGCTGTTTAGATTTTTATATTGGTAATGCCACGTAGCGCTCTGTATGAAAATCACTGGCTGTGCTGTGTGCAGCCTGTGGCTAGTTTGCATTGTTGTCTGCCATTGTTGTCATGAACTGCTATAGCTGGATGTGAACAGCGCGTAGCGTTGCGCAGTTCGAGGTGAGCCGCCAGCAGTGGTGGATGTGGGGTGAGAGATGGTGGAGTTTTGATAATTTGTCATACTGGATGTCAATTATGAATATTAAGGTAAATACATTGTTTGTTCTCTATTAATATCTTTCATTTGCTAACTATCCCTATCAGTAGATAGTGCCTTCAGTTGTTTGAATCTTTTATTTAGCTGGCAGTAGTGGCGCTCGCTGTATTGCAGTAGTTCGAGTAACGAAGATTTTTGTGAGGTAAGTGATTTCTGAAAGGTATAGTTTAATGTTACTCAGGGCCATTCTTTTGCAGGGATTTTTGATAGTCAGATTGCGTTGCGCTAAAAAACATTGTGTGTCGGGTTAAGCACAGTCTTGTATAAATTGTTCTAAGGGGACGTTTCAAGTAAGTAGGCTGTTTAGATTTTTATATTGGTAATGCCACGTAGCGCTCTGTATGAAAATCACTGGCTGTGCTGTGTGCAGCCTGTGGCTAGTTTGCATTGTTGTCTGCCATTGTTGTCATTAACTGCTATAGCTGGATGTGAATAGCGCGTAGCGTTGCGCAGTTGGAGGTGAGCCGCCAGCAGTGGTGGATGTGGGGTGAGAGATGGCGGAGTTTTGATAATTTGTAATACTGGATGTCAATTATGAATATTAAGGTAAATACATTGTTTGTTCTCTATTAATATCTTTCATTTGCTAACTATCCCTATCAGTAGTTAATGCCTTCAGTAGTTTGAATCTTTTATTTAGCTGGCAGTAGTGGCGCTCGCTGTATTGCTGTAGTTCGAGTAACGAAGATTTTTGTGAGGTAAGTGATTTCCGAAAGGTATAGTTTAATGTTACTCAGGGCCATTCTTTTGCAGGGATTTTTGATAGTCAGATTGCGTTGCGCTAAAATTATTGCGTGTCAGGTTAAGTACAGTCTTGTATAAATTGTTCTAAGGGGACGTTTCAGGTTCAAACGGCTCTGAGCACTATGCGACTTAACTTCTGAGATCATCAGTCGCCTAGAACTTAGAACTAATTAAACCTAACTAACCTAAGGACATCACACACATCCATGCCCGAGGCAGGATTCGAACCTGCGACCGTAGCAGTCCCGCGGTTCCGGACTGCGCGCTTAGAACCACTAGACCACCGCGGCCGGCGATCATCATATGCCTTTAGGTTCTGATGTATAATGAATCTCATTGTAATATTTAATCCGCATATCATGTCGTAGATATATGCAGAATCTCATTTCCTGTTGTTTATTTTGATAAAGTTCTCTTTATCTTCTCTGAGTATATTACAGTTTTTATTAAATTATTGTGAGTGTGCACTCCCTATTTTACCAGCTAGCAGGGTCCGTCATCCTTTCCTTTCGTTACATCTGTGCGCATAATTAATTAGGTGTTACGTAAGGAGGCGGTCGAGTGCATGTCTCTTTCTCATCCAAAATTCGTCAGGTACAAACTCTTTTCCACACCGGCACCTCGCAAAACCAGCGCGCACATAGTGTTAATGCGCTCAGACAAATCAAATGGCATCTAACGAGCTAAGCTGAGTATTGACGTGAACAAATCTGACGATCACAGTGTAAAGGGGGTGGGCTCAGACCTATTGGACCAATTTTGCATAACCGAAAAGGAGGTAAGGGCTCAGTTTTCTTAGAAGACTGTCAGGGAAATGGCCTAAAAGCTGATAGAACGAGTGATAATTGGCTTCTGGACTGCGTAACACATGATTAGCTAGTTCTAAGACATTTAACTCTTTCCTGTTATTAACCATTAACTTAGTATTTCCTCAGTTTCAGGTTGTTATGCGTTCTTTATTGCAGCGTGTTACTTTTCCTACTCAGACATTGCTTTAATTGCATGTTTAGTGATTGTCCAATGCTATTAATCAGTCTCGTCACTCAGCTTTCATTCTTTCATAACAGTGTGACATACAATTTCTTTGACATCGTAGTGATACTCTGTATATCCTTGACCATACACTAACGCCCATGTAGTTATGTGTATACAAATTTGAAGACGTAAGTCTTTAAGCGAGAAATATATACTGAAGTAGAGAAGTCGTTTTTATGTCGTGACCAAAATGTAATAAAAATTATTATTTCTAATACCGATAAATTAGATATACTTGCGTCGATGATACAAAATTGAAAAAAAAATCTCATAAATTGAGTGAAGAGAGAAGCAAGCGATGCTGATACGATTTGAATATCAGAATGAATCTTGGACATTCTTCTCCGATCAATTATGCGTCGAAATTGTTTTTTTTTTACGTTAATGTTAAATATCATGAAATATTTATTATGTTGCTTAACTTTACATTTATCGTTTGATACTACCTAACTGTTCCCTGTAATAGGTTATCTCACGAGCTTCGCCGCAAAGCAATGCATCGAAGTTAGCTTCTGGATTTCGTGAAAATGATTTCCTATGTGTATATGCAGTTAAAACTGAAGGTGTCGGCTGTCACAACAGCACAATTCCATTATTTTCAAATGTTATGCTGTTATTTACTCCGTCATACTGTTACTAGTTATACACACAATCACAGGACATGTCACTACTTTTCCACACCTGACATGTTGCGAACCTTGGCTACAGGCCAACAGGTCGATTCGGTATGCCTATATTTCAGATTGCTGTAATGCGCCCTACTCTATGTCACACTGAAAGCTGTGAAGGACGGTCCGAGTATACGGAATTAATTTTAAAATACGCGACAGGTTTTAAGACATTCGAGCGATTTGATCTGCTACATACGCGATAGTGTCATCGGCATCGTTGAGCGAATATAGGGATTCAGGGCAAAGCACAAGAAATCTTATTTGGTGCGAATAATGACAACTTTCTAAAAATGTGAATAAATTTAAATTAATATGGCGGGGTAGGAAGAAACAATCCTGTAATGTTGTTAATGATACGTTGCTTGAAAAAATATCGGGACGTAACGTCGCGAAACGACATGAAACGGTTATCTGTGGTGAGGCCGTCGTATAACTGTTTCATGAATCTATACAGATAATGTAATGCACTAGTCGTCAAACGTATTAGTTTTTACCGTAACATATCGTCCATTATTAAGTACTATAAATCAAGGACACAAATCAATACATCGTAGTCCCACAAGTACCATATAAAAATATTTATATCGTCCTGTAGCATAACATA
Organism: Schistocerca cancellata; assembly: GCF_023864275.1. Taxonomy (NCBI): domain Eukaryota; kingdom Metazoa; phylum Arthropoda; class Insecta; order Orthoptera; family Acrididae; genus Schistocerca; species Schistocerca cancellata. Next base: position 153,073,143 of record NC_064633.1, read on the forward strand.
CCTTAAGGCACTGTCAAAAGTAATAACCTAGCAACAAACATGCACTGTCTCCCTAAAGCAGCACATGTTGACATATTATACTCTCAACGCACAGTTGGAAACTCGCATCCTTCGGGGTTTTCTCTAAGTAAAACTCCTAGATGCTACAGACCAGCTGGAATAGTAGTTTGGTCGCCACTTCCCAGAATTATTTTAGCAATTCCGAAGGAATATTCCCTATCCCTCCCCTCGTTTGATCTCAAATCTTTAAAAGCTCTGACTCTAATAATTGTTTCCCTATATCTTCCATATCGACTCCCATTTCTTCCTCTATCAATTTAGTAGACAAGTCCCAATCCTCGTACATGCATTCATTGCTCTTACTCACACGTCTGTTCTCTGTCTTGCCTTTAACACTGGAATCACAATTGCATTCTTAATGTTACCACCCTTGTTTTTCATTTCATCCGAGGTTGTTTTGACTTTACAAAATGCTGAATAATCCTTCCGATGACCATTTCCTGTTCGATTTCCTCGCATTTTCCCTGAAGCCATTTCGCATTCACTTCCATGTACTCCCGAACTATTTCATTTCTACGTGACTCGTATTGCTGTATCCCTGTCGTTTCCTGAACATTTTGTAGTTTATTTCTTCGTCGAACAACTGAATTCTTCGTATTTACTTTCCTTGCACGCATATTTCAAAAAAAAGTTGGCTCTGAGCACTATGGGACTTAACATCTATGGTCATCAGTCCCCTAGAACTTAGAACTACTTAAACCTTAACTAACCTAAGGACAGCACACAACACCCAGTCATCACAAGGCAGAGAAAATCCCTGATCCCGCCGGGAATCGAACCCGGAAACCCGGGCGTGGGAAGCGAGAACGCTACCGCACGACACACATATTTGTCTGTCCAACATTTATTATCTTCCTTTTCAGACATGTCCAGTCATTTTCAACTAACTGCAGGCTGTGATGGTAATTATCGCAGTATCTACAGCCATAACTGAGCTTAAAATGCCGCTCATCATTCCTCATTACTTCAGTACCCCATTTCACTCCACACTGACCCTCTCGAACCATTCTCTTTTGTCTTCTCTTCGGCATTACAACATTGTGATGTGAGTCAGTATCTGCTCTTGGGTACCCCTTACAACCCAATATCTGATTTCGAAATCTCTGTCTAACCATCATTCAGCATAAATATTCTCGAGTTTCCAGGCCTTTTCCTGGTATACCTACTCCTCTTGTGATTCTTGAATGGTGTATTCATTATTATTGACTGAAAATCATTGGAGAACACAATTACTCTTTACTACCTGTCATCCCGAATACAGTTAGCCTCATGGGAGATTCCTTGGCCGGCATAAAAGGACGTCATGTACGTCGATCATTAAGGCACTTTTTCGAATGAGTTGACAAACACATTAAAAATCTGTGGGATCTTTAGTGCCTATGCATATTATTCTCAGCCTTCTGTAAAATATTTACAATCTGACGAGAATATGCGCATGAATTTTCCTCAGTACTTGCATATGAACGAGAAATAAATATTTTTATGTTAATATTCCCTATCGATTAAATAAATCACGACCACCGTTCAGCCTAGCCTCGATTGTCCCATGATGTTTTCATCTGTTTTTTTCTCTCTGGGTCGACTAATATCATATCGCACAGTATTAGCCGGTGAGTTAATAAGAGACAGTTATGTGTGACACTCCGAATCTAATTCCGTTCTACTCTTTGAAACACTGTTGGTTGGTTCGCTGAGATTCAGACTACTCTCTCTCCTTTCTTTTATGTTGTTTACAGTTTCGAGTTCCTCACCTTAAGACTTCGTTTATAGCCTCAAAACACTTGCACCTGTCATACACAATTCATACCATATAACGCATGACACTTTTTGGGAAATAAATGTTAATATCAGGTGTTTTTCCTTACAACTAGAGTTCTCCCGCGTCTTAAACATCCTTCATGCTAGGTGTGAGATTTTGCAACGTTTGACGACTTCATCAGTTACGAGTGCCTCGATACACATAAAATTCGCGCCTGCTAATCATGACTAACACAGTTCATTTGTAGGCAGCAATATATCACCCATCTTATGTTCTTATTCTAGAATATGCTTACGATCGTTGTGGGTGCGTGAGAGCAAAGGAACACTTCCACACCTCACAACATTGAACATCTGCATCGGTTGGCCTCTTTAGGAGCGAATGGCAGTAGAGCAGCAACATAAATGGAATGTAGCAGCAATTTAGGAATACTTCGTTAATCTTATAATTTAGCATCCATTCACGAACGTGGCGTTGGTAAATTACAAATTATATTAAACAGAAAACACCTCCTGGTGCTCTGCAAAATTATTTTTATTTGGTCACGTAGCAACTGAAAGTCGCAGACAGAGATACGCTGACGTGTGACTTACACAGAGGATACAAAAGATACGTAAACGATGACATGTAGAGTGATTAAGTAGGAAAATATTGCATTTTTTGTCTCGCAGAAATGATTTAATTATCTAAAAAAGGAAGCGAAGTTTTTTGTGGAGGTGCATACAACAATGGATGAAAAATAATTTTTAGTTTACAGTTTAAATCTATTATTCGTAACTAAAACTTAATTTAGGAGAGGGGAGAAAGGAAGCTGAACTTGACCAATTACTACTAAGCTGGCATTCTGTGCCATATGTTTGTTGGTTTCCAATATCTCGAGTAGAGTCGTTCTACTTTTCTTTACAGAACGGAGTGTAAAACCTCACATTGTACGTTATATGAGTAGCTTTCTGTAAAAAGATGAGCGGCAAATGTTGAATATTTCTTACTTAATCTCCAGCTTCTTCTCTAATCTAATTCACAGAGCTCTGCCATTTTTTCCCCCCAAGCCGGTCTAGTCTTTCCAACTGTCGTTGTGTGCTTCCTCTTCATCTCCTTTACGACTTCGTACTTTCGGTCCATCCCAATAAAAAGTTTTCGTTTCCAGTTTTCCATTTGTTCTTCCTCTGTATTGTTTTTCCTTCAGCTTCCAAATAGTTTTTCCTGTTGATAAATTTCTTTACACTCTCTACAAAGTCAATATTAGGAAGAGACATTGGAAGGTTTGGTACCACAGATAATGACGATGACGTGCTGGGAGTTCTAGCAACCACAACCAGTCCGTCCGATGTCATTTCCAAGGTCCCTGGAAAAGCTACCTGTTTATCTTGTGGTTTTGGAAATGTTTCGGCTGTAGGGCATTGGAAAACTTCCTGTTGTGGCTCATTGGCTTGATGTAGATCATCTTGAAATGTCTCAGCTATAGTTATTTCGTCTAGTGCTAGTGGTGTTTTGCCTCGTGCTTCTCGTCTCTTCTTGAAAGTGCGCAGAAAAACCGGGTTGTTTTGCATTTTTATTAGTACAGTAGTTCCATTGTGATGTCAGAAAAGAGGGGGGAGGATATTTTCTTCCTCCAATGGGTAACTTATTTTGCGGGGATTGTTGGGAACAGGATGGTAATCATCTTACAGACACGAGAAACATCTGAAAACTTTTGCCCGAACTGCTGGTATTGCCACCGTGTATCTGTTTTTTTTTCACGATACTAAACTGAAAGAAAAATGGCGTTAGAAAGTTAGCATTAACATTATGTTTTTAATATAAAGGTTGATATATTTAGGGAATGATGTTTAGTAAAATTAATTACTTACCTCTTTCTTGTCAGCTAATATTTCTTTTCAAGATATTGCTACTCGATGATGCGCCAACATGGGAGAAAATTCCAGCAATAACATTATGTAAATGTAGAAGGCAAAGGAACAGCCATCCGACAACGACAGTCGTCTACAATTTGCCGAAATGGCGACGCTAGTCGTTTCGACCGTTATCAGACCAATACCAGCAACTGTCACAGGGATCTGGACGTACCCGGTTTCACCTGCATAGAAGATTTTATCCTGCTTTCCCCCAGTGCTTCGCTGTGATACATATGCTTACCGGACGGTAGTGACGTGGGACATCGAGAAAGTTCAAACAAAGTCATCTCGTGTTGTACTACCACTAACTAAGGTAAAGAATGTCACGGGTATCATTTTCGACCTGTAGCAACAATCTTAAGGGGATCACACCCTGCCTACGTAACCCATGTTAATGTAGGCAAGTATTTGACCCATTTATGAAAAAACTATTTGATGCAGGACCTTAATATTTTTACTGAATGTTACATGATGCTAATAGAGTCAACTCTACTAAAATCTACTTCATCCATTTTATAGTTTTTAAGAAATACTTTTTTAAATTTATTAATAAAAAATATTAAGTTTTTCTGCAGCAAATATTTTTTTGTGAACTTCCTAATTGGCGAATATTAACGAATGTAGTTCCAGAGGTGGTTTTTTATGTTATGCAGAGTCTCTGAAAATTTCATTCATTTATCTATGATAGTTTCTGATATAATGGGGCATATGTACTGAAAATTTTAGTCTGCGGGAAATTGAATTTAAAGAAAAACTTTTGAAATTTGTTACTTACAGTTAATTAAAACTGACCTGCTGCATATGTTGGCCCTTCTTTGGCCTCTAGAAGGTCTTCCAGCTTCTTTTTCACCTTCCTGGATGTTTGTCTTGCTTTCTTGGCCATATTAGATGCAGACCTGTCTGCATCGGCTCTCCTCATTTTATCGCAATGTTGCAGCCCAGTGATAATATTTTCACCAGGATTAATCCCCAGCTTTTTCAGTACCCAACACTCCTTATTCCACCCATCTCTGCTGCCTGTACTGTGCTTCCCTGCTGCTCCCTCAGGATCCTTCCTTCTGCACCGTATGTTGTTATAATTTCCATTACTGTTTGAATAATACTCTGATTTGTTTCTTTTGATAACGCCCGGTTTAGCGGTTTAATTGCTCCTCTTGCCGGCAGGATCCTGCGTTCCACATCTGCTTCACAGCTTCCCGAGGAATGGATAATCGATCCCAAGTGTTTTGATTCTGCTTTACACCTTTTAATTGTTGGTTGCGGCAGTACTATACCCAAATCTCTTCCGATTACTAGAGATTCTGTTCTGCTCGTATTTATTCTAAGCCCGCTTCGTCCAAATGCTTCCATTAACTTCTTAAGCATACATTTGACATCCTCTGTACGTTGCGCTAGCAGTAGTTGATCAATGGCAAATAACAATAAGTTGATAGTACAATGTTAGGAAGCAATCCCCGTACCTCCGCATGACCGATACCACTGTTCCAACACATAATGCTGATATATTTTAAACAGAGTCAGCGACATTCTGTAGCCCTGTCTAAGTTCTTGCGATGCTTGGAATTTCTCACTCAACTTTTTCCCTACTTTAAGTTTTGCGTACGATTAGAGGTGTATTCTCCGAATTAGGGATATTTGTTGGCTTCTTTACCTAGATACTTCATCGCTTTCCGTAGAGTGCAGAGCCAACGCCTAAATCCAGGAACATTAGGTCTATCTCCTGACCCTTATAATGCGCCTTCTCGCTTATTTATCTAACGCTAAAACATGAGCCATACAAAATCGTCCAACTGTAAGTAAAACCTGCCTGTTCCTCTCGCGTCTTTTCCTTCACCTCATTCTCCAACCTGTTTTGCACTACTGCGCTAAAATGTCTGCTGAAACATGCCATAACGCTAATTCTCCAATAATTATTTGGATACTTCTTGTTTCTTTTTTTATAAATAGTGGATAGGTGTGATACACATCACCGTTTTGGTATTTCCTCTTCTTACACGAACTGGCTGAACAATTCACACAGAAGTCACACAATTTAAGGGGGTCCATACTTCCACAGTTCCGTCACAACTCATCCTGGACAACTTGCCGTTCCACTTCTTGTCTTTTTCAGCATCTCTTTTATTTCTCTCTCTAGTATATGTTCTGTATTAACTAACCTTCATTTGGCACAGACTGAAATATCGTGGAGAAAAAAATATTAAGATAGTCATAATAGATGTACACGGTCACTTGAACAATGTTACATGCATTTTTTTTTCAAAACCCAGTGTCTGAAACTAATTATCAACAACAGCATGGGTGCTACAAAATAAATGCTACAGTGTTGTTCCTGTGAACGAAAAAATAGTTACGTTTCATGTGATATGAGGGCTGTAAATTCATCTAAATATTTAGGGATTACAGTTACAAATAACCAAAATTGGAACGATCACACAGATAATACTGTGGGTAGAGCAAACCAAAGACAGCGATTCATTGGAAGAACACGGTGCAACAGGTCTACCAAGAGACTGCTTACACTACGCTTGTCCGCCCTATTCTGGAGTACTGCTGTGCGGTGTGGGATCCGCATCAGATGGGACTGACGGATGACATCGAAGAAGTACAAACGAGGGCAGCTCGATTTGTATTATCGCGAAATAGAGGGGATAGTGTCACAGACATGATACGTGAATTAGAGTGGCAATCATTAAAACAAAGGATTACTTTTGAATGCATTACGGGAACAGCAGCGATGAATGTCTTGTAAATAATTACTATTAAAAACAGTCTTGATCACGATTTATTTAACAAGGTGACCGGTTTCGACCACTACTGTGGTCATCTTCAGAGCATTGAGTAGGAACCCCTTTCTGTTGGAGAATCACAGAGTTGTGATTCTCCAACAGAAAGGGGTTCCTACTCAATGGTCTGAAGATGACCACAATAGTGGTCGAAACCGGTCACCTTGTTAAATAAATCGTGATCAAGACTGTTTTTAATAGTAATTATTAAAACAAAGGAGCTTTTCGTTGCGATGGGATCCTCTAATGAAATTTCAATCACCAGTTTTCTCCTCCGATTGCGAAAACTTTCTGTTGGCACACACCTACATAGGGAGAAATGATCATCACGATAAAATAAGAGAAATCAGGGCTCGCACGCAAAAATGTAAGTGCTCGTTTTTGCCGCGTGCCGTTCGAGAGTGGAACGGCAGGGAGATAGCATGAAGGTGGTTCATTAAAGCCTCTGCCAGGCACTTTATTGTGAATAGCAGAGTAATCACGTAGATGTAGAGGTGTAGATGTGATATATCTTAAAACACTTCCTTTTGGTACAAAGCACGGAACTATTCTATATTTTTCACATTTCACAAAGCCTATACCTTCTTTTTTAGCTCCCGTATTCTGGCCAGTGACGAAAACTCTAAGATCGTACGTAATTCACTGGATCAGGAGCTGCTGATGCCTTTTTATTCTTATCTTGTTGTCCATCCAGTATTCAAAGGCAGGCTTCCTCCTCCTAGGAAAGATCAGTCCATCTGTTATGTCCAAGGTAAGAATTCGCTGACACAGTTCTGTAATAATTCCTCTTTTTCGTTTACAAGCAGATATCACTGTATAAGAAAACACAGAGTCATGAGATAGGAGAAAATTGCTACTCCGGTAACATACCGGGTGATCAAGAAGTCAGTATAAATTTGAAAACTTAATAAACCACGTAATAATGTAGATAGAGAGGTAAAAATTGACATACATGCTTGGAATGACATAGGGTTTTATTAGAACAAAAAAAAATTCACAAAATTTCCGACAGATGGCGCTGGACAACAAAAGTCAGTAACTGCTACCGTGACGGGTGAGAGGTACGCCGATATGTTACAGATTCGCATGATCCACAGCCTGGTTGATAAACACCTGCTGGAACGTACGTACGATGTATATGCAGGATGGCGCTCCACCCCATATTGCTAGACGCGTGAAAGATCTCTTGTGCGCATCGTTTGGTGATGATCGTGTGCTCAGCCGCACTTTCGTCATGCTTGGCCTCCCAGGTCCCCAGACCTCAGTCCGTGCGATTATTGGCTTTGGGGTTACCTGAAGTCGGAAGTGTATCGTGATCGACTGACATCTCTAGGGATGCTGAAAGATAACATCCGACGCCAATGCATCACCATACCTCCGGGCATGCTTTACAGTGCTGTTCACAACATTATTCCTCGACAGCAGCTATTGATGAGGAATGATGGTGGACACATTGAGCATTTCGTGCAAAGAACACCATCTTTGCTTTATCTTACATTGTTGTGCTAATTATTGCTGTTCTGATCAGATGAAGCGCCATCTGTCGGACATTTTTGAACTTTTGTAGTTTTGGGTTCGAATAAAACCCCATGCCATTCCAAGCATGTGTGTCAGTTTGTACCTCTCTATCTACATTATTCCGTGATTTATTCGGTTTTCAAATTTATACTAACTTTTTGATGACCCAGTACATGAATTTCCACGGTCTGCTATAGTTGCACACTATTCAGAACAGAGACAACAGAATATCGCTGTTACGCCACTGCCCAACCAAAGACGAAACTTTAAACATGTTGCAGAAAACAGTGTGGGACTTTGATGTTGCTTGAGGGCAGCATATGCCAAATAAAGGGCTGTACTGCTTTTGTAGTAGACATCACGTGGCCTCTTTTTTTTTTCTACCGTAACTGGTGAAGTGTTTATTTGTTGCTGTAGACAACAGCGCCCTCGCACAGCTTTTGCTCGAATCGCTCCTTGATCATCACGGTAGAAACCGCGTTTCACCTCTATACACGGTGTGGCTTGGGAATTCTGGGAATTCCAATACTCTGCGCCGGGACAGAGTTTATGGCGTCCGGAGAGGATCGCAAGTGACCGCGCTGTAAGCGACACGGGGCTGCGCGTAGGCGGACAGCGGTGGAGTGAGAGCGTCGGGAGACCAAACAATAGGGACGAGAGTCGAGCTGCTCGGGGGAGGCGGCGTGCTCCGCTTGAGGATGCGTCCCCGCACACGAGCACACACACACACACACACACACACACACACACACACAGAGTCGCGATTGATTCAATCAGCGCGATTAGTTCGCATCAGCGGTCTGCAAACCGGCGACCCTCGGTGCACGCCTGCGCGACGCTTCTGCAAACTCGACCCGCTCGCCACCTGACAGAAGACCGCCTCGCGCTTGCTGGCACACAATACACGCCGGGCTGCGGGGTCGCCCAGCAGCACATCCGATGCGCTGCGCCCAGAAGCTCGTCTCTCCGAAGGCCTCGCTGACGTCTGTTCCGTCTGTCGTGCTCCCCGAATGCACATATGAATGCGGCAGGAGGAGAACCCCTACTGCCGAGTACTCGCTGTTACGAGATAGCTTCCTACCACGCAGTGTACCGTCACCTGGAAAAATTCTATTAAACGTGTGGTGTTCCAAGAACAAAGTCCAACAACGAAAGAGAACGAAAAACAGCATGTTAATCTAAAAACACCGATTGATTACCCATAGTTGTAAATAAATTTGATACTGCAGAAAGCGAAAGAAGGCAGAAATTTAATTAATACTCCTTACGAAAAAGTAAATGTAATCATGTGTTAATCAATTATTCAAAATGACAGTCACAATCGCATTATTTATTTTGCCGCCAACCGGTTTCAACTCGCAATGTGGTCATCTTCAGGGCACTTTGATAGTTACCAACCGTGCACAGGCAGGATGACGAATCCAGCAAGCAACCAAACCAAATGGTGTAAATTTCCCTGAAGATGACCCAACATTAAGTTGGAAGCATTGATTATTTACTGGCTAAACCCGAAGAGATAGGCAGAGCAATTAACTCTGAACAGTTCTGCTTCATAATTGAGTCAGGCTAATTACAGTTTGAATTTAAGTGAGAATAAATTTCAAACCTCTAAAAACAGCTTTCCTCAACGAGATTGAGATGCCAGGTTCCATTAACACCTTACATTAATTTTTATTAAGTCACTGAAAAGCATTTCGTCGTTAAAACCAAGTTAGAAAAGGATGTTACTATTGATTTGTAAATAATAGATTTCACCTATCACTGGTCCTTTTTAAATTTTATTGGCAGATCTATATTTCACCTAGAAACTAGCCATTCTCAATGCTAATAATACAAGAGGTACATAGTTAGATGATGTCATAAAAAATTGCAATTAATGGCTTAACTCATATGGTTTGTATATTACATTCCACTATCACTTTTGATGAATGCATGACGTGTTACTACCAAGTAACACAGCTCGATGAAACTTAGAACGTATACACAAAGAATTACTACAGTATGGTGTAGTACAGCATAGTATAATATAGAAAGCAACTGAAACAAAAACACAGTGAGACGAACAGACTGCCGTTTTCATTTCAGAAATGGTTCAAATGGCTCTGAGCACTATGGGACCTAACTTCTGAGGTCATCAGTCCCCTAGAACTTAGACCTACTTAAACCTAACTGACCTAAGGACGTCACACACATCCATGCCCGAGGCAGGACCGTAGCGGTCGCGCGGTTACAGACTGCAGCGCCTTGAGCCGCTCGGCCACCCTGGCCGGCGCCATTTTCATTCAAAAACAGTAATCACATTGAAGTCAACGAGGCTTATGATGTTCTCCTGGGTATTACAAAAGGCGGGACATGGTTCTTAATAGGGTGTGTGATCACCGCCAACTGCAATGCAGGCTCTGTGCAACAGGCTCCCATGCAGGCCACGAGACTGTCACGGAGTTCTTGTGGCAGGGCGTTGCATTCCTCCACCTGTGCTGGATGATTCTTGGTGCATAAGGACATGATGCAGTGCTTCGCCCCAACGCACCCCGCACGTGATCGATGGCATTGTAGTCGGGGGAACGGAGCAGCCCAGTCCATTCGCCGAAAATCCTCTCATTCCCAAAGCTCCTCCATCTTCGCTGTGCGATGTGGTCGCTCACTGTCATCCATAAAAGCCGGACAAATGCTGAAAGGTCTCTGTTGGATTCCTTTCATGATAATTTCAGAAATATGTTGCCATTTACGGCATAAATTCCTCTTCTAAATTTACTGTGGCGTTTCTGACTATCTTGGAGGAGACTGAGTAGTGGAACGTGTTACTGTTACACATAAACAAGAACGATCTGTCACACTACTACACTTTAAAACACAGTTTATATGTAATTCATGTCACACAGTCTCATACGGAACATACATCCGCTTTCTTTTATATACTGTATATGATAAGATACTGTCATCCCCCTTCCCTTCTGTGTGAGAGGATGAATGAGTAAATGTATTTCTAGTTGCATGCTTGAGGGTAGCAGACAAGCCTGTCTGCTAGAGAACAGTAGGACCAACGTCGGAACAGGTAGCTACGCTTTCTAAAAGCAGAGAGGTTTCTATCCTTAGTACGGTCCTGTCCGTCCCTTGTCATGTTGGTATAGGAAGCTGCCCCTCTGGCCACTTCCGTTTGTATTTGGGAGCCACCCTCAGAAAGGGACCAGGGCAGTCTGTCCGTGGCGAGCGTCTGAAGTGGTAAGATCTCCGGCCAAGCGCGTGTCTGCTAAGTCCGTAGGACAATGGATTTCTTAAGTTCAGCCTAACTGAAAATTTAATCACCTTTATTTCAGGTTTAGTTTTAAAATATCTAATGTTATCTTAAATTGCAACGCAGTGTAATTCGAGTGTGAAGTTCAGAATATATTACGGTAGTTGCTTTGTCACTACTTTGTGAGTAAAGTGGAACCACGTGTTGATCAGTAACTCTAAGTTCATCAATCTTAAATGCAAATGTGCGTGAGATTATAACGTCTCGTCTTGACAATATTTTTCAATATAGCAACTTTTCTTTATGTTCAACCCATGTGGGGTGTACTTTGTGAGACCAGTACCACGTGCTTATACAATTGTTTGACCCATCAGGTTAATAGTAAGACGATAGTAGCCAGTTCGAGGTTTTTCTTTTGTAAATTGCTTTTCGATCTAATTTATTTTAATTATCAAAATTAGTGTGGAATTACACTCTTTGTGTAAACCAACTTGACCACGTGAAGCATGTGGTGTAACCATCAAAGTAGCCCTCAGCTATTCTTTTTGGGAAGATTTCACAGAGAGTTAGTATGAATTTAGAATACCAGTGTGTGGTAATTACATGACGGACAGGATTGTGCTACGAACGTAACTTCTTTGGGTGAAAATTGAATCGGTTAGTTGTGGTTAATTTCCTCTTGCATATGTTTCAACGTTCTTCGTGTGTTATTTTATGAATGCAGTGTTGTATGCAGTCTCCCAATCTTGGCTCCATATTTGATGTTTTCTGTAAGATTACAAACTCACATTTTCCACAATCCTAAATAAGGCACCAGTTTAGTTATGAATCAGATTTGATATGCTGAAATTTCAATGTTCACTGTTAAAATAAGTTTCCAAATATAAACTGATTTATTTCTTTTTATTTAAATTCTCTTTATATATATATATATATATATATATATATATATATATATATATATATATATATATCACCGGTTGTCGTATGACTATTAAAAGATTATAATTAATGTTAGTCTGGTTGGGAATTTGGTAAGCTAGACTGGATACCTGGTGAAACAGTTGCGCAGTAATGCAAGATTAACTTCCCCAGACAGCTCACAGCTTTTAACCCGCTTTTATTGTCTATCAGTTCCGCTTACACCACAAAATAAAGCAGCAACGTTATAATGCGAATAGTATCCGTGCTTGGAGCATACGGTACAACCCTAACAGTGTATACAGCTAGTTCACCTATAGGTTTTGTTGAGTGAGTTTCCGAGTACCAAAATATGTGACCTAATTGACCCTGTCTTCAAATTGCACTGACGTAGAAGCTTAAATGTTTTACACTGCCAAGGGACCGTACACCATACTATCTGATATAAATTTCAACTTGATATAGCTACTCCTTCCTGAGAAAAACGGGTCTTAACAGACGGAGAACAAAGTGATCCTGTATGGGTTCTTTTTTCACCGAGTGAGGTCCGGAACCCTAAAATGAAATCAGTGCCGAATGCACCCCTTGATACGCTCACATGGGGAAGGAGGACAGTCACAATAACGTTTACCGGTTAGTGTATCGTGTTGAAACATTCAAAGATGATTGTTTGGAAAAGTCTGTAACATGATCGTTTTGGGGGGCCAAGGTGTTATGATGTGGGGAGCTACATGGATGCAAAGGTGTACTGACCACCACATCCTTGAACACGGTGCCCTCACTGGCTAACGTTGCAGTGACACAGCACCCTTTTCCCATATGAGTCCTCTCAGGCGTGCATTCGGTCCTGACTTCATTTTTATAGTGAAAATTGTCAGCCGCACCCAATAAAACGGGTACACAGGGGTAATATCGTGTAGGACCGGCGCGACGGCGCCGAGAAGTGGCAAGTAGTGCTGGAGGGCACTGACACCATGAATCCTGCAGGGCTGTTCATAAATCCGTAAGAGTGCGAGAGAGTGGAGATCTCTTCTCAACAGCACGTTGCAAGACATCCCAGATAAACTCAATAATGTTCATGTCTGGGGAATCTGAGGGCCAGCGGAAGTGTTTCAACTCAGAAGAGTGTTCCTGGAGCCACGCTGTAGCAATTCTGGACGTGTGGGGTGTCACATTGCACAGCTGGAATTGCCTAAGTCGGTCGGAATGCACAGTGGACATGAATGGATGCAGGTGATCAGAGAGGATGCTTACGTAGTGTCACCTGTCTAGAAACGTATCTAGACGTATCACCCATATCACTCCAACTGCACACGTCCCACACCATTAAAGAGCCTCCACTAGCTTCAACAGCCCCTTGCTTACATGCAGGGTCCATGGATTTATGAGGTTGTCTCCATACCCGTAAACGTCCATCCGCTCAGTACAATTTGAAATGAGACTCGTCCGACCAGACAACATGTTTCCTCGCCCAGGCGAGGCGTAAAGCTTTGTGCCGTGCAGTCGTCAAGGGTACACGACTGGGCCTGCGGCTCCGAAAGCCCATATCGATGATGTTTCGTTGAATGGTTCGCACACTACTTGTTGATGGCCCAGCACTGAAATCTGCAGCAATTTGCATAAGGATTGCACTTCTGTCATGTCGAACGAGTCTCTTCAGTCGTCGTTGTTCCCGATCTTGCAGCATCTTTCTTCGGCCTCAGCGATGTCGGAGATTTGATGTTTTACCGGATTCCTGATATTGGCGGTACACTCGTGAAATTGTCGTACGGGAACATAGCCACTCCATTTCTACCTTGTAGATGTTGTGTCCCATCGCCCGTGCATCGACTATAACACCACGTTCTGACTCACTTAAATCTTGATAACCAGTCATTGTAGCAGCAGTAACCGACCTAACAACTGCGCCAGACACTTGTCATATATAGGCGTTGCTGACTCAGCGCCGCATTCTGCTTGTTTAAATATCTCTGTATTTGAATACGCATGTCTGTATCAGTGTCTTTGGCGCTTAAGTGTAGAATGTGTGGGACACATCGTGGAGACATATTACAAGACGTCTACATGCACCAACGACCATCAGCTGTTGTCATCAACATCCGAGTTGATGGAGGAATGCAACGCCTTACCACAAGAACTCCTTACCAATCGTGTTGTCAGCGTGAGAGTGTGATGCGCAGGGTATGTATTGCTGTCTGTGATCATCACATACCCTATTAAAGACACTGTCTCACGATCCATAATGGCCAGGGGATCATCATGGTTCAAATGGTTCAAATCGCTCTGAGCACTATGGGACTTAACATCTATGGTCATCAGTCCCCTAGAACTTAGAACTACTTAAACCTAAGTAACCTAAGGACATCACACAACACCCAGTCATCACGAGGCAGAGAAAATCCCAGACCCCGCCGGGAATCGAACCCGGGAACCCGGGCGTGGGAAGCGACAACGCTACCGCACGACCACGAGCTGCGGACAGGTGTCATCATGAATCGTGGTGTCATTGTAATTGTGGTGGTGAACAAACCTGCTATTCTGTTCATCTCATGGCACATTCCTTTCAGTAACGTTTTGTACTTTACTGTAGCAGTTCTTTACATCTATGGTCCAAGTCTTGGCAGAGGTACGTGATACGAAAGTTACTTTCGTTGTTTTCCACACCAGTATAGATCAATGTTCACATGCTGTGACCTGTCTTTCGTAATACACAGTTTGACTTCTTGGCAGCGACTGTAAATGAGTCGTGAGACACTGTCTTGAGGTACTCTCTTTAGGTACAGTCCTGAGGAGTCAACTATCTGCTGACTCGCGCGGTGTCTCCTTACGTACACATTTACTGAATGCAGGTTCTTACACTGCTGCTCTCTATTTCCATTGTTCCGAAGTTTGTTGATAGTTAACTGCATTTCTTCACCTACTTTTATAGCTGTCTAAATGCGTAGTTACACAGTGCGAGAAACAGCAAATTTCTGTTCGTCTCATTGAGTATTTCTTTCAGTTACGCTCTATACTATACTATACTATACTATACCATAGCAGTTCTTTCCATATACGCTCAAAGTTTCATCGAGCAATATTACTTAGCAGTGATGCATCATGCGGAAATTACTTTCGTGCTTAACTTTTGCGCACCACTGTATATACTATTAACTTGTGCGTACCAGTGTGCATATTATTCCGAATTCGTAGGAATCGAAATTTAATTGACCAACTAAAACTAGATGTAGGGAACGGATTAATCGGTAAAACTGAGGACATACAAACCATCCGAGAAATAGCTTAGCAAATTCTCGTTCGAGCGATTCGTTTGTACTGTTTGTCAGTCTGGGACCCATACCAGGTTGGATTAAGACAGGAGAAAGAGAAGATTCAAATCAGAGCAAAGCATTTCATCAGGAGTTTATATGGCAGAGATACAGAAATATGGTCATCAACTCAGGCGAGAAATATACATGGGGTGTGTTGTACAATTTCAAAACATCTAACTTCAACTTTCCAGATATACGTTGCCACAACAGTCAGTCAACGCATTACCAACCCGGAAACACATCTCGCAAAGTGACAAAGAAAGGAAAGCCAGAACACATCTGAAGCTTCCAGACAATTACTGTTGTGGAGCACGATTCGCAGGTGGAACCAAAAAAGGCAGGACGTGACAGTATTACTCCAAGTACCAACCAACGCATGCTATTAGATAGCTTGCGGAGTAATATGTATGTATGTAGAGAAATGAAGATATTTCTACAGGGTGCTTAAATATGCATGCGATCTAGACTGTACAATGCTAAAAATCTACAATTTTTATTCCATAATATGTGTTACAAAGTTCGTAGCTTCACACCAGAGTTTTATAACGGTAGTCTCTTGGTTCCTTTTCCAAGTTGCGTTCAAAATGTTTCTATATCCTGATCATCTTTTCTGTACCTCCTTTAGAATATGGATATCATATTTGAGCATGACTTTAGTTACTAAATTGTTTTCCGAAGTGAGTTCGAGTGTTGCAGAAAATATTGCATAGTTCTAGACCGGTTTATTTCGATTTAGTCTCCTTCTTATTTCTGCCTTTTGCTTTAACATCCTAATTTCAATAACCATTCTACCATCGTCCTACTGATATTTACGTTACTGCAATAATATGTTCTTTATTTTCACATTTAACTGAATGTTTTATTTGAATATCATATAACCGTTAAGTTTATCATATATTTTAATTAATAAATAACATGCTGCATTTAAAGCATAGCAAAACAAAAACAAATTTTCGTTGATGATATTAAACTGTGCCTTGCCTTAGCCTTCTCGTGTGATCGTTTCTTTAACTTTCTGCGCTTTCAGATTTCAGCTGGGCTGTTTTCACCGTTGATACAACTTTCATGTTCGATACTCTGTGTTTTAGGGTAAATGATAGAATCACATTGTATTAAAAATAAACAGTAATACTTGCTGTACAAGTAAAACACGTTTTCATTATTCTTTTTCTGAATTCGTACACAGTTCAGTATATCAGCCATACTGTGTTGATTTCTGATGGAAGCAAGTAACCATGAAATGTAGTATAGTCACAGAATGTCGAGTTCCCTTGTAAACATTCAGACATCACATGTGATGTGTCGTGCCCGCAAAAGTAAAAGGTCAGAAACATTCGCCTATTGTTATGCTGCCCCACCGGACAGAAAAGGTTCTTTCATAAACGTAAATCGTCTGTTTTTACTAACATCGCTATAACCTAACAGAATATATAGAGACATAGAGTGACGGGAAGTTGTTGTTGAGGCCTAAATATATATTCTGATAATAGAAATGCAAAATTTTGTTCGTACCGGTAGTCGGTCATCGGGGCTTATAACGACTAACTCTAGCTCCTTCTTACATCAGGAATTACAAAATTAAGTCAAGGAGAATGTCAGTTCGTCTCTCATGAGAACAGTCTCCTTGCGTTTGGCTGCCATCATGTCACACCGATAACAGGAAGTGTGAAGCATCTGTGAGTAAAAAATGTGTTTGCTCTCGTAATGGAATTTCACATTATGCGTTTCCTCTTTCACACTCCCTCTCTCATGCGACAGCGAGTTACTGCCTACTGTCTGCGTTATATCAGCTGGTGTACACTGTAACTTCATCCATTTATTTCAATATGCAGCTTCAATATTGAGAGCTATAGACCCGAATTAACATATCATTAGATGCTTCTTAGAACGAAGGAGTTGTCATGATTTTAATCACATCTGAAGCGGCTCTGTTGCTGAGGTTATTTTACCAAACTCCAATTTTTCCCGCTTACATCTTCTTTATTTAATTGTAAGCTCTGCTAGCATTTTCACGTGCAGTAATGCGACTCAGATGTACAGGGTGGTTATAATTAAACATTCGCTACCTGTGAGAGATCCCATAACAGATGAGTGATCGTGAAAGAACGAAACTTCGTGGAAACATTCACAGCGGCATATAGAAGAGAAATAACACATAAATCATTGAAATAAACACATTTTAATTTCTTTGTCAGAGGCTAACATTTATTAATTGCGTACCATATTTACGTTCCAGGTTACAAACGTTGCTCCACTTGGAAACCATCTGCATCAACAACAACCTGGAACCGAACAAGAGATGGCTCCAGTACTGCCCGAAAGAACGCTGGACCCTGGAATGTTCCGGTGCCGTGACACAGTTAGTGTGCTCCTTGAAGATCGCACATTGCCTCCAGCATTGGCAGCCACGGCAACGGTAACTTCTTCAACAATTTGTGGTGCAATTGGACGCCAGGCTGTCACAGAAGCAGTTCCCACATCACCAGTTAATTCGAACTTCCGAATCACGTTCCTCAACAGCGGTGCCGAAAGAGGACCTCCTCGTATTCCTCTATGCGTCGATATTCGCGAAGAGTAGCATCAGTGCTGCTATAGTTTTTGTAAACAGCCTCTATGAGTAAAGCCCTGGACACCGTGTCCAGATCCATATTGACTGTCTGCAACTGTAATGAAAACTGATCCTTGTGTTTCAATCATATGTCACCGTACGGCAAGACATGACGTTCACGCTACATTCACACTACTAAGAACAGAAATCCTGTCGCGCACAGACTGAACGTCATTCCTGTAAAGTTATGTACCCATACTAGTTTGCATCCCCTGTGGCTCGTCATTCTATAATCTCAAACATTCAGGAAATATTTTATTTTATTTTATTTTATTTTTTTGCGACAAGGACAATTGATCAAGGACTTTGGACCCATACCAGGACGGTAGAAAAGATGCAAATAATTCCGCGAATGCCTTCTTAAAAAATGCAGAATCCAGAGATATTCTTCAGCTGTACCGGTATGGCTGCCGTAGGGACCGTGATAACAAGACAGGACTTATTGCAGCACGGAAGAGGTAGCTAGCAGCTCAAAAATGGCTCTGAGCACTATGGGACTTAACTTCTAAGGTCATCAGTCCCCTAAAACTCAGAACTACTTAAACCTAACTAACCTTAACGACATCACACACATCCATGCCCGAGGCAGGATTCGATCCTGCGACCGTAGCGGTCGCGCGGCTCCAGACTGTAGCTCCTAGAACCGCTCGGCCATCCCGACCGGCTAGCTAGCAGCCATCCTATCTAACGTCCACATGTGTTTGGAATAGGAAGAAACGCTAAGATATGGTAGTATGCCAAGTACCCTCTGCTGTGCTCTTCGCAGTGGTTTTCAGGATATGTACGTTGATGAGAAGCCTCAAGCGTCCACTATCCGCTGCAGGTATATCGTTGACGACGATGAACGCTGCCGAGACGTACGAATCGTGCGCTTTTCTCGGAATGCGACCTTCACAGCGTATTACCTACTGAGCTGACTACGCAGATTTTGCATCCGAGGGCTTGTACATCCCGCCGTCATGTGCAGGAGGAGTGGAGACGCGACTCTGCGGAGAGCTGCGACGGGAGGGCGTGGGTGGGGCCGCGAGGCGGCGACACCTCCCCCGCGCGACGCCTGTGGCCGGCGGCGCCGTGATGGAGTGCATTCGCCGCCGCCCCGTGCAAACAAGCCCTCGACACGGCGGTACACAGGCGCCGCCGCACCTGGGCCAAGTGCTGGGAAAACACCCGCCGCCACACACCGCACCACTTGCCTCGCCGAGGCCATCGACCGGGCGCCGTCGCCTCGCGGTGTGCCGCGGAGCCAACAGCTGTTTGTTCTGCGGTAACCCGCCTCACGCCGCCGTCTCACCAACGTCTGTGTCGCGCGGCGTCACTTCTCCAAGCTACCGCTCAACTGTTGATTCAGAATTGTGCCCGGCAAAGGAAACATACATTTGTGAAAACTTCACCTCCTCAACAAACCTGCCGTTGGGCAAAGTACCCCCAGACATACTGGGTCTCCCTTAAAACATCACCTTTAAAATTCAAATGTGGCCGAGGATCAGATAAATAAACACTCCTACACCCCAAGGAAATAATTAATTGTAGTAAGTAATTATGAAGTACTATATAAGATCACCGAAGTTAAGCGGCGTGGCCGGCACCCATCCGGGCCGCCATGCGCTGTTGCCATTTTTCCGGGTGCACTCAGCCTCGTGATGCCAATTGAGGAGCTACTCGACCAAACAGTAGCGGCTCCGGTCAAAAAAACCATCGTAAAGACCGGGTGAGCGGCGTGCAGACGCCCCTCCTATTCGCATTCTCAGCTGAGGATAACACGGCGATCGAATGGACCCGATGGGCCACTTGTGGCCTAATGATGGAGTGCTTTTTTTTTATAAGCTCCTTGAAATTATTGTTCAAAAACTCATGACACTGAAATGCATCAGCCGGATTTTATCATTAACTTGTAGTAGTATCTTGTATATGCCATTTACTGGTATAGGCTTGCGTATCCAAATACAGAGAGATGTGAACAGGTAGAATACGGCACTGCGCTCGGCAAAGCCTATATAAGACAACAAGAGTGTGGCGCAGTTGTTACATCGGTTACTGCTGCTAAAATGGCAGATTATCAAGATTTAATTGAGTTTGGATGTTATAGTCGGGATACGAGCGATGATGATGTTTGGTTTGTGGGGCGCTCAACTGCGTGGTTATCAGCGCCCGTACAATTTCCCAACCTTTGCTCAGTCCAATTTCGCCACTGTCCTGGATGATGATGAAATGATGAGGACAACACAAACACCCAGTCATCTCGAGGCAGGGGAAAATCCCTGACCCCGCCGGGAATCGAACCCGGGACCCCGTGCTCGGGAAGCGAGAACGCTACCGCGAGGCCACGAGCGGCGGTCGTGGGGATACGAGCGATGGGACACAGCATCTACGAGGCAGAGAAGCAGTGGGGATTTTCCCGTACGGCCATTTCACGAGTGTAGCGTGAATATCACGAATACTGTTAAACATCAAGTCTCCGACATCGCGGCGGCCGGAAAAAGATAATGAAGAACGGGACCAACGAATCGTTCAATGTGACAGAAGTGCAGCCCTTCCGCAATGTGCTGCAGACTTCATTGCTGGGCCATCAACAAATTTCAGCGTGCGAACCATTCAACGAAACATGATCGACATGGGCTATCGGAGACGAAGGCCCAGTCGTGTACCCTCGATGACTGCACGACTAAAAGATTTGTACCTCGCCTGGGCCCATCAACACCGACATTGGACTGTTGATCGCTGGAAAAATGTTGCCTGGTGGGACTAGTCTCCTTTCAAATTGTATCGAGTAGATGGACATGTACGAGTGTGGAGACAACCTCATGAATCCACGGACCGTGCATGTCAGCAGGGGACTGCTCAATCTGATGGATGCTCTGTAATGGTGTGGGGCGTGTGCAGGGAGTGATATGGGACCCCAAATACGTCTAGTAACGACTCTTGCAGAGGACATGTACGTAAGCATCATGTCTAATCACCTGCATCCATTCATGTCCACTGTGCATACAGATGGACTTGGGCAATTTCAACAGGGCAGTGCGACATCCCACAAGTCCAGAATTGGTACAGATTGGCTCCAGGAACATTCTTCTGAGTTTAAACACTCCCGCTGGCCAGAAAACTCCCAAGACATGAACGTTATTGAGCGTATCTGGAATGTCTCGCAATGTGCTGTTCAGAAGAGATCTCCAACCCCTCGTACTGTTAACAGATTTATGGACAGCCCTGCAGGATTCATGGTGTCTGTCCAGCTCTACTTCAGACGTCGGTCGAGTTTATACCACGTCGTGTTGCGTCGCTTCTGCGTGCTCGCGGGGCCCTACACGATAATCCTTGGATCTTCAGCGTACATCATCAGCATGTTACGTAGAGCTGGGAAGGCTTATGGACAGGATATGTAATGACTTGGATGAGCCACACTATTACAAGATCTCACCTTATCCAGTCACTAACTTTAAGTATGTGATTGTTATTGGATCATTTTTATGTGAGGTCTCGTTTTTGTTTTAGACTGTACTATAATTTGTACAGTACTGTAATACTGTAAGTTATACAATGTTACATTCCCAGCCTTTCGTGACACGGTAACTCTGACCTTCTATGCTTTTCAGTATGTCTTTTTCCGTGTGCGAGATTAGCATGATTGTACTATAAAAAAATACAGTGCTACGTGACGATAGTGGAGGTAAGATTTAGCTTTCTTTACATTATTTGTCACTTTTTAATTTAATGATGTATATACTGATATATTTTCGTAGGTACATCTTCAGCATAATGGGATCTTTGGGCTGTGATGCTAAGTCACTTCGTATTTGTTATTATGATCTCATATCAATAAGACGATTGCTGCACTTCTAAATGCTATGAATGAGTTTTTATTACGTGTTTCATGTCGATTAAAATATTCAATGCTTCATGTTTGAAAACAATGACAAATGAATTGTGATTCTCGTAAGTATATTACAATGTGATTGCTAGGCGCCAGTTTGTGCTGTCTTGACATTTTTCTACAAATTGAAATGTTGTTAAGTACCAGATGATTGCTTACGGCCGAAAAAAGAAATCGTTAATGCAGTTCAGTGTCATGAGTTTTCTGAAACATATATTGATTACTGAAAATTGCCTGAAAAAAAATCCTGGAAATTAATTTATTTCATCGCCGGGAAGGTTCTCATTACATTGCAGTTTAGTTAACAGCGTTAGATGTTATCTATTCAGAGCAAATCCAGATTCAGTTCATTGTCTTGAATGCTCCTGATTTGACTCCTCCTTGCATGTCGTTGAAAATTCAATACTCCCTGCCTACAACTGTAAGACAGTAATTAATGGAGCAGATGCAGATCGCCGCCGGTTGCCTGTAAACTTCTGGAAACATTTGGAACTTCGTGTATAACTTTTGGAAACTGATGCAATGCAGTTTATTTATCTATTGGTTCGACGACGGGACAGCAGATCACTTCAGTCATTCGTTAAGGCACTCCCTAGTGTATCCTAAGACCGTGATACAGATTTGCCAGCAAACATCCCAAACCAAATGTCCCAACGACTTACAGATGCCTTGCACACATTTTCACTCTTGGAAATGCACCATTTATAAAATAAAAATTGTTTAATAAATTTTCAACACTCTAATATATCCTTGAGGAGAATTAAAGTCACTTCTCATCAGTACTTTTACAACATTCGTCATAATAGGAAAGTAAAATAAAATTGCATTTAATTGCGGACAACAGTGAGCTACAATTCCGTTCATGATTTGACGCCTATTCTCGATCGCACACCATAACAGTGTGTGTCGTTTATGTCTAGTGTTTGCTTTAGATTTATGTCACCACAGACCACTAAAAGTCCATAGAGTAAACATATCTCTCTCGCAGGTAGAATGCTGCACATAGCTGCATTTCAAGATTTAATGTTAACAGATGATTCTTGAATTACACAGTATGCGCTAGTAAAATTGTGGGGGCAGGGGTTGTACGGTATAGACAAAGTGCTGATGTCCCCAAGTTTGATGAGTATACAATTGATGCAGGAGGAAACGGAACGCAATTTTCGTTTTGTTGACCGTACATCAGTTGTAGCAGCTCTTGCACTAAGGCAAGGAAGTTCCACATGGGATGGGAAAAATTAGTTTGTAATTTTCCTGAGGCAAGAAACCGCATAAAAAGCAAAATAACATCGGTTACTAGCTGTCATGAAATAAATGTTCAATATGCTGTTTACCGTTTTCTGCCATAACATGAAATCGAGAGACAGCATGTTTCACAGTAGACCGGCGTGTCTTGGGGAGGGAGGGCGGGGGCAGGGGGGAGAGGGCTCATATTCAGAATATGTGTCTCCAGTTCAGTTAAGTTCGTATTTGGAGCTCTGAACACAACATCTTTCAGATAACCTCACAGCCCGAAGTCACACGAACTACGGTCAGGTATACAGGACGAAATAACGGCTGATAATTCTAGCATTTCTGAAGTGCCTCTATAACAGCCGCTCCACTGGCTGAGCAATGTGCAGACAAGCACCATCTAGCATAAAAATGATCCTACCGACACTTCCACGAGTTGAAGGGCTGGAATGACATTGATGCGCAAACTACTCTCAGAGTGAAACTTCCTGGCAGATTAAAACTGTGTGCCCGACCGAGACTCGAACTCGGGACCTTTGCCTCTCGCGGGCAACCAGGAGAGCTTCTGTAAAGTTTGGAAGGTAGGAGACGAGATACTGGCAGAAGTAAAGCTGTGAGGACCGGGCGTGAGTCGTGCTTCGGTAGCTCAGATGGTAGAGCACTTGCCCGCGAGAGGCAAAGGTCCCGAGTTCGAGTCTCGGTCGGGCACACAGTTTTAATCTGCCAGGAAGTTTCATATCAGCGCACACTCCGCTGCAGAGTGAAAATCTCATTCTGGATACTCTCAGAGTGTTTATCAGTGACGGTACAGATTACAGGAGCCGCAGGACTCATCTCCTGGAACAAATACGGCCCTACGATAAACCATGCCGTCAACACTCATGCCTGTCGCCTTTGCAGAATGAAGTGATACTGGTTGATGTCCGTGTGGATTTGTCGTAGCCAATTTTCTGGAATTTTGCGTATTGACATGTCCTTGGAGTTGGAAATGGGCTTCGTCTGTCCACATGGGCATTCATTATCCACTTCTTCGCGAGCAAGAAATTCCGGAGCGATCGTTTGTCTCGCTGGCAGATCAGCAAGAAGCAACTTCTCAACAGGGGAGATTTTCTGTCGATAGCAAAGCAGGGCATTTCGTAGGATTTTATGCACCGTGCTCATAGGTATATCCGACGTTCGGGCAATTCCCTGTGTACTGCATGTTTGCACACCACCGCTGTACTCCTCCTGCAATGCTGTGGCCACATCTTCGACAGAAGTCGCATCAATTGCTTTCCTCCCTCCGCCTCACTGCACTTCAATAGACCTGTCTTTTCGAATTTTGTTATCATTTTCTCCAGATCCTTAACAGGCGTTGGACCAGTGCCTTTTTTCATACCCGTGAATGTCTGCAGCTTCTTCAGGGCTACTGGCGCAAAGTCACAGTCCTTGTAAAGGGTCCTTATCTGCAGAACAGAGATGTTGGGCGTCACGGTCTCAAACGGAGGATCAGCAGTGTGGCGTGCGTCTGTTGGTGTACATGTTCTGACGCTTACAGCGCCAGCTATTGATCAAATTTCGCTTTTTTTTCTCAATGACGTTTCCTCTTGCGCCAATAATATGGTACTCAAATCTGACGTCATTCTGAGCAGTGGTTTTCTTTCTACAGCGTTTTGGAATTAAAACTTTAATTACGGACAACCTGTACATAAAAAGCTGAAAATCTATCGGTTCCGACTTATATTTCCAGAGGTTTTCCTTGGCTCGAAGGTAAATACGAAACTGGTAATCTCTCACCACGAACTCTCATAGTGTTTGGTTGAAAAAACAACCGAGCATCTATTATGAGCCGGATCCCAAAAACCCCCTTATATAGAGCCCCCCGCAGTTCGTTCCGTGGTCCATTTCTTCTCTCGTTGTATGTAAATGATACTTCATCTCTGCTAGCATTCACGGGCAGAAGACTTGCAGGTGTATCTAAATGTCACGCTCTAAGTACAATGCTGATGATGTGTCAGGTATAAATGACGACCCATGTTCAATATCACGAATACATCCATAAGAAGTCAAATGTCATCCTCAAACAACACCGAAAATGGATCACCGAACATTTTTCTAAAGTATTTCCACCGATACATTTTCATGCTATCCGACCGAAGATAAGGCAGTTTCACCAAGGACTCACATCTTACAACGTTTGACGAGTTGCCGTCAAGTGGCCTTACTCTTCAGCTGTCGGCACACGGACCGTGCTGTCGAATGTCAACGTTGAGCGTGCCGACTTCAACGTGCTGCTGAGCGCTCAGGAACGATGCGACTTGTGCAGACGGTACGTGGGCCCCAACGTGGTATACGCGATCACAGCGCACTCCAGCGGCAGTTGCGGAATGTTTCTAGCTCGTAAATCATACTGTTTACTAAACGGGTCGCGTAAAATTCCCACATTAACTCTATCAAAGCGCACATTTCCTCCTTTGCCCATAGGCTAGTCACGTTGTTCTATATGTAATATACACAAATAAAAACTTCAATATCCATGTACATGTTTTAAGACGAAAAAGGAAGTACCATGTCCAATACGTAAGGACACAGCCTTGGAAAAATTCTATTACAAACAGTGCGATACAAATTTGCAATAGTTCTCCACATAACATAAGCATTGTTTCAGCATTCCCACATTTTAGTAAAACCCTAAGGTCATTCTCACTTGATCACTGTTCCTGCCCAGTAGCAGAATTTTGCAACATGTGAATTACGAAATATAAAAGAAAAAGGAACAAAATATCGTTTAACAAGTAGCGCAAGCTGTCCTGTAGATAAATCCAATCGAACAAACTCATTCCTCAAAAAAAGAAAAAAAAAAAGAAAGATGAACTTATATTTACATAACATCAAATACTATAGTATATACTTACATTAAACTAATAATAATGCGTTACAACCTATTACGCGAACGTTAAGAAAAAAAAATTAGACGTGGCGAGATGAGGAGCATTTCATGCATTTTAGTATAACTCGGTAACGATACTCACTACGCTAAATTGACAACAGACCATTTACAGCCAGTTCTAATGTATTACCACTTGCTAAAAGTTTTAATCGTAGCTATGTTACTAATTGAAATTTAACTATAACAAATTGTGCCAAGAAAAATTCGTTTTTGGTGGCTCCTCAGTGTGTCGTTGCCTTCATATAGCATACTCTCATAACACGGAAGTTACAATAACACTTTTGCAAATAATAAGATCTTTCTCATTATTGTTCGCAACGAATCACACAGTTAAAAACGGGTTTTCGAGTAATTCTCAATTTTCTGGTGCTCAGAAACGGCATATTTACGTATAGGCTTGAAATGAATGCCAATACGGCGCCTCACAATTCTGTGGTGAAGGGAGATGGCGTGCATGTGACGTAGATGGTGGTGTGCCATCTCATTGGTCAAAGCTCAGACGCACGCTCAGAATATCTGACCTGCTGGATCAGGGCTTAACAACTGGCCGGTTCTGAGCGCGAGTACTCGCGTCTGCTCAGGCACGTGTTCGCGAGCAGGTGCAAGGTCGTGGAGCAGGGAGGGAGGGGAAATGCGCTCACACGTTTGAATAGGGCCGCAGCGTGCCTATTGAATTCGCGCCGACTGTGTAACGTTTAAAGTACTACGATCAGCTCTAACAGTCACTTCGCTGTTTAAAAATCATGCCAAGTCGCCGTTGTGTAACCCCAACCATGCTTTCGCAGTTCAACCCCCATTGGGAGGAATTGTATCTGTTTACAAAAAAGATGGTGTTGCAAAATGTTTAGTATGTCACAAAACGCTCAATTCTTTTAGGAAATTTAATTTGCAGCGACATTATATGTCGTACCAGGCGAAAGACTACGGAAGTGGAAAATGTGATGGACCAGATCGTGCACAGGACGTTATTAAACTTAAAAGGAAGTTATCCGAAGAAGATCAGGACGACGAAGAAAAATCAACTGAGGCTGCTCTCCGAGTGAGTTACAAAATTGCTTTGCTTTTAGTAAAATCCCTGCGCCCTTTCATTGATGGCTATTTAATAAAAGAATGTTTGGTAGTTGCAGAGGAACATTTATGTTGATCTCAAGTTGAGCAGTTTCAGATTGTGCCATTATCTAATATGACCATTATGCGTCGCATACAGGACATGGCAGACGACGTCCAGAGCCAGCTTGCAAATATCTGTAAAGATTTTATGGCGTATTCTCTAGCTCTGGACGGAAGTGTTGATATCACAGGAACAGCGCAGCTTGCCATATTTATTAGTGGTGTTAATAGAGATCTTCAGGTGAGGGAGGAGCTCCTCGATGTAGTAGCCATGAAGAACACTACAACTGGATGTGATACTTTAAGTAGTGTTGAAGAAAGTGTTGAAAATATAGGATTGTCGTGGAATCCTTTAGTTTCAGTGTCTATAGACGGTGCACCAGCGATGACAGGGAAAAATTCAGGTTTCGTTGCGCTGTTGAAGAAGAAAATGCAAAACCTGACCGTGCCGAATGAAATAAGGGGCGTTCACTGTGTGATCCACCAGGAAAACTTATGTGCAAAGAGTATCACTGTAAAAAATGTGATGAGTGTTGTTGTTCGTACAACCAATTATATAAGGAAGCATGGGCTACAACACAGGCAATTTAAAAGCTTTCTTGAGGATGTAGAAAGCCAGTATGGTAGCCTGCCTTATTACAGCGAGGTCCGCTGGCTTAGTCGTGGCGAATTATTAAATCGATTTTTTTGCCTATTAGATGAGATAAATATGTTCATGGAAATAAATAACATGCGTGTTCCTGAATTGAAAAAGCCTTCATGGAAATGTGATCTCGCGTTCTTAGCAGATTTAACTAGCCATTTGAATGCTTTGAACATTTCACTACATGGTAAAGATCTGTTAATTACTCATTTCATAGCAGCTTTTAAAATGAAATTGACACTTTGTGTGAGTCAGCTGGAAACGGGAAATCTAGCTCATTTTCCTAAATTATCATCCATGCAAGATGATCACAAAGACTGTGAACGTTATTCACATAGTTTAATTGCCCTTAAGGAAGAATTTGATCAATGCTTTCAAGATCTGACAGCACTAGACAGTGATTTTGATCTGTTCTCCTCTCCGTATTCAGCGAGTATTGAAGAGATTCGTCCTGAGCTGCAACTAGAAATTATTGACCTGCAGTGTGACAGAGAATACAGAGACAAATTTCAGAACAAGAAAAACATTTTGGAATTCTACAGACACTTCCCTCCGGATAGATTTCCTCGTTTGCACAAACTGGCGGCTACAATAATATCAATGTTCGGTTCTACGTATGTTTGTGAACAACTGTTCTCTGCAAGGAAATGTAACAAAACGCGCCTGAGAAACGCATTGTCTGATCGAAATAAACTGCTCGCTGCGCCTGCAATGCACAAGAACAATTACTCCGAACATAGACGCAATTGTAAAGGGCAAAAAGTACAAGATAACGGAGAATCCCACACTTCAGTGACACCTTTTATTGTGTAACAGTTCACAAATTAATGCGAATGTAGAGGCATACACTAAGCTAATAATATTATGTGGCACGTGTACATTCTCCTTTATTTGTCGCAGTAATAATTCGCGAGTGATATCCCTGCAGGTAGCCGCGGATTTACATTGACTGGCGGCAGCTGTTGTGTGCCCCACGTGACTCTCCCCACTGTCCGTTCAGGTCCGGTAGTGGGGGTAGCGTGCTCGCGTTGCTCCGTGCTCGCGCCTTGCTGCTCACAGCTTGCTCCGCGAGCACGTATGTCGTGAAGCCCTGTGCTAGTTATTGCCCTTCACGTTTGGGAAGACTCCCGAATGTGCTATTCCACGCTATGACGTCAGAAATTCGGCACGCCCAGCGCTCGACGTACGGATGCACGGTCCGTGTGCGGACGGCTTTACCGATGTTTATGTTGGCGCAGTTGTACGGACCAGAAGGTGTAGCCAGGAAATTTGTACCCGACTTGTCCTACCGCTTTCTTGAAGTAGAAGAAACTTTTGACATCGCACTACATCCGGCTTGGCTGCCAGCGATCCTTCAAGCGAACAGCATAAAGCAAGTGCTACATGATCTGACACAAAACTGATCAATGTCATTGACATTGATGCAGAGGCCAGTGAAAAAAGTCCATAACGCCACAAATATTTGGTATAGCGTATGATCTGTTCCCAACCTGGACACCACAATATCAGTGACCACCAGATGGCAACACGAATTAACGATAATTCGGTGGTCAGTTAGAGGTGGTACTCCGTCACCTCCAAAGGTCCGAGGCATTTTGCTCTGATTATTGCCAGCATCATATTTAAAGTACCAGGGAAGCAGGTTGCTAGCCTTACTTGCCCCGAGTCCCATTGGGTTTTACCCGTAACGGCTGAGGGACTAACCGGTGGATTTGGTAGTCTTTGCCGTATGAGCACAAAGGTGACCACGACTCAGAATATGTCCGAGATGCCCAGCCTTATTCCAAAGTAACTGGTATCCCGACTGTCGGGACCACTTACTTGGCCACTCATACGTTGCCCGTGGTTCATGAACTAGGACATGACTACAGGAACCCACACCATGAACCACCCTTTCGGTGGTTGATGTGGCAAATCTTTTCTCCTCCGGAAACCGTCTATACCGGGAAGAAGACCTGGGACTACCAATTCCATCCGACGTCAGAGCAACAATGATTCTGTTGACCGAATTACACCTGTCACAATGAGGTACCTATAACGACTATGTCCACGATAGCGTTAATCACCTTTTACGATACAGTCTCTTGTACCCACTCATTTTGCTCACATACAACAGATTCCAAGATGAGTAATACTACTACGGAAGGATGTCCATCAGCGCTAAAGGAGACGGGGAATATTGTGTTGTCAGAAGAGAAGCAGTAACAGCATAATGTGTCGGTCATTACAGGTCAGGGACTTCGAAATTGCATATTACCTGAGTAATCTGGCGTCCCTTCCCTCCTTCTTCAATCGTCGGGAGAACGCACGACTCGTAGTAATGTTCGTCCCCGTCAGTATGACGTGGAACAGAACCTGTACCTCTCGCAAAACACAGTTCCTCGCGTAGTTAAGAAATATTCTATTGTTCGTCCGTAACAGTCTCATCAGTTTGTGTTAACTGATCAATTGTTTATCTTTTATCTTATGCCCGGTTAGTTTCGTTGAGCAGTGAAATCTTGGTTCTTAATCCTATCATTACGGTCGTTTTTCACGTCATCCTTAGCGAGGATTAATAATTTCTGTTCGTAATTCCGTTGCTATGCCGTTCCTACGTTAAATTATTAACAACGGTCCAACGTAACTCCAGAGATCCCTTATGTTGAAGTAACGTCCTTGTAACACGCCGTAATGCCGATTTTTATGTTATTCACCTTTCACTGTCTGTAATTCCTGTCTTCACACAGTCACTTACAATGTTTAAAAGACTCAACTACTAGCATGAACATACGTAATATTATTCCTTGAATCATGTAGGCGACACATCTGATTTATCTCTTGACTAATAGTTTATTAATCTTTTTGTTATTAATTGTTTGTCCCTATCACGCACGCGTCATTAGAGATTAACTTCTTATCATGCCAGTAATCGTGACGTTGACAATAACTTTTGATTGAACGGCGTATTGGTTTTTCTTCACGACTACGAATAGTTTTCGTGTCACTGATCCATTACTGTCAAGTTCGCAACTGTTCTTCAGTCCAAAGGTTAAGTCTTGTAAATCTCTGTCACTCAATTAAAATCACCAGCGCGTTGATAACGGTTAAGATTACTTTATTCAGTCGAATGACTGAGTATGGCTTTAGTCTCTCTCTCACGAACTATCGAACTTTTACAATTGAAACGATCTAATAGCGTTTGCTTCCAGAAGACTATCGCAATACTACTCTAGAGCGACTCAAGAGCAATTAACTCAACATTTCCATATCCAAGTTGCATTGTAGGCGCATTGAATTTCCTTTTCGATGAGCCTACAACCCTCTTTCATGGTAAATGTTATCTTTGACCGAATTACCTCCTTGGATTTAACCTTCGTTCATATGAATTTAAATTTATTCTATAGATGGTTAAAACATAATGCATGACAACCCTTTCCTTTTATCTCCTCATTTGTATGTTACTCTCAGTATTTAAGTGTTATAGTGTAAGTAGGCTGTTTAGGTTAATTATGTTGGTAACGCCATGTAGCGCTCTATATGAAAATCACTGACTATGCTGTGTGCAGTCTGTGGCTGGTTTGAATTGCTGGAATTTGCTGTTGTAGCGTAGGGCACTTGGCTGTTAACAGCGCTTAGCGTTGCGCAGTTGGAGGTGAGACGCCAGCAGTGGTGGATGTGGGGAGAGAGATGGCGCAGTTTTGAGAGCGGATGATCTGGATGTGTGTCCATCAGGGACAGTAAATTTGTAAGACCGGATGTCATGAATTGATATGTACAGGGTGTTACAAAAAGGTACGGCCAAACTTTCAGGAAACATTCCTCACACACAAATAAAGAAAACATGTTATGTGGACATGTGTCCGGAAACGCTTAATTTCCATGTTAGAGCTCATTTTAGTTTCGTCAGTATGTACTGTACTTCCTCGATTCACCGCCAGTTGGTCCAATTGAGGGAAGGTAATGTTGACTTCGGTGCTTGTGTTGACATGCGACTCATTGCTCTACAGTACTAACATCAAGCGCATCAGTACGTAGCATCAACAGGTTAGTGTTCATCACGAACGTGGTTTTGCAGTCAGTGCAATGTTTACAAATGCGGAGTTGGCAGATGCCCATTTGATGTATGGATTAGCACGGGGGAATAGCCGTGGCGCGGTACGTTTGTATCGAGACAGATTTCCAGAACGAAGGTGTCCAGACAGGAAGACGTTCGAAGCAATTGATCGGCGTCTTAGGGAGCACGGAACATTCCAGCCTATGACTCAGGACTGGGGATGACCTAGTGACGAGGACACCGGCAATCGACGAGGCAATTCTTCGTGCAGTTGACGATAACCCTAATGTCAGAGTCAGAGAAGTTGCTGCTGTACAAGGTAACGTTGACCACGTCACTGTATGGAGAGTGCTACGGGAGAACCGGTTGTTTCCGTACCATGTACAGCGTGTGCAGGCACTATCAGCAGCTGATTGGCCTCCACGGGTACACTTCTGCAAATGGTTCATCCAACAATGTGCCAATCCTCATTTCAGTGCAAATGTTCTCTTTACGGATGAGGCTTCATTCCAACGTGATCAAATTGTAAATTTTCACAATCAACATGTATGGGCTGACGAGAATCCGCACGCAATTGTGCAATCACGTCATCAACACAGATTTTCTGTGAACGTTTGGGCAGGCATTGTTGGTGATGTCTTGATTGGGCCCCATGTTCTTCTACCTACGCTCAATGGAGCACGTTATCATGATTTCATACGGGATACTCTACCTGTGGTGCTAGAACATGTGCCTTTACAAGTACGACACAACATGTGGTTCATGTACGATGGAGCTCCTGCACATTTCAGTCGAAGTGTTCGTACGCTTCTCAACAACAAATTCAGTGACTGATGGATTGGTAGAGGCGGACCAATTCCATGGCCTCCACGCTCTCCTGACCTCAACCCTCTTGACTTTCATTTATCGGGGCATTTGAAAGCTCTTGTCTACGCAACCCCGGTACCAAATGTAGAGACTCTTCGTGCTCGTATTGTGGACGGCTGTGATACAATACGCCATTCTCCAGGGCTGCATCAGCGCATCAGGCATTGCATGCGACGGAGGGTGGATGCATGTATCCTCGCTGACGGAGGACATTTTGAACATTTCCTGTAACAAAGTGTTTGAAGTCACGCTGGTACGTTCTGTTGCTGTGTGCTTCCATTCCATGATTAATGTGATTTGAAGAGAAGTAATAAAATGAGCTCTAACATGGAAAGTAAGCGTTTCCGGACACATGTCCACATAACATATTTTATTTATTTGTGTGTGAGGAATGCTTCCTGAAAGTTTGGCCGTACCTTTTTGTAACACCCTGTATATATGTATTATGACTTTTGAACACTATTAAGGTAAATACATTGTTTGTTCTCTATCAAAATCTTTCATTTGCTAACTATGCCTATCAGTAGTTAGTGCCTTCAGTAGTTTGAATCTTTTATTCAGCTGGCAGTATTGGCGCACGCTGTATTGCAGTAGTTTGAGTAACGAAGAATTTCGTGAGGTAAGTGATTCATGAAAGGTATAGGTTATTGTTAGTCAGGGCCATTCTTTTGTAGGGATTATTGAAAGTCAGATTGCGTTGCGCTAAAAATATTGTGTGTCGGTTTAAGCACAGTCATCTATAATTTTTCTAAGGGGACGTTTCAATAGTTGTTAAACAAAACATTATAGTGTTATTAATTTTTTTATCGCCAATAGTTGTTGTCACTTTCAAGATAACTCACTTCCCTACTTTAAGTTTTCACAAAGTTTGGTAATTGGGGTTTTCTGTCCTTGTGGCGTTACAGTAACAGATCCCTCATGGATATAGCATCTCTCCTAAAACTGCCCAAGTCGGCTGTTGGTAACGTGATTGTGAAGTGAAATTGTGAAGGAAAACCCACAGCAAAAGAAGACCATACAGACCTCATATACTGACAGACAACGACAGTCAATCATTGCGAAGGGGGGCAAAAAGAGCGACGCCATTGGCCATTGGGTGATTTGGATGGCTGGGAACGAGTTATTTGGAGCGATAAATCATGCTGTACTCTGTGACAATTCGATGAAAGGCTCTGGGTTTGGCGAGGTGCCTGGAGAATGTTACCTGACACCATGTGTAACGCCAAAAGTAAATTACTATGGAGTGGTGTTACGGTATGGGAATATATATCCTGGTGCAGAAAACGCTAATTGTACAGCATACTTTACTATGTGTACTAGACGAACAGTACAGAGAGTATGGTTATTTGTATCATCATGAAAATGCACTCTGCCATAAAGTAACATCTGTGAGCCAATGGTTTGTGGGTAATAACAGTTCTGAGGTATATTGGCCTGCCCAGAGTCTCCTCTTCACCCAGTGGAACACTTTGGGATGTCGAGAATGAGATTTTCACTCTGCAGAGGAGAGTGAGCTGATATGAAACTTCCTGGCAGATTAAAACTGTGTGCCGGTCCGAGATTCGAACTCGGGACCTTTGCCTTTAGCAGGCAAGTGCTCTACCATCTGAGCTACCCAAACACCACTCACGCTCCGTCCTCACACTGGCAGAAGAAAAGCTGTTGGGTCGAGGCGTGAGTCGTGCTTGGGTAGCTCAGATGGTAGAGCACTTGCCCGCGAAAGGCAAAGGTCCCGAGTTCAAATCCCGGTCTGGCACACAGTTTTAATCTGCCAGGAAGTTTCACTCGGGGACGTGTGAGAAAGTCGCCTTCGTTCCGGCCTCCAGAGTCCGACGTCATAACTTTCTCTGGTTTCGGCTCTTGATGAAGAATAGGCTCCCATTTCTCCACAGACACTCAGCCACCTCACTGAAAGTATCGCCAGCAGCGTTAAAGGTGTCATAAGAGTGAAGGGAAGCGAGGTCCCACATTATTAATTTGGTGCATAAGTTCGCATCGTTTTTGTTCTGCATGTAGGTATTCTGGTTCCTATGTGTTTAGTTATAAATTGTCATTTTTATTTGTAGTTCACTGTTGCAATTTGAATTCACATACTGACATTTTGTCATTTGGAGATAGTGAATGGAGCAGTGGACACTAGAAAATGGAGTGCTAAATGGAGAAATGGGAAGATTTCCAACATATTCTTGTATCTGAGTTCAGTACATGGCTGACAGCAGCGGAGGCATCCACAAACACTAGCGCCGTGTATGGGGTTAATGCCACTGGACAGACCACGACAAGTAAGTGTTTTTTGCGTCTTAAGGGGAATCGTTTTGGCATTAGTGACACTCCGCGTTCAGAAATACCTTCAGGGTTTGATGAGGGTTGTTTAAAAGCATTAATCCACAATGCTCCACGTCAGCGTACTCGAGAACTGCCAAAATGTGATGAACTATCTTCATTCCACTACCGTGCGACATATGCGTTACAGTGAGCAACGTGTGTATGGGTATCGCATTCTCGAAGCCAAGATCACAAAAATCAGCTGGTGGCCATACGTGCATTTAAGTCTGTTGTTGTTGTTTTGGTCTTCAGTACTGAGACTGGTTTGATGCAGCTCTCCATGCTACTCTATCCTGTGCAAGCTTCTTCATCTCCCAATACGTACTGCAGCCTACATCCTTCTGAATCTGTTTAGTGTATTCATCTCTTGGTCTCCCTCTACGATTTTTACCCTCCACGCTGCCCTCCAATACTAAATTGGTGATCCCTTGATGCCTCAGAACATGTCCTACCAATCGATCCCTTCTTCTATTCAAGTTGTGCCACAAACTCCTCTTCTCCCCAATCCTATTCAATACTTCCTCATTAGTTATGTGATCTACCCATCTAATCTTCAGCAGTCTTCTGTAGCACCACATTTCGAAAGCTTCTATTTTCTTCTTGTCCAAACTATTTATCGTCCATGTTTCACTTCTATACATGGCTACACTCCATAGAAATACTTTCAGAAACGACTTCCTGACACTTAAATCTATACTTTATGTTAACAAATTTCTCTTCTTCGGAAACGCTTTCCTTGCCATTGCCAGTCTACATTTTATATCCTCTCTACTTCGACCATCATCAGTTATTTTGATCCCCAAATAGCAAAACTCCTTTACTACTTTAAGTGTCTCATTTCCTAATCTAATTCCCTCAGCATCACCAGACTTAATTCGACTACATTCCATCATCCTCGTTTTGCTTTTGTTGATGTTCAACTTATATCCTCCCTTCAAGACACTGCCCATTCCGTTCAACTGCTCTTCCAAGTCCTTTGCTGTCTCTGACAGAATTAAAATCTCATCGGCGAACCTTAAAGTTTTTATTTCTTCTCCATGGATTTTAATGCCTACTCCGAATTTTTCTTTTGTTTCCTTTACTGCTTGCTCAATATACAGATTGAATAACATCTGGGAGAGGCTATACCCCTGTCTCACTCCCTTCCCAACCACTGCTTCCCTTTCATGTCCCTCGACTCTTGTAACTGCCATTTGGTTTCTGTACAAATTGTAAATAGCCTTTCGCGCCCTGTAGTTTACCCCTGCCATCTTCAGAATTTGAAAGAGAGTATTCCAGTCAACATTGTCAAAGCTTTCTCTAAGTCTACAAATGCTAGAAACGTAGGTTTGCCTCTCCTTACTCTTTCTTCTAAGATAAGTCGCAGGGTCAGTATTGCCTCACGTGTTCCCATATTTCTTCGGAATCGAAACTGATCTTCCCCGTGGTCGGCTTCCACCAGTTTTTCCATTCGTCTCTAAAGAATTCGCGTCAGTATTTTGCAGCCGTGACTTATTAAACTGATAGTTCGGTAATTTTCACATCTGTCAACACCTGCTTTCTTTGGGATAGGAATTATTATATTCTTCTTGAAGTCTGAGGGTATTTCAGCTGTCTCATACATTTTGCTCACCAGATGGTAGAGTTTTGTCAGGACTGGCTCTCCCAAGGATGTCAGTAGTATTTAAGTCTGGTCGTCTTCAATTGATTCGTGAACAACGCCGAGCATTCTTATCTGTATCATTACTGGTGGCGACAAAGGGTATCTTTATGCTAACGGAAGGAAAAGAAAGGAAAGGCTGAGCCCAAACAAGCAGCAACTTCACGTACAAAGACCTGCGGGCATCCACAAAAGACAGTGTTATGCATCTGGTGCAAAAGCGACTGTGTGGTGTACTACAAGTTGCTTCTCCGAGGTGTAGCCATCACTGGCGACACTAATTGCCAACAATTGAGACTACTGCACACGTAATTCAGGAATAACGACCAGGAAGACTGCTTGAAGTGATGCTAATCCACCAAAACACCCAACGGCATTCTGCTAGGTGGCAAAAAACGCTATACATTAGTTAGTTTATGAAGTTACACCACACCCACCTTATTTACATCATCTCGCGACCTCACATTTTCACCTTTTCCACTCGCTATTGAACAACCTAGAAGTAACTTTCTTTCCGGATAAAAATGTGCTGCGAACATGGCTTGATGGGTTCTTTGCCTCGAAACCAAGTGATTCCTGCTGTCACGGAACCGTAAACTATCCCAAACATTGGCAGACTGTTGTAAATAGTGAAGAAGAATACATATCTATGACTAAAGCCCCTGTTAGGTGTTGTATTTGTTAGACTTATGGGAAAACGCTACGTGGTTGGGGGCCAAAATGAAAACGTCTGCTATTCTTGTACTATGGTCACTCCCCTTGTTTAACAAACTGGCACTGGGACTTTAATTTATAGGATAACTTATGAGGTAGTTTTTGCTGGAGGGTTCGATTCGTTCATTAAGGGAACACCGTCGCTGGTGTTTTGAAATGCAAAATGTAAGCGTACTTGTCCTACAGATATCGCCGCTTACGGGTTGGACGCAACTCTGATCAGGTAGTGTACATCGCTTTCAAAAACAGTCTTTGCCAGCCATTTTCAGCTAGTGTGTTCCGGCAATCTTTGGTGTAGAATAAGCTAATGTAATTTACGTCCTCTGTTTTCT
The DNA here is from genome assembly GCF_023864275.1 of Schistocerca cancellata. Classification (NCBI taxonomy): domain Eukaryota; kingdom Metazoa; phylum Arthropoda; class Insecta; order Orthoptera; family Acrididae; genus Schistocerca; species Schistocerca cancellata. The sequence continues at coordinate 153,110,926 of NC_064633.1, forward strand.
TTGTTTGACGATATCATTCGCCGAATATTTCAAACTCCTTTAGTGTATCGTTTTCTGTTGGTTCGTGTAAATTTAATAGTATTAAAGTTATTTTGGAGTTGTATGGAGCACACTGGTTCTTACGGTAATTTACGGTGCCGGCGAGCGCTTCTGTGTCGGGAGAAGGACGAATCTGGCTGCAAGCGGCGAGGCGTGCTGTGTGACAGCGTTCCAATTAGTGGAGAGCCTCTCTTACTTGCTCTGCTGCGTGACTCACGAGCGTTTAATTGGCCATGAATAATTAGCCTGGCACAAGGTGCTTATGGAATATTTCATGGTAGACAACCAACGGCACCGGCGGCCAATCGTTAGACGGAGTGCACGAGAAATGAACTTTGACCTAGTCACTGGAATATTTCACAATGGGTTGTCGAGAGAAGTCGAGTGCCACGATATTTCTGCCCAAGGCGTATGGCACTTTGAAATGAGTTGTATTGCTGCTTTTACACAGGCTCGCCCTAAATTAACTTTACAACTTTAGACCTTAGTAACTTTAAAACGATGCTTGGTGAAAAACTGAACCCCACGGGAGAAAGCGTGGTGGGTACACACATCTGTATGCCTTCTTTATTACTATAAAAAAAAGAAAAAAGAAAGGCGGCCGGAGTGGCCGTGCAGTTCTAGGCGCTGCAGTCTGGTACCGCGAGACCGCTACGGTCGCAGGTTTGAATCCTGCCTCGGGCATGGATGTGTGTGATGTCCTTAGGTTAGTTAGGTTTAATTGGTTCTAAGTTCTAGGCGACTGATGACCTCAGAAGTTAAGTCGCGTAGTGCTCAGAGCCAATAAAAAAAAATAGAAAATGAAGACACCTTGCCGATGATAAGCATGCAGGAATATTTACAATATAATTTCTGATGTTAATATAAAATTACTCGTTCCACAATATTACGGTTTATCGTGCAAATGATCCATGTAAAATGAAACTAACTAAACTAAACCAACCGGTTAACAGTGCACAAGGTCTTGCATAAGGGGTGACATCCTTATGCCTCCAATATGAATCTGATTCAGGCATTAAAACTGAAGTACAAACCTCAGAGCGAATAGCTTGCAGCGCACATGTTAGCCAAGACTGCGAATTTTTGCAGTAAGCATTGTGACCTTATCTCACGATGTCCGCCATTTTGTCTCCACGGTCGTAATGCAGTGTTGACCTTCGTTGACGGTGGAGACGTTAGTGGGCTGCCGCGGGTGTGGGCTATTTGAGTCGAGAGTTCGACAGTGTCTTGTTAGTTCTTCATTGGTGGTCCTACTGTCAAGTGACCGAAACTGCCTCAGACTGTAATGAGCGAGTGAACGCCGTCGCTGGTGTTTTGAACGGCAAAATGTAAGCCTACTTGTCCTACAGATATCGCCGCTTACGAGTTGGACACAACTCTGCTGATCGCATTCCGGCAGTCAGTATTACTGTGGAGCACTGGCAGGGAGTGATCTGGGAGCCACTGGATGGAACCTTCCAGCTTGTCATTTCTCGCCACAAGCGTGGTAGGGGGCCAAGATGGTAACGTCTGTTATTTTGTACTATGGTCACTCCCCTGATTTAATGAACTGGCACTGCGAATTAAATTTATAGGATAATTTATGAGGTAGTTTTTGCTGGAGGGTTCAATTCGTTCATTGATTTGGTGCCACGTTGTTACCACAAGTCATTGAAAATGCGCTACACATGGCATTCAGTCCAGAAAAAAAATCAAGAAATTGGTGTGCATTAAAGGGAATATATGTTGCCAAATAGATTTAGTGAACCACTAAAAATGAGCATTAACAGTGCAATAAAATCCTTATAACGAATAACTAACTCAGAAAAAACAAATATTGTCCAGTCCCTCACAATTAATTTTCACCCTGGGAGTTTTATTTCGGTTACTATTAGAGGCAGCTATTTTATGGCGTAACAAGTTCTTGTCTACAATCTGAAGACACGTGAAAAGGCCGAGGATTAACAGGAAGGTAGCAACGGATCAACATCGAACGATACCATTACTAGCAGTGTGTGAATAAGACAACAGATGTTGACAAAGTTACGATCTATAAGTGAGGTGTGTTGAATCAATCAAGACTGTCAGAACAGCTCTCTGCACCCAAGTGTTACTCTCCCACACACGAACAGAGCTCTCCCAACTTCTACTGAACAGCATTCTGCCCCAAAGTGTTCTCCCGCCCTTAAAATCCCTTTCCACTGGTTTTCTCACACTGGCTCTTCCCTTGAATGTCCAGGCAATGGGGCGAGGTGTCACCATCTCATGCCTTCAACTGCCAACTGAATTCCATTAGAAACGTGCTACAATCTTTTCCCACTTTTGGCTGCCTCGTGCTCCTGACCAAGGGAAGTCTTCTCTAGGATGGACAATTTCCCTTTTAGTCACTTTTTCGTAGAGGCTTCTTTGTTGCGTTTGTGCTGCACATCGGTAGTTGCTCTCCATAGGTCGACGTTTCCCATGCCCAAGTGGAGGGCCTGCGGCTTAGAGAAGGATCGAAACAATCTGCTTACAAAACATCTAGCGTAATATTCAAGAATACCTCTTCATCTTATGCCTACCTCAAATCACACGAATGTACAATTACCCGACTATTAATTCACTCTACTCCTACTACAAAACATAAGCACCTGGGACAATACGTTTCTTGTGGGCAAAACAGACTCACCGTGAAATTCAGGCAATATGTGGACCACACGCAATCCCGAGTCCAGCCGTACTGAAATGGTACCAGTAATTTGAACAAGGAAGCGCAGATTCGGGTGATGCTCGTAGGGTAGGAAGGAAGGCAGGAACATCTTGCACATTTTCCACCAGCTGAAAGAATGCCTAGAGGAAAAACATTTTCCAACGATTAGCACGTTCACACAAGAGATCTTTAATGACTCCGTGGTCGAGGAGCGGTTTTGTATCGCCGAGGAATTGATCATTCGTTTCTTACAGAGACTTGGTGACTATGTTGAAAAATTAGGGTCATGTATGTGTGTCATTTTGGTGTGTAATGCAGCATTCAATGAAAACTGCTTCGCGTGCTGTAGTAATACGTAACGTACTTTTTTAAGTCCCCTCGCACATCTCAGAGGTTTAAGTGGCCTAAGAACTGATACTCTTTCAGACTACTCCACATGTCACATTTGAGCAGAAAAATACCTGGTGAGGAATGCGCGAGCTTTCCTCAAAAAATGATAACTAAGACCTATTACGTCGTTTGTACATTCGCCTCAGACGTGGTCAACAAAAGAGGTTTTAGGTATGGATCATTAGTTGCGTTTTCGTCATTCACATCCAGCAACCAATGTTGCAGACTTTTGGAGCCGCATTCAAACAACGAAATAATTTATCACGAACTTAATTAATGCCATACTCCACGTCATACGGATTCTCAAGGTCAGAGATTGCGTACTGATCTCATATCGCAGTAATACACTATGTGACAAAAGTATCCTGTCACCCCCCAAAATATACGTTTTTCATATTAGGTGCATTGTGCTGCCACCTACTCAATATCAGCGACCTCAGTAGTCATTAGGTATCGTGAGAGAGCAGAATGGGGCGCTCCGCGGGATTCACAGACTTCGAAAGTGGTCAGGTGATTGGAGGTCTCTTGTGTCATACGTCTGTAAGCGAGATTTCCACACTTATAAACATCCCTAGGTCCACTGTTTCCGATGTGATAGTGAAGTGGAAACGTGAAGGGACACATACAGCACAAAAGCGTACAGACTGACCTCGCCTGTTGACTGACAGGGACCGCCGCCAGTTAAAGAGGGTCGTAACGTCTAATAGACAGACATCTATCCAGAACATCACACAGGAATTCCAAAATGCATCTGGATCCGCTGCAAGTACTATGACGGTTAGGCGAGAGGTGAGAAAACTGGGATTTCATGGACAAGCAGCTGCTCATAAGCCATACATCACGCCGGTAAGTGCCAAACGACTCCTCACTTGGTGTAAGGAGCGTAAACATTGGACGATTGAGCAGTGGAAAAACGTTGTGTGGAGTGACTAATCACGGTACACAATGTGGCGATCCGATGGCAGATAGTGGGTATGGTGAATCCCCGGCGAACGCCATCTGCCAGTGTGTGTAGTGCCAACAGTAAAATTCGGAGACGGTGGTGTTATGGTCTGGTCGTGTTTTTCATGGAGGGGGATTGCACCCCTTATTGTTTGGCGTGGCACTATCACAGCAGAGGCCTACATTGCTGTTTTAAGCACCTCCTTGATTCCCACTGTTGAAGAGCAATTCGGGGATGGCGATTGCATCTTTCAACACGATCGAGCACATGTTCATAATGCACGACAATAACATCCCTGTAATGGACTGACCGGCACAAAGTCCTGGCCTGAATCCTGTTGAACACCTTTGGGATGCTTTGGAACGCCGACTTCGTACCAGGCCCCTCCGACTGACATCGATACCTCTCCTCAGTGCAGCACTCCATGAAGAATGGGCTGCTATTCCCCAAGAAATCTTCCAGCTAATGTTTTTTTTTATTCCAATCTTTGATCACAATATAAATTCCTTTGACGATGACCGGTTTCAGTCAGTAATAACCATTTTCAGATCTGTTCTACACCATGTCTTAATGTGATAAGGACATGGTGTAGAACAGATCTGAAGATGGTCATTACTGACTGAAACCGGTCACCGTCAGAGGAATTTATATTGTGATCAAAGACTGGAATAAAAAAAATTTGACAGTATTGGATCACTGTTCATATTTGCGACTATGTCGCAGCTGAGCTGGTGAAACCTTCCAGCACCTGACTGAACGTATGCCTGCGAGAGTGGAAGACAGAGATGGGGCCCCTCCACCCCCGCACCAACGTGGTGACCAAACCAAAAGTTCTACTGTCACCTCCGTCAACGTGTTAGTTATTTAGTAAGTGGATCACAGGATGCTGGGCTGTGATGTTATCTGTGTGTCTGGGTAGTTGCGAGAGTGGAAGCTGTCATCAAGGCTAAGGGTGGGCCAATATCATATTGAATTTGAGCATTACCGATGCAGGGCGCCACGGACTTGTAAGTCCGGACACGTTTCATCATATAGTGTATGTGTATCGTAGTATATGCAACTTGTGTCATAACATTTATTTGCAATGTGTACCCATCTTAGGTCCCATATTTTCGCAGTTATAATTGAAAAATCTTCAGGTAATGGTGAGATTACAGCTACGTTTCTTCACTGAAGGTACTTTCTCAGGAACGAGGCTTTCGATACGGCGATGGTATGTATTTCTTTTGCGATATTACTACTGTCACTGTCTTGTCTGCAGTTACTTGTACATTAGGAGAAATATAAAAGAGAATACAAAGGGCTATTAGTTCTGAAAAAACACGTCTTGTAGCAGAGTTTCACTTTTCATTTGTAAATGTGTCTTTCATATTACCAATCCATTACCTAATAACAATGATCAATTCTGTCTTTTTAATAAAAAAAAACATGTAATACTATTTCCTCTCAGTCGCGAATATTTACATCAGATCTTGAATCCGGAATAATTTTATGTAAATGACAAGTGATTAATTTACCGTGACAGTTCAAAATTTGTGCCACATCGACTTTTGATTGACCTAGAAATTCAATATCACTATTATTTCCCTCATATTACGTCGGAACATTAAATCAAAAGGTCTCTCTCTGAGTATTTGTGAGTGGCTATACTGTAAGCATTGTAATAAAAGTAGACATCATTTACCGTGGTATTATTCATGTGTCTGTTCGCTATAAATAGAAATCCACGGCCGAATGCTGCTCTGGCAGAACTTTTCAGATGTCATGATAGATCAATAACATCCAATCATCGGCGCAAGAGAACTGATTTAATTAGTTTCGATCTATATTTGGAAATAGGTCCTAAGCGCTTAGGTAAAATGAGGGAAGTGAAAGTACGATCTAACGACCAGCCCATGGAGAGATTACAAGTGGCAGAGCTTCTCGTCGAAATGACCATAAATAGGAACGGAACAAAGAATGTATCAGATAATCCAAATGAGAATCGAGTAACACTTATTCGGGCAAATGTGTTGGTGAGAAGATGTATGAAAATGTAAATAATATACATAGCAAAATAGCAACAGTAGCAAAAGAATTCCGTTACATTACTGCATGAAAAAAAAGGAGGCCAGTGGTTCCATTTTACCTACAGGTTACAAGATGACTCTCCTAAGGATATGAAGGCAGCCTTCATTTCATCTGTCAGAGACAGATACGGTCCGTTTCGAACATTTAATCTTTTTTGTTTGTGTTCTGAACAATCGGGATGAATAACGTGGTTGGGCCTGTAGTCAGTATCGCTACTCCGAGAATCAGAAGTGGAACATACAACAGTACTAGGACGTTGTTATTAATAGGATTCGAAACGCATTCTGTGAGCAATTTCATCTGGAAATTACGGTTTTAACAGCTCAGCGATTAACTAACTCACTATTTCATGACTTCTAGCTCGGCGTTCACACGTGACATTCTTTATTAACACGACTACGTTTCAACAAGGTAACCACTCATGCAGGACGGTTTATGAGAAATAATAACTACTTAAGGAGGGATTCTTTTTCGAGGTGGGGGGGGGAGGGGAGGTGAGAGGGAGTTTCTTCAGGCTTCTGACATGTCTTCATCTCCTGCGCCAGCTTAATCTGAACAGTCTAGTGCAATAGTAGTTTTTCCTTGATGTCTTAACATATAACCTATTATTTTCGACGTTTTTCGTATGTTCCTCTCCTCAGAACACCGCCTAACGTCTTATCAATCTACCCAATTTTCAACACCGTTCTGTAGCACCTCGTCTCACAGGTTTCGATTTTCCTCTTTTCCGGTTTCCCCGCAGTTCATGAGTCACATACATACAATGCTGTGTTCCAATCATACATTCTCAGAAATTTATTCCTCAATAAGGGCGGATGTTTCACACAAGGAGGAATTTCCTTTTTTCCTTCTTATGCCGGCCTTGATTCTGCCGCCAAGCGCGATTTCGCTTCCAAAATAGCCGAATTCATTCTCTTCCGTTACTCCTCAATTTTGTACACAAGTTAACTTAAAAACTCGCTTCTGCCTGCTTTGTACACAAAAATCTCCCTCACTCTGTTGACCTACAGGCTCGATTGCTGCCATACTTCGCGTATTTTAGATTAACTTGAAAAAATTGTTTATTCTACAGAAGCGTGCAATAAAAATAGTGTGTAAAGTTGGTAACCGGTCGTCTTGGAGAAACCTCTTCAGGGATTTAGCAATACTTTGTACTGGAGTTTGTGGTTAATAATAAAGGTGAATTTAGGATAAAGTAAGGAATTCACAATCGCAAACTAAAAGTAGTAGTGATTTCTGTGTGGGCTATGCCCACGTTTATCCACCTTTTTTTCCTTTTGGGACACACCAAAGCACATTTCAAATTTTCGAAACACCCGACCATGTAATTCTTTTTCCCGTATGCAAAAAAAGCAACATATTTATTACTACCCGTATATTCACGTACGATAATGGGCGATTTCTTGCAAAGTTGGCTACTCCGTGAAATAATTTCGCGATAAATTTTTTATGTTCAAGATATTTTATCTGCAGAAGATAATCTCGCGACACATCTGACACGAATTCGCGACACACCAATGTGTCGCGGCATGGCGGTTGAGAATCACTGGTTTACGCTTTTCACAGACAGATGGTGTACACATTTATTGTTCAAGACAGGTGACGTTTGTGACGACCGCAACACGCCCCTTCCAGCCAGTGAGTTTCAAGAACGGAATTCATGCATATCCTTTACCCAATTGCTGCTGTCACTGAATTTTATTAAAGATAGGACCACCCCCTCAAGGTTGGCTAAAGCTTGCTTCTTTCAGAGAACGGTAACAGTCTCTAGAGTTTATTGTGACCAAGGGAGATGAAATGATACGTTAAACTAATATTTTTGCACTTTCATTTGTCATCTTGTAAAGATCAAAAAATCTGAGCAATTATATTCAGATATAGATCTCAATCTACATTTCTCTTTTATGTAATATGTGAGGGATGCACAAAATTATGCAAACACCGCGAGAAATGCATGCTTGAAAGCAGATGTTGATGCTAGACAAGATTGCAGATTGCACTGTTTGACAACGAACGGCACGTGTCCAGCGTCATCAATACCTTGGGAGTGTCACTCGGGGCCATAAAAGAGTTCAGTGTAGCTGTGAGTGCATTGTGTCGGAGCTCAGTGCATTCCAACGTGCGAAAACTGTTGATGCTCGTATGGTGAACGCTTCCACACCCAAGGGAACTCACGTGTTTGGTGTTTAAGGAGGCATGGTACCTAGGATTTACACTGCACGCAGGGAAAGCGGAATAACATCATTCGCTAAGCCACAATGTGGGCGAAAGTATGTGTCGAATTATCGTGACACACGGTCACTGAAGAGAATTGTGACAGAAACTAAGAGGAAGACAGCTGAAAAAGTCATTGCAGAGCTCAATGTCGCATTGGACAAAAAAAAAAAAAAAAAATGAAAGGAGCTCCATAAGCAGCGAGCTGGAATTCCAGAACCACTCGTCAGTGATACAAAAAACTTGGAGTATGGAGCAAGGGGAGAACGTCATTGTGTCGGCTGAGTCATGTTTCACACTGTTTCCAACTTCTGGCCGAATATACGTCCCTTGAGTGGAACATGGTTGGGGTTCGGTGATGGTCTCGGCGGCCACATTCCATGACCCCCATAGGTACTCTGAAAGGCCGCATCGACGCCAAGGATTTTGTGACCATTTTGGCTGATTGGGACCTTTCTGTGAGCACGAGGATGGACTGTCGCATCTCCCCTGTCAATATTATTTAGCCTTTGTGGTCCACATTGGAGAAGTGGTGCGCTGTCGCTATTCTGTTCCATCATAGTTACCAGTACTCGCCACATTTTTCAGGAAGAATAGCATGATATTACCTTAAAAAACCATAACCTGTATTTATCCATTTAGAGACGACGGTAATCTGTTCTGAATGCCAACGCTTTTCTTACACTGTATTAGGCATGGTAATGTGCTGTGATTTTGTTGTTTCGATATTTTTGTCCACCCCTCCTTTACGGGTATGTCACTTTAAACAATGATGATTGGATGAAAGTTTTCTACTCATCTTGGGAATATTTGGTGCCGGGAGCAACAGGAATTAAGAGCAGGAGCGTTAGACGGATCAGTACTGGACGCCAGATTTATTATTAGACAAAACGTTACTCTGTGCTGCATAATCTAAAAGTATGCAGCTTTCAGTTAGGTTGTTTCTAGTGACTTACGAGCCAGCAGCATGTACACAGTACACCCAAGGCAAACACATACGACCTTTTCCTCCCCTGCCCCCTTGATCTATCACACTTTTCCTTCGTCTAGTACACCTGCTTGGTTACTACTAGCAACAGTGACCTGTCATACATGTCGTACTTAATTAGGATGAGAAACTGAAGTAACGAGTTACAGTTACTTGGTCAGTTTTGTGGAGTGGTGGGGATCTATAGTGCCGAAAAGCCCGACTCCTGACAAACTGTGACACCAAGCGATGTCTTCAGTGGAAGAATTATAACCTCCTTCCACGGAGTCGCGGACACATAATAGAAGAAGTGTTGTATTTCCTTCATTTTAGAAGGAACGGAGGGGGGAGGGAGTTCTTTTCGTTATATGAATTCGATCTAATATCATCGGTGAGAAAAAGTGTCTGTCCATGAGATCTATAGAAATCCAGGGTCACAGTTGTCCACCATAAAAGATATACACTGGGGTAATGTCTTTGTTCAGCTACATTTCTCTGAGGAATTTGAAGCTAGGGAGAACGTCTTATTATTAAGATGTACTGAATATTGAAGAGGATTATGTATGGCAGTCATAAATCGTCGTGGTTCACCTGGCAGGGTTTCGTTTGACCCCTGATAGCACGGCGGGGGAAGGCAACGTGTGAAACGGACGCGTAACGCCGCAGCTCGACGGACAGCTTTCATACCTGACAGCGCACGCATGAATAATTCATCCTCAGTTTGCCGCCACTAAACAAGCCGCATTCAGAAAGGTGCCGGTTAATGAACGCCTCTCAAATTACGCCCATCTGTTGCTCTCATAACATTTGCTTTGCGTCACACGTAATTCACTGCTTCTATACATGATAAAATTATATCATGGTGAGAAAAATCTAAATTGGCCAGGTACTGACAGTGTCCCGTCAGTTTGTCTGATGAAACGATAAACAATTTGTTGAACTTCAGAAAAATATTTATTTTCATTAGCGTGTAGAGCTGTGGCAAGGATAATTCCGTACGTAACCCGGCGAAATTCTTATGAATGTTGCACAACAGGTGCTATTCAGTTTTGCAGTAGTATTTCGTTTGAATCTAGTGCATACAAATCAATCGCTCAGAAGCATGATTGTAGCCTAATTGCAACATATGTTTAAGAAATATTTAGAAATCAGCAGATGTAGCGAAAGCAATTTGGAAAGCAAAAATTTAGGATTTCATGTTCCGTTGATGACGTAGCTATTAATCCACATGTTCGCACTGAATGAGGACTAGTGTTAGGAGAGTAGTAATTAGGGTTGCGAAATTTACTTGTGGCATGCTTCATCAGTATCACTTTCCAAGGTAGTGTAAGTATTTAACTAACAATACTTATTTAGAAGAAAGATGATTAATAGATTAACGAGAAATATGGACAGTCTACCAATTCGATATGACATGTTTGGAGTACTGATCTTTGCTGGAAAACTTCGAAGTCAGCGAGAGGAAGATTAAAATTTGAATTAGCTGGAATTAATTAAATGAAATGTAAAGTATAAAAGAAGGACTCAAACAAAACTAACGCAGTCAAATAATTTTTATATGGTTCACTACTTTTTACCCGTCTGCGAATACCTCAGTAATATCCGGCCTGTGAATTTGTACGATATAGTGTTAATGATTGAAGTTACGTTATGTAATTTAAACACGGTCCACACCATGATGGAGCCACCACCACGTTGAACAGTGCCTTGTTGACAACTAGGGTCCATGCCTTGGTGGGGTATGCGCCACACTCTAAAGCCGTCGGCACAAGGACCGTGCATCCGAACGTTGAGCAATGAGCGTGCCGAGTTTCTGACTTCATAGCGTGGAATTGCACGTTCGGGAGTCTTTCCGAAAGTGCAGAGCAGTATCTGGCATGTCAGATATTGTGAGCGTGCGTCTGAGCGTTGACGAATGAGATGGCACAACGCCACCTACGTCACACGCACGCCGTCTCCCTTCAGTACAGAGTTGTGAGGCGTCATATTGGCATTCATTTCAAGCCTATATGTATATATGCCGTTTCTGAGCACCAGCAAATTGAGAATCACTGGCAAGCCCGTTGTTAGGTGTGTTATTCTTTCCAATAAAATAATGAGAAAGATCACATTCGTGGCAAAAGAATTATTGTAACTTGAGTATTATGAGAGTATGTTATTTGAAGTCAGCGACACACTGAAGATCCACCAAAAACGCATTGTTCTTGGTTCAATTAGTTATAATTAAATTTCAATTAGTAAATAATTACCTACGATTAACGTTTTTAGCACGGATAATACAATATGGCTAAGTTCAAAGACCGTGTTGTTGGTTTAGCGTAATGAGTAGAGTTTCTATTCAGGAATGAGTCTTTGTTGGGGCGGTGGTTTACGTTTTAACACATCCAATTTTTTTTCCTAACATTCGCGTTTTTATTAGGTTCTGATACTTTGTTATTAGTTTAATATAAGTATATGTTATAATATCTGATGTTATGTAAATATAAGCTCATCTTTTTTTGAGGGGTGACTTTGTTCGATTGGCTTAATCTGCAGGACAGCTTGCGCTACTTGTATAAAAATATTTTGCTCCTTTTTTCTTTTACGCTTCGTAAATCACATGTTGCAAATATTCTGCTACTGGGTAGGAGCAATGATCGAGTAAAACTGACCTAAGGGTTTTACTAAAATGTGGGAATGATGAAATAATGTTTATCTTATGCGGAGAAGTATTCCAAATTTGTACTGCACTGTTTGTAATGGAACTTTTATAAGCCTGTGTCCTTACTGACTGGACGTGGTACTTTCCTTTTCGTGGACGATGAAGGAAATGTGCGTTTTGACAGAGCTAACGTGGGAATTTTACTTGTTTCCGTTGAGTAATCAGTGTTATTTACGAACTAGAAACATCCCTCAACCGCCGCTGGAGTGCGTTGCGATCGCGTGTACCACATTGGGGCCCACGTACCGTATGCACAAGTCGCATCGTTCCTGAGCGTTCAGTAGCACGTTGAACTCGACACGCTCAACGTTAACGTTCGACAGCACGGTCCGTGTGCCGACGGCCGTGCGCCGACGGCTTAACCCTGCCATCAGCTCTCACGAAGCAGGCCGCGGTTTCCCAGGTTCCAACCGAGCCCAGAAGAGGCGCTGCAGGCGATGTCACGCAGTTAGCAAAGGCACACGCGACGGTCGTCTGCTGCCATAACCAAATAACGCAATATTTCGCCTCACTGTCCTAACGGATGCGTTCGTCGTACGTCCCACATTGATTTCTCCGGTTCTTGAACACTGTATTGCTTGTCTGACAACTGTAAAGAAACGTCGCTGCCCTCGGTCGTTAAGCGAAGGCCTTTTGCCAGCCTGCTGTCCGAGATGAGGAGTAATGCCTGAAATTTGGTAGTCTCGGCACGCTCTTGACACTGTGGATCACGGAATATTGAATGACCTACAACAATTGCGAAATGGTCTGTCACATGCGCCCAACTCCAAGTACCATTCCGCGTTCAAGGTGTGTTAATTCCCGTCTTGCGCCGACAGTCAAGTGGGAAATATTTTCACAAGAATAAACTGCGGACGAATTACTACCCTCTTATGCCCTGTGTAAGCGATGCTACCGCCGTCTGTGGATGTGCATATTGCTATCCCATGACTTTTGACTCTTCATTGTATATTCGTAATACCATTTCACCTGACGGAGACGACGTATTACGTGAACGTGATGTCAGAACTAAAAGTCGGTGAGCAAACCGCACGGCAGGCGGGACGGCAGCAGGCTGGGGCTCGGCACGTGCGTGTGACCGAGCGGCCGGGAGGCAAAGGTTGCAGTGGGCCGGCCCTGGGGAGGCGCGCTGATCCGGTGTTTACGGGCCGCCTCGGCGCTAGGGCCCCCCTGGGCGCCACTCGCGCGACGTGACCGCGACGCCACGCGACGCCCGCCCCCGCAGCCCCCGACCGCCCGCGCCACCCCCACGCCTGCTGCCCCCGGGGGCCCGCGGCACCGTAATTGCCTCCGGCGCGATTAGGACCTGCGTGTAACTCACGGCCGAGCCGCCGTGACTCGCTGCGGAGCCAGTTCAGTTCCTCTGGCCGCGCAGTCCGGCTGCCTCGTCCCCCCAAGAAGACGCGCCGACCGGTGCCTGCGTCTTTGTAGTCGCACGTTCTCCCGGCTCCTCATCTTGTGCTCCGGTGCAGAAGCACTCGTGCCACCTGCTCTCTCTTCTATTCTCTGACTCTTACGTAAGAAAAAAAACGTAGTTTTCCAAAATGCCTTCGATAATGTGCCACATAATCGACTACAGATAAGGTGACGATCGCACTCAGAATCTTTGGAAATATGTGAGGGTTCGAAGAACATTTGTCGAATATAACATAACACGTAATAACATTCCCGTTAGGTGGCAGGTATGTGGGTACCTCTAATGAAGTTCTGCATCTAAATATTTCTGTGACACAGCACCACCCCTGAGTTACACTAACGAAAAATTAAATGCAACGGAATCAAAACACAAATGACAAAAGTATTTGGCCCTGAGCAGTGAAACTGAAGCTGACAGGGTGAATTCAGTTCTAAGACTACTTCTATCGTTTCTCATACAAATTAATGAAATTAATAAACGTGACTGGAGCGAAATAATGTACCAGACAACATTCAGCGTAACGAGATACTTATTTCAATAAGAAAATTAAATGTGTACTCATGTACGGTTGACAGAGTTGGAAAGAGGGTGGAAAAATAGACTACAACCTCTACTGTACATATCATTAACGTTATCTGACTGTAAGTAAATTGTTTGACGGTGATTGTGAACTGCTTATGGGGAAACTACCTCAATATGGTTAAATCGGTTAGTAACTGCAACTATTGTAAGAACATTCAGCAGTTGGTGAAATTCATATTAAAAATCCCTAACGCTAATACTACGAAATGATAACTGTACACCTGTAGCTGTCTAGAATGTGGTGAGCAGGCCGCGGTGGCCGAGCGGTTCTAGGCGCTTCCATCGGAAGCCGCGCGACTGCTACGGTCGTAGGTTCGAATCCTGCCTCGGGCATGGATGTGTGTGATGTCCTTAGGTTAGTTAGGTTTAAGTAGTTCTAAGTTCTAGGGGACTGATGATCTCAGATGTTAAGTCCCATAGTGCTCAGAGCCATTTGCACCATTTTTGAAGAATGTGGTGACCAGTGCACCTCTGCGTCAGCTCGAACGGTGGACCTTTGTGTTCTTTTCTCATTCAGACCCATCGTCACGCCGTGAGTGTGAATCTAGTCTTCAACACTCCTCTCTCCTTCACGGCCACTGTGCGACTTCTAACCTCGTCTCATTCCAATCAGATTCGCAAAATACTCCACGGCGAGTGTACACCAAAAAGAAAAATCGCCATTCGGAATCGATAGTGCTCTCATGTACCAATCACATATCTGTCTGCGTACTGTACAGCCTGCCTCCACAAGACGGGCAAAATCCGTTCCAACATTCCTATCTCATGGCATGGAACAAGCGTTCACCGGTAAATTTTCTTATGTCACAGCCAGCTCCCCGATCAAAACACTTTCACTCTGCGCACGTGGGAATCAGCGTAGATCGGTGCCTACGTGAACCTAGAGAAATGCAAGAGCTGTCCCGGCGACATAGCGTCGGACAGCCTGCAGTGCCGGCCCATTTCGGGTGCTGAGCGAAATGTTTTTCCACAAGCCTAACAGATACTGATCTCGCACGACGTTCCACAAGGAAACATCATGCCCTGCAGAATCAGCGAAATGCACGCTGCTTAGCCGAGAGCAATTAACGAAGGACTCTGTCTGCCTCTGAGACAGAGCATCGTAGTCCACTACGAGTTCTCCTCCGCCTGTGGCTAGTGGATCCACTGCGGCTCAAGCCATGTCCTCCACCTTGCCTTTCGTTTCGAAAAAGCACCAGCCCAAGCCTCCCTTGGTTCGCCCGATATACCTGCTCCCGTGACCCTCTTTGTTCTCCGAAATGTCCGCCCCAATAGCTGAATGGTCAGCGTGACGGACTGCCGTCCTAAGGGGCCTGGGTTCGATTCCCGACAGGGTCAGGGATTTTTCTCCACTCAGGGATCATCATTTCATCATCATCCGGCGCACAGGTTGACCAATGTGGCGCCGAATGTAATAAGACCAGCACTAAGGTGGCCGGACCTGCCCCGTAAGGGGCCTCCAAGCCAATGACGCCAAACGCTCATTTCCATTTCCATTCTCCGAAATGGGACCAATAGGCGGTCCAGCGGCAGCTGTCACATTCCGACGAAACATACACTCAGTGGTTCAAAATGGCTCTGAGCACTATGGGACTTAACATCTTAGGTCATCAGTCCACTAGAACTTAGAACTACTTAAACCTAACTAACCTAAGGACATCACACACATCCATGCCCGAGGCAGGATTCGAACCTGCGACCGTAGCAGTCCCTCGGTTCCGGACTGCAGCGCCTAGAACCGCACAGCCACCGCGGCCGGCCATACACTCAGAGCCTGAATTCCTTCATACAACTAGCCTTCATTGACTTCAGTATGAGAACCACTGTCAACCCTCTTCAATAAGCATCACTGATAACAGAAATTGCTCACTTGATGCCCTAATTATATGTCTGGCAGACTAAATGCACTACTGGCCATTAAAATTGCTACATCAAGAAGAAATGCAGATGATAAACGGGTATTCATTGGACACATATATTATACTAGAACTGACACGTGATCACATTTTCACACAATTTGGGTGCATAGATCCTGAGAAATCAGTACCCACAACAACCACCTCTGGCCGTAATAACGGCCTTGATACGCCTGAGCATTGAGTCAAACAGAGCTTGGATGGCGTGTACAGGTACAGCTGCCCATGCAGCTTCAACACAATATCACAGTTCATCAAGAGTAGTGACTAGCGTATTGAGACGAGCCAGTTGCTCGGCCACCATTGACCAGACGTTTTCAATTGGTGAGAGACATGGAGAATGTGCTGGCCAGGGCAGCAGTCGAACATTTTCTGTATCCAGAAAGGCCCGTACAGGACCTGCAACATGCTGTCCTGCATTATCGTGCTGAAATGTAGAGTTTCGCAGGGATCGAATGAAGGATAGAGCCACGGGTCGTAACACATCTGAAATGTAACGTCCACTGTTCAAAGTGCCGTCAATGCGAACAAGAGGTGACCGAGACGTGTAACCAGTGGCACCCCATACCATCACGCCGGGTGATACGCCAGTATGGCGATGACGAATACACGCTTCCAATGTGCGTTCACCGCGATGTCGCCAAACACCATCATGATGCTGAAAACAGAATCTGGATTCATCCGAGAAAGTGAAGGTTTGTCATTCATGCACCCAGGTTCGTCGATGAGTACACCTTCGCAGGCGCTCCTGTCAGTGATGCAGCGTCAAGGGTAACCGCAGCCATGGTCTCCGAGCTGGTAGTCCATGCTGCTGCGAACGTCGTCGAACAGTTCGTGCAGATGGTTGTTGTCTTACAAACGTCCCCATCTGTTGATTCAGGGATCGAGACGTGGCTGCACGATCCGTTACAGCCATGCGGATAAGATGCCTGTCATCTCGACTGCTAGTGATACGAACCCTTTGCGGTTGGGAATCTCATCAAGGATTGCCTGGTGGACACGGCGGATTGTATTTTCGCCTCAAATTGTTGCGCGCCGAGTCGAAGATATGGCCTCAGATATGGAGCAGTAATTAATGGAGAGAGCGGCAAAATTCTTTTCTTTTTCTATCGCTCTGGATGAGTCCACGGACGTTGCGCACGTATCTCAGCTCGTCATATTCATTAGGGGTTTCGACGACAATCTGCGTTCACCGAAAAATTTCTCGACCTTGTACCATTAAAAGACACAATCACGGGTTTGAATATTTTTCTAGCCGTGGAAAACGTGTTCAGGTCAATGGGTTTAAAATGGGAACGCCTGACCAGTCTAACAACGCACCTTATTCTTTGTGGGATACGCACTGGGTTCCTGGGTTACGTCAAGTCAAAATTGGCTGAAGTCGGCTGTTCCTGATTCACTGCAATCCATTGTCTGATACATCAGGAGGCAATTTGTACGAAGATTGTCAACATAAAAAATTTTGTGGAGACAGTTGTTCGAACGGTTAGTTATCTTCGCTCGCATGGACTCACACATTGTCAGTTTAAAGAATTTCTGGCTGATATTGAAGCGGATTACCCAGACATCCCCTACCACGCCGAAGTAAGATGGCTTGAGTGGAGAGAAGGTGCTTCATCGGTTTTTCTCCTTGAGGGGCGAAATCATTACCTTTTTAGAAATGAAACTACGTCCAGAAGAATTACTTCTTGATCCTAAGTGGGTGGCGAATTTGGCTTTTTTGAGTGATCTAACTGGTTATTTGAATACTTTGAACACTTCACTCCAAGGTGAAAATCACTCTGTTATTGATTTAGTGCAGACGATTCAAGCATTTCAAAAAAACTTATTTTGTGGGAAAAACACTAGCAGGAGGAGAATTGTGGACACTTAGCTGCATTAGACAGCGTTAAAGAAGATGCATTTTTATGTTCAAATCATTTGCGAATTACAAGAAGAGTTTGAAAACAGATTTTTGGAGATAAGTGAGCTTCAACCGGCATTAGATATATTTGTTCACCCGTTTTCCTTTCGGACAGAGGATGTCTCACAAGTGTTTCAAGTGATGCTGATTGACCTGCAGTGCGATATCCGCCGGAAGGACCGCTTTCTTATGTGTAAAACTTTGGATGACTTTTACAGCTGTTTTCCACGAGAGAAGTATCCTCTTTTGCGCAAGCACACGGCCAAAGTTCTCTCAATGTTTGGTTCCACGTATATTTGTGAGCGCTTTTTCTCCCTTTTAAAGCTTGTTAAGACTAAGAACCGTTCACTACTTAGCGATAAAAATTTGACTAATTCTTTGAGGTTAGCCGTCTCCCGGAATATTATACCAAACCTAGACAAAATCATATCCTCGAAAAAGAAAAACGTGCTAATTTTAATTGTCTTCTTTTACAATGTTGTCTGTAAGGATTAAAGGTATTTATACCTTAATTATATTTTTTCTCGTATGTTTTCAAACTTGGTCAAACAAAATCATTGCGTACAAAACAGCAAACCAAGGATCCGATGTCTAAACTCTGAAAAGGGATACAAAAAAGCTGTAGCATGGAATACAACACAAATATTTACTTGTAACTACTAACAGTAAGAATGAGACTCTATATCCCTCACGTAAAATTACTTCTAAAATAGAATATTTATGATACTATCTAATTTAAGAAATTGATATATCTTACAGAATACGCCTACTGTACATAGGACGAGTGTGCATGTGCAATACTAACAGGATCAAACTGTGGGTCAGAAAACTACTAAGTTGTCCTTCGATTGTTGTATTGGATATTGTCTTCTAAAGCTTTGCGTAGTAATTCTGCCACACGAACACTAATTGTTCCGTAAACAGCAAGTGGTTTGCTTGTTTTACCGCTCATCGACCACTTTTACAGAGCTGCGCTTCACCGGCCACTGTGGCCGAGCGGTTCTAGGTGCTTCAGTCTGGAACCGCGCTGCTGCTACGGTTGCAGGTTCGAATCCTGCCTCGGGCATGGATGTGTGTGATGTCCTTAGGTTAGTTAGGTTTAAGTAGTTCTAAGTCTAAGGGACTGATGACCTCAGATTTTAAGTCCCGTGCCCGCATCTCGTGGTCGTGCGGTAGCGTTCTCGCTTCCCACGCCCGGGTTCCCGGGTTCGATTCCCGGCGGGGTCAGGGATTTTCTCTGCCTCGTGATGGCTGGGTGTTGTGTGCTGACCTTAGGTTAGTTAGGTTTAAGTAGTTCTAAGTTCTAGGGGACTGATGACCATCGATGTTAAGTCCCATAGTCCTCAGAGCCATTTAAGTCCCGTAGCGCTTAGAGCCATTTGAACCATTTTGGAGCTGCACTCCCTCTGTTATTTTGTTTTCGTTGGCTCTGACCGCGGGACAGTCCAGCACAGAGCAGTGCTGTGCGGTCTCACTCGCTCCGCAGCTACCTCTCTCGCTCCTGTGCCGGCACTAGCGACACAGTGTCGCGTACGGGGCGCTGAACTGCGCGGCCGCGCCCGCCGGGCAAAATTCTTGGCTGAGCCTGGCGTAGGTCGCCTAATGTTCTCAATACATACTATATAAACAGTCCATCGGATAGGATCACCAGTGCTATCAGATTGATCCCTGATGAGGCTGTTGTTCTTAGTAAAGTATCGTCATTGGACAATCATACGGAATTGCAGAAAGACTTGGACAAAATTTTTACTTGCAATAATTAATGTCAGTTTTAATTAAATATGTATGTCTGTAACAAGGAGAAACACCACAATTGTATCCGATTACGAAATTAGTGGCTAACATATTTAGCACATCAAATGCTGTAAGTATTTGAGAGTAATACCAATATGAAATTCGAAAATCACGTAAAATTAGTATTAGAGAATGGAAGACTGAGATTTTTTAGGAGTGTACTACGACCATGATCTTCCTCTTGAAATTAAATCGGATGTTAAACGCCTGTTCTACAGTATTTTTGCCTTACGTATAGACCCGGAGAAATTAAATGGGAAACTAAATTTGAAGAATAATGACGTAGCTTTCAGGAAACCCATTTGGTGCGACGATTATGCTGGCACCATACAACATCTCGACTAGGGATTGTGAGAATAGGGTAAGATAGAACAGGGCACTTAACAGAGACTGATATTGGCCTCCCACCGTTTGAGAAAGCAATAGGAAAGAAAATCGATGATAATGGTTCAGTGTACCCTCAGCCAGGCACAGTATAGTGGTTCAAAATGGTTCAAATGGCGCTGAACACTATGGGACTCAACATCTTAGGTCATAAGTCCCCTAGAACTGAGAACTACTTAAACCTAACTAACCTAAGGACATCACACACACCCATGCCCGAGGCAGGATTCGAACATGCGACCGTAGCAGTCCCGCGGTTCCGGACTGCAGCGCCATAACCGCACGGCCACCGCGGCCGGCACAGTATAGTGGCTCGCAGAGTACACATGTAGAGGTACAAGTACAAACACAGTTCTGCTGACAAAAGTGAGTGTAATATTGTAGTAAGAGATAGCAGTTATGCTCTGTCAGTAATGACTGGTAGCATCCTATTACTTCAGCTGTACTTCACACTTATAGCAAACCGTTTCGAGAGACAATACCTTCATAGCCAGGTTGTCGATTCTCTGCTCATATGATTTAAAATACTGCGACAAAGTACTTGAAATAACAGACGACCAAACGACGCTTTTAAGACCTTTTTCCACTTCTTTCAATGTAGACCAACAGGTGAAGCATTCAGTACTTTTTCTGTCTAGCAGATACAAGTACTCATCGTAAATGTCACCAGAGGACCGCGCACAAATTGAAGGATCTGACAGAGGAATCAAAATACAATAATCTTCGGATAGGATCTTGAGCCAGCGAAAGTATTGGATTGGCAGGAATTACAGGTACAGTCACTGCACACTTGCCTTAGGTTCAGCAAAGACAACTGCACCCCAGGCTCTGGATCTGGAGGGGAGGTCCAATTGCATAGTCATCTCACTCCACGCATCTGACAGCTCATGATTTTTATAAAACATTATATACTTATTTATTTATTTTAGGCATAGTATCAGAAGACTCGTGTACATGACACCAGTTCGCAACGAAGAAAGATTTTTCGCAAGAATACTTGCATCATCTAATGAGATGCGACAGCTGGGGTACTCTGAAGAATGCGCCAGAATTTTCGACGAAGATGTTGTACGTGTGTTGAATATAACGGTAGCCATTTTGAACTCATTCTGTTGTGCACAACACTGTTGAGTAAAAAATGCATTATCTTTGCTTTGAGGTGCGTATGTATCGTTTGAGCTTGTTATTCCTGACTTTCCAGAGTTTTCACCGGCTCAGGATTACTTCTGAGGCGTTACATCGTCTTCCAAAGTTGTTGTGCATCGACTCTCTATAAAATGTTCAAATGTGTGTGATTTCCCAAGGGACCAAACTGCTAAGGTCAGCGGTCCCTAAACTTACACATTACTTAAACTAACTTATGCTAAGAACAACACACACACCCATGCCCGAGGGAGGACTCGAACCTCCTACGAGAGGGGCCGCGCAGTCCGTGACATCTCGCCTCAAAGCGCGCGGCCACACGGCGATTCGACTCCTCCATCAACCCGTCCACTCCGAGCGCAACCATTGGAACCATGCTGTATGTTCGGATTTCAGGGAAGAGTAGGTAGCCCCTGGAGTAACAATGTGATTCACTAAGTAGGTAAGCATACACGATGATATCTTTGACATAGTAGCTTGCTAGCTCACAACTACGTGACGAGACCAAGACAAGCATCCACTCGATACTCTTATAGCGCATTGTTCATGAAGATGACACGGCCAGCTGCAAAGGACAGAAGTGGATGATTCTAATGTACGACGATAGGACTCATAAGCCAGTGAGTTTTATCTAAATTTATGAACAGCACTAAAGTGTTATTGAGATTTTAGCGTTTCAATTGTAAGATGGCAAGAAGTATTCCCCTTACATGAAATCATTAAAGATCACCTAACTCACGTTGAGCGAACAGTAGGGCTGAACAAAATGACTGACAAAGCACAATGCATCTTGTAGAGGGTATAGTATGGACATAGTGGAATAAATAATGTCAGGTGATGGTTTTAAAGTAATTCACACGACATGAAAATTTTGTGGAAAAGAGTCGATTTACTGGACGCTAGTTTACACCAGGGAAGCATTTAGAGTTGACCGTGGCCAGCCGGGGGAGCGGCTAAGGGAAGCGACAATAGGCAGTTTAGGGCGGCTCAAGCTCTGAGAAAGCGGTAACGGTGCGCGGCCTCCAGCCGCCTTAAGATGAGTGACAGTGAGTGGGTGGTTGACCCCGACTCCATGCTGCTGTACCGGGAAACAGACGGAGAACTTTACGCATGTTGGTAAATGTTCGTCATCCCGTTTTCTGTGAAACATGCAAGAAAGCTGCGCAAAGCTACGGTGGAGCGGTGAACATAGGTCAAAATATGCGTGTTCGTGACTATAGCAACTTCATGGTGAATTCACGGTCCACAGAGCCTGAAGTAAATCAGGTGAAGAGCGACAGCATGAAATACGCCGGCCTCCAATGGGAACGTAGGACCAAGGAATTTGAAGTACTCTCCTGGGAGTCAGAATTGCGGAAAAATTGGTGTTTGTGCAGACACTAACCTTGATGGGTGGCCTGGGGGGAGCTAAATAGAGGAAGTTGAGAGGAAGGGAAATTTTGTGGGAATTTGTTCACTTCCCAGAGCAGGCATTGGTCGGCGCTGGGAAGCGACGCATAATTAACGCGACTTGCGCTGCAATTGCCGTAAGTGATTTTGCTGGGGGGGGGAAACCGAGGCGAAGAGTGGACTGTGAGAAGTCTCCGTGGAGGTCTTCCGTTCCCAGCTTGCCTAGAGTGCGGACATGGCGTTCTTTACTCAGCTTGCCTGAGAAAGAGTGAGCATCTCTACAGTTTAGGACTTACCAAATGGAACGATTCAGATTGGAGATAGAAAATTTTGGTTCAGCTATGTACTGAGCAAGATAGCTAGGAGTGAATAGACGAGCGCAGCCTTGCAGCACCACGAGGTCGGCCGACGTCCACACAACGACGCCGCTCCGCCACGCTGTATTCGGTGATATTGCACCCGCTCCAACCACTGATTAATTTGTTGGATCACGACGGCAAAGTTTCCACGAGGGTTTCATGGGCCGTGTACTGTAGAATTCTTCTCACACTTCGCATTACGCCTGGGTCAGTCGATAGGATTTAATTTTGAGTTATCGAGCTTTACTCCACGCAAACGCAATTTATTACTACTCCCTGATAGGAGAGTCATGTAATGTGATGATTGAAGGTCGTGAGTTAAAATAAATTTGTGATAATCGACTGCATCTGTTTTCAAACAAGTAGTTGAAATCCCAAGTCACTTCCTCAATTAATTTTAACTTCAACATTTGCATCTGGTGTTCAATAGCTGCATATAACATCAATGTGCACCCCTTTTTAATTAAAAGTGATCAATTCTGAATCAATTAATGACAACACTGTCACCGCAGTTCAATCAGGAGTCACAGGGCCTTATTACTTTCTTTGCGTTATCCGATATTGCGGCAGTTTTGCACTCTCCGTTGATCTGTTAGTCAATTAGCTGGGGTGGACACACGCCAAAACCAGATAAGTGACGGGTGGGGTGTTACACTATCACATGCACCGTCAACATGCTGAATATGAGAGCATTGCTATCGGAAAGTGTTATACAAAATGGTTCAAATGGCTCTGAGCACTGTGGGACTTAACTTCTGAGGTCATCAGTCTCCTAGAACTTACAACTACTTAAACCTAACTAACCTAAGGACATCACACACATCCATGCCCGAGGTAGGATTCGAACCCGCGACCGTAGCGGTCGCGCGGTTCCATACTGTAGCGCCCAGAACCGCTGGGCCACTCCAGCCGGCAGAGTGTTATACAGGGTAAGCCCAGTTGACGTGGTCGAATACTACCGAGTATTAATGGTAAAAGCGAAATTTGAAGTACACCAAAAGGTATCCAACAACACTTTAATATTACCACCAATAAACAAGCCAGAGCAGTATTCCATTTACACTGGAGGAGGTTTAGCATCGTCAAGTATAAATTTAAACACAAAATTATAACAGGTGTTATTAAGAGCTTAATAGAATTTTCCTATTTGGTCTAGCAGTAGTACGTTACGTACCAGAGACGCCTATTAAGTTTATAAAAACAACCACTAGATGGCACTATTCAGGTGTAATACGGCGTACTGTGTCACAGTATTCGCCTATACTATATGCGTGGTGTCTCTTCTTCTTCCCTCCCCCCCTCCCCCCACCCACACACACACACACACGAAAAAGTTTTCTCCACCTCGCTTCCGAGAGTTCCGAATCCTGCACAGAAAATTGGAATAGAGATCAACATAAACATCATTTCTGCCCTTTTTATTCCTCATGAAACCACACATTGCATGCTGTACCACCATACAGCGAGACCTTGACAGGTGGTGGTCCAAATTGCTGCACACACCGGTATCTATAACACCCAGCAGCACGTCCTCTTGCATTATTGCATGCCTGTATTCATCGTAGCGTACTATCCACAAGTTTATCAATGCACTGTTGGTCCAGATTGCCCCACTCCTCAACGGCGATTCTACATAGATCCCTCAGAGTGGTTCGTGGGTCACGTCGTCCATAAACAGCCCTTTTAAATCTGTCCCAGGTATATTCGATAGGGTTCATACCTGGAGAACATGCTGGCCACTATAGTCGAGCGATGTCGTTATCCTGAAAGAAGTCCACGAAGACGATTGCCTCGCCAATATGCTGCCGACATGGTTGCACTATCGGTCGGAGGATGGCATTCACGCATCGTACAGCCGTTACGGCGCCTTCCATGTCCACCAGCGGTGTACGCCCGCCCCACATAATGCCACCCCAGCACAACAGGGATCCTCCTCCTTGCTGCACTCGCTGGACAGTGTGTCTAAGGCGTTCAGGTTTGCCTGCAAACACGTCTCCGACGTCTGGTGGAAGGCATATGCGACACTCATCGGTGAAGAGAATGTGATGCCAGGCCTGAGCGGCCCATTAGGCATGTTTTTGGGCTTATCTGTATCGCGCTGCATGGTGTCGTGTTTGCGAAGATGGACCTCGCCATGGACCTTGGGAGCGAAGCTGCGCATCATGCAGTCTACTGTGCACAGTTTTAGCCGTAACACGACGTCCTGTGGCTGCACGGAAAGCATTATTCAACATGGTGGCATTTCGGTCAGGGTTCCTCCGATCCATAATCCGTAGGTAGCGGTCATCCACTGCAGTAGTAGCTCTTGGGCGGCCTGAGCGAGGCATGTCATCGACAGTTCCTGTCTCTCTGCTCCATGTCCGAACAATAACACATTGGTTCACTCCGAGGCGCCTGGACACTTCCCTTGTTGAGAGCCCTTCCTGGTACAAAGCAACAATCCGGACGCTATCGAAACGTGGTATTCACCGTATATGCATGGTTGAACTACAGACAACACGAACCATGTAGCTCCTTCCTGGTGGAATGACGGGAACTGATCGGCTGACGGACCCGCTCCGTCTAATAGGTATGCTCATGCGTGGTTGTTTACATCTTTGGCCGGGTTTAGTGGTTGGTTGGTTTGTGGGATTGAAGGGACCGGACTGCTACGGCCATCAGTCCCGGGTTTAGTGACATCTCTGAACAGCCAAAGGGACTGTTCCTTTGATGCAATTTTCACAGTGAATGTCTATCTGCAGGAGTTCTGGGGACTGGGGTGATGCAAAACATTTTTTGATATATATAATGTTTTGCATCACCCCAGTCCCCAGAACTCCTGAAGGCAGACGTTGACTGTGGATATTGTGTTAGAGGAACGGTCCATTTATCGTGACCGGTCCAAATATCTCACGAAATAAGCGTCAAATGGAAAAACAACAGAGAACGAAACTTCTCTAGCTTGAAGGGGGAAACTAGATGGCACTATGGTTGGCCCGCTAGATGGCGCTGCCATAGTTCAAACGGATATCAACTGCGTTTTTTAAAATAGGAACCCCCATTATTTATTACATATTCGTGTAGTACATAAAGAAATATGAATGTTTTAGTTGGATGACTTTTTTCGCTTTGTGATAGATGGCGCTGTAATAGTCACAGACGTATAAGTACGTGGTATCACGTAACATTCCGCCAGTGCGGACGATATTTGTTAAAATGGACCGTTTACCAAATGCCGAAAAGGTCGATATCGTGTTGATGTATGGCTATTGTTGTGCGAGCACCGTCCGCGTGCTTAGCTGAGTGGTAACGTGCTATTTTCTTATTTAAGCGGGCCCGGGTTCGATTCCCCGCCAGACTGGACATTTTCTGTACTCGGGGACTAGGTGTTGTGTTGTCCTCATCATCATTTCATCCTCATCAGCGACGCGCAAGTCACCCAGTGTGGTGCCGAATGAAATAAAACTTGCACTTGGCGGCCGAACTTCTTCAAATGGGGCCTCCCTGCCGTGGATGCCATACGCTGATTTCATTTTTTTGTGCGAGCACCTCCGCGACTCTTTCACTCAAAGACCACTTGGGAAAACACGCTGCTCTTCTGTCTACTTTGTTTCCTCCGTCAGTCCTATCTGGTGAAGGTCTCTTGCGGCTGGGCGCACTACTTGCTCTCTGATTTTTACCGATACGCAGCAGGTCGCTACATTCTTTCAATCACCATTCTGATCTCCATCTTCGCATTGAACGCGGGCACCAAATTGCGCGGCTCGGCTGAAGCAGCTTATTAAATATCCATTATTCAACAGGAGGGGCCTTTCCCAGCCCAAGTGCGTCGCGCCGTGGCGGCGCCATTTTGCCTCGGCCGCCGTGTGTACGGCCTCGGTTATCGACGGCCGGCCGGAAGCGGCGTGAAATGCGGTAATGGCGGAGCGCGGATCCGTCGCGGCCAGAAGTATGCAATTACACTGCAGCCGCATCGCCGCCTGCCGTATAGCGCCTGCTCTCCGCAGATATTGGAGGCGCGAGGGCACCGGCCTATTACTATAGGACGGGGTGTCTGCCGACGCTATGGCAGTCAAGGGCGGCGCACCGCCGTTGACCCGAGTCTTGCGCTCTTGTCTGGGCTCGCAGATTACGGCTTGTGAGGACAACTCCATTGGTCACAAGAATTCAACCAATAGTGATACTGAGATTAAAAGACGTTTGCTCGTAAGTGTATCAATATCAAGTTTTTATACACTACTGGCCAATAAAATTGCTACACAAAGAAGAAATGCAGATGATAAACGGGTATTCATTGGACAAATATATTATACTAGAACTGACATGTGACTACATTTTCACGCAATTTGGGTGTATAGATCCTGAGAAATCAATACCGAGAACAACCACCTCTGGCCGTAATAAAGGCCTTGATACGCCTGGGCATTGAGTCAAACAGAGCTTGGATGGCATGTACAGGTACAGCTGCCCATGCAGCTTCAACACAATATCACAGTTCATCAAGAGTAGTGACTGGCGTATTGAGACGAGCCAGTTGCTCGGCCACTATTGACCAGACGTTTTAAATTGGCGAGAGATCTGAAGAATGTGCTGGCCAGGGCAGCAGTCGACCATTTTCTGTATCCAGAAAGGCCCATACAGGATCTGCAACATGCGGTCGTGCATTATCCTGCTGAAATGTAGGGTTTCGCAGGGATCGAATGAAGGGTAGAGCCACGGGTCGTAACACATCTGAAATGTAACGTCCACTGTTCAAAGTGCAGTCAATGCGAACAAGAGGTGCTTGCTGCAGTATCGGCACTCGAAAGCACACGTTGTGGGACTGTGCGCTCTACCGAGATGTAGCAGACAATGGTCGTCAGACATTAAGGACGCACGATACAAAAGCGGCACTGAGGAAAGAATCGAACTGGCGCATCTTGTACGACACAGCAGCTACAGTATCCATCCGGCCAAGAAAGACTTCAGAGTCATTCATTCACACGTCAGCATTCTGCCATTCTGACAAGGCAATGGAGAGAGAGCAGTTGAATGTGACGGTTTTCAAGACTTCCCATCCCCTTGGAGCAACTGAGTACAGAAATGTGTATAATAAGCCATTAGAGCAAGGCAGGACACGGCGTGCCAAACTTCACGCGTGCGGCATGTGCGGGCCGAGACACGAGCTGTCATTCGGCTTTGCTCGGTCTTTGTTGGAAGCACCCGGAACAGCGCACGATTTCATTCAGCACTGTGGTGCGGCATTTTGTGATCGACACAACTCTCTGCCTTCGGCAAATCAAACCAAAGTCTAGAAATAAACCAAGGATTACACAAGAAATAAAATACTGAATCAAGTAATCCAAAAATCTAAGCAACTTTATTATGAGAAAAACATAATTACATTAGGCAAAAAAATAAAAAATGTAAGGCATATAGTGAAGGCAGAGAAAGGTGGGGCCAGAAAGGAAGAGAAACAGATAGCATTAAAATAAATGAAACATCGGAGAGAAGTTCATGTAGTGTTGCAAGTCTCTTAAATAAGTACTTTGTTTCTGTTACTGACTGCTTGCGGTTATCAGGTTCAGTAAACAGTGCAATGTAATATGTGAGACCAGCCTCTACAAATTACACTTGTAAAATGAAAATGGCACTCACTTCTACGAAAGAAATAGTATTCATTATAAAATCCTTCAAATCAAAGTACTCTAATGGTTATGATATATTGAAAGGTCTCTGTTGGATTCCTTTCATGTTTAATTTCTTAAATCTGTTGCCATTTATGGAATAAATTCCTCTTCTAAATGTACTGTGGCGTTTCTGACTATCTGGGAGGAGACTGAGCAGTGGAACGTGTTACTTTTACACATAAACAAGAACGATCTGTCACACTACTACACTTTAAAGCACAGTTTATATGTAATTCTTATATGTAATTCATGTCACACAGTCTCATACGGAACCTACATCCGCTTTCTTTTATATACTGTATATGATAAGATACTGTCATCCCCCTTCCCTTTTGTGTGAGAGGATGAATGAGCATATGTATTTCTAGTTGCATGCTTGAGGGTAGCAGACAAGGCTGTCTGCTAGAGAACAGTAGGACCAACGTCGGAACAGGTAGCTACGCTTCCTAAAAGCAAAGAGGTTTCTATCCTTAGTATGGTCCTGTCCGTCCGTTGTCATGTTGGTATAGGAAGCTGCCCCTCTGGCCACTTCCGTTGGTCTTTGTGAGACCGAGGAAGCACGCTGGGCAGTAGGCAGTTGCAGTGTGGCCGTGGCGAGCGTCTGAAGTGGTAAGATCTCCGGCTAAGTCCGTAGGACAATGGATTTCTTAAGTTCAGCCTAACTGAAAATTTAATCACCTTTATTTCGGGTTTAGGTCTAAAATATCCGATGTTATCTTAAATTGCAGCGCAGTATTATTCTCGTGTGAAGTTCAGATTAGTTTCCGGTAGTTGCTTTGTTACTACTTTGTGAGTAAAGTGGAACCACGTGTTGATCAGTAACTCTAACTAAGTTCATCAATCTTAAATCCGAATGTGCGTGAGATTATAACGTCTCGTCTTGAGAATATTTTTTTAATATAGCAACTTTTCTTTATGCTTTTCCTTATGTTCAACCCACGTGGGGTGTACTTTGCGAGACCAGTACCACGTGCTTATATAACTGTTTGACCCATCAGGTTAATAGTAAGACGTTAGTAACCAGTTCAAGGTTTTTCTTTTGTCAATTGCTTTTCGATCTAATGTATTTTAATTATCAAAATTATTGTGGAGTTGTACGCTTTGTGTAAACCAAGTTGACCACGTGGAGCATGTGGTGTAATCATCAAAGTAGCCCTCAGCTATTCTTTTTGCGAAGACTTCACAAAGAGTTAATATGAATTTAGTATACCAGTGTGTGGTAATTACATGACGGACAGGATTGTGGTATGAACGTAATTTCTTTGGGTAAAAACTGAATCTGTTGGTTGTGGTTAATTTCTTCTTGCTTATGTTTCAATGTTCTTCGTGTGTGATTTTATGAATGCAGTGTTGTATACAGTCTCCCAATCTTGGCCCCATATTTTATGTGTTCCGTAAGATTACAATCTCACATTCTTTTCAATCGTAAATAAGGCACCAGCTCAGTTATAACTCACGTATAATATGCTGAAATTTCAATGAACAATCTTAAAATAAATTTCCAAGTATAAACTGATTTCTTTCTTTTTATTTAAATTCTCCTTTATATATATATATTTTACCGGTTTTGTATGACTATTAAAAGATTATCATTAGTGTTAGTCTGCTAAATATCTGATGAAACAGTTGCCCAGTAATCCACGGTTAATGTCCCCAGACAGATCACGGCTTTTAACCCACTTTCATTGTCTATTAGCTCCGATTTCAGTATACCAAAATTAAAGTAACAATATTACATTTCAGCATACAAAATTAAAGTTGCAACATTACACATGGCGACCCTGTTCTGTGATTCCGCTAGACTCTGGAATCTCTGAAATGTTAGATTGCGAGCGTGTTATAATCTTAATTTTTTTCCCTACAGCGCTCAAACAACTTCTGCGTTGTTTCCGAGCAGACTTTCAAAAGATTCACGGCGTTGTTGATCGGCGTTGCGTTGTTTGTCTTGTTTTGTTTTTTATATTTGTGTGTTTTATATGTCTGTGTGTTTTTTATTCTCGCTTGTAAATTCCACTGTTTCGATCTAAGATAAAAATTTGTTTTGCGTGTAAAAAAGTGCGTACTAGATTGGGTATCTTTCGTGTGACTGTCGTAATTTTTGTGGGACACATTTATTTTGATTAGTGTGTCGCATACCGGTTATAAATTGCACTAATGCAGACACGTAACCAAACTAAAAGTAAGCGGTCCGACAACCTAACCAACATGGACCAAGGGGATAATTTAATTTCGAATGTTAACGGGTCGGGCGGTTCCGAAAATGCAATGGGGAATACTTCAGACGAAATGCAAGACAGGACGAACGGGCTCACATCAGAGCCACAAATTAGTTTGCCTCCAACTAACCAAATTGACTTGGCAGAACTCATGAAAGCCTTATTGCAACAAAATAAAGAATCATTTGAAAAATCGTTCCGAGAACAAAAAGAATCATCAGAAAAATCGTTCCGAGAACAAAAAGAATCATCCGAAAAATCGATCCGTGAGCTAGGCGAACAAATGACGCAGAAATCTGAAAAATCGATCCGAGAGCTAGGCGAACAAATAGACGAAAAACTAATCCAGCAGACAAATAAAGTCGACAAGTCGATGCAGAGAGTGTCCGATGATATCTCACAAAGAATAAACAATCTGGCAAGTGAGATAAAAAGTGATATTATGAAAGAATTCGGCCGTACATTTGAACAAATCGATGATCGTCTGCAAGCTTTAGAACAGAGCAAGCGGAGGGGCGATACCGAATCTAAAGAAAGCGAAGAACGGCTACTTAGGAATTTTGAAGAGCTGAGGGAAGAATGCCAAAGGGAACACCAGCAGGTAATCTCGAGGGTCCAGCAGGCGGAAACGCACTGTCCCACGTCCGTTAGCAACACAATAGCGGACAACAGTTTAGCGATCCACGCGTTGGAACAGCAAATAGAACAATTGAAGCAGACTGGGGCGGAGGACAAGAGACAAATTGATGATAAGATTGCGGCATTAGCGGACACTGTAGGCACGATGAAGCTGACGGAAAGCGAGAACAATACTACACCGGTAGCGGCCGCAGAGACCGAAGAAGTGCGTTCGCTTCTTAGATTTCAGAAGGGACAGTTTGAAGTGAACAGACAACACAAAGCTGTAACAGGCGAATTACAAGAACGCGTGGCGCATCTGGAAAACCGCATGGCGTGTGATTCCGAACTCGCCAATAGCACTAAAAATAGCCGGATGAACAGTGCAGAGAGGGACTCCGGCCACGAGGGAGATTTTGACGACAGGGAAGAATGTAATTTAAGGGGCAGACATGAGAGAAACAGAAACATTCAAGGGCCTCGCCAGGAGGAAATGCGGGGATTTGATTTCA
The DNA here is from genome assembly GCF_023864275.1 of Schistocerca cancellata. NCBI lineage: Eukaryota > Metazoa > Arthropoda > Insecta > Orthoptera > Acrididae > Schistocerca > Schistocerca cancellata. Next base: position 153,142,799 of record NC_064633.1, read on the forward strand.
AACATTTCCTTACGGTGAGAAAGTTTGAAATATTCCGAAATTCGCAAAAAGGAATACATCCACGAGCATGGCTCGAGCAATTTGAGTTCTGTCTTCCTCCCGACTGGGCAAGTTCACATAAGATAGAATATATGTGTGGCTATTTGGAAGGCGAACCGGCGATTCGCATGAGGTCGGCAGCGCGTCACTGCAACTCCACTCGGAAGTTTCGACAAGCCTTTCTGTCCGCCTATTGGTCGGAAGCGGCACAAGATAGGGTCAAACATGGCATAATTATGCTGCCAAATTTGAACCAGTCTGGTTTCGGCAGCCCTGCACGCCTATTCGACCACATGCTGCAGGCAAATCAATTCCTATACGACCCATACGGGCCTGCGGAACTAATTAGGATATGCATCACCAAATTGCCGATGCACTTGCGGCACGTCATTCTTGCGGGACGATGCAAAGAGGACGTGGAAACGTTTAAAACACTTCTCCAAGAGTTGGAATACAATACAGCAGAATGCCCGCCTAATCAGGCACAAAGTTATTACGGGGCACAGCAGCGCGATCGCAGTCGTGGCCGTAGTACTAATCAACGGCGTGACTGGTCGTCGCGACGCGAACGGAACAATAATCGGGACAGGCCGTAAAGAAACTGGGGTAACAGTCGCGAACACAGGTGGAACAACAGAAATGATCGAGGACGTGGACAGAATCGTGAACGGAACAGTTACGGCAACCAGAATCGATATCACGGTGAATACGGTGGGAATAGGACTGTAGGCGGAGCACCTCATGATGTTGAAATTCGGCCGGCTAACCCTAGACATAATCCAGCAAATGGAAATGAACGAAACCGGCAATGACAAACGATCAGCGCAGAAGGCGCCCAATCGGAACAAATGAGCGACATGGCAAATGAGTAGAAAGGACAGTGAGAAGTAGAGAGGACGGTGAGGAGAAAGAATTGATTAGTTTAAATTTGTGACGTATGCATTTTGAATAATATGTTAGTAAAAATAATGATAAAGCTGTTTCTATGTGATTGATTGAAGTGACGTTTTTAGTTATTTTTCTTTCCTTGTGCAATTAGGATTTAGGTTGGTTCAAATGTGAACATAAAAGGTTTCTTTGTGAACGAGTGAAATGTTGTTTATGTTTTTTTGTGTGTAAATCGAAAAGAGCCGCTCCTGAGAGAAGCAATATCTGCGTTGAATTAATACAAAACTCAGGGGAATATCCGATCTGTGGGTATTATGGGTCTGGCAAACCCAGGTCCCCAGCTGTTAGTAGCCTTGTTTCCGATTTTCTGCTTTCAGTGCTACTATCTATCTATTACTATTCTATATCTGTCAGTATAAATGAGGATCTCTTACTATAGTATGCGTGCTGTATGAATATTTTAAGATAGGAGAACTCTGAGAAAGGAATGAGTAAGTTTGGAATCTTGAAAACAGGATGCGATAATACGATTGTTGAACCATTGGCTTCCAATATGCGATGATATGTTAATATTGATGATATATGTCTTTTTTGCTCTTTATAGCTGAGTACGTAAAGTGCTGTCTGTGGATTTCGTAAGTATATTGATTCCCTTCAAGGTGAAAGAAGAATTGTGGTTTGTGTAATTTACGTGGCTCTGAAATATTATTGTGGTAGTCAAATACGAGCAGCTTTTCAGCAAATGGAGAATGGAACGGAAATATGGATCCTTTTTGTAGTCTTGATTGATGTTGAGCCAAAGCCTAAAAAAAAAATTATTCTGCGTTAATACTTGTCCTAGAAAAGCGACGTTTATGTGTTTTGCTGATGCTGTGAGCATTACAGCTTACTGTTTTCGCTGGTGCGGGATGCACTGCAGCCTATATGATTTGTACTGAGGAAATTTCCCTCTTGAAGGTAGAGGATGATTAAATAATTTTGATTATGGGAACGAAGGAAAGCTTGGTTTAAAGTAATAAGGATAAAGCAAAACATTTGTCATTTAAACTACAGGAGGATTCGGATATTTTGTGTCTGTTGTAAGTTCAATATGTTAAGATGATACTGCTTTACAGAATAGAGGTGACCACAATTTTGCCATTCATGAGAAATGAATCCAGAATAACCACCACAGGCGAAATAACTGATTTGGAAGCGAAAGGTAACGTAAAGAAGGAACGAAATCGCAGCAAAATGGGTAAGAAAATGTAATATAACCTGTATAATGCAAATATTTTTAACGTCTCAGAGTCATCTGCGTGATTAATTGTTGTGATAACGTAATTTTAGGTGAAATTTTCTTACTGTTTTATGTGTGAATGTATGAGTATGATAAATGCATAATTGCGAGTCTCTTTTCAGGTGTGCGAACTGGTATAAATGTTTTGGCGCGTAAATAACCATTGTTCTTTTTAATGTGTATGTTTAAGGAAAGTTCTCCATATTTATCATGTGACAAGACGTATGCCGCGAGCGTCAAGAAGAATGTTGTAGTGGTATATACACGGTGTTGAAATAGCATTGAAGTAGCTTATTGGCTTAACTAGTAGTGGATAGAAGTAGAATATTGAGTAATGCATGTTTATGGGTAGTTAGTTTGTAGAATAGACAACAGGTGTGCATGTATGTGTGTGTAAATAACATGTGAACCCTATGCTGTCCTGACCTATACTTGCACAAGGCATAATCCTATTCATTTTAGTGAATTAATAAATAGCATTTGATTTATTAAAACGTAAGTGAACCACATTAGTGATGTGGATTTAAATATTATATTGTCAGTTCATTTAAATTTTTATTTTTATACTGTCAAGTCATTTCACTTTTATTTTTTTTACATTGTCAAGTCATTTAAATTTTATTTTATATTGTCGATTCATCTAATATTTTTATTTAAAAAAAAATATTAAGTCTCACTTTGTTCTTAAAAATTATGAAAGACAATACTAAGTGGTATTATGTATGACATTGTGTAATCACATAAGGATGATGAAAAATTTCTGTGAATGCAGTTGAGAACCTGAAAGCGAACCGGCAAAACTCTTAAGAGACAGCGGGAGCAGCCGGACTAGTTGTAAACTGGCGGGTTTCCCAGCGGGACACGCTGTCATCCGGGCCACTTTGGGAGCGCGGCCGACAACAAAAGGAGAGTAAGCGGCAAACACTTTCCCTTGTACCTGGAGCTAATGGGCGGCCGCCCCGGGCGACCTTTCCTCGAGGCGATGACCTGAGATGGGCGAGCGGTCCACCGCGCGGAAATCCATCTGCTGGCAACGCACCACACGCACGCGACCGTGACGAGACGGCCGCGGTGAAACAACACAAGGGGCGTGGAGCCTTTTGACAGGTACTGCCCAGAGAAACTTGCAGACGTCAACGACGCCTATCGACATTTCCTGATGGATGCCTACTGTCAAGCGACAGTAAATCATGGTTCGATGTTCTCTGGTCGCTAAGGGTGGCACAAAAGATGAGCCATTAAGTGTCATCCTTGCCCGAGAATATCAACCTGGCGTATCAAACGAGGGTACCGCACGAATTTGACAATACAAACATGGAACCAAATCGAGATGTACGTGACACGAGAGAAACTTCATGAGAGGGCAGAGACGGCGGGATCGCACGCAACAGATGGACAAAAATCCCTACTGACAGCTGCGGCGACGAACCCCCCCCCCCCCCCCCTTTACCTTATATTGTGCCTCGGAACAGTGGAACTACTGAGTGTGTCAGTGAACAGTGATTATACGGTTCTTAGTCCAGTGCATATACGTGTGTTTCTGTCAGAGAAACTCTGACTCGTGTGTTTTGCAGGAGTTCGATTTATTGGTGTTTATTAGACTGACTCTTGTATTTTGCAGGTGTTCTATTTATCTTTTTTAGACTTTGACTCTTGTATTTTGCAGGTGTTTTATTTATAGGTGTTTTTTTTTGTTTTAGATGTTGACTATTGTACTGTTTTATTTATCAATGTTTGTTTTTGTGTGATGTAATAGATTTGTGATATTTTGTTTCGTAAATTCATTGCTGTGGCATTGCTTCGTTTATCAGTCAGATAGCTTTTTATTCTCATTGAACTGTGATCGATTAGCCTTTGCATGGGGCATATTTACTGTGAGGAACCCCTTAAGGGTAACAATCACATAATTATTGTAGTTTCAGTATAATGACACAGTGCTCATTGTTTGCTAGCTAATTGAAATATAGTAGAGTGATTAAATGAGTGCCACATAGTTATTTTAATTCTACAAATTATTAGTTTTATACGATATAGAATTTTTTTGCGATAACCACTTTGTAAAACATGTTTTTTTCTCTTATCGTTTTGTTGCTTTTGCAGATTGTGCATTGTTATGTTCTGCTTTTTAATACCGATGTTATTTGATGTTCTTTTTTTAATTGCTGTGGCACCTTTGCTATTTTCATAAATTTTGCTTGTTAATAAACAGTCATAAATTTTCCTGTGATCAGTTGGCTCTTGCAATGAGCAAATACTGGTGAACTCCATAAGGGTAACAACCAGAATTTGTTTTCATATTAATGACACAGGAACTATTGTTTTTACTTGCTGATCGAATTAGGTCTACACTACCTTTTAAATAGGTGTCACAGATTGTGTTCTTTGTTTTCTGTTTGAAATTGGTAGATTCTAAAGATGTGTTGAAATTATTGTGTTTTAGCAAGTAGCTGGTGTCCTTTTGCGTTTTCTTTTACACTTTTGGTTTAAGTAGGGTGTGAGAAGCCTGCTTGGGAATGTCCTAGCATGGCCAGAAAATTCCCTGCACAGTCTTTTCCCGGAGCGTTGGGGTTATGAAAGGTCTCTGTTGGATTCCTTTCATGTTTAATTTCTTAAATCTGTTGCCATTTATGGAATAAATTCCTCTTCTAAATGTACTGTGTCGTTTCTGACTATCTGGGAGGAGACTGAGCAGTGGAACGTGTTACTTTTACACATAAACAAGAACGATCTGTCACACTACTACACTTTAAAGCACAGTTTATATGTAATTCTTATATGTAATTCATGTCACACAGTCTCATACGGAACCTACATCCGCTTTCTTTTATATACTGTATATGATAAGATACTGTCATTAGGACAATGGATTTCTTAAGTTCAGCCTAACTGAAAATTTAATCACCTTTATTTCGGGTTTAGGTCTAAAATATCCGATGTTATCTTAAATTGCAGCGCAGTATTATTCTCGTGTGAAGTTCAGATTAGTTTCCGGTAGTTGCTTTGTTACTACTTTGTGAGTAAAGTGGAACCACGTGTTGATCAGTAACTCTAACTAAGTTCATCAATCTTAAATCCGAATGTGCGTGAGATTATAACGTCTCGTCTTGAGAATATTTTTTTAATATAGCAACTTTTCTTTATGCTTTTCCTTATGTTCAACCCACGTGGGGTGTACTTTGCGAGACCAGTACCACGTGCTTATATAACTGTTTGACCCATCAGGTTAATAGTAAGACGTTAGTAACCAGTTCAAGGTTTTTCTTCTGTCAATTGCTTTTCGATCTAATGTATTTTAATTATCAAAATTATTGTGGAGTTGTACGCTTTGTGTAAACCAAGTTGACCACGTGGAGCATGTGGTGTAATCATCAAAGTAGCCCTCAGCTATTCTTTTTGCGAAGACTTCACAAAGAGTTAATATGAATTTAGTATACCAGTGTGTGGTAATTACATGACGGACAGGATTGTGGTATGAACGTAATTTCTTTGGGTAAAAACTGAATCTGTTGGTTGTGGTTAATTTCTTCTTGCTTATGTTTCAATGTTCTTCGTGTGTGATTTTATGAATGCAGTGTTGTATACAGTCTCCCAATCTTGGCCCCATATTTTATGTGTTCCGTAAGATTACAATCTCACATTCTTTTCAATCGTAAATAAGGCACCAGCTCAGTTATAACTCACGTATAATATGCTGAAATTTCAATGAACAATCTTAAAATAAATTTCCAAGTATAAACTGATTTCTTTCTTTTTATTTAAATTCTCCTTTATATATATATATTTTACCGGTTTTGTATGACTATTAAAAGATTATCATTAGTGTTAGTCTGCTAAATATCTGATGAAACAGTTGCCCAGTAATCCACGGTTAATGTCCCCAGACAGATCACGGCTTTTAACCCACTTTCATTGTCTATTAGCTCCGATTTCAGTATACCAAAATTAAAGTAACAATATTACATTTCAGCATACAAAATTAAAGTTACAACGTTACAATATCAATGAAGTTAATCAATGAGTTTTCATGGGAGTTGAGTTATATCTTAAGTTATTTATGTAATCAATCTTTTATCAGCGGAACATTTCCAGACTGGCTAAAATATGCTGACGTTAAGCCTCTTTACAAGAAGAGGGGTAAAGAGATACCATCAAACTATCGAACAGTTTCACTTTTGCCAGTTTTTTCAAAAACATTTGGAAAGGTTGTGTTCAAGCGTCTTCTTACGCATATGACTGTAAACAATGTAACCCAAGTCACAGTTCGGGTTCCTTAAGGGTTCCGATATAGAGAGGACTATTTACGCGTACAGTGCGAATGTATTTAGTTCATTAGATAACAAATTAGAGGCTACTGACATATTCCGTGACCTCTCAAAAGTCTTTGAATTTGTGAATCACAGCATTGTCTTCAGAAAATTAGAATTTTATCATGTCACTGGCAGTGACAAATTGGTTCGAGTCTTACGAAACTAACAGAGAACAAAGTATGTCCTTGCGAAATACCTGTGGAATAAGCAATCAGTCTTCATCTAATTGGAAATTAATTACATGTAGTGTTCTTCAAAGTTCCATCTTTGTTCCGTTGCTCTTGAAAGGTGGCTACACTGAGCCACAGCGCCAGAGATTGCGCCAGAGAGTATTATTTAGCCGCCTCCACAGGCAGTAGTCGTTCAGATGCGGTGGTAGACAGTGCTTGTCGAGATGTCGTAGTGGAGAGTAGTTGTTCAGATGCGGTGGTAGACAGTGCTTGTCGAGAGGTGGTAGTGGAGAGTTGTTGTGAAGTCGTGGTGGAGAGTGCTTGTTCAATGTTTTATGCAGTTTTGATGGGCTAGACAGCAGATTTTGTTCGAATGGAGATATTGTAACTATCAGAGTGCTTTTCGTCAATATATATGAGGTAAAAAATTCACTTTTCCTTTTATTATTTCAATGTCTTAAATAATGTGTCATTACAGGTTCAGTCAACAAAGCATCTGGCTTGTGTTCTTGTATTAGAGTGTAATTCTGGTTTCCTTGCGCAATTATAGTATTCCTATTCTTTTAATTACTTCAATATAAATGGTACTTAAAATTTCTTGTCTTATTGAAGAAGAACCGTGCCAGATGTGTACGTTGAATCACACTTCCACACACAGAACAGTTACACTTGTGCTTTGGCTTCGTACGTTTTTAATTAATTGTGTTAACGGAAATTTTCTTTCATTCTTTGTTGTTATTCTATGCAGTCAGATTGCGTACTAAAACTAGTCAGGGCCAACCGGTTACGAGACAGCGTAACCGGACAGTCAGCTACTAAAAAATTAAAAATATTTGCATAATCATAAAAATTTAATTAAGCCCCCATGCACTCTTTCTTGTATACATTAATGACATCTTGTCTGTTACACTGCCAGACGCAATGTCTGTTCCACTTTCAAATGACACAAACATTGCAATAAATAGCAAGTCAAGCAGAGATTTATAAATGGCTGATAATAAAGCTTTCACTGACTTAAACAAATGGTTTGAAGCTAATTCACTATTATTAAACTTTGGAAAGACCCACTATATGCAGTTCAGGACCTGTAGGAGATTTTCTTTCAGCCTGTGAAAACATGCAGGTAGACGAGGTTGACAGTGTTAAATTTCCGGGGCTACAACTCGATCATCAATTCAGATGGGAAGGACATAGCACAGAACTGCTGAAGCCCGTAAACGAATCTGTATTTGCAGTGCGAATGATAACAGATGTAAGAGATATACCGGGTGATCAAAAAGTCAGTATAAATATGAAAACTGAATAAATCACGGAATAATGTAGATAGAGAGGTACAAATTGACACACATGCTTGGAATGACATGGGGTTTCATTAGAACCAAAAAAATACAAAAGTTCAACAAATGTCCGACAGATGGTGCTTCATCTGATCATAATAGCAATAATTAGCATAACAAAGTAAGACAAAGCAAAGATGATGTTCTTTACAGGAAATGCTCAATATGTCCACCATCATTCCTCAACAATAGCTGTAGTCGAGAAACAATGTTGTGAACAGCACTATAGAGCATGTCCGGAGTTATGGTGAGGCATTGGCGTCGGATGTTGTCTTTCAGCATCCCTAGAGATGTCGGTCGATCACGATACACTTGCGACTTCAGGTAACCCCAAAGCCAATAATCGCACGGACTGAGGTCTGGGGACCTGGGAGGCCAAGCATGACGAAAGTGGCGGCTAAGCACACGATCATCACCAAACGACGCGCGCAAGAGATCTTTCACGCGTCTAGCTATATTGGGTGGAGCGCCATCCTGCATAAACATCGTACGTTCCAGCAGGTGTTTATCAGGCAGGCTGGGGATGATATGATTCTGTAACATATCGGCGTACCTCTCACCCGTCACGGTAGCAGTTACAAATCCAGAATCACGCACTTCCTCGAAGAAAAAAGGCCCGATAATGGTAGATGTGGTAAATCCAACCCATACCGTGACTTTCTCGTCGCGCAATGGAGTTTCCACGACAGTTCTAGGATTTTCGGTAGCCAAATTCTGCAATTGTGGACGTTGACAGACCCTCGGAGCGTGAAATGAGCATCGTCGGTCCACAACACATAACTCAACCAATCGTCATCTTCCGCCATCTTTTGAAACGCCCACACCGAAAATGCCCTCCGCTTCACTAAATCGCCAGGTAACAGTTCATGATACCGATGGATTTTGTACGGATAGCATCGGAGGGTACGCCTAAGTGTCAACCAAACAGTAGTGTATGGAATGCCGGTGCGACGTGCGACTGCACGAGCGCTGACTTCCCCGTGCATAGACGAACCCGCTACAGTCTCCATTTCTTCCTGAACTGTCTTAGCAGCATTAAGCCTTGTGCTCGGTCGGCCACTACGGGGTCTTTCGTCTAAACGACCCGTGGCCTCGAACTTCGAAATCATTCTCGTCTAGCTGCATTTGTCAACGGACCTTTACCCGTTCGAATCCCCTTCCTATGGCGATAAGATCGTAACGCTGAACTAGCACATTCCCCATTCTGATAATACAGCTTCGCTAAAAGCGCCTTTTCAGGTAAAGTCAACACGCTGCGACTGCTGGCGCATCTGATTCTCTCTCTCGTTACAGCTCCTTTTATACACGATTGTTATGCGCAGTCACTGAATTTTGCTATCCAGCGCCATCTGTCGGACATTTTGTGAACTTTTTTTTTTCTAAGAAAACCCCATGTCATTCCAAGCATGTGTGTCAATTTTTACCTCTCTATCTACATTATTCCGTGGTTTATTAAATTTTCAAATTTATACTTACTTTTTGATCACCCAGAACATAAAAAATACCTTGCAAAAACGAGCGAGGTGGCGCAGTGGTTAGCACAATGGACTCGCATTCTGGTGGATTTAGGTTTTCCGTGATTCCTAGACTGCTTCAGACAAATGCTGGGATGGTTCCTTTGCAAGGGCACTGCCGATTTCCTTCCCCATCCTTCCCTAATGCGACGGGACCCATGACCTCTCTGTTTCGTGCCATTCCTCCAAATCAAACAACCAACCAAACTTGCGAACTTTGGTTACTGTCATTCTGTTATGTCAAATAGGATCATATTTAGGAGTTACTCGTCAAACCGAGCAAAAGTTTGTAGAGTGCAAAAGTATGCAATAAGACTCATCTGTGGTGTAAATTCCAGAACATCATGTAGAAACTAATTCAGGGAACTGGGTATTCTAATCACTGCTTCTCAATATACACTCCTGGAAATGGAAAAAAGAACACATTGACACCGGTGTGTCAGACCCACCATACTTGCTCCGGACACTGCGAGAGGGCTGTACAAGCAATGATCACACGCACGGCACAGCGGACACACCAGGAACCGCGGTGTTGGCCGTCGAATGGCGCTAGCTGCGCAGCATTTGTGCACCGCCGCCGTCAGTGTCAGCCAGTTTGCCGTGGCATACGGAGCTCCATCGCAGTCTTTAACACTGGTACCATGCCGCGACAGCGTGGACGTGAACCGTATGTGCAGTTGACGGACTTTGAGCGAGGGCGTATAGTGGGCATGCGGGAGGCCGGGTGGACGTACCACCGAATTGCTCAACACGTGGGGCGTGAGGTCTCCACAGTACATCGATGTTGTCGCCAGTGGTCGGCGGAAGGTGCACGTGCCCGTCGACCTGGGACCGGACCGCAGCGACGCACGGATGCACGCCAAGACCGTAGGATCCTACGCAGTGCCGTAGGGGACCGCACCGCCACTTCCCAGCAAATTAGGGACACTGTTGCTCCTGGGGTATCGGCGAGGACCATTCGCAACCGTCTCCATGAAGCTGGGCTACGGTCCCGCACACCGTTAGGCCGTCTTCCGCTCACGCCCCAACATCGTGCAGCCCGCCTCCAGTGGTGTCGCGACAGGCGTGAATGGAGGGACGAATGGAGACGTGTCGTCTTCAGCGATGAGAGTCGCTTCTGCCTTGGTGCCAATGATGGTCGTATGCGTGTTTGGCGCCGTGCAGGTGAGCGCCACAATCAGGACTGCATACGACCGAGGCACACAGGGCCAACACCCAGCATCATGGTGTGGGGAGCGATCTCCTACACTGGCCGTACACCACTGGTGATCGTCGAGGGGACACTGAATAGTGCACGGTACATCCAAACCGTCATCGAACCCATCGTTCTACCATTCCTAGACCGGCAAGGGAACTTGCTGTTCCAACAGGACAATGCACGTCCGCATGTATCCCGTGCCACCCAACGTGCTCTAGAAGGTGTAAGTCAACTACCCTGGCCAGCAAGATCTCCGGATCTGTCCCCCATTGAGCATGTTTGGGACTGGATGAAGCGTCGTCTCACGCGGTCTGCACGTCCAGCACGAACGCTGGTCCAACTGAGGCGCCAGGTGGAAATGGCATGGCAAGCCGTTCCACAGGACTACATCCAGCATCTCTACGATCGTCTCCATGGGAGAATAGCAGCCTGCATTGCTGCGAAAGGTGGATATACACTGTCCTAGTGCCGACATTGTGCATGCTCTGTTGCCTGTGTCTATGTGCCTGTGGTTCTGTCAGTGTGATCATGTGATGTATCTGACCCCAGGAATGTGTCAATAAAGTTTCCCCTTCCTGGGACAATGAATTCACGGTGTTCTTATTTCAATTTCCAGGAGTGTATTTATTCCTTAATGAAATGTGTTGCAAATAATATGTCTCTAATTCCAACCTGTACCTCAATACATAGTATAAATATCAGGAATTACAACAATCTACATAAAGACCTAAAATCTCTTACCTTGGTCCAAAAAGGGGTCCAATATTCAGAAACAAATAGTTTCAATAAATTTCCAGCAATCATTAAAACCTTGGTTTCAGATAAGCACCGTATAAGGAGAGTCTGAAAGACTTGTTGGTAGGCAACTCCTGCTCTACAGATGAATATCTTATCAGGGACTCTTAGACCAGCTTAAAGAAAAATGTGTGTTAGATTTCAGTTTTGACAGCACTTGCTCACAACAGTCAAGATTCTGTACTTTGTTTATGAGAAATTTGTTGAAAGTGCATAACTGTATTTCATTCTGACAGTTTCTTAATACTTCAAATATTATCAGTTTCAGTTTACAGTAATGTATTCACATGTCTTGACTATCTCCTGACAAATGATCAGTGAAGTGAGTGTAATATTCGAATGTCCAGTGTTATACTTTCTGACCTGTTCCACATACACGAAAATCATCTCCTTTTTGGGTCTACAGAACGAGAACTGAATAGAATCTAATCTATGAAGGAGAAAAGAGGGCAAAATGGTTAAAATGGCTCAAAGCACTATGGGACTTAACATCTGAGGTCATCAGTCCCCTAGACTTAGAACTACTTAAACCTAACTTAGGACATCACACACATCCATGCCCGAGGCAGGATTCGAACCTGCGACCATAGCAGCTGCGTGGTTCCGGAATGAAGCGCCTAGAACCGCTCGGTCACAGAGGCCGGCTAAGGAGGGCAGAAACGAAAATTATACCATCCGGAATAAATTGCAGACTTCACATGTTACGTGAACTTGACTGCACTCTGCTCACCATAAGACATTGCAAGCTAACGTCTTTCTAATTTGACTTTGATGCACTTAAAAAGAAAATAACGTTGTAGAAGGGACACATTCCGACAAAGACAACCAAATTCCCTAAGATCACTGGCATTGAAGGAAGTGCGAGGTCCGAAGAATTCATTGTGACCTTGCAAGAATTACAACGACAGTTTTATAATGGTTTTGAGGACACTGTTAGCCTTACATCTGTTTTCGAGGTCATTTGCCGCTTCAGTTAGAAGCACCATCGAGCATGTGCAGATGTAACTGATTGATCTGCAAGGTAATTCTAATTTTAATTACAAATATTTTTACGTTAAAACTGTCCAGGACTTCTACGTTGTTTTTCACAGGTACATTTTCCAAGTCTCCATAATGAGACTGCCAAAGTGCTACAAAATTTTGATCGACTTTTTTCGATTACGAAACTAAATAAGTCTCGACTACGTGGCAACCTGAATGCGAAACTGTGAAATTGTCTGCATATGTATGTATGAAGACAGCTGGTACCAGATAAAAATTATACTACGTCTTCAGTGCGCCAAAAATAGTTAATTAACACTGAAAATTTGTTTTCTGTGATTTATGTTGCTGAATAAAGTTAAATATGAAAAAGTCGTATGCAGTACGACCGAAATGCCATTTAAATGCGGCTCTTTCGCTGTTTTTCCCTCTTCCCCCTCCTCGCATTCAGACAGCGAAGCGCAGCCGTGGCAGAAATATGAAGCGGGGCTGAGCGTTTTCGAACTCGGACCCGAGCATGGCCGGCGAGCCGAAATCTTGGCCATCCTTGGCCGATTGTCATAGTGGAAATGTTGCTGTCGTGTTGTCCTACTCCCAAGGAATACAGCAGACTACGGATGCTGGCTGCGATAGTTTGAGAGCTGATCCCGTAGCGGAAACAACTGTCTTCATTTTTGATGTTGCCTAATAAATGGACTTTAAAATTGCCACGAATTTACTCACAGACTCTATAGTAATAATAGTTGGGTAACTGCTGAACAGTTCTGAAATAGTCCTCTAATTGTAGAAAGTAGTTTTGTGCCTTTATCGTCTGTTAGTTGTAACTTACAACTTTTTGTTCAAAAATGGTTCAAATGGCTCTGAGCACTATGGGACTCAACATCTGAGGTTATCAGTCCCCTAGAACGTAGAACTACTTAAACCTAACTAACCTAAGGACATCACACACATCCACGCCCGAGGCAGGATTCGAACCTGCGACCGTAGCAGTCACGCGGTTCCGGACTGAAGTGCCTAGAACCACACGGCCACCGCGGCCGGCGAACTTTTTGTAATATGTTTTTTTCGTAATGTTTGTAAGTATCAGATTAAATAATAAATACTTATTTTTAGTTTTTCTTGTTTAAAAATGTGTATTGTTTGGCGTATATTAGCGTATCAAATTACAGGCTGTAAATATGAGTAAATAATGTGACAAAAAATAAATAAACTTTTAAAATAAACTAATCTTCAGAGATTTAACCTCTCCATCGATAGCGTCTCTGAGGTATGCAGTCACTATTTATTTCATTATGTGAGCGATTACACACTTTCTTGATATGCGCTTTATTGATATTGATTGTCCATTTAACATATGTGGTCCATTTTGGAATTCTCATTACGTCATCACATACCTCTAGAAAACCAGTCAGCGATTCAATGACGTACGTCCATGCATGGATACCTCTACCCTCTCGTATCCTACCATATTAACACATATGAAACCGAACTTACATCATGGAGCGTACCAACCAAAGTCGGATACATATTTTTTTTTTTTTTTAATGAAGTTTGCAGCTGTCTTCTTCTGGGCCTAGACCGTGGCCGAAACGTTGGTTTTCTCCAGCAGTAGTTTTAAGCAATATAACACGGTATCACACCCAGAAAACTTTTATGTCCACGACAAACGCTGTTTATCACAGTTTTCCCAAATATAAGTACTTTCAACATGAATTAATAGTTTGATGCTAATGGAACTCAAAAATTTAAAGTACAGACACAATGCCACAAGTATTATTTTATATTACGTGATTTCTCAGCATTTTAGTGTAAACTCATGGACTGCAGACTCGTAGTTGACGCAGCAAACATGTGCTGCAGGTTAGCTCTCACCATGAGCTCAGAGAAAAGCTTTTTTATGTTCAGATACCACCGTTTCGTCATTTCAGTAAGTAGCTCCATATTATAGAAACTGCATAAACGTGTACTGAAAGGAAGGTTGTCTAGAAGCGACCTCCGTCACACCAAGAATCGACGATATTTGCAACCATGTCATTTCACTTATTCCCCATGTTGTACTAACTAATCATCTAGTCAGTAGCGTTCTCTCATAATATTGCCAGAAAATAGGCTGTCATCAGTAACATTTAATTCTTTTTGTTTGTTTGAGTAGTTAGTATAAAATATTTGGGTTTCATGGCTTTGGCTTTCAAGTTTGGGACCGAAATATCGACTGAATACTATTTAGAGTAATGACGGTATAATCTACAGTACTCTGCCGGCACCAAAGTCTGGAATGCACTCTTTTGGGATAAGCATGCGGCGTTTTAAGGAGAGCGACGTATATCTCGGCGCCACGAAAAACCTAGTAGAGATTGTCGGGAACAGAATTCGAACCATCGACCTTCTCGTGAAATGTTGTACGTATGTCGTACAGGTTCTCACGAGAAGGAGTCGGGCGCGAGCCAGCGTGCTACGGAGAGAGCCGCATGAAACATGACCGCTCTCAAAGAACGCTGTGCAAACACTGAGTGTCCGTGAGTGGGAAGGTCATTACGACCACTGAAGTTGAAGGGATGCACCCCAGCCTAGTGTTATCGCTTTCTTGGCGCCGTAACAAAGGCGGCCACTGAGCTGTGCCGAATGATAGCATCGCCAGCTGCCCAAGGGCGCGAGCCCTCTGCTGGGGTGCGGCTCGTTAGGGCTGCGGCCCTTTGCGCGTTCTCGTGTATCAATTACTGGCGAGCGCCCGCGGCCGGCTTGCGCCACTCCGTCACTAAGATGATGTGAACAGAGAACCCTGGCGCCACGCACAAGACAAACACTACTTTATAGTGGCGAAGACACTGGTCAAGACAAAAGAAGACTTTAATCATCTGTTACAAAACACGAATTTATTACTGAAGAGACTTAGTCTCAGATAAAAACCGGTGTAATTCACTGGTGTCGTGCTGCGTCAAAACAGTATCGATTTCAATAATGAGCTATTACCGTTGTAAAGAGAAGAGGTAAATATACTAAATGTCTTTTTCCAAAGTTGTTTCACGGAGGAAGACTGCACTGTAGTTCCTTCTCTAGATTGTCGCACAGATGACAAAATGGTAGATATCGAAATAGACGACAGAGGGATAGAGAAACAATTAAAATCGCTCAAAAGAGGAAAGGCCTCAGGACCTGGGACCTGATGGGATACCAGTTCGATTTTACACAGAGTACGCGAGGGAACTTGCCCCCCTTCTTGCAGCGGTGTACCGTAGGTCTCTAGAAGAGCGTAGCGTTCCAAAGGATTGGAAAAGGGCACAGGTCATCCCCGTTTTCAAGAAGGGACGTCGAACAGATGTGCAGAACTATAGACCTATATCCCTAACGTCGATCAGTTGTAGAATTTTGGAACACGTATTGTGTTCGAGTATAATGAATTTTCTGGAGACTAGAAATCTATTGTGTAGGAATCGTGAAACTCAGCTCGCGCTATTCGTCCACGAGACTCAGAGGACCATAGACACGGGTTCACAGGTAGATGTCGTGTTTCTTGACTTGCGCAAGGCGTTCGATACAGTTCCCCACAGTCGTTTAAAGAACAAAGTAAGAGCATATGGACTATCAGACCAATTGTGTGATTGGATTGAGGAGTTCCTAGATAACAGGACGCAGCATGTCATTCTCAATGGAGAGAAGTCTTCCGAAGTAAGAGTGATTTCAGGTGTGCCGCAGGGGAGTGTCATAGGACCGTTGCTATTCACAATATACATAAATGACCTGGTGGATGACAACAGAAGTTCACTGAGGCTTTTTGCAGATGATGCTGTGGTGTATCGAGAGGTTGTAACAATGGAAAATTATACTGAAATGCAGGAGGATCTGCAGCGTATTGAGGCATGGTGCAGGGAATGGCAATTGAATCTCAATGTAGATAAGTGTAATGTAGAGAAGATCCAACGGAGAGCAGCGCGCTTCGTTACAGGATCATTTAGTAATCGCGAAAGCGTTACGGAGATGATAGATAAACTCCAGTGGAAGACT
Source organism: Schistocerca cancellata (assembly GCF_023864275.1). Classification (NCBI taxonomy): domain Eukaryota; kingdom Metazoa; phylum Arthropoda; class Insecta; order Orthoptera; family Acrididae; genus Schistocerca; species Schistocerca cancellata. The sequence continues at coordinate 153,159,309 of NC_064633.1, forward strand.
CTGCAGGAGAGACGCTCAGTAGCTCGGTACGGGCTTTTGTTAAAGTTTCAAGAACATACCTTCACCGAAGAGTCAAGCAGTATATTGCTACCTCCTACGTATATCTCCCGAAGAGACCATGAGGATAAAATCAGAGAGATTAGAGCCCACACTGAGGCATACAGACAATCCTTCTTTCCACGAACAATACGAGACTGGAATAGAAGGGAGAACCGATAGAGGTACTCAAGGTACCCTCCGCCACACACCGTCAGGTGGCTTGCGGAGTATGGATGTAGATGTAGATGTAGATGAGGTAAACATGGCAAGGAATCTCAGTACGACCTGTTCGTAAGAAAAGAATATTGTATCTGCAGGAATCAGTATTAGAATATTTCAATAAGTTCGACGCAGCTCTAAGTTCTGTCTGGGAAACCGTGAAAGTGAAGGAGAACTTCTCATGAGGAACACCAAATTTCAGTTTTATTGTTAAAATTGCATTTACCTGACATAGTTACAGTTACATTACTTACATTTCTTTTATTTTTGAAAGTTAAGATTTTCAGTGGTGGTTGAGTATAGCAACAAATGTAAGATTTTGAATTCCAAAAGGCACTCCTCACGGATCACACCGTCTGTCACTTCATCGACCATATGTAAATAATTCTGAATAGCATAATTTTCCCAACCGGAATTTTTTGTGTTTTGTCAGTGCAGATCACAAAATTCTTTTGGAGAAAATTCTTCGGTTTTCAGCGCACAGTGACTAAGTGGTTCACTTCATATTTAACTGATAGGGATCTTAAGTTCATATTAAATCGGTCACATAGTTTTCACCGTGGAACCTCTTCTGACTGCCGACGAATTACTACCAGTGAAGCACGTAATTCCATACTGGGATTGCTATTGATCCTGGACATGTTTAAATGATATACTGATACTGATACTGATATATACACTGATATAGCAAAAATATTGCTCTTTGCTGAGATGCTACAACATAAGGGGCAATAAATGAAATATCCGGATATGGTTGGTTCTCGCTAAGTGGTTTACCACGTAAGGCAAAAAGACGAACACGTGTCATCCAGTTCTTTATAACTCAATTTATATCACTCTTAACAACGGAGCACGAGGGAAAGGAAATATATAAATCGGAAAGGCGAAAACCCAAAATCACATACTATCGACAGTCTGAAACGATTAAGCGAGACAACAATTATCATCATTCACATACTTCCACTTGTTAATGTCGTATGGAATAATTTTCTGGGGCAATTCCACAATTTCACGTAAGGCATTCATTGCACAGAAAAATGTCGCAAGAATAATACGTGGCCTCCGTCATCGAAACTCACGTTGGTGAAAAAGAATTGGATACTAACAACAGCTTCCCAGTACATTGACTCTCTAATGATGTCTGTTTTTATGACGAATCAGTCGGAATCAGGAAAGAAAAGCAGCAATCATAAATACAACATTCAAAATCAAAATGATCTCATTTTTCACAATGTAAGATTACTTCTGCACAGAAGGAGCGAGGTATCCATCTCCCCTGTCAACTGAAGATGATAACGGAAAATGAAATCACATTTCAAAATAGATTGAAATCAGTTCTGCTCAACAACGCATTCTGTTCCTTAGATGAATTCCAGAAAAGTTTATCAAGTATTACTGTCGGTTTAAAGTAAAAATCAAATTATGTAGCCAATATATACACGTAAACATTCTGACACGTTCGACACTGTATCGAGCCGTGTAACTACTTTGCCCATGTTGTGTATCACGGCTGATAGAAAGCATATGGGGATCAAAGTTACCATAAAACCACTCCAATAGACTTAAATATTTATTTTCAACTCCATAAAAGATTTACATATCCCGTAATATCTTCATGTCCTCTACCATACGAGCTCCTTGTCCAGGCCCTGAAGGCCCAAGAAATGTCGACCGACCGCCGTGTCATCCTCTGCCATTCAGCGTCATGCCGGTGTGGATTTGGGGAGGGGGGGGGGGGAGCATGTGGTCGGCCCACTTCTCTTCCGGTCGTTTTGTCGAATTTCCGGGGTCGCTGCTCCTCAATCAAGCCATCATTCGGCACCAAGAGAGTTAGAGCGTCGCATATCAAGCCTCCAATCTAGAAAAAATCGTTGGGCGTACCGAGAATAGAAGCCGAGTCCTCGGCATAGCAGCCATCTACGGTGAACACTAAGCAACGCAATCGGACCTCAGACCATACGGCGTCAGTTAAAAAAATTCAAAGCGCCATGGGTGGTTTGTGCATTTGCAACAATCAATTCAGAAGAGAATGAATCTTTCGTTAGGAGTTTTCTTTGAATTTTAATGTGTTTCAATTGTTCTTTCGTTCTTCTTGCCTGCCCAGAAAACAAACAGTAAGATCCTGAAGACAGAAACGAAGTAAAAAAATAAGGAGAACATACTACTCTGATTACTGAAGTGTGACACAAGGAAAATTAAAGACTCTAGAGAGCCAGTCCTGATATTGCAGTCGATAAAGGAAGCAAGACTAAATAAAAATCAAGGCACGTTTATAGGATCTGTCGACATGGAAAAAGCTTTTGACACTGTGAATTGCTGTGAGATATTCGAAATTCTGGGAAAAATAGGGGTAAGATATAGGAAAAGACGGGTAATATACAATATGTACAAAAGCCAAGAAGTAACAATTAGACTGGAGGATCAAGAACGAAGTTCTCGGATTAAAAAGGGTGTAAGACGGGGATGTAGTCTTTCGCCCCTACTGTTCAATCTATACATCAATGAAGCAATGATGAACGTGGAATTAAAGTACAAGGTGATACGATGTCAGTGATAAGATTCGCCGATGACACTGCTATACTTAGTGACACTGACGAAGAATTATAGGATCTGCTGAATGCAATGAACGTTTTAATGAGTTCAGAATACGTGGAATTAAAGTACAAGGTGATACGATGTCAGTGATAAGATTCGCCGATGACACTGCTATACTTAGTGACACTGACGAAGAATTATAGGATCTGCTGAATGCAATGAACGTTTTAATGAGTTCAGAATACGGATTGAGAGTAAACAGAAGAACGACGAAGGGTAATGAGAAGTAGCAGTAATGAGAACAGCGAGGAACTTAACATAAGGATTGGTGATCGTAAATTAGATGAAGTTAAGGAATTTTGCTACCTAGTCAGCAAAATAACCTATGCCTGACGGAGCTACGAGGACACAAAAAGCAGATAAGCACAGGGAAAGAGGGCATTCCTGGCCAATAGAAGTCTACTAGTATCAAACATAGGTCTTAAACTGATTTTGTGATAATCTACGTCTGGAGCACAGCATCATATGGTAGTGAAACATATATTGTCGGAAAACCGGAGAATAAGAAAATCGAAGCATCTGAGATGCTGTGCTACAGAAAAATGTTGAAAGTTAGATGGACTGACAAGGAAAGGAATGAAGAAGTTCTTCGGAAAATCGGTGAGGAAATAAATATTTGGGAAACACTGACAAGAAGAAGGGGCGGGATGGTAGGACGTCTGTTAAGACATCACGGAATAACTTCCATGGTACTAGAGGGAGCTGCAGAGGGTAAAAACTGTAGAGGAAGGCAGAGACTGAAATAAATCCAGCAAAGAGTTGAGGACGTAGGTGGCAAGTGCTACTCTGAGATAAAGAAATTAGCACAGAAGAGGAATTCGTGACGGGGCGCATCAAACTAGTCAGAGGACCGATGTCTGAAAAAATAAAATACTAACGTACACGAATCTTCTCATTGCGTTATTGGAACATAATGATAGAGTCAGTGGGCTTGACACTGAAAAGAATAACGGTACGATTGTGAGGAATATCATTTAACGTCAATGGAAAAAGGGTAGTATAAGAGAATCAGAGGTGAGAATCTGAATTCGAAGCCTTGGATTAATATCGAAAGATCAGCGGTAAATTTATTGGACAAATTTTAATTAGTTTTACGTCGGAATGCCAAATATATTCAATAACATTCCCTGAAACTGTACAGGAAAATGTATCTCTTTCCTACTGAAAGACTTGATCTTCAGCTGGACGAATAGGGTTTGCCTTTCGTAACGTAGTTACAAACGCATTTGAATCTCAGAATCGGTGGCAGCTGTGATCAACTTAACACCACATCCGCAAGTTTCACGAATCTCTACCCCTCTTCATTCAAGCAATATTTTAACAGACAATCACCTGATATGCATACCAACTACTTTTACAACCTGGAGAACATCGGAAAAAGCTGAGATGGAGCGTAAAAAATATTTGTACGTTATCAACTTTTGTAATAGCTTCTCAGACGTAAATCACTCACAACAGCCGTAAAATTTTCTCATAAGCTCTAAGAGAATGTGTTTCTATTATTGATTAAAAATGGCAATGTATTCTTTGAAGAGATAAAGGGATGGAACAGAATGAACAATTTGTATACAGAGCACTGAAATCCCGTGGTCTTTCATCAAACTACAAAAGCTTTTTAACTGAAGGTCTCACTATCGAAAACTTGGCGTTCTTTGCTTCTTTGTGGAAGTATGTTAATGAAGGCACTGCAAATGATATAATTATAATGAAAGAGAGAAAAATAGTGAAAGATTTGAACCATGACAGTAAATCGCACACGAAAATTAAAGAGCAGTTGTATTTAAGAAGGAAAACAGAGAGCTGGCAGTTATTTCATTTTTAAATATTAACGATTTGTCGGACAATGGAAAGAAAACCTTAATGCAATCAGAGTTTTAAAGCAACTGTCAGTAATCCGCATTCTTCCATAATTAAATAACGAAGGGATAAACACATTTTTGCAACTTGTTTTACCAATTATTTATTTTTGTGACCTAGTAGTATGCACAATAATACTTTTGGCAGTAAAACTAGATCGCAAAAATAACTACATAGTGAAAAAACTTTTATGAAAGTGCGATTTCTCCCTGTAGTCATATTTCACCAAGTATAGTGAAATTCGAAAGAAATTTATTATAATAGGATGTAGTGTGTAAGGAGGATATGGAGCTATGCCCAAAGGCAGTTTTCATTCAAGTGCAGCACAGATGTGAAGAAACGCATTTTGCAACTATTAAAACAAATACTCCTTGAAGAATACGAAAAATAACCAAAAGCTTAAAAGAATATCTCACAAGTACAACAAATTTAAAAACCAGTCGCAGGTTCCGGACTGAAGCGCCTAGAACCGCGCGGCCACCCCGGCCGTCCCATTAGCTGTGTATCCGCTACCATCCCTCCAACACTACTTCAGACATTAGTCGAGATCATGCCACGTTGTGTTGCATCACTTACGCGTGCTCGCGGTGTCCCTACAAGATATTAAGCAGGTGTACCAATTTCTTTGGCTCTTCATTGTATTTACGATTAGAAGTGTATCCGCTACTTGGATGTTTATTACAGCACCTCCAGTGGATCCACCGGGGCAAGTATCCGGCCGCGAACGCAGAAGTCGATAGACGAGGTCCAGACAATGTTGCGTTACATGGGTTGTTCCCAGCGATGACGAAGGGAGAAGCAGTCGAAAAATCGAGTCCTTGCTCGTAAATCAGTAGAGCGAAGGCGAAGAACATTTTATTCAAGGAAGAGCTCAATAAAAATTCCATTCTCCGTTATGTTCCCACTTTCAGTGTCCGCTGCCGTGGGCGAGTCTCTGCGGTCAGGCAGAGACCAGTAGTGGGCCGTAGGAGTAACGAGGCGCCGTGTCCGCCCCGGCAGCCGATGCGGGCTTGGGCGCCACCGCCGCCGCCGCCGCCGCCGCCGCCGCTGCTGCTGGGGCCCTCCTCTTGTAATTCATGCGCTGCCCGCGTCGACCGTTCATTAGCCCTTGTTAGGGCCGGCGGTAATTTCGATGCCTCGATTCTGTTAGCGACCGCCGCCGCCGCCGCCGCTGCTGCTGCTGTTGCGCTGTCGTTCCCACAGGTCGCGGTAACTATTCATTTCCCCCCGTCTTCGGCAAACGAGTTAATGCACTTCGTGATGCTGCCGGCGTGCTATGGAAAGTGGGTCGATACGTGTAGTGAGAGGAAACTGAATGCCACAGCGCCTACAGCCCATTTTCACTCACATATTCCTGTGAGCCGCTTGAATACATAAAATACCTATTTCCTAAACTCATACCTGCATGAAAATAATTACTAACTTGGCGCATAAATTCGTACCGTGTTTGTTTGTCATGTTGGTATTTCGTTTGCTGTCTATTTATCGATCATCATTTTTCGACTGTCATTTGCTGTTGCTATTTGAGCTAAGATATTGTCATTTTGTCATTTGCATACACTGATTGGTGTTGTGGAATCTAGAAAATGGAGCGCCAACTGTAGAAATAGTAACATTACCCACTTATACTTCTGTTTCTGTATCTACTTCTACATCTACATCCATACCCCGCAAGCCACCTGACGGTGTGTGGCGGAGGGTACTTTGAGTCCCTCTATCGGTTCTCCCTTCTATTCCAGTCTCGTATTGTTCGTGGAAAGAAAGATTGTCGGTATGCCTCTGTGTGGTCCCCAATCTCTCTGATTTTATCTTCATGGTCTCTTCGCGAGATATACGTAGGAGGGAGCAATATACTGCTTGACTCCACGGTGAAGGTATGTTCTCGAAACTTCAACAAAAGCCCGTACCGAGCTACTGAGCATCTCTCCTGCAGAGTCTTCCACTGGAGTTTATCTATCATCTCCGTAACGCTTTCGCGATTGCTAAATGATCCTGTAACGATGCGCGCTGCTCACCGTTGATCTTCTCTAACTCTTCTATCAACCCTATCTGGTACGGATCCCACACTGGTGAGCTGTATTCAAGCAGTGGGCGAACAAGTGTACTCTAAGCTACTTCCTTTGTTTTCGGATTGCATTTCCTTAGGATTCTTCCAATGAATCTCAGTCTGGCATCTGCTTTACCGACGATCAACTTTATATGATTATTCCATTTTAAATCACTCCTAATGCCTACTCCCAGATAATTTATGGAATTAACTGCTTCCATTTGCTGACCTGCTATATTGTAGCTAAATGATAAAGGATCTTTCTTTCTATGTATTCGCAGCACATTACACTTGTCTACATTGAGATTAAATTTCCAGTCCCTGCACAATGAGTCAATTCGTTGCAGATCCTCCTGCATTTCAGCACAATTTTCCATTGTTACAACCTCTCAATATACTACAGCATCATCCGTAAAAAGCCTCAGTGAACTTCCGATGTTATCCACAAGGTCATTTATATATAATGTGAATAGCAACGGTCCTACGATACTCCCCTGCGGCACACCTGAAATCTCTTCGGAAGACTTCTCTCCATTGAGAATGACATGCTGCGTTCTGTTATCTAGGAACTCTTCAATCCAATCACAAAATTGGTCTGATTGTCCATGTGCTCTTACTTTGTTCAATAGAAGGGTGACAGCTGACGTGGCAGCCAGAAACATTTGCGCTGTGTATGGGGGTAATGCCATTCGACAGAGCACGACAGAAAATGGTTTTATCTTTTAAGAATGATCGTTTTGGCATTACTCACTCCCCACATTCAGGAAGACCGGCGGTCTTTGATGAAGATCGTTTAAACGCATTAATTCACAATGATCCACGTCATTGTAAACGAGAACTGGCAATGTAATGAAATATGATCATTCCAGTATAGTGAGACATCTGCACGCAATGCTGAAGGTTCCAAAATCGGGTGTATGTGTACCCCATGCTCTAAGCTAAAATCCCAAAAATCAGCGGGTCGACGTATGTGCATCTCTGCTGGCTCGTCATCAATTGGTCCGTGAACAACACCGACAGATCTTATCCAGTAGTGTTACTGGTCAAGATAAATGCTTTTTTTACGCTAAGATAAGGAAAAGAGAGGAATGGTTCAGTCCAAAGCATCATTTACCCGTATAAAGGCATGTGCTCATCCGAGATAGATGTTGTTGATGTGGTCTTCTGTCCAAAGACTGGTTTGACGCAGCTCTCCATGATACTCTATCCTGTGCAAGCTTCTTCATCTCCGAGTACATACTGCAACCTACATCTTTCTGAATTTGCTTATTGCACTTATCTCTTGGCCTCCCTATGTGACATTTACCATCCACACTTCCATCCGATACTACATAGGAGATCCCTTGATGCCTCAGAATGTGTCCTAGCAACTGAGCCCTTCTTCTAGTCAAGTTGTGCCACAAATTCCTCTTCTCCCCAAGTCTATTCAGTACCTCCTCATCAGTTATGTGATCGACTCATCTGATCTTCAGAATTTTTCTGTAGCACCACATTTAAAAATGTTCAATTCTTTTCTTGTCTAAACTATTTATCTTCTATATTTCACTTCCACACATGGTTACAGTCCATACATATACTTTCAGAGAAGACTTCCTGGCACTTTAATCTACACTCCTGGAAATTGAAATAAGAACACCGTGAATTCATTGTCCCAGGAAGGGGAAACTTTATTGACACATTCCTGGGGTCAGATACATCACCTGATCACACTGACAGAACCACAGGCACATAGACACAGGCAACAGAGCATGCACAATGTCGGCACTAGTACAGTGTATATCCACCTTTCGCAGCAATGCAGGCTGCTATTCTCCCATGGAGACGATCGTAGAGATGCTGGATGTAGTCCTGTGGAACGGCATGCCATGCCATTTCCACCTGGCGCCTCAGTTGGACCAGCGTTCGTGCTGGACGTGCAGACCGCGTGAGACGACGCTTCATCCAGTCCCAAACATGCTCAATGGGGGACAGATCCGGAGATCTTACTGGCCAGGGTAGTTGACTTACACCTTCTAGAGCACGTTGGGTGGCACGGTATACATGCGGACGTGCATTGTCCTGTTGGAACAGCAAGTTCCCTTGCCGGTCTAGGAATGGTAGAACGATGGGTTCGATGACGGTTTGGATGTACCGTGCACTATTCAGTGTCCCCTCGACGATCACCAGTGGTGTACGGCCAGTGTAGGAGATCGCTCCCCACACCATGATGCCGGGTGTTGGCCCTGTGTGCCTCGGTCGTATGCAGTCCTGATTGTGGCGCTCACCTGCACGGCGCCAAACACGCATACGACCATCATTGGCACCAAGGCAGAAGCGACTCTCATCGCTGAAGACGACACGTCTCCATTCGTCCCTCCATTCACGCCTGTCGCGACACCACTGGAGGCGGGCTGCACGATGTTGGGGCGTGAGCGGAAGACGGCCTAACGGTGTGCGGGACCGTAGCCCAGCTTCATGGAGACGGTTGCGAATGGTCCTCGCCGATACCCCAGGAGCAACAGTGTCCTTAATTTGCTGGGAAGTGGCGGTGCGGTCCCCTACGGCACTGCGTAGGATCCTACGGTCTTGGCGTGCATCCGTGCGTCGCTGCGGTCCGGTCCCAGGTCGACGGGCACGTGCACCTTCTGCCGACCACTGGCGACAACATCGATGTACTGTGGAGACCTCACGCCCCACGTGTTGAGCAATTCGGCGGTACGTCCACCCGGCCTCCCACATGCTCACTATACGCCCTCGCTCAAAGTCCGTCAACTGCACATACGGTTCACGTCCACGCTGTCGCGGCATGCTACCAGTGTTAAAGACTGCGATGGAGCTCCGTATGCCACGGCAAACTGGCTGACACTGACGGCGGCGGTGCACAAATGCTGCGCAGCTAGCGCCATTCGACGGCCAACACCGCGGTTCCTGGTGTGTCCGCTGTGCCGTGCGTGTGATCATTGCTTGTACAGCCCTCTCGCAGTGTCCGGAGCAAGTATGGTGGGTCTGACACACCGGTGTCAATGTGTTCTTTTTTCCATATCCAGGAGTGTATAATCGATGTTAACAAATTTCTTTTCTCCAGAAACGCTCTCCTTTGCAACGTCAGTCAATATTTTATATCTTCTCTACTTCGAGCATCATCAGTTATTTTGCTGCCCAAATAGCAAACTCATGTAATACTTTAAGCATCTCATTTCCTAATCTAATTCTCTCAGCATCACCCGATTTAATTCGAATACATTCCAATTCTCGTTTTGCTTTTGTTGATGTTCATTTTATATCATCCTTTCAAGATACTATTCGTTTCGTTCGACTGCTCTTCCAAGTCCATTGCTGCCTCTGACAGAATGACAATGTCATCGGCAAATTTCAAATTTTTATTTCTTCTCTCTGGATTTTAATTCCTACTCCAAATGTTTCTTTTGTTTCCTTTACTGATTGCTCAGTACAGAGATTGAATAGCATCGGGGATTGCCTACGACCCTGTCTCAATCCCTTCTCAACCACTGCTTCCCTTTCATGCCCGTCGGCTCTTATAACTGCCATCTGGTTTCTGTACAAATTGTAAATAGCCTTTCGCTCCCTGTATTTTACCCCTGTCACCTTTAAGATTTGAAAGAGAGTATTCCAGTCAACATTGTCAAAAGGTTTCTCTAAGCCTACAAATGTTATAAACGTAGTTTTGCCTTTCCTTAACCTATCTTCTACGAGAAGCAGCATGTCAGTATTGCCTCGCGAGTTCCTACATTTCTACGGAATCGAAACTGGTTCTCTCCGAGGTCGGCATCTATCAGTTATTCCATTCTACTGTAAAGAATTCGTGTTAGTATTTTCCAGCCATAATTTATTAAACCGACAGTTCGGTTATGTTTACACCTGCCAGCACCTGCTTTCTTCGGAACAGGTATTACTATATTCTTCTTTAAGTCTGAGGGTATTTCGCCTGTCTCATACAATTTGCTCACCAGATGGAAGAATTTTGTCATGGCTGGCTCTCCCAAGGCATCAGTAGTTCTAACCGAATGTTGGCTACTCCCGGAGCCTTGTTTCGGCTTAGATCTCTCACTGTTGTGTCAAATTCCTCAAGTAGTATCGTAACTCCCATCTCATCGTCTACGTCCTCTTCCATTTCCATAATATTGTCCTGGAGTACATCTCCCTTATGTAGGCCCTCTACATACAATTCTCCCACCTTCTTTCTTTATCTTCTTTGCTCACCTTTTGTCTTTATCTTCTTTGCTTAGGACCGGTTTTGCATCTGAGCTGCTGATATTCATACAGGTGGTTGGTCCTCTTGTCTCCAAGTGTCTTTAATTTTCCTGTAGGCGGCACCTATCTGGCCGCTAATGATATATGCTTCTACATCCTTATATTTGTCCTCTAGCCATTCCTGCTTAACCATTATCTACTTCCTGTCCATCTCATTTCTGAGACTTTCGTATTTTCTCTTGACCACTTCATTTACTGCATTTTTATATTTTCTCCTTTCATCAGTTAAATTCAATACATCTTCCGTTACCCAAGGATTTCTACTAGCCCTCGTCTTCTTACCTACTTGATCCTCTGCTGATTTCATTATTTCGTCTCTCGAAGCTACCAATTCTCTCTCTACTGTATTTCTTTCCCCCGTTCTTGCCAATTGTTCACTAATGCTTTCTCTGAAACTCTTGACAACCTATGGTTCTTTCAATTTATCCACGTCCCATCTCCCTAAATTCCCACCTTTTTGCAATTTCTTCAGTTTTAATCTACAGATCATAACCAATAGATTGTGGTCAGAGTCCACATCTGCCCCAGGAAATGTCTTACAACTTAAATCCTGACTCCTAAATCTCTATCATACCATTATATAACCTATCTGACACCTTTCGGTGTCTCCAGGCCTCCTCCAAGTGTGGAAGCGACAGTGTAGTGTACTACGAATTGTTTCCCCGAGGTGTAAAAATCACTGCTGACATTTATGTCAAGAAATGAGACGTCTTTTAAGCGCAATCGAACATCAGCGTCCGGCAAGACTGTGTGAACTGATGCTACTCCACGATAATACCAGCCCGCATTTTGCTACACTGACAAAAAGCGTCATTCAGGAGCTGCGTTGGACTCATTCCAAACCCACCTTATTCACCTGATCTTGCACGCTCAGGTTTTCGCCTTTTCCGGTCTCTATCGAACACCTTTCAAGCTACTTCCTTTACGGACAAAAACGAGCTACGAACATGGCTCGACGAGTTCGTCGCCTAAAAACCACGTGATTTCTATAGTCGCCGAATCGAAAAGTTACGCCAGGCTGTGTCGAGCGTATCTGTTGTGTTTACTGCACTTATGGAAAAAACGCTACAAACTCATACACCTACCAACACAAACGTCTGTACAAAAAAAAAAAAAAAAAAAAAAAAAATAATAATCAAAATGGTAACAAAATGGAACATATATAGACTAATGTAGTTCAAGAAACAATACAAAAACTTCGGCGCAAAATTGAACAACATAACTTGGTAACTATCAAGAATTATCTACCGAAGTCAATAATCAATAATGCAGCAATGGAAAAGCTTTTTGACGCACAAAAGTAAAAAATAAAAAGGCGTTGTGGATTGACGTTTGGGAAGAAACAATAACAGTAAGAACAGACACACGGAAAACATATAAATATTCTGAAAACAGTGAATACTATCAACAGATTAAGAAAAGTAAGAGCAAAGACTTCTCAGTGGAATAAAAAAAATTGTGAACAATTCCTATTTACAGAAATGACATATATATTTATAAAAAGACAGTCTCAAAATCTCTGTCGAAACTCTTAGACCTAATCAAGGTGCTTCCAAGCACAAAGCATTTGCTTCACAGATGCGAATGACAGAATTGGCTTCAACAACGCTAACAATAGAGAAATATTTACAAAACACTTTGCTCAGTCTCTCAGCTACCCACAACCAACAGCAAGACCGTACGTCCAGCAGAAGAATGTTTACCATACATTATTCATGAAAATAGGCAAGTACATGTAGCGGGAGGAAACAAAGCCACAGCACCTAATGCCCATTTACACTCATATTCCTGTGTGCCGTCTGCATACGTTTCTTTCCTCAAAATCTGTTGATGTGAAACAAATTTGGAAGGAACAAATTTGTGGGTACAATTAAAATAACCCAATATGATACCTGACAAGAACTACCTAACGAAATCAATAACGCAATTTCCTCAGCACAGCCTTTTTAAATTCGACGGCACTCAGTTGCCTTTTTTTCTAATGATGATGCTCATATTGTAGCCTCTTTTTAAGGCACTACTCATTCCACTCAGATGGTCATCTACGTCCTTTGCCTCTCTAACTGAATTACAGCATCATGAGGAAACTTCTCCTCCCTCAACTTCAATTCCCTTTCCAAATTTGTCCTTAATATCGTTTACTGCTTGATCAGTGTAAAGATTGAGTAACATGATGGATAAACTACAAATCTTTCTCATTATCTCCTCAACTACGGTTTGCCTTTCATGTTCTTCAACTGTTCTAACTGTGTTGTGTACATAGTTCCGCGTAGTCAGCGCGTACACAACTTTCCCAATAGAGCGCGCCCCGCTAAGCACAACAGCGCAGGCGCAGCGCTCGTCCGTCTCCGCTGTAAGAGATGGCGCTGCCATAAAGACGGACCAAATTCTGCTTCCGCCGATCCGCGTATTAATATGTAATGCAGCCAATGAGATTGCTGCTAACGTAGAACCTTTCTCCTCGCGGATCACACTGAACGCGCCCCCCTACTCCCCCTCCATCTCTTGTGCCTCCTTTCAGTGTCTCGCAGGTTGGATTCCTGCCTCGGGCATGGATATGTATGACGTCCTTAGGTTAGTTAGGTTTAAGTAGTTCTAAGTTCTAGGGGACTGATGACCACTGCAGTTAAGTCCCATAGTGCTCAGAGCCCTTTCAGTGTCTCTGCGCTCCCTCCTGCCCTGTCTTCCATTTTCCTCTCCCGCCCCACGTGTCTCCTGCCTCTTCGTGAACCCACGGTTGCCCCTCCTCTCTTCATCCCGCCGCTTCCTCAGCTGCCCCATGCTCTCCCCTCCTTTTCCATCCTCTCTGACCTTTCCCTCGGCAGGTCCCACCTGGTAGTTTTACTCTTCATCGTGTGTGCTGCTAGTGGGTTTTAAGTGTGTTGTTTCGGAGTGTTTTTAATACTGTGGCCAAATTTTAACCTGTGCATGCGCATTCAGTGTCTTGTCTGTGTTTCAAGCATCGCCAACTGTGTTTTTTAACTTTCTGGTGACTTTTTTAACTGTCCCCCATGAACGTCTACATGTCCATGTCTTTTTACCTCCATTTTCTCCCCTTACTCTGCTTTATGTTCCCCTTTTTTTATCTCCTTATGTATGCATCATTTTATTCTTGTTTTAGTTGTCGTGTCTCTCGGCTGAAGAGCGGCGGATTGTGCCGCTGACAGCCCTCCCCTGCCCATATGGTGCAGGGGAATGAAATCACATTAAAGAAAAAAAAACCTGAACGCGCCAGGTATTATAACGAGAGTACAGACCTCCGATTAATCAGTCTGCATTAGTCTGCACCAGTCTATAGTCAAGTTTCAGTCTGCACCTAATAAGATTATCATATTCCTGTACACAACCATGAAGATAAATGTGTAGACACTTTGTCAAGTGTCTGAGATACATGAGAATAAGAGTAACATATCAGGACTGAAGGAACTTCAGATTGTCAGTTGTAAACAGCATCCAGAATCAAGTTACGTAATATCTATGATTTTTATTATTTTAATAAATGTGTGTGAAAATTAATCAAGTTCTTTTTAAAGTTGGTCACCGTCAATCTGCTACTCTAAGCGTGCAACTGGCATTTCTATCGTCTGACTTAACGGCAGAAGATAAACACGCCACGATAAGACCACGAGACATATTGCTGACGCTCGCCTACTTCGTTAGAGCGACAAGTCAAATAATCTGATGGTGTGTGTACCGAAGGTCTTACAGTACGCACACCACAAACTGCAGTAGGGTCTCCGCCCAAGTTGTAGATAATCTTTCGCATCCTATGTTTTATATCTGATATCTTCAGAGTTTCAATGATACGTCATAAGGCCAGTATTGCCTTCCGTATTCCAACATTTCCCCGGAATACAAACTCATCTTCCCCATGGCCAGCTTCTACGACTCTTTTGGTTCTTCTGTGAATAGTTAGTACCAGTATTTTGCAACCATAGCATACCAAAACTTACCTTCCTTGGAACTGGTTTTATTACATTCTTCTTTAAGTGCGAGTGTATTTCACACGTGTCATAAGTCTTGCTCACCTAGTGGAATGAGTTTGTCATGGCGAACCTATAATTATCTTATATAATTGCGTGGGCTTAAAATAAGAACTGAAGTATCACTGTTACTGGTTCTGACCGGAATCTTTGACAAATATCGCTTAACGAAGCCTTTTCTTTGTCGACCGCGAGATCTGGGACAGCGTGCGCATAATAACCGTAAATCCTGCACCGAAGCACATCATTCACACGGTTCCCAAGTTTTGATTTAGCGATATCCGTGGGTGCTTGCTCTTATGCGATTGTGTACCCTGGAGCTTAGCCATTCATTGGGAATCCAATCTTCCACAACTTGCAAACGATGAGCTTTGCAGAAGATAGAGCATTCGCATAATGACACGCCGTAGGCAACGTCATCGGAAATAGCTTGCTAACAATGAGCGAGAGACAGAGGGAGAGGCACGATCGATTAGGAGAGAAAGAGCGATAGCAACGGACTGGTGGCTGGGTGCGTTAGCCGGCGTGTATGTTTCACCTGGAATCAACGCGGCCGGAAACAATCTCAGCGCACACATCGCGAGCGTTACGCAGTGAAACTGGAATTTATGGCGAACGACACTCTCACCCACACAAGCACGCAAACAGTAGTCGCGAGATTCACGCGCGTGTTACCAGCTTTCACGCACTGAGTAATGCTCCCAACACAAGGCTAAATTACTGCGCCGGCTAAATTCGCGATAGCTTATTTACGTATTGTGAATATTACGACCAGCCAATGATGCACAGAACAGTTATTTCTAAGCCAGCTTCAGAATGGAGTGTTAATACTACAAGAATAGAACAAATCTATTAACGTAATTAAATTAGTAATCATTCAGTTTCTTTAACAATTTAGGTATAAAGTACAGTAACATGGGATGAGTACTAATCAAACGTACAAAGTAGAAGAGCCTCCAATAATCGTTATGCCTTGGGAAACGTAAGTGTATTGCGTGCTTAGTGCTATCAATGCAGTTTTTAGACAGTAATAACTATTACATTGCTCCTGTTTTATTGTTTTTGACGAAAGAACCTTTCATATAATAGTTTTAGGGTTTTAGGAGACATTAACTGTCATCCCTGCTATCGAGGCGAAAACATTTTATAAGTAGTAGCTGAAACGAGAACATAGCATAGTGTTTGTCAACTGTCATGAAATAAGCTATCAGAGCACCAGCAATCGCGTAACAGGTAATAACGTAAGTAATGGAGCGTCCGTTAAGGCGTTGTTCTTATTCGTGTCGACATAAAGATGGTCATTAGAAACGAGGGATGTGGAAGCTGAAAGATCACAACATATCTCATTATTGTTGTTGTTGCTGTTGTGATCTTTAGTCCGAAGACTGGTTTGATGCTGCTCTCCATCCTAGTCTTTACTGTGCAAGCCTCTTCATCTCCGAATAACTATTGCAACCAAAATCCTTTTGAAACTGCCTATTGTATTCATCTCTTGGTCTCCTACTGCGAATTTTGTCCTCTCCCCCCCCCCCCCCCGACACACACACGCACATACATACACACACACACACACACACACACACACGCACACACACTCTCTCTCTCTCTCTCTCTCTCTCTCTCTCTCACACACACACACACACACACACACTTTCCTCTAGTACAAAACTGGTGTTGTGCAACAAATTTATTGACTCCCCAATTCTGTTTAGTACATCCTTACTAGTTATGTGAGTTGTCGATCTAATCTTCAGCGTTTTCTGTAGCGTCTCATCTCAAAAGCTTGTATTCTCTTCTTGTCTAAGCTATTTATCGTCGATGTTTCACTTCCATACATGGCGACACTGCATACATTCAGAAAAGACTTCGAAACTCTTAAATCTGTTGGATGTGAGGTCCGCCAGTTCTGCAAAACACCTTTTTCTCTCAGTACCCATCCATGTCTCGGCACCACAGTGCCATCATCAGTGGGTTTTCGTTTCTATTTAATCTGTAATCTGATCATTTTTGTTAAATGATTATAAAATTATGTGGATGTTTAGTTCAAACAAGAGATCGTTTCTTTTTGTAAATACCTTTACATTAGCTGTGCATGAATTTTCCGGATCTCTTTTGTGTTAATTACTACACGTAGCTCGTCATTTGCAACCAAACCATGTTGATGAGAAAGTTTTTGCTGGGAGTTAACCTATCTTCTAGAATGTAATTTAGTTTGTCGCTACGTTTTCGCGTGTGGCAAGCACTTTCTTTCTCGCACCATGGAGGCGTGTTGTGATGCACACGTAACTATAACAAGTATTTTCCACAAATAACGTAGTAAAACACTTTTCACTTCACCAAAACACAGTGTGATTGTGGTTTGTTGTGTGTCCCATCCCAGTCAGTGTTCATTTGTTCACCAGAGAGATTGGCGGCAAATTTGAATTTGGTTGGCAGTTTATCTTTGTGTATGTGTGTGTGTGTGTGTTTTCTGTACGCTTCTTAGCTGTGTGTGTTGTCTTTTATATGGTATTCCTTTTGTGTGTAAATGGTGCGTCTTTGCAGATTTTCGTGTATCTATTTTTCGGATGTGTGTGGGCGCAAGCGCAAGCGCGCGAGCGTTTGTGCATGCGTGCGTGTGTGTGTGTGTGTGTGTGTGTGTGTGTGTGTGTCTATGTGTGTCTGTGTAGACTTTATCTGTTTGTGCTGTTTTTATTTGTAAAGTTCCTTTAATGTGTTAAATAGTGTGCTCTGAATAATGTTTTGCATAACTGGCGGACATCACATCCAACAATTTTAACTGCAAATACGGCCAATACAAGGAGCTACAAATCAAAATGATGAACACTTGAATCTGCTTTCTGCGTTAACAAACTTCTCTTCTTCACAAACGCTTTTCTTGCCATTGCCCGTCTAAATTTTATATCCTCTCTCCTGGAGGAGCACTTTGGGGACTGCATTCTGGCTTTGGGGTACTCAGAGGCCTGTGGCATGGACGTCGATTGGCCATCATATTCTCAGGATCTGAACACATGC
This sequence comes from Schistocerca cancellata, assembly GCF_023864275.1. Classification (NCBI taxonomy): domain Eukaryota; kingdom Metazoa; phylum Arthropoda; class Insecta; order Orthoptera; family Acrididae; genus Schistocerca; species Schistocerca cancellata. Next base: position 153,177,315 of record NC_064633.1, read on the forward strand.
GACTCCTTTATGTGGGGCTATATTAAAGACAAGGTGTACAGCAATAACTCCAAAACCATTGGCAAGGTGAAACAGCATTTCAGGAGGTCATCGACAGCATCGATGTTCCGACACTTCAGCGGGTTATGCAGAATTTCGATATTCGTATACACCACATCATCGCAAATCATAGCAGGGATGTTGAACATGTCATAACCTGAATCTGAATATTTGTAGTGACGTTTACATGTTGAATATAGTGTGTGCACGGCGCTGTTTGTAACTTATTTAGGTTTCCTTTCATATAGTTCAATAATTGTGACCCTGTAATCAGAGTACTGATGTAAGCGTCATGCCTTGTAATTTTGCCTTCTTGTTTATGTGTTCTTTCTTTTCTTAATGTTGTACGCAATTATGATCCTCTTCTTTGCAGCTATCTTCGAAAATGGCATAACAGCCGAAATTGGCAACAATGGAAAATAAACAAATGTTGTCAAAAGAAATTTTTTTTCATTTCACAGGTTTCGTATGACTACGCACCGGCCCAAAGAAAAATAAGAGTAGTTTGGTTCAATTGAAAATACATTTTACTGTAGGCAGTAAAATTTATTATTATTGGCATTACGCATTTAAGAGGATACATAATTAGATGCTTTTATGACAGTAAGTCATTAAAGGTTTGTATGCAGTTATTTTATGTGATCTGTGACATTCTCTTGCAGCAGTCACATTCTGCTCGACAGTTTTAATTACGTTACATTTGTAACTAACCAAATGAATTACCCATAAAGACATATACAGATGGAGGCAGTATGGCGTACACGATGTATAAAAGGCAATGCATTGGCGGAAATGTCATTTATACTCACGTGATTCCTGTGAAAAGGTTACCTACGTGATTTTGGCCACACGACGAGAATTAACAGACTTTGAACGCAGAATGATAGTTGGAGCTAGACGCATGGGACTTCCCCGGCAAACGCCCAAGAGACGTGCCGTTCGCCTAGATTTGTCAGTGGTAACAGAGAAGCAGCACTGCATAAAATAATAAAACAAATCAATGTGAGACGTATGACATATTCATTAAGACAGTGCGGCGAAATTTGACGTTAATGGGCTACGGCAGCAGATGACCGACGGGAATGCCTTCGTTCACAGTACGACATCGTCTGCAGCGGCTCTCCTGGGCTCGTGACCATATCGGATGGATTCTAGACAACTGGAAAACCGTAACCTGGTCAGATGAGTCCCGAGTTCAGCTGCTAAGGGCTGTTGCTAGGGTTCGAGTATGACGCAGACCCCACGAAGCCATGGACCCAAGCTATCAACAAGACACTGTGCATGTTTGTATGGCCCAATAATGGCGTAAGTTGTGTTTATACGGGATGGGCTGGGTCTTCTGGCCCACCTGAACCAATCATTGACTGGAGATGGTTATGTTCCGATACTTAGAGACCATCTGCAACCATTCATGTACTTCACGTTCCCAAACGATGATGGAACTTCTATGGATGACCATGCGCCATGTCACTCGGCCACAGTTGTTCACGGCTGGTTTGAAGAACATTCTGGACACTTCGAGGGAATGAGTTGGCCATGTATATCATCCGGCTTGAATCCCATCTTACATTTATGTGACGTAATTGAGGGGTCAGTTAGTGCACAAAATCCTGCACTGCCAACATTTTCGCCTCTTAGAGGCAGCATGGCTCAATATTTCTGCTCGAGGCTCGCAAGACTTGTTGAGACAACACCACATCGAGTTTCTGCTCTACACCGGGCAACAGGAGGTCCGACATAGTATTAGGATGTACGCCATGAGTTTTGTCACCTCAGTGTACTTCTTATACGAGGGCAGTTCAATAAGTAATGCAACACATTTTTTTTCTCGGCCAATTTTGGTTGAAAAAACCGGAAATTTCTTGTGGAATATTTTCAAACATTCCCGCTTCGTCTCGTATAGTTTCATTGACTTCCGACAGGTGGCAGCGCTGTACGGAGCTGTTAAAATGGCGTCTGTAACGGATGTGCGTTGCAAACAACGGGCAGTGATCGAGTTTCTTTTGGCGGAAAACCAGGGCATCTCAGATATTCATAGGCGCTTGCAGAATGTCTACGGTGATCTGGCAGTGGACAAAAGCACGGTGAGTCGTTGGGCAAAGCGTGTGTCATCATCGCCGCAAGGTCAAGCAAGACTGTCTGATCTCCCGCGTGCGGGCCGGCCGTGCACAGCTGTGACTCCTGCAATGGCGGAGCGTGCGAACACACTCGTTCGAGATGATCGACGGATCACCATCAAACAACTCAGTGCTCAACTTGACATCTCTGTTGGTAGTGCTGTCACAATTGTTCACCAGTTGGGATATTCAAAGGTTTGTTCCCGCTGGTTCCCGCGTTGTCTAACCGAACACCATAAAGAGCAAAGGAGAACCATCTGTGCGGAATTGCTTGCTCGTCATGTGGCTGAGGGTGACAATTTCCTGTCAAAGATTGTTACAGGCGATGAAACATGGGTTCATCACTTCGAACCTGAAACAAAACGGCAATCAATGGAGTGGCGCCACACCCAATCCCCTACCAAGAAAAAGTTTAAAGCCATACCCTCAGCCGGTAAAGTCATGGTTACAGTCTTCTGGGACGTTGAAGGGGTTATTCTGTTCGATGTCCTTCCCCATGGTCAAACGATCAACTCTGAAGTGCATTGTGCTACTCTTCAGAAATTGAAGAAACGACTTCAGCGTGTTCGTAGGCACAAAAATCTGAACGAACTTCTCCTTCTTCATGACAACGCAAGACCTCACACAAGTCTTCGCACCCGAGAGGAGCTCACAAAACTTCAGTGGACTGTTCTTCCTCATGCACCCTACAGCCCCGATCTCGCACCGTCGGATTTCCATATGTTTGGCCCAATGAAGGACGCAATCCGTGGGAGGCACTAGGCGGATGATGAAGAAGTTATTGATGCAGTACGACGTTGGCTCCGACATCGACCAGTGGAATGGTATCGTGCAGGCATACAGGCCCTCATTTCAAGGTGGCGTAAGGCCGTAGCATTGAATGGAGATTACGTTGAAAAATAGTGTTGTGTAGCTAAAAGATTGGGGAATAACCTGGTGTATTTCAATGCTGAATAAAACAACCCCCGTTTCAGAAAAAAAGTGTTGCATTACTTATTGAACTGCCCTCGTATTTCAAACGAGAAGTACAGTTTCGGTTCTCTACGGTAGAAGTTACGTGCTCTGCGGACGACGTAAAATCCCATGTGTTGAGCGTCGCCAGCGTCGTCAAAGGCTTACAGATTTCGATGCCCAGTGCTGCATTTGAGTGGGTTGTTGTGGCTGATGAAGGGGGAAGGAAGAGGGGGGGGGGGGGGAGCGTGGCAACTGGACGTAACTTAGTAGTGACGAATGAAACACACGTTTGACAACTCAAACGCCACGCCGCGCCAGAATAACGAAATCTGGCTCCCGGGAAAAATGAAACAGCGTTGCCAATAATTATGGAGGAACCTAACTCATGGCGCTCGTATTGCAAATCAACCGCAAAGCCACCAATTATGAATGCATGAGTGTAGCGACACAACACCGTGTTCTGTCTGATAATTTATAAACCACAGACACTGAAACGAAAGTTATTAGCTGTTGCCCGTTACAGCAGTTTTGAAAACGTGACCGCAAAAAATATATGTAACAGCTAACGCCCGGTCGTCCTCCGCTGTCAATATTGTGAATTTATCACGACGCGCCATTGCTGTATGAAAGTGTCATTGTGTTCCAGATTGCAGGACAAAAAATGTAATCGCGACTTATGTATATTTCATTAATAATCGTAACGGTGTTTGGTACGCAACGAATTGATTTGATTAGGAAAAAGTTATTTGGCGAAATTTGTGAAGATCTCGATCGATGACGTGATTTACATTTAATCCAGCACACAGAATATTTCTAAATTACTATGACGGATTTTGAGAGATTGCAGTTTTAACGGGAAGTCAGTTTGTAAATCTACTATCTCTGTGATAGCAGATTGAAACATGGAAACAATGTATCTCAGTTTTCAGTATCTGTTCTGAAAAAAGTGTTACTAATTGACTTTAATTATTTCATTCCTATCCAACTAATGTAGTAACAATGTCAAATGCTAGCACACAAACGAAACTTTTACCAGCCCCGTCATATTGCACTCTGAATGTACTTTCTTTCTCTTGTGGTTTACTACAGTTACCACATTAACTGGTTAAAAATTTACAGATTAAAAGCGTCACAGTTACTGCATGAGAGCATATGCAAGATACCGGAAAACATTCTCTCTCCTTCCGAACAGGCCTCGGAAGCTCCAACGGTACCAATCGACCGCCGTGTCATCCTCACCCGATAGGTGTCATGGGATGTGTATATGGAGAGGTACGTGGCCAGCACATCGCTTTTCCGGTCGTTGTTGGTTTTCGTTACCTGAACCGCTACTTTTCATTCAAGTAGGTCCTCATCTCGCCTTACGAGGTTTGACTGCAGCCCAATTGCCAAAATAACTCGTCCGACTCGGAAGGTTCACCAATCCAAGTACTAGCCCAGCTCGACAGCGCTCAACTTCGGTGATGTGACTGGACTTCGTATTACCACTAAGACAAGACCGTTGGCACTGGAATACATAATTTCACTATTTAGTCCCACAGTCTCGTATCTTTATGTTAATGGATAAAAATCCCTATTCAGAACATCACGACTGGACTCTGCTGCAGGTACTCGATCAGTAATGTAAATTTAGGAATACTTTATAGTGATAAATGTAACATTGCTTTGAACATGTGTAAAATCTCACAAGGAGTATTTCTTGAGAATGTAGACGCTATTCGATATCAGTCAAGATTTAAATAATATGAAGCAAGAGCAACTGATCTAAGTTGTTCATGATTCTGAGTCATTCTCAGGGCTCGAACCTCTAACTTCTTTGTTCTAACAGAAAAATCTGCGAATTATTCGTTTCTTCACTTACATGGAGAGGACACGGCACACAAATTTTTGTGTTTTATAGTTATGTTACCTCAAGCTCAGAACTCAAATGTCTATCATCTACATTAGTTGGATGCATCTCCCGAAAATTCTTGGGAAAATCGACGTTGATGATTTCTGAACGTCTTTAATACGCAAAGGGAAGAGAGTGTATCTGACGAGCCTCTTAGCTTTGTGGTAGAATGCTCCCTAGCCCGTGAGTAGCCTAGATTCCGTTCCTGGCAGTGCTAAAACCTTAAACGAAGGTGCATATCCAGTGAACATGTCTGTGAAGCGTAAAACACATTACCATGAAAAAGCTTATATCATAATTTTGTTTAAATTTAAACAATCGTTAATAAGAATCTTTTATAAAATATCAGTAAATAGAGATACATATTTCAAAGGAAAACTGGATTTTAGTGTGCTATATGTAATTAGAAATAAGAATATGAGCGATTTTCATAAAAATGGCGATTATATTGGTGTTAATTAGCATATATTTGATGAATTTCATATTTAAATGAGGTAGGTATTCGAACTGGACGGAAAGAAACGAAAAGATATAATGACCTAAACGAGAATAGAACCAGCGCTTTCCAGTCTCTAACGGTGCTGATTTTTTTCCATGTTTATGTATTTCATGTGTCGCAGAAACGCTACGAACATGCACCGCTTATTAAAAATTTCCATCGGCCAAGGCCCGAAAAATGCCATGAGCGGCATGGCCAGAGCAGTGGTGAGGCTGAAGCGAGCTAACTGTCACAAAACTTGGTAATTGTTTGCGAGCATTGTCTGCGACAAACTCTGCAGCCACACTCCACTTTTTTTATTAACCTCTGAAAAGTATATTATGAAAACGGTGGATTCACACAGTGCCATGAGCAGAAAAAAAATAAAGGGAGAATCAATTCGTGATGATAAAAAGATTATTAGAAGTGAAGGGAAACCTTACGTAAACAGAATAACTTGTCGGTAGAAGCAAAAACTGAGCCTACATAAGAGGTGTATAATAAATGTTCAGAGGATCTCTTCACTATGGCTCAACTGGAACGAAAAAATGCATCTACTAATGCCTAATGCTATTATGTAACATATGATTGTTTTGTGGAAATTTTACAAGGGAATTATTTATCTGTTCGACTTCTAGCCCGTGTGGTGATTAAATAAATCTACACCTTGTCTTGTTTCAGTTCAGCTTCAAATACAAACATTCGTGTGTTTGTGTACCCTATACACAAAGAAAAGCTGTTTTCCAGGACTGTCATTAAACATTATATGCAGCAAAACTCCTATTCAGTCGTTTCGATGGTCGTTAAGTGTGTGAACAGAAAGCGTCGTCGTCGGTATTATGACAACCTGTCAGTTGTAAAGAAAAGGGATCTGCAAAAGATAGATATCGTATTTGATAGTGGGTATTAGAACCTCTTTCGAATGGTTAATCAATCAAAATTTCTTTGTGCTCTATAAAATTAGAAGGAGAATTACGAGTAAAAACCATTTAATCACATGGTAGTGTATCTGTAAAATGAATCTGTGAATGTTTATTATTAAAAACTGATAATTGCTCGAAATTTCTTACATTGGCACTTAACTTGTTTTAGCCGCCAACTGTATGGCATTTAGCACGTCCTGCGTATTTGTGATTGAAATACTTATTTTCATTGACAAAAGGAAGTGAACTTAAAATGTTTTGCAATAAATATATGACTCTTACTGAACAAAAGGAAGTTAACTTAAAATGTTTTGCTATAAATGTAGACTCTTACTGTAAACAATCATTAAAAAATATTGTTCATGTTTCTTCATTAAAATATTTTTATCAAAACAAAAAAAAAAATGAATAACTTGGATTCAGTGTTGTGGCCCTTAGGCCTTTATTTATTTCCACTCTACAATTGTAAATATGTTTCATTCCATATTAGTGGCGATTTAAATGGTGAAGAAAAGATGCATTTTTTGTAGCTGCACAGATATATTATAAATAAGCTTAACAATTGCAAAACTACTACGGACATAACGGGCCAAGAAACTACCATCCACTCTATTTCACCGATCTTTCAAGCCTTTTGGCATCTCTGACAGTTTTTACAATGTGATCGGAAAGTTTTTATCTCTGCTCCAAGATTATTAAATAGCTTTTCAAGGTTATCTTTAGTTTCCTTTACTTCCTTGTCAGTACACAGCTTGAATAGCACTCCCTTCTCAACTGCTGCCTCCCTTTGACGAGAATGCCTAACATTCACAGAAAAGAAGCCAAGCACCCACAGCATCGGCAAAAAAAGACCATAGCATTATATTCCAAATGAAAAAAAAACACTGCACACCAAACTTGGTAAAATGAATTGTGAATCACGCGACTTACTATGATCGACGTGACAGCTACCGTTCGGGAGAACAGGAGTCTTAACCTTTTCATCCTAAGTGGTTTCGTAAAGTGGCCTCTGTAATAGTTTGATTTTTTCCCTACTATAATGGTAGTGTCACACTGGTTCCACCTCGTTATTGTTAATTCGTGCAGTCCTCCTGCGGCAAAACAAAAACTTCGTTCTCTAGGCACATGCAGAATTACCTGAAAGAACTGGGTGTCAAGGTAAAATTTATGGTGTTTCAGTTCATTGATAGTGTTGGAATAATCGTGTGTTTTCGTTATTAAGGTGAGACCTTTTTTGTTTTATATATTCGTCAGTACTGACAGTTTCTAAATATTATATAATATTACATTTTGCTAGGGAAAGCTTACTTTCATATTGGCGATTTCAGTCGAAAACAACAAGCCGTGAATCATTTTCGATGTTGAGGTTATGTATGTCGTGAATCTCTGAAAACAAAATTCATTATTGAACAGCTTTATAAATCGGTGCTCTAATTGTGAAATACTCTTATACATAGAATGAAACTTTCACTCTGCGGCGGAGTGTGCGCTGGTATGAAACTTCCTGGCAGATCAAAAAAGAAAAAAAAAATGGTTCAAATGGCTCTGAGCACTATGGGACTTAACTGCTGAGGTCATCAGTTCCCTAGAACTTAGAACTACTTAAACCTAACTAACCTAAGGACATCACACACATCCATGCCCGAGGCAGGATTCGAACCTGCGACCGTAGCGGTAGCGCGGTTCCAGACTAGCGCCTAGAGCCGCTCGGCCACTCCGGCCGGCCTGGCAGATCAAACCTGTGTGCCGGACCGAGAATCGAACTCGGGACCTTTGCCTTTCGTGGGCAAGTGCACTACCATTCTTTTTTTTATCTCATTTTGTTCATTATTGTTCGTTCTTTTTGTTCGTGACGGACGTCCCATGACGTTAGTTCAAGTTCGTCGTTGATGCATTAATTAAATTTTTTTTATTACAGAGGGCAGCTAACCCTCTGACCGTAAACACTGAGCTACGGTGCGGATAACCTCTGGGCTACCCAATCACGACTCACGACCCGTCTTCACAGCTTTAATTCCGCCAGTACCTTCTACCTCCACAGAAAGTTAAGTCTGGAAGGTAGGAGACGAGTTACTGGCGGAATTAAAGCTGTGAAGACGGGTCGTGAGTCGTGCTTGGGTAGCTCAGATGAAGAGCACTTGTCCGCGAAAGGCAAGAGTCCCGAGTTCGAGTCTCAGTCCAGCACGCAGTTTTAATCTGCCAGGAAGCTTCACTCATATACATAATTTGTTTTTTAAATTACTATGACGTTTAATTCATGAAGTAAATAAATAAAAGCGACAGTGAAGGGATATAGACGTAACATTACAGTTTTACCAAGAGACAGCGACCTCGAAAGACGTAAAATTGCAGAGATAACGTTGTTTCATGTCTCAAGTGTAAAGGCTGTGTCACACTATTGTAAACAGACGCTGTGAACAGAAAAGAAATGAAAAAGATGTGAGCATATCTAGAATCAAATGTCACTGAAGTCAGTACTGTGAACATTTACATGTTATATAAACTTTCCAGCAAGTTATCCAGATTGTCACTGAAATCTTTCAGGTGTGAGGTAGCTACATGTTTTCACCCACTTTGACTAGGAGGAGGTCAGATAGTCCAAGAAATCACTTCACGCCCTACGCCTCGAAGACATTGCTTACTGATGAGGCAGCACGCATGCCTGTGAAGAGCATTTCTCCTCGTAAACATTGTTGCTACTGCAGCAGCAAGCAAAATATCAAACGAACAAAGTGCAGGTGTTCCACGCTCGATGGTGGATTATATGTGATAAAGGGAGGAGAGTGCATTTAGCGGTACAGTAAGTAATGATTTTGAAACTTCCTGGCAGATTAAAACTGTGTGCCAGACCGAGACTCGAAACTTTAACTTATGGGAAACCGAATCAATGTTCCGACTGTGTTTTTATAATGCCTGTGGTTGACTTTTGAGAGTAAATGATATATTTCCACGTATTACATTATGTTTACACTCGCATGCATTGTTATCAGATTCACTAAGACATGAAGAATGGAATACTAAACTAAGTTGAAAATAAAGAATAACACAACACACAGAATTGTACATGTCGCGGAATATTTATGCACGCATTACTGAGCTTGTCGTCGTGGTATGATGCTCTACAGGCCTTACCTTCTGTGGGTGATATAGTTCAAATCAAATGCGTACTCCTCTTCATCCCCAAGCACTGTTTTCTTTAGGAGTCTTCTTTGGTTAATTTGATTTTCAAGCTGAATAGCAATAATGTCAGCAGCAGTTCTCCTGTTACCATTTCCTTTATTGTCGACAACGTGAAAACGTGAAAACTCATGGAGCAAATCCTAGCCCCTGTAGATATCTGCCAATATTATTAAAGTGTAGTGATTATACTTTATTGGAACGAGGAATGCTGCAGATTGTAATGAGAGGTTCACACAAATTTCGTAAACTTTACTATCTTACAATTATTTGTAAACAAACACCATAAGCCAAGGAATACAAAATCAATGCCAGTGATGCTATTCCACGGCCTTCTTGATGTGCTACAAAAACATTCCCTGCGCGGCGATTGCATATAAGTGAAAGAATTGCCGCATGATTAAATAACACACCGAAGTGCCAAAGAAACTGGTATGAGCTTGCGTATTCAAATACAGATATATCTAAACAGACAGAATACGGCGCTGCGGTCGGCAAAGCCTGTATAAGGCAACAAGTGTATGGCACAGTTGTTAGATCGGTTGCTGCTGCTACAATGGCAGATTATCAAGATTTAAGTTAGTCTGAAAATGACAAAGCAAGAGCAATGGGACACACCATCTGCGAGGTAGCGATGAAGTGGAGACTTTCCCGTATGACTATATCACGAAAGAACCGTGAACATCAGGAATCCGGTAGAACATCAAATCTCCAACACCGCTGCGGCCGGAAAGAGATCCTGCAAGAACAGAACCAACGACGACTGAAGAGAATCGTTCAAGGTGACGTAAGTGCAACCCTTCCGCAAATTACGGCAGACTTCAATGCTGGGCCATCAAGATGTGTCAGCGTTTGAAGCCGAAGGCATACTCTTGTAGCCTTGATGACCGCATTGCACAAACCCTTACGCCTCGCCTGGGCGCGCCACTATCGACATTGGACTGTTGAAGACTGGAAACATGAAGCCTGGTAAGACGAGTCTCGTTTCAAATTGTATTGAGCGGATGGAAATGTACGGGTATGGAGACAATCTCATAAATCCATGAACCCTGCATGTCAGCAGGGGGCTGTTCAAGCTGGTAGAGGCTCTGTAATGGTGTGGGGCGTGTGCGGTTGGAGTGTATGGGACCCCTGACAGGTCTAGATACGACCCTGACAGGTGACAAGAACGTGAGTTTCCTGTCTGATCACCGGCATCCATTCATGTCAGTTGTGCATTCAGAGGGACTTGGGCAATCCAGTAGGACTATTCGACACCCGAAACGTCCATAATTGCTACAGATTGGCTTCACGAACGCTCTTCTGAGTTCAAATACTTCCGCTGGTCAGCAAACTCCCCAGGCATGATCATTATTGAGCGTATCTGGATGCCTTGCAACGTGCTGTTCAGAAGTGATCTCCACCCCCTTGTAATCTTACGGATTTATGGACAGCCTTGGAGATTTCAGGGTGTCAGTTCCCTCCAGCAATACTTCCACGCGCCACATCGTCCTGCGGCACTTCTGCGTGCTTGCGGGGACCCTACGGGATATTAGGCAAGTGTAACAGTTTCTTTGGCTCTTCAGCGTATGAGGAAATACGAAACAAGACTGGAGCGTGGGCCCGAGCAAGCTTTTGCCAATTTCCATTTGTATCACACTAAGAATTGGAACTGGAACGTAATCTTCATGATTTGAAATTTCAATACCTTGTAGTAAATGAAGAGACAATAAAAAGTTTCTGCACAGTTCGGTTTCTTTCACCTGTGTCACCCCTTGAAGTCCAAAGTACTAAAATCTTTTTTTCGGACGTAAAGCTGCCGACGAGAGCGCTTAAATTCCAGGAATTCAGCAGCACATTACTGTTCCTTCCAGGAACACATTTCAGAGCCTTAAATAAGCGGGCCGCCCGTCCGGCGAGACATAACGCCGTCATACTACTTGGACTCAGCGTGATGGAGACGTCAGCACCCGGCGGGTGGTCGGCCTACGCGCCTACCTGCGCCCGTGACCTCTGACCCGCAAGTTGGCCGCCGTCGCTTTCCACAATCTCCGCCCGCTCCGCCCCCGCCTCCCAAGGGGCCGCGGCCTTCGGCACCCTTGTAACTTTCAGCGGGAAACATTCCCCGGCGCTATAAATCTCGGGCCAGAAACAAATCCCAACTTAGCCTCTTAAAACAGCCCCCGCCTCGCTGCCCTCCCCGCGGCGCACCGGGCCTTTACAAACATTCCGAGCCCAGAGCCAAGCCGCGCACCTCCACCAGCCTCCCCCCCTGCGCCGTTCTACCTGACGTCACTAACAACTGACGCGAGCTGCTGCCGACAGCACACAGCTTCGTACACTTGCTCTGCTAGCACTAAATACATAAGCTCTCCTCTCTTCATACTAGAGCTGTGTTTTTGTGCACCGAGTGGATGTACACTGCTAGCCGTTAAAACTATAGCGCCATGGGGGCGACGTTCAAGTCGTCGCTAAAACTGTCACCTGGGCGCCATTTCCTAGTTTCAAGTTGCTGCACAACAGTTTCCAAGGGCAATAAATTTAATATTCAGTATTTCACATACTTTTTTCTTTATTGTTATTTCATCCCACTGTGCCCCACATGAGCAGAGGGGTAGACTGTCAGCAGTACAGGCAATCCGCTCTTCAGCCAATGAACAATAAAAAAGATTAAAGACAAGAAACAGATAGAGTAAAGATACAAGTATCGTTGCCACCTTGTAGAAACTGATTCATTTCAATAATACAATTTTTTTCGTAACTTGTTATTACGACTATGAGCCGTGCATAGATGGATAACAATATATAGAAGGCAGTGAGGTGTTAGAGCAAGCATGGTATGCTTTTGCCACCTAGCGGTAACAGTGATAAAATGTGCTCACCTATCACCGTACGGTGCTGCCACCAGACAGATAAAGGAGAAATCCTAAAGCGTAGATATGATGTTTTTAACTTCACTGTTTAAATCATGACTTGTGTATTGTTATACGTATTTTGTAAAACTGCTTTCATCATTGTAATTGTCATGGACATAAGTAAATACAAATTTACGAGGTCATGACTTTAGTTTTAAGATATAATCAGTAGGGACTTCCCCCGGAAGCGTATTGGCGGCAGCTTTACTCTGTAGAAGTGGAAGACAGTCTCGGGTTACGAGCGAAATGGCGAACAAGTATATTACGTTGCGGTGGGTAAAATTGAGCGAAATTGTTACATAAGTCTCGGATGGACGGGATAAAGTTGCTATTATTAATTCTGCAGTGTTGTAAGCAGCTTTTATCCAAGAAAGAAGAGGTGGCTATATATTTTTGTGGGCCAGTTTGAGGTTGTTGTGCCGGCCGGTGTGGCCGTGCGGTCTAGGCGTTTCAGTCTGGAACCGCGTGACCGCTCCGGTCGCAGGTTCGAATCCTGCCTCGGGCATGGATGTGTGTGATGTCCTTAGGTTAGTTAGGTAAAAGTAGTTCTAAGTTCTAGGGGACTGATGACCACAGATGTTAAAGTCCCATAGTGGTCAGAGCCATTTTTGAGGTTGTTGTGTGCTGACTTACGACGTGCATTACATTGCAGCAAGATCTACTGTGCTGGCCAAGTTTGACGGTAAAACGTACTGCGACATCTAAGCCACAGCTGAAAGCTGCAAATTTATAGCACTGTAGCAATGCTCGTTAGAGGGTATAAGCATTACTCACCACCTGAAAAAAGACGAAAGTATATTTTTTATTGCTGCAGTTAACTGTATCAGTGTGTAACGGTTTTCATTCTCGTAGGACGCCAAATTGTCGAAGTAGTGACCTCATCTCTCTGTAAAGATATGTGAGCAGGTGCCGAATATAACAAGTTCTAAATTTCTATTCCTGGCATCACTGAGTAAAACAACGTAGTGTTACCAAAGAAACTGAAAAATGATTGTATTATAAATATTACTACAAATTGAAATCAGTGTTGCAGAACAAGACATCGAAAGGTACTGGGTAATTTTTCTTACGTACAACAGAAAATTGATGTAGTGGCATTTCAACGTAAACGATTTCATAAATTCGTTTGCATGTGACGAAAGTAACTTATAGTCTGTTGAAGTGCAGGGTACACTGCTTTTCTGATTACTGAAAATCTAATGGCTTTTATCGACTTAAAGAGTAATGTTTTAACAACAATACGAAGCACGTGAGTGATCAGATATTGTGAAGTAATACAAAAGTAATGATTGCTAGGTACACCACTAATAAAAGCACCATCTCACTAACTAAGCACTTCACTGCTTAGCACATTATGTTCACTGATTATTTCACAGCACATTTAATTATAAGTGTATAAAGTTTACAACAGATGTGTTTTGTGCATATGAAAGTATTCGTTTTCCTGCTAATTAACTCAGCACATGTAGTGTCCATAATAATCATTTGCAGTGTAACACCGTCATCTCAAAGTGTTTCCAGTTAATATTTATGCTCTCCTCTTCAGTGTTTTTAATAACGCCTTTTTCGGTTCCTTTAATCAGAATTCTAATTGTGTGGTAAGACAGAAGCTCTGCATTCTGGAGAGAAGTCAGTAAACTGAAAGCTAATTTCTTACTACGCGCGAATGTCTGCTCACAAGTATATAAGAATCCGATCGCCGCTCATAGACAATTAAAGGGAATACACATCCATATTATGATAAACATGGGTGGGGCATCGCAATAGCGGAGATATATACACTGAATTTAAAACCTCTTATAGGTAAAAAATAAAATGGAAGTTTTGAGATATACGACTTTTCGCAGTGGTAGCTAAAAACAACAATAATAAAGGGTAAAATGAAATACAAGAAGAGTACGTTTAAAACATGTTGCCGAAACACATTCCTGTTCCTAGAGACTGTAAGGACTTGCCATGAGATAAGGAGTTAATTGTTGAAGGGAAAAGGTTGACCAGTGAAAAGGGTAGGAATGTGGTGGCATAAGGATGGAGGACTGGTGCATTGCAGCAATGGGGCAGGAGTGTAAGTTGTGCAAAAGATGGAGTGGAGTAGAGGAGGAAATGGAGACACTAACAGTTGTTGGGAAAAAGAGAGATGGGAAAGAAAGGCATAATAGGGAAAAGGAGGGTAAGGAAATGTGTAGTTGGGAGGGAAAAAAAGCCCTGATAAGGTAGATTGGGTGCAGTGGGCCTATGGGTGGTACGATGGGTAAATTTCAGGGTAGAGTTCATGATTTGGGAGGGGAAGATGGTTGAAGTTTCGATGGGAGGGCACGGGGAGGGTGTGTAAGTGGACGGTTAGTGGGATGTGTTGGTAAAGACACGGCAGCATATGAGGATTATGGAGTAGAGAGGGAAACGATGACATTGTTAGAGTCGAAGTATTACGTATAAATATCGACCGAATTTAAAACGCTGTAATGATCAACTCATTAAGAGGGATAATATTAAGTTAAAGGTTTAAAACAACAAATAAGTAGTATCATAGCGTTTAGAGGCTCTCATTAAGTCTCCACGGGCCTGCCGCTAGGCGTCTCTACCATCACTTAGCGCTGGGCAACGAACTTTTCAATGTACGTACTAGTCGGATCTCACACAATTTTGAAACGCTGTATATGATAAGATTAAGACAAGTGAACTATGCAATCTGCATTCAAAATGTAAAACGTTGACGTACTTTGAGGCAATTACGAAACATAGGGTCACGTATAATAAGCCAATAAAATACACTGACGAAAATCAAATACAGCTTATTATACAAAAAAAATCATCTATTGGGGCACATACCAATCAATAATACAGACTAAAACATAGGAAATAAAAGATAATATAAACTCACCCATATAATTTGTAGGTGTTAATTAACTTCGGAAAGCTTGCCTGACGACTTCGCAGTCTTCGCTGACAGGAGCTGTTTGTTGACTTCTTTCGTGCGATAGAAAAAGCGGCACTTCATGAAATGAAAAATTAATTTAACGGCAAGGCCAAGATTATGTTCCACACAATAACCTACAGCCTCTTTTCCGTATTCAATTTCCTCAGTGCTGTCTAAACACTCATAAAATATATCACCCCATTGATTTGAGATGGAAGGCAGTTTCTTTTCAAGAACTACTTCAACCTGTAAAAGAATGATGAAAACGCTTTCGGACGAGTAAGTTAAATAACAAATGCCGTTTACTGAGCCGAAGTCCTTTATGGTAGTGAAGGTTGCAGCTATTGTCTCAGACGACAGTTCACTCACAAGGGTTTCAACACACTTCTCACAGCCGCCCTGTTTATTAAGTTTTTTGACAATTTAACCTGCTATCTAATAAACTAAACATTGTTTTGGAATGTTGTTTGTATACGAAATAGCAAGATCATTTTTCCAGTCCGCTATTACCATGTAGTCCTTATGACGTAAGAGGTCGTTCTACATCTGAAGATGCAGGTATAACCATGTTAACGGGGACATACACACAATGTGACATATGTAGTAGCAGAAAACCTACAGCTGATGGATGGTCATCACGATTTATAGACCTCAAAATTCCAAAATAACGTCCCAGAAGGTCTTGGTTGAATTTTCCTGTCATTACGTACTTAAAACCATTGGATCATAAATACTGCGAAACTTCCATTGTACTCTGAGAGATTTCATCGTTCTGACTGAGGAAAACGTGTTGTTTTATGAGCAGATGGTTTCGTAAAAGTCAGTTGATATTTTGTGTAAAGCGAATCTTTGCGGTGTGAGTTATGTGGTATTCTAGAGATGAGCGCATCTGAAGCATTATTAATATCCCTCGTGAATAGTTGAGTGGTTTCACTGCTGCCGGCCGTTGTGACCGAGAGGTTCTACGCGCTTCAGTCCGGAGCCGCTCTGCTGCTACGGTAGCAGGTTCGAATCCTGCGTCGGGCATGGATGTATGTGATGTCATTAGGTTAGTTAGGTTTAAGTAGTTCTAAGCCTAGGGGACTTATGACCTCAGATGTTAAGTCCCATAGTGCTTAGAAGCATTTGAACCATTTTTCACTGCCACTAAAACTCTTTGGATTAGTTTTGAGGAAAATTTTAATTGCATTTGCAGTTGAATTTCTGAATAATTGAAAAGCCGACTTCGCATTCGTTTTTTGGAAAGACGTAGGGTCAATACGGGAAGAAGTCAATTTTAGCCAAGCTCAGAGGCCTGAAAATTCATGGGACGGTCCGAAGTTCACCTGTCTACAGAAATTAAAAACTATTTCTTGAATTTTGTACAGCAATCTATTCTTATCGTGAGAATAGTTCCTTACACATTTTTATATGTGTACTTTGGCAAAGCCCAATATTTTCTATACTGATTAACATTTAATATTTCCTGGTTTTCTGACAATTCCTATGTTAATCCAAGCCTTTTCGTATGACTGACTTCCATCACTTGTGAAACCTATCACTCTTGCTCCATCTTGTTCCAACAGTATCATTATCTGCATCAATATTTTAGCTGAGATATCCGCACACTTTGCATTTTTCCTTGCATAAACGGCAGCTTGTTGGACGGAGCTATAAAGGAATAAACATGAATACCAAAGCACGGTTCTCCAAAGTATTCCTTTTTTTCTTCTGGAGTTAAATCACCTATACCTACAAAGCCATCCACTTAGAGTGAGCAAAAATTAAACCGAATGTCTTCCCTTAATTTAACTTAATCGAAAATTACAACGCTTAAATGGGTATTTTCGCCACGTTAGTTTTTAAATACAGATCTGATAGCATTTATGGCACTTTAGTTGACACCATATGAGCATTTAAATCCCTTTCATAGCTTTCTCAAATGATCTGCAGAAGGCAGAGGAAGTTAAGCCGTTCTTTCGACAATGCCTGTAGCCTTTAGGTGAAGCAAGCTTTCCGAAATTATTTCACCACTATATGGAATACCAGGTGGGGTTTCCTGGCACTTTTTAAGCATAGTGTCTTATGAGTGACTTCTGTTTTTTACTCGGGAAATTCGGCATACTACAAGCAAATGACTTAAATTGCGTTAGAGCACAAACTTTCTTTTCAAACAAAATTACTCTCTCCCTCTCTCACACAGTCAGTAGCTGATTCTGTGTTCTCACTACCATTCTTGTAAGATTTTTGGCTTTACGTTTGAGACTATCTATAATTTTTGTTGCATGAGCCTCACTATATGCTACGTTGGAAGCACATGGTACTGCAACTAGTACACAAATAGCTGAAGTTTTTGTACATAATGGGACTTTTTACTATTCTCTTTGGAGGAGATTTGCATTCTTGCAAGTGAGTTGTTATATAGCTTGGCAAGTTTGGAAACATATGAGGTTCTGATCCTGGCTTTGAATTCCATCTTGTTCTCGGTATTTCAACCCCGTTTCCTTCTGTAAAGAATGAGTCCAATTTAACAAGCAATTCATCTGCGAAATGTTTGTCACATACGTGTGATTTATTTGTTAATTGAATGGCCTTCCTCGGAATAGCTTTAGCCCTTTTAGCGAAACTACTGGCGATCTTTGGGGGTGTAAAAAGGTGCGTACTTGTTGCAGATGACTTGTCGTATCCTGATCGACACCGGGGAAGGAAACCTCGGCATAGTCACTAATGCAGTTTTCTTTGTCGGATAGCAATAATTCAGTACACCACACAAATTATTAGAAACGCTTAACAAGTCTACAAACACACATGTAAATATTAATTCAGTGTTACATTTTGATAAAATATTCTTTTAACAGCACGAAACAAAAGTAATCACGACAACAATTCTGGAAGGATCTTACGAGACGCACTGTTAGAAATCTCTTCCAATATGTGGCATACAGCAAACCAGTGATTAACAGTATTGGCTAAAACAGTCTTGGTTGCAATTTTAGTATTTTATTTTCCATAGACGCGTTTCGCCTTATTTAGGCATCTTCAGGTTATCTTTTCAAGATGGACGCGAGAGACACCAAGATTTGCATAACGCGTTCGCGTTCACAGGAGCGAGTAGCAATATTTTTATTCTGTTTTGCAAATCTTGGTGTCTCTCGCGTCCATCTTGAAAAGATAACCTGAAGATACCTAAATAAGGCGAAACGCGTCTGTGGAAAATAAAATACTGAAATTGCAACCAAGACTGTTTTTAACCAATACAGTTAGAAATCTACACTCCTGGAAATGGAAAAAAGAACACATTGACACCGGTGTGTCAGACCCACCGTACTTGCTCCAGACACTGCGAGAGGGCTGTACAAGCAATGATCACACGCACGGCACAGCGGACACACCAGGAACCGCGGTGTTGGCCGTCGAATGGCGCTAGCTGCGCAGCATTTGTACACCGCCGCCGTCAGTGTCAGCCAGTTTGCCGTGGCATACGGAGCTCCATCGCAGTCTTTAACACTGGTAGCATGCCGCGACAGCGTGGACGTGAACCGTATGTGCAGTTGACGGACTTTGAGCGAGGGCGTATAGTGGGCATGCGGGAGGCCGGGTGGACGTACCGCCGAATTGCTCAACACGTGGGGCGTGAGGTCTCCACAGTACATCGATGTTGTCGCCAGTGGTCGGCGGAAGGTGCACGTGCCCGTCGACCTGGGACCGGACCGCAGCGACGCACGGATGCACGCCAAGACCGTAGGATCCTACGCAGTGCCGTAGGGGACCGCACCGCCACTTCCCAGCAAATTAGGGACACTGTTGCTCCTGGGGTATCGGCGAGGACCATTCGCAACCGTCTCCATGAAGCTGGGCTACGGTCCCGCACACCGTTAGGCCGTCTTCCGCTCACGCCACAACATCGTGCAGCCCGCCTCCAGTGGTGTCGCGACAGGCGTGAATGGAGGGACGAATGTGTCGTCTTCAGCGATGAGAGTCGCTTCTGCCTTGGTGCCAATGATGGTCGTATGCGTGTTTGGCGCCGTGCAGGTGAGCGCCACAATCAGGACTGCATACGACCGAGGCACACAGGGCCAACACCCGGCATCATGGTGTGGGGAGCGATCTCCTACACTGGCCGTACACCACTGGTGATCGTCGAGGGGACACTGAATAGTGCACGGTACATCCAAACCGTCATCAGCAAGATCTCCGGATCTGTCCCCCATTGAGCATGTTTGGGACTGGATGAAGTGTCGTCTCACGCGGTCTGCACGTCCAGCACGAACGCTGGTCCAACTGAGGCGCCAGGTGGAAATGGCATGGCAAGCCGTTCCACAGGACTACATCCAGCATCTCTACGATCGTCTCCATGGGAGAATAGCAGCCTGCATTGCTGCGAAAGGTGGATATACACTGTACTAGTGCCGACATTGTGCATGCTCTGTTGCCTGTGTCTATGTGCCTGTGGTTCTGTCAGTGTGATCATGTGATGTATCTGACCCCAGGAATGTGTCAATAAAGTTTCCCCTTCCTGGGACAATGAATTCACGGTGTTCTTATTTCAATTTCCAGGAGTGTACTTTAGCTAGCCACAAGCGGCCGCTGTGCGGTCTGTCGGAGGGCGCAGCAAGTACTGTTGTAAAAGATACGACGAAAACAGAAGTAACGACACTCGGTAGTATTGAAGCTAGAAACTGTGTGAAAGGTGTTCATATTACATTTTCAATTTCAAAACGCTGTAGGAAGAGAATCACTCTTCAGAGTGACGTCAAATTCGAACAGCATATCCTTGACATTAGGGGAAACGTCTTGGGAAAAAAACCAAAATGTGACCAATAGATGGCGCTGTAAGCGTCATAATATGTACACCAACAGTTGTGCGACACAGGACTGTTCCTCAGTTTGCGTTCGAGACACCCCACACGACATTACAGACTCCATGAAGAATTGCACGCTGCTGGTAACGCTCTATTACAAGGGCATTAATTTGCGCCACTAGCCCGGCTAAAGTTCCAAGTAGTCTGGGTATGAAAAAAGGCATTGATCAGGTGTCTGCTAAGGGTAAGGAAAAAATAATGACAAAATTAGAGGAGAGAGGTTCTTCTGAAGTGCAGTGTGGCGGAGGCTGATAAGTAGTCGATTAACTGAGCAGACGTGTGTCAAAGGTGCGGCCACAGGTTTGCAGGAGGGGCCGAGCGGTTAAATGCAAGCACGCAGTGCAAGGGGAAATTGTCCGAGCGTTGGACATACCTGAGAACGCGTGCGTAAAATCCTACGAATTATACAGAACCAGCCATGTTCAAAGTTCCTTTCTGCTGACCTGCCAGCAAGACAAACGTTTGCTCTGCAATTTCTTGCTCGCATGGAAGTGGACAGTGATTGGCCATGGAACATTCTGTGGACGGACGAAGCCCATATCCAAGGACATGCCATTGCACAGAGCTGCAGAAAAATGGGTAACGGTAAGTCCGCACGCACATCAGGTAGTACCACTTCATTCTGGATAGTGTTACGTTATATATATATATATATATATATATATATATATATATATATATATATATATACATATGTGTGTATGTATATATACAGGGTGAGTCACCTAACGTTGCCGCTGGATATATTTCGTAAACCACATCAAATACTGACGAACCGATTCCACAGACCGAACGTGAGGAGAGGGGCTAGTGTATCTGTTTAATACAAACCATACAAAAATGCACGGAAGTATGTTTTTTAACACAAACCTACGTTTTTTTAAATGGAACCACGTTAGTTTCGTTAGCACATCTGAACATATAAACAAATACATAATCAGTGCCGTTTGTTGCATTGTAAAATGTTAATTACATCCGGAGATATTGTAACCTAAAGTTGACGCTTGAAACCTCCGACGTTCAGTTGCGTGTTGTAACAAACACAACATACATCGCGTTTCTACAGAATGATCTGCCAATTTGCTGGAAAATGTCCCAATGGAAACGCGTCGACGTATGTGGTATCAGCATGATGCACATTCCGCAATTAACACTAGGCTGACCCTTGACAGGATGTTCGATGGGTGTTTCAGAGGACGTGGAGAACGCATAAATTGGCCAGCCCGTTCTCCTGATCTTACACCTCTGGACTTCTTTCTGTGGGGTACGTTAAAGGAGAATGTGTACCGTGATGTGCCTGCAACCCCAGAGGATATGAAACAACATATTGTGGCAGCCTGCGGCGACATTACACCAGATGTACTGCGGCGTGTACGACACTCATTACGCCAGACATTGCAATTGTGTGCAGCGAATGATGGCCACCACATTGAACATCTACTGGCCTGACATGTCGGGACACACTCTATTCCACTCCGTAATTGAAAACGGAAACCACGTGTGAACGTGTACCTCACCCCTCATGGTAATGTACATGTGCGTCAGTGAAAAAGACCAATAAAAAGGTGTTAGCATGTGGACGTAATGTGCTGTTCCAGTCTCTTCTGTACCTAAGGTCCATCACCGTTCCCTTTGGATCCTTACGTAATTCGGTGCTCTCCGATACACACGATCGAACAGCGGAGGAGTGGTACCCAAGCGTCAAATTTAGCTTACAATATCTCCGGATGTAATTAACATTTAACAATGCAACAAACGGCACTGATTACGTATTTGTTTATATGTTCAGATGTGCTAACAAAACTAACGGGGTTCCATCTAAAAAAAACGTAGGTTTGTGTTAAAAAACATACTTTCGTGCATTTTTTTATGGTTTGTATTAACCAATTACACTAGCCCCTCTCCTCACGTTCGGTATGTGGAATTGATTCGCCAGTATTTGATGTGGTTTACGAAATATATCCAGCGGTAATGTTAGGTGACTCACCCTGTATATATAATGGGTTCTTGGAAGGCCGCTGTTATTCATGTACAAACTTTAGATTTTAACCGTGATGACTAAAATATAGTTGCCATTAACAGAATTGAATGTAATTTTGTTAATTTCTATTTACTGATTGCAAAGCAAGGCCCGAGAGAATTTCGATTGTTGCCGTGGAGCGGTCAAGATAAAACTTACTGAACTCATGGAATCTGCATAATTTTTAAAAAAATGAACTTTAACGTTAAATTTATTATCTGTTGCAATTCAGAAAGGTTCTTACAACGAAATCTCTCGCATTTACAGTTACTGTTAACACTTCGAAATATACATTAATACTTCGGCGCGTAATGGCCGACCAGAGGCTGCATCGGAAGATGAGGTTCCCGCACCGCAAATTACTGAAAAAAAATGCTTATTAAAAATAATTAGCCGCTGCGACCATTTGAGGTGACAACTATTACACAGAAATTCATTTTGTGATATGAATAATTAGTACTTTATGGTACACACACTGTTTTGTTTCGCGATACGGAAGGCAGCCATTGAGCGGATACACATATTTTATGTAAGTTATTTTGTATTCTGCTAAAATAGTCAGTCCTCCTCGGCCGTACAATCGCGTCTCTTAGCGATCGTTTTTTATTTTCGTAGACTTGTTTTAAATAAAGATGCTATTTTTAAATTATCGCTGCATATTAGCTTTTTTTTTCAAGAGCGTTAAATGTGTCTTTTATACTAATTATGTTCATAAAATGCGTTAGGTGTTTACAAATAATTTTTAGTTCACCCTTAACACTTCACAATATTGTTCACTGCTTACAAACGCTAAAAATGTCAATATTTATGTGGCGTACCGTCACAATAGGTGCATGTGTCGTGTGGATTGATGGAATCGTAGGGTCGTATTTTTTTCATGGAGATGAGTCCTGCGGTTCCTGCTAACTGTTCCGTCACTGGTAAACGCTGTGAGCGTCTTTTGCGCACCAGCCTCTTTCCAGTCCTTAGGTAGCGTGGATGTGTGGTTGGGATCACTTTTATGCACATGGCGCTCCTCCGCGCACTGCAGAGCCAGTGGAGCGACTACTGTCTGCATTACGGAAATGACAGCGTTATCAGCCGTTATGTCCCTACAGCTCGGCCGTCCAGTCACCTGGCCTTAA
This sequence comes from Schistocerca cancellata, assembly GCF_023864275.1. Taxonomy (NCBI): domain Eukaryota; kingdom Metazoa; phylum Arthropoda; class Insecta; order Orthoptera; family Acrididae; genus Schistocerca; species Schistocerca cancellata. The sequence goes on from NC_064633.1 coordinate 153,200,690, forward strand.
TCCGTGTGACTTCTGGCTGTGTGATTATCTGAAAGAAGTTGTGTTCAGTGAACCAACTACGAACGTAGCTGAATTGACGCTAACATGCCGCAACACATTCTGAACGTGACCCACGATACACTCCGAACATGCTGTTCTTCGATTTCTGTTTCCGGCAAAAATGATGGACATCATATTGAAAATGTCTTGCGCCAGTCCCGCGATTAAACGAAACCAATGCCATTTTACTTTTTGTGCGGGTTTTGGCCTCAGGTGAATTAAAAATCGATTTTTGCCATCCGATATGTTGCGACCTTGGCGTATTGGATGGCTTTACCTAAATAACAGTGTCACAACTGTTGCCTGCCGAACTATTGCAGTCATGCACATTGAACCGTAGACCCAACGAATGGTGTAACGTACAACTCAAACTATAATCGTCATATGGAGGAGATTCATGTTTATGTTAAGACGCTTACAGCGTATTCTGTTGGTAAAATTTTCGTTAATTTTTTTTGTTTACTGATCTTTCCGATGAGTCAGTAATATGCTATTCAAATTTGATGTCAATCTGAGCAGTAGTTCTTTTTCTACAGTTTTCTGAAACTGGAACTTCAATTAAGGACACCCTTCGTACACCTTGACGCAGCGTAGCTCATGACGCACAAATTACCCAAACTATATTCACCCAGCGCCCAACTCCATGGCTGAATGATCAGTGCAGCTTACTGCCATGTTTCCATACAGAAAATGGTATGTACCAAGATTTTGGATGAAATCGGCTAATGGTTTAGGAGGAGATGTGCAAAACACACACACACACACACACACACACACACACACATAGGTACATCCATTTTTATAATTTATATGGATTTGAGCTGGATGGCTTAATGATTATGGGACCCTCTATCCCCTAGGATACAATACTCATTAAGTAATACAGTTTCCCATGCAGATATCCAGGAGGGAGCTACTGTGAAGGGTGTCGCCGCTCATTCTACAGATCGGAGCGTCGAACGTTACATACCTTCATCGAGTACATTGGTAAGAGTATATGAAAAGAGAAGTAAGGTAGTCTAATTATTAAAGTGATTTTTAGATAGGACAGGATTTCTGTCCAGCTAAGTACAGGGCTGTCAACGCAAAATCAAATGGCAGGAAGGCAGATGCTGGACTAATAATAAATAAGAACACCATAGCGTACAGATTATAACAGGGTAGCTTGCGGAGTACAGATGTAGATGGTTGTTTCTTGTGTTGTGCTTCGTGAGAGAACGTAATTCAAAGGTGCTCAACCCGCGGCCTGCAGCGGGCATGCGGCCTAATGTAAGTAACAATGTGGACCAAGAAGTGAGCATCCATCACACAATCTGTAAAAGAAAAAGGACCATATAATTTCCTTTACTTAAAGTTATGATAGACTGAATATCCCCCATATGATGCTGTTCTTTCATTGGGCGTCCCAAGAATGGTCGTTTTGTTCCAATGTGGTTTAGGTAAGCTAAGATGTTGGACAAACCTGACGTAATTCGACAGGCTTACTGAGACTGCAGTTTGTAGTTCTGCGATACTGCTGTTCACGTTGCTTGGAATCGATCATTTTTATGCGAATGTGGAACCGATGGGTTCACGGGATGATACTCGACCTCTTCACGATATCATCGTTTCCATGTGACTAGAGCGCGAGAGGACTGAAATATTGTTCGCTCATCCGCGCAAGGTAGCACAGGCACTTCGTGCAACTTGTGTCAGTACCTGAGCTTGTTGGAAACCAGGAGAAGTATCCACACAAAAAGGCGACGATGTCCAGAGTAACCAGGACAGTCAGTGAAGCGACCATTGATGCGGCTTCCTTTGGGGTGGCAACATAGGAAGGTATCCCGACCACTCCCCTCCCCCCTCCCCCCCCCCCCCCCAACAACTACACGGACATAAGAGTGCCACCTGTCGTCTTTTCACTCGAATCCAGGTTCTTAGTACAGTATCACGAAGGACGCATATTCTGAGGGGAAAAACACTGCCACATTCCATAAGCCGTCAGTCATATGGGTCCAACAACTGACGTGGTCGTCTGGGATGCCATTGCGTACACAACAGCATCACCTGCGGTTCGCATACTCTGTAATTCGGGCAGCAGGCCTGAGATGTTACGGCCAGTGTCCGTAGCCTAACTTCGCGGTCTCCGGTACCTTAGCTTTCAACACGATAACGCAAGACGCCAGGTTGGCTGTGCTGTCCTGTCGTATATTGCTTGTTGCTGTGGCCAGCAAGTTCTCCACATCTCTCAGTCGCTGAGTACATCGGGCCATGTATTGCCTAGAAACTAGAACATCGACGTTCGCCACGCACTATGATGGATGGTTAAGCTAAAGCAGCACAATAAGTAAAATTTCTTTATTTGCTATTCTCCCTGGTCCTCCAATTTTAATGGTTAGCAAAGTAACTGTTCTCGTAACTCTCCATTCAAAACCATACTTCTGAAAGCTAACAATTCGACGAGAGCAGTGTCACACGTGTCTCGTCAAACTACTAAATACCGAAAGTGTTATTATTATAAAGCGTGTTCGGAAATTCCCGTTACATATTTCTAGGACTTGTAGATGAGAGTGAGTACACAGTATTACTGAACAGGAACTCATGTCCGGAAACGTACCGTTTCCGTTCTAAGACGGTTTCAGTTCAGATGTCTAATGCGTCCACGTCTGCTGAGGGAAAGAGAAAATTCTCGGAATTGCTTGTCGTCGTATACAGTAGGGTAGAGAGGATGACGCGGACTACTTCTTGTGGGGGCCGTACGCAAACTTTAATTTACGGGATTCCTGTAGAGATGCTACGAGCTCTGGCCGCTGTACTACACTACAGGCCTTTAAAAGTGCTACACCAAAAAGAAATGCAGATGATAAACGGGTATTCATTGGACAAATATATTATACTAGAACTGATATGTGATTACATTTTCACGCAATTTGTGTGCATAGATCCTGAGAAATCAGTACCCATAACAACCACCTCTGGCCGTAATAACTGCCTTGATACGCCTGGGCATGAAGTCAGAGCTTGGATGGCGTGTACAGGTACAGCTGCCCATGCAGCTTCAACACGATAACACAGTTCATCAAGAGTAGTGACTGGCGTATTTTGACGAGCCAGTTGCTCGGCCACCATTGACCAGACGTTTTCAATTGGTGAGAAATCTGGAGAATGTACTGGCCAGGGCAGCAGTCAAACATTTTCTGTATCCAGAAAGGCCCGTACAGGACCTGCAACGTCGTGCATTATCCTGCTGAAACGTAGGTAGAGCCACGGGTCGTAACACATCTGAAATGTACGTCCACTGTTCAAAGTGCCGTCAATGCGAACAAGAGGTGACCGAGACGTGTAACCAATGTCACCCCATAATGGCCACGCCGAGTGATACGCCAGTATGGCGATGACGAAAACACGCTTCCATTGTGCGTCCACCGCGATGTCGCCAAACACGGATGCGACCATCATTATGCTGTAAACAGAACCTGGATTCATCCGAAAAAATGACGTTTTGCCATTCATGCACCCAGGTTCGTCGTTGAGTACACCATCGTACGCGATCCTGTCTGTTCAAAAATGGTTCAAATGGCTCTGAGCACTATGGGACTTAACATCTATGGTCATCAGTCCCCTAGAACTTAGAACTACTTAAACCTAACTAACCTAAGGACATCACACACGTCCATACCCGAGACAGGATTCGAACCTACGACCGCCGCGGTCGCGCGGTTCCAGACTGAAGCGCCTAGAACCGCTCGGCCACCAGCGGCCGGCTTAAGCTTTACAAGTCCTACAAGTTTATAACGGGAATTCCCGAACACCCTGTAGATAAACATGCAGTGAGCAGGTTACAAGAAAAAAAAGCAGGGAAACGTTTAGACAAAGTAGGTTCGAAAGTGGTTCTTGCACATTTAGGCGCCCCAAAGGCGTTGATATGAAGTGTGTTTTTAATAACGAATTGGTAACTGATTCTGTCCCAGCAACGAAAATTCGTCTGGGATCATGAACTTTGGAATAATATATACTTTATTCTTACCACAATAGGACCTAATAGTCCATCTGTACAAATGGACGATACACCTATAACCTTACAAGGGAGTTCTCATACTTTTACGTTGAAGTAACAGCACATCTAGCTATACCTCTTCAAAGAGGACGCAAAACAATGAGTGCTCTTGGTTTTCTTCGTTTTGAGCGTCGTTCTTGAACGTGTGTACAAATATAAATTTGTTGTAATCATTAAATGTACTATGTATGTAATTTGGTTCTGTCTGTGAAGTGCGTAAACAAAAAGCAGAAACAAACAAATTAAACAGTTATTAATAACTATAATGATACGCTGTTGTGCACATACAAACACACATGGTCTTAGAGGCATGTTGTTTTCCCATCACTAGACACAATTTCCTAGCTACGGCTTTCTCTACAACATAGATTACTCTCTAACTGGGTGGGAGAATTTAACTGGCGGTTTGTGTCCTTTCTCATAAGGCAGTTTCTAGCTAATGGCTCCTAAAGACAACTGAATTAAACTCGTTGAAATGAAATGAATTGAATCGGCAACGACACTACCACTCAAATGGGACATGATCAGAAAAGCAGACCTTGGAACACACACATACACACACACACACACACACACACACACACACACACACACACACACATGCATACACACACGAATATATATACGCCAAACTGGTTTTCGAATTCGTATCACCTGTTTATCGCAACGGAAGCAGATTTCAGTGATGTTATTGATTGGAACCATTCAATGGATTTAAATCGATCGATCTGTACTTCAGTTGAAAGGTTATTCATTCCTCTTGTGATGTTATACCCTGACGGCAGATTCTGGAAAAATTGGAGCAAAACATGAATGATAACGTTTCGTTCAACCCAGGAGGCGTGATTGGATGGCCTAATTTCTGTATGTGACTGATCCCGACAGTTGGATCCTAGTTCGAAGCGACAAGACACGTTCATTACGTTTGTGATATTCGTAACTAACATTAGGTACAATGTAGGGCACGAACTGCCTTACAATTACTCGCTATACCTCGTCTGATGTTTCGCTTCCGTAATGGTTTAGACTGCTGCTAACTGAAAATAACATGAGGTTCATTTCATAACTAAATAGCGGTTCAGTTGTCTACATATAAGCACCTTGAGAACAAGTGAGCACGATCTAAACTTGCGGTAGCTTTACTTATCATATATGGGCTGTATTTCTAATTACTGACAGCGGAATAAAATTTCTATCAGTTAAATTATTAAACACTTCGATATTTGGAAATATTTACGTAACAGTCGGACGCTCGCTGTTGCCGTACCAGCGAAAAAAAGTTTAATTAAAACTGAGTTTTTCCTGTATATTAATTGCTAAACGATTATAATAATTAGCTTTTGCTCACCGTTTTGGTGACTGAATTTGTTTCACGCGCCAATAAATCCGTACCTTCCTGTAGGGAACTATATTGCTGTAGGTACAAAATGCAGTCTTCTTCTTCGGTTATCAACCCACAGGTTGGTTGGCAGCAGCACGCCATTCCGTTCTTTTGTCAACTTTCTTCTTCATATCTGCATAGGTCTGGCACCCGATGTCATTTATTACTTGTTGAATGTAGGTTAATCTAGGTCGTCCTCGGCGAGTTCTTCCTTCAATGATTCCTTCTAATATTCTCTTAATGAAATTGTTATGCCGTAAAATGTGACCTATGAAGGTTATTCTTCTTTTCTGTATATTTCGCCAAAGAGATCTGTTTTCTTTCACTCTTCTGAGGACATCTTCGTTTGTAGCCTTGTCTCGCCAGCTGATTTTTTCCATTCTCCGGTAGCACCACATTTCGAATGCCTCTAATCTTCTCTTTTCTTCTTTTCCACAAGTCCAAGTTTCACATCCGTAAAGGGCTGTACTCCACACATAGGTTTTCATGACTCTCTTTCTTACGTCTAAACTAACATTTCTACTCGTCAGTAAGTTTCTTTTTCCATTGAATGCTATTTTGGCAAGTTGTATTCTGTTTTTAATGTCACTTTTGCTCCTTCCATCTGCTGTTATTTTGCTACCTAAGTAGTTAAATTCTGTAACCTGCCCTAGTTTCTCTCCCTTTATTGTTATTCGTATGGGTTCATTGTAGTTCAGGGCGCCACTCACCATCACTTTAGTCTTTTTCTTATTTATTTTCATTCCATACTGTTCTTTTAAGGTGTTTTCCATTTCATTGAGTGCGGCTTCTAAGTCTTCTTTCCTTTCTGTAATTATGGCGATATCATCTGCATATCGCAACATATCTATTTTCATTCCGTTAAGTTTTATTCCTACTTCAATATTCTCTCTTATTTTGTCTATTGCTTCTTGGATATATGCGTTGAAAATTACTGGAGATAGTGGGCATCCCTGTCTCACTCCTTTCCTTATTCTTGCTGTTTCTTCTTTGTTTTCCTTCTTAACTAAGGCTGTTTCATTTTGGTATATTTTAAAGATTATCCTTCTATCATTATATTTCAGACCAGCCTTCTTCAGAATTCTAAACATTTCTGGCCATACAACATTGTCAAATGCCTTTTCGAGGTCTACGAAGGCTATAAATACTTGTTTGTTTTTGGAAATTTGTTTCTCAATTATTAGTCTTAAAGATAAGATTGCTTCCCTCGTCCCTACACCGCTTCTAAAACCGAATTGGTCTTCACTTAGAGTGCTATTCAATTGGTTTTCAACTCTTTTCAAAATTATTCTTATTAGAATTTTTGATGCGTGTGAAAGAAGACTGAGTGTTCGATGGTTTTCACAGTCCATAGTAGATGCTTTCTTAGGTATGGGGAATATGATGCATTTCTGATAGTCTTCAGGAACTTCACCTGTTTTGTATATTTTCTGTATGAGTTGCAGTAATGTAGCTTTCATTTTGTCTCCTGATTTCTTAATTAGTTCAGAAGGTATATCATCAACACCTGCCGCTTTCTTATCTGGTAGTTCTTTTAGTGCTTTTTCAAATTCATCTTTCAGAATTGTGTCCCCTAGTTCTTCTTTCTCTACTTCTTCGCTTAATTCTATCATATTATCTGTTAGAGGGTCTCCTTGATATAGCTCTTCAATGTATTCTTGCCATCTCTTCAGCGTGTCATATCCAAATAGTACCTTGCCCTCTTTGTTCTTTATAGTTCCTGAAGATTTTACTTTCCGTTTAGCAAAGTTTTGTTTTATTGTTCTGTAGGCCAAGTCAGTTTTTCCTTTAACCATGTTTTCCTCCACCTCTTTACAAATGCTGTTGAGGTAATTTTCTTTTGCTTTCCTAGATTCTCTGTTTATTTGGTTTCTAAGCTTTCTATATTTGTTTTCGCTTTGCTCGTCAAAGGCATTTTTGTATAGTCTTCTTTCTTCCATTAGACAAATTATTTCAGGTGTTATCCACTCTTTCCTGTTTACAGGTTTGGCTTTCCCAATAAATTCTTCTGCTGCTTTATGTATGCCTTCTTTGATTTGTTTCCACTCCTCGTTAGTACTCCCGGGAATAATGTTTGATGCCATCTCATCAGTTTTCCGTGCATAAGGGATCACTAGTTCTTCAGACTTTAGGTTATCTCTGTTCCATACTTTGTTCGTTTTTCTCTCTAATCGCTTGAGTTTGAGTAAGCATTTCATCATTACAAGGTTGTGATCACTATTAATATCCGCAGACGGGTAGCTTCTGCAGTCCTTGATTTGGTTTTTAAAACGCGATTTTACTAATATATAGTCGATTTGGTGTCTTCTAGTATCTCCTGGGGCTTTCCACGTGTACCTTCTTCTTTTATGGTGGTTGAAAAGGGAGTTCGCTATGACCAACTTGTTTTTGGCACAAAATTCAATTAGCCGGCTTCCTCTTTCGTTTCTATCTCCTAGACCATATTTCCCTACAATTCCGTCAACTTCCTCTTCTCCAACACTAGCATTCCAATCTCCCATTATAATTAAGTTCTCTTCACCTTTAACATAATTTATAACTTTGTTGATGTCTTCATACACTGTTTCTATTACATCGTCTTCTTCTGCCGATGTCGGCATATAGACTTGTACTATTACCGTGTTCTTTGGTTTGGTTCCAATTTTGACTAGTATTATCCTAGAGTTAAATTGCACATATCCTGTGACTAGATTCCCGAGTTTTCCTTTTAGAATTATTCCAACTCCACCGATTCCAGTTGTTCCTTGGTTAGTACCTGTATGAATGATACGATAATTTCCTGATCTGAAGTCTCCTGGTTCAGGCCATCGCATCTCAGATATTCCTATTATGTCTGTTCCCATTCTGTCCATCTCTAGTTTGAGGTTCTCTAATTTCCCGCATTGGAGGAGTGTTCTTACATTCCATGTTGCTATTTTTAGTGTATTCTTCAACTTTGCCTGACCTTCCATTGTCCCCACCCGGAGATCCGATTGGGGGACTATTACTCCGGATTTATGTTTAACAGAAGATTCTGGCATGGTGCGCTACTGATTCTTGGGATATCTTGAGTGATCTTTAATGGAGTGGTTTCCCGTTGCCTTCTCCATCCTATGCCGTTGACTGTGAAGTTCTTCCGCCTTTAGGAGCAATTTCTCACTCCAAGGACAAGAGAGTGCCCTGCCTCTATCCGCTCATCCGCTCTCTTTGAGACCGTTGGCACTTGATAGGGGGCGTTTCCTTATCCCGGGAAATGCAGTACATTAAATAAAAACTATTTTACGGGTTACCCTAGGCAACTGGAATTTAATTGGTACAATTATTTCCGAGTGTTTGACAACGGAAGACAATAAATGGTTGGAAGATAAACTAATTACAGTATTTTACAATGTTTCGTTTGTTGAATGCCAAACGAATAATTACAACGTAATTATAGCTTTCCAATACATTTAAGATGAACTTGCTTTTTCTCTTAGCCCTTCGTCTTCGATGATAACTTTCGTAAAATGCAGGTAGCCGTGTACATTTGACAGGATACTAGAACCTAATATGTTTGGAGTGGATGCGTTTCAATACTTGTACAATGCTGGCCATATTTAGTATGTAGTTCTCTGTTTGACTCTGAAAACAAAATCAGATAGATCTGAGCCTATACGACGGCTAACCGACAATCGTTCTCCTCCCCCCCCCCCCCCCAACGAAGTACCCCCACCACACACCTTCTAATGGCTCCCTGTGTCTAAGGTTGCTCTCCCTGCTTCCAAACTATTTTTTTGTCGTTATAAGTGGTGTTGAGCGGCATAAACATATAACAGTCATTGAGAGGAATCAGCAACTACTAAACAACCACAGTGCGTCATACAGGAACTTTGGATGATTATATATAGCTTTCGAGGCTTGCAGCGCTGTACCAGCACAAAAATAGTGATAAGAAATTATAGAAATGCTGTTTCGTCATTTTGTCTGCGGCATAAGGATCTCGGTAATCCATGCCAGCCATATTTAAAGTTTGTCATCAGACAATTGGAATCCCAGCCGGGCTTTTATAGCACATCAGTTCACATGAATTACTATGCACAGAAGTAAGGTATCGCCTTTGTCTGATGTGGAACGGACTGGTGCCAGCTTCTCGAAAGAGTCGATACGATTATTTACAATGAACGCGGAGCAAAACTTGGAAGTTGCCACTACATCGCGTATGTCTCATCATGATCCGGTTGACAGACTTTCCGGTCACATAAAGCAACACCAACTAATAGGCCTACGTATTTCCAAAACGAATAAACGAAAACGAATAAACTTCTATGTATGTTCCAAAAACAGAAAAAAAGAACAACAAACTTAATGTGCAAGTCTTGTGGAGTTGCGTGACATCTTGGAGACTGTTCTGCTGCATATCATATGAAAGAGAAATACTAACAAGGGAACCTCTCTATCACACCACCCTCAGATTTAGTTGTAAGTTGGCACAGTGGACAGGCCTTGAAAAGCTGAACACAGACCAATCGAGAAAACAGGAAGAAGTTGTGTGGAATTATGAAAAAAATAAGCAAAATATACAAACTGAGTAGTCCATGCGCAACATAGGCAACACAAAGGAAAATGTGAGCTCAGGAGCGCCGTGCTCCCGTGGTAAGCGTGAGCAGCTGTGGAACGAGAGGTCCTTCGTTCAGCTCTTCCCTCGAGTGAATTAATTTTTTATTTTCAGACAATTATCAAAGTTCAGGGACTCACAGATATTCAACTTCGCTCTCCAAAATTCCAGGACATGTTCAGATTTGCTTGGACATATGCAGGATTTGACGGTCTACACACGGAAAAATTGAAAACATTAAAAACATATGTTTTGACAGAGCACAGGGAAAACTGTGCGACTGTGAAAGTGTGCATTCATTTGTTGCAGTTTATGTGACAAACTCTTATGTTTTCATCATTTTTTGGGATTGATTATCACATCCACAAGAAAACCTAAATGAGGCAAGGTAGACGAATCTTTTTACCCATTCGCCAAGTGTACAAGTTAGGTGGGTCGACAGCATATTCCTGTCATGTGACGCACATGCCGTCACCAGCGTCGTATAGAATATATCAGACGTGTTTTCCTGTGGAGGAATCGGTTGACCTATGACCTTGCGATCAAATGCTTTCGCTTCCCATTGCAGAGGCACGTCCCTTCGTCTACTAATCGCACGGTTTTGCGGTGCGGTCGCAAAACACAGACACTAAACTTATTACAGTGAACAGATACGTCAGTGAACGAACGGACAGATCATAACTTTGCGAAAATAAAGAAAGTAAACTTTCCACACAAGGGAAGACTTGAACCAAGGATCTCTCGTTCCGCAGCTGCTCACGCTAACCACAGGTCCACGGCGCTCCTGAGCTCACATTATCCTTGATATTGCCTATCTTACGCATGGACTACTCAGTTTGTATATTTTGCTTATTTTTTCATAGTTCCACATAACTTCTTCCTGTTTTCTCGATTGACATGTGTTCAGTTTTTCAAGGCCTATCCACTGTCCCAACTTATAACCAAATCTGAAGGGGGTGCGATAGTGAGGTTCCCTTGTAAGTACCAAATAAACAAATATATAGAACGAATGTTGTATTTATTCACGCATGTATATCTTCGAAATTTCATGAAAGTAGGGAAACAGGGTTGCGAACTTATGAGAACTAACGGTGAGATTAGTAAAACGTAACAATTTATAATCTCCCGATAATGTCAAGAACGGCCGGCGACAAGCCAAGAAATCCGAATTAGCGCTGCCGGAGCCAAGCGAATAAATTTGTACGAGATGTGGGAACGGCAAAGTGTTAAGTACTGTCAGGCGTGGCCAGTACTTGGGTAGGTGACTTTCCCTTTGCGGCAGAGGGGAAAGGCAGTGTGGTGGCGTTAGGTCCGTGATCACAATTCTTTGCGGCCATGTCCTGGACTCCATTCCAAACCTCTCCGCAGTGTCTCATGAAGTGAGGGCATCCGATATTGTTGATGGTGGTCCAAGCGTCGGATGGAGACCGTAAGCTCGGCGGTGCCCTTGATGTGCTGCGAGAGAAGCAGGCTATGTGCCGACAACGAGTTTCGCCCTCTCTCTTCTCTCATTATCTCCAACACGAACGTAATACTACTCTACACACACCCCCATTACCGTTAGCAACACTTAACAGATACAGTTACGCACACGGCCTTCACGCTTCGCGCCGGCCGGAGTGGCCGAGCGGTTAAAGGCGCTACAGTCTGGAACCGCACGACCGCTACGGTCGCAGGTTCGAATCCTGCCTCGGGCATGGATGTGTGTGATGTCCTTAGGTTAGTTAGGTTTAAGTAGTTCTAAGTTCTAGGGGACTCATGACCATAGCAGTTGAGTCCCATAGTGCTCAGAGCCATTTGAACCATTTGAACGCTTCGCGAAGGGGAGGAGGTGCCCGCGCGCATGTTTCCAATTACGCTGCTGGACCTGCCCTTCGGGGTCTCCTAGTCATTCATAACAGACGAACTTGCTTTTTTCCCTATTTCGTTAAGAATTTTAGGATTAGTCTATCTACAACAAATTTCGCCTTTACTTATTCCGAAGTGTTTTCGTGGGTGTGTAAAACTGTATAGGGGGAACATTAATCGAACCGACAAACTGCGGGGACAGGCTCCTGACTGAGGAAAAAAAGTCGTATGGACATTGGTCCGGAAATGCATCGTTGCCACGGTGGATGGCATTGTCGAATCATAGCTCCTCTGACCAAGTGCCGCTAGTTCCTTCTGTGTTGAACGTTGTGGGATTGACGCAGCATACTGTAAGCAGCAGAACGGTCCGGTTTTCATGTCGGAAGCAAGACGAGATGGCGTTTGTGTATTCCTAAGCACATGGAAACGATTGAAAGGCAACAGGACTATACCAAAACAAGTACCCTCGCAGACATCAACCACATCACACAGCATTTCAAGCTATTTTTGAGTATTTCTGCGACAGACGAACGTGAGATGAGGCGACGGAATGGGCGTACACCAGACCTGGAAGACTAGGTTCTACAGGACATTGAGACGAACACTAGTACAAGCTCCAGGCAAGAAGCCCGCCCACATAGTATATCCTGCATGGCAACCGCTACTATCCCCATCACCTGCAATCCCATGGAGGCCATTTTGAACGTCTGTTGTGAAGTGAATGCATGCAGCACCGTAAGTATTTTGGGACGATTTGCAGTCGTTGCACACAAACTGTCTATTTCCAAATTCATGTTTTATAGGAGTGTCTTTCCTCCATTTCCAATCAGGAAACCGTCCCTGCAGTTTGTCAGTTTTAGTAATGTTCACCCTCTGTATTTATGTATGTGAAATGTTCCTTTCCGTTTGGGTCTCGCTATTTCCATAGCTTTGATGAAAATCCACTCGCGCCAGCGGTTAGAGTCACCACACCCTTGGCACATATTGCTCCGTAGACTTCCTCCCTTCTTGGTGGGCCCGGATTACTTCAATGCTCTGCTACAAGCAAAGTGCAAGCTCAGTAAGGACCACCAGCGTTGATGTGACCTGTGAGAGGGTTAAAATAGTCACTTCAAGTATATCACTAATCAGTGCCTTGCAGCAATCCAGTTACTGTCAAAGGACTCGCGCATTTGACCATTACGCTGGGGAACGAGCACTCCGAATAGTCACTACATCATTACTAGCCGTTTTTTGCCTTTTCCTTTATAAACAACAATGGATGCAGTACCAATCCAAAGAGGATAAGAACATACATATGAACTTTCCCAATTAAAAGAAAAGAATACGTCTCTTACAAGGGCACCTGTATTACATTGGAAGCACCGTCACAGTGAGACTGAAATCAAGTTGTCTTCAGTAATACTAATTTATTTACTCTCAATCAATACTGTTCAAGTTGAAGTTGGATTGATTTACAGTTAATTTCATCAAAAACTGTGAAGAGCAAAACTGTAAGGTTTTTATAAACAACTAGTTGGATAATGTTCAAATTTATAAACGCTGCATCTGTTAAGAAAGCATCCAAATGTTCTCTGGGTGACTGTAAATTGGGATTCAAATCACTTTCCAAGGTCTCACAAAGGGAGCATATACTGAATAGCATCGACTTTTGATCACAGTAGTGTAGAGAACTAACGACAAAAAGCAATCATAAGCAATAAAACAGATTTTGAGCTATTCAGTGCAAAGACAACACTAAATGCAACATTTGCTCCATAACAGTTAAAGCTGCGCCAAGCTGATCCGGGGTACTGAACAGCGACTCTCCAATGACGAGACACGAATTGCCGTCATGTGCTCGCCCCAAGATCGACATCTCACTGTCAGATCTGACACGTTTCTCAACATTACCAAAGGAGGGGAGGAAATCATAAGTTCTGCGACAGTGGCAGCTGTAAATCTGCCTCTCTTTTCCTGCATGCAGGGAAAGCTTGCAGAATTTCTTCCTCCGGCACTTGTTATATCCTCTGTCAAGAAACTAAAAGTTGCAGTGTATTGGCCCTAACCTTACGATTGGCGACCGATGTCTGGGCATGTAAATGCATCTCGCTTCCCACGTTCCTTGTGTAAACATAGAGGTGACTGTGTTTTCTGATTCCACTTTTAGGACAATACGCTCACTTTTGTTGAAATATCTCGGAAGCTCAAATGTCTCACACAGCTTTCAAACGTACGTTTCAAGTACTCTGGCTTAAGAGATACCCAAAGTGGCTTACTCGCGTGACCACTGCTCGTGGGAGTTCCTGGGAGGAAACCTCTCAGATTCCCGCCATTGTCTATCCATTACCTAAAACTTGCAGGTGGTATGTCTCGTCGCATTACAACAAATGGGAAAAACAGGGGCTAAAATGAAAAATTCACAATCGCTGTTCTTTCACACAGCAAGTTTACGAAAATGCAACAGTATTCGCTTAGAGAATAAGGATGCACACGAGAACTCCACACATCAAACTTCCATTGGAGCAAAACGGAATATATTATCTTCTGCTAACCTTCGCAACTCCAAGAGATAACACCTAGGTTCGCCACGCTCTGCTAGGCGGCCTCTTCCTAAACAGTACGTGTACACTCGCTAAAGAGCAACACCCACCTTGACACAGACAAACGACTAAATCAGTTCAACCCCGGGGCGAGGACGTTCAGTCGCGAACTATTTCGACCCTTTCTGCAGAGGGACAACCACTTCATTCGTCACTGACTACCGACTTCCAAAATACACTCCTCAGCAACATTACCTCTGCCCCAGAGACCAGAAATTTAGCTTCGTACCCTCCACAAGGTCTGCCAACTTACACCTCGATTTCACCAGTTCAAAACCAGCCACGCAATTATTTTGGCATGCAGGCATTTGGGCTGATCGGCCTCTACAGCAGAATGTTGGCACTTCGTTTGGCCGTTTCTCTTTACGCTCATAGTAAGGCTATAAGGCGCTGCTGTCTGCCGGCACTTTCAAAAATTTGTTCCCAAAGGGTATTAGGAAACACCATATGTCCTGAGAAAGTCACTCGACTCTGAATACACCCGGGTCAGACAAGACCACCACCATTTAGTTGGTTTAGTGAAAAAACAGCCGTTTACCACCAGACTGGAGAACAGACCCTGTCCTGCTGAAACCAGTGTAGCCCACAATAACGACCAGCATTAGCCGCGGTCCAGACCTGGAACTGATCTAGGGGTGGTTTGGTAATTCTGGTAAAAAAGCAAGGGAAAATGTCTGTTCATTAAACAGTTCACTTTACTTCTTGACATTGTCTTCTCCGAGGGATCCTCCAGCATTTTCATCCCATTGGAAAAAAAGTTTTTGTAAAATCCTGAAAAATACTCATTGGTTGCACATCCTCGTTTGATGAAAATGCCTTCCCACCAAGTCAGAGCTTTTAAGATAGGGAATAGGAAAAGTCACTTTGGGCTAATTCTGGTAAATAGGGTAGACAAGGAACCAGTTCAAAGCCCAACTGATGCACTTCCGCCTTTTCCGCCCTTGTTATCACCGATGTATGGGATGGTGCATTATCCTCGTGAAAAGCACTACTTCGCGTCCAAACCTTGGTCTTGTTTCAGCCAACTCAAGTTTCAAGCGATCCAACAATGCTAAGAGGGTCCAGCTACGTTTGTGCGATTTTTCAAATAATCTATGAGGATTATTCCTTGGGAATCCCAAAAAACAGTGGCGATCACCTTAGCAGCTGAAAAAATGGTCTTTGCCTTCTTCGAAGCACTTTCACAAGTATTTGTCCTTTATTTTGAATGTCGTTTTGGATCTGGTATATAATGATGGATCAAGGTTTCATCAACAGCCACAAATCGGAACAGGAAGTCTTGCGGATTGCGATTAGGCATCATCAGACATTGTGTTGAAATGTTGTGCCGGAAGCACTTTTGGTAGACTGTGAGCGATCGCGGCACCCACCAAGCCGACAGATTCTTCATAGCCAATTCCCCGCGCAGGGTATTGTGCACTCACTCAGTTGAGATGCCTACAGTCTCAGCAATCTCACAATTTTTTATTTCTCCGACACTTATGAAATGTATTGCTTCTGTTCTATATACAGTAAGTGTTTGCTTAATGCATCTAGAGCAGGCTGCAACGCATACAGCGTGACATTAATCATGTGGACCAGTAATTCGACAAATATTAGTTCTTCAGTACAGTACCGGTAACTAAAGATAAAACTCAACAAAATCTGTCCCACCATATGCAACCAGCAGGGTATTTCATAAAAATGGGGTTAAAATGTACCATAGAAAACATCTTCGCTTATTATGACATTGACAGCGTAAAACAAAGAACAGAGGTCACATGAAAGTTATGTATAAGTCCCATGACAAACTGTTTTGTAATAGTACCCAAAAATGTGAAGGTCTTCTTCATCAACGTCTTTCAGAGGCAGTAAAGCATTGACAGTACTTGCAGTTCTGATTTCGCCAACCTTATTTATTCTCCTAAATGTGCAATGCAATAATTAGCGGTTCCTGCAACCTCCTCAAACACAGTTTATAATGAGGTTTATTCTTACTCATTTGCCTCTTCTGGGATAAATTTAATGGTGTAGCATTTAAACAGACGTGTCCGTTTATGAACAGCTTTCGGTGTACTTACGGAACGTGAGACAGCAGTGCCATGCTATGAGGGGGAAAAAGCAACAAGAACGCTTGTTGTCGTGTAGTAAGCGAAAGGTAACCGCTCAGGACGAAAATGTGTTTCTGCACAAGTGCCACCTTATTATATGTTAGATTTATATGTATTATTATTTATTTTTCTATTTTTTTTTATTCTACCACATGGAAACAGGCTGGCTGACGATGATATCCAGCTGTTGAAAAAATAAGAAAATATTTTCAGTGGGCGATGGAGGAGCTGTGTTAGATCTTCCCACATCGGTAGTAGCATTTCGTTGTGACCTGGGATGCTGTTAGTTGAGGAGAAGTGATATGTTACCGAACAGACATGATGATTCGGTAAATATTTGAACAGAGCAAGAGGGAACTGGGATGCAAAACTGAACCAGCGTGTCTGCACCAGGAACAGGCTTGTGATCTAAAATTCTGGTGTGTACAGTTTAAGTGGTACTTTGCCGTGTACAATATAAAATACTTTACTGTGAATCCTTTTACGGCTAACGTTCGTGATCCTAAATGTAACTGACGCAATGCTAGATACTTCACTGTAAAGTATGTTATGGAGCGGCAGTGGGGGAAGGAATACTAAGTTCGCAAGGGACCCGGTACATCTTATCTTAGTTGGGGAACCTAGCAACAGATGAAAAAATGAAGAGGAAGAGATGGAAGGATTTCCCAGTACCAAATTGGATGTCAACTTGCGTGTTCCAACTCAGTTTATCGGTTTATTCTATCTTTTATATATACTAGCGTCGTGCACAAAGTAAGTTCCGTTCCTATTTCCATCTATGGCAGCGCTACGATGGCAGTTCCGAGCATGCGCGGCAGTTACTCTGACTCAAGGAGAAGACATGTACGCCATTTTCCGATCGCTGCTGCCGACGTGTGCTTTGTAGTGCTTCTTTATAATGTCAGCCGTAATTGAAAATGCCGCCGCGTGTGAAATCAGATCTGTGATTCGTTTTCTAAATGCAAAGAAAGTTAAACCAAAGGAAATTCATCGACAAATCTGCGAGGGTTACGGACAAAATGCTATGAGTGATTCAGTGGTTAGAAGATTGGTCAGACTGTTCAGTGAAGGACGTGGTCAAGTGCACGACGAAGAACGAAGTGGACGCCCGTCTGTGGTTACTGATAAACTGGTTCACACAACTGAAGAGAAGATTAAGCACAAGCGTAAGTTTACACTTAGTGCCCTTGCTATGGAAGCTCCGCAAATCTCACGATCACTAATTCATGAAATTGTTACTGAAAACCTGAAATTTCGAAAACTTTGCTCACGTTGGGTACCAAAAATTCTTATTGATCAACACGAAAAGCTACGGATGGGCAGTGCACTTCAGTTTTTGACACGCTACAATGAAGGAGGCGATGGTTTTCTTTCTCGGATAGTCACGGGGGAAGAAACGTGGGTATCGTACGACACCCCTGAAACAAAACGGCAGTCAGTGGAATGGAGGCACACTTCATCCTCAACGAAGGTTAAGCCTAAGCAAATCTTGACGCCTCGAAAAGTCATGTGCACAGTTTTTTGGGACAGAAAAGGCATTCTGCAGATTGATTTATTATCACGAGGCCAAACAATCAATACACCTGGTTACTGCGAGACCATTAAGAAATTGCGCCGCAAGGCGCCATTTTCAACTACTGCTGACGTGTTCTATCCTCCTTAAGATTCGCAACACCAAGGGGGTACATCGTGTCCCCTCTTTGAAAATATTTTAATCTAGTCAGGTACCTTAAATTTTAAATTTCTGAGAGAATATTTGTTGTTTGATTCCATAAATGTTTCAAATTTTTCATTTTTGAACTTAACCCATAATTTTAAGTCTCAACAGTAAATGTGACTTTTCACAATAAATGTCGTATGCAATATTTTCAGGTTCGAGACCCTACTTACATATCAATATTCCTTTAAAAAGTATGTTGTGCATAAAAGTCAGCAATAACTAATTAACATTGTAAGTTTATTTTGTGGTAGACACTAAGTAGCCCCACGCCCTCTCGGCAGTACACGTTACTGGTAGTTCCTTGGTATTTTTAAGAGTGTGCTAAAATATTTTTTTCAAGTTCTCTACCATACTTAAACACCAATACCTCGCAAAAATTCTGTTATTAATATAAGTGAACATCAATTAAGAAATGTTGTACTTTTTACATTTTTTCATGGTGGACATAAAGTACTCCCTCTGCCCCCCTCTTCTCCTTGGTTATACACGTTATTGAAAATACGTTGGTTGGGTTGTTTGGGGGAGGAGACCAGATAGCGAGGTCATCGGTCTCATCGGATTAGGGAAGAATCTTCTTTATCGAGCTTGAGTTGAAACTATTAATTGATGTTATAATTGCTTTGGGCTCAAAGACAATGTTTTCTAACAACTGGTGAGTAAGAATTGTTGTTAATAAATTTGTTTTGAAGTACGTCGTAATTCATTTTCGCTCTGCACCTTACCACTCCTTCACAGCTCCTGCCATACCAGTTGCCTTTCCTTAAGCTCTTTCTAAAAACTCTAAAAGATGACCTAATTCTAATTATTTTGGAAATTGACTGTTGTCTCTTATAAAATAAGTGATGCCGTACATAGACATTTCTCTACAAAAAAAAAAAAAAAATAAAATAAAATAAATAAAAAATAAAATTTCTGAACAATGTTCTTGTGGTAAGTATCAAAAACAGAAAAAATTCCTTTCCATTTAAGATAGTTCCTGACAGCTTTAAAAGCTATTTGTGAAGGCAGAAAGAATAGACCTATTCGATTTTCTAATTTTAAAAAAAATGTGCTTTCTATTAAACTGAACATTAAAACTGGAAATCCAAAGTATATGTTCTTTTTAAGTTTAATACATACAGGAACTTTTACCCCTATAACCTACAGATTATTTCAGTTGTACCCGCAGAAGTTGAACAAAAAAAAAAAAACAAAAAAAAAGGAATTCGATGTTATACTGCCATGTTTATCTCCGAAAGTTGTATGATACATGTCAATAAAACTCATTAGTAAGCAGTTAAATTTTAGAAAATTTGTCATTAATGTGGCTGAAACTGACAAAAATTGTCATAATTTTTACTTATGCCATTGGAAAGGAAAACACAAATTTTTGTATGAATCTACTACTCTTGCCACGAAATATAATCGTGATCACGAGTTTTAAGTTACCGCTCTCTTCATTCCAAAATGATATTTCATTAATACTGTACAGTGTTTATCACACACATCCTCCCACCTATATTCACTTTACATGTTTTCCGGTTACACTCTTGGTGACTGGTGCTTGACAAGGAATTTAGTAGCAGGTACGTTCTGCCGCCTGCTAGCTATTTCACTCTCATCTCCACAATACGTACTCCATCACTGACAGCCTTCGTATAGCATTCTTCATTATTTTATGTTCGTTCCCCTCGAATAAATTCTCGAGAATTGTGAGAGCGTTGCTTATTAAAAGACCGTGCTTGGTTCTTTTGCAAAGCCCTCTAGCGAGCACGAATGCTCCGTCCCTAATAACTTCGTATCTGGTGAAAAAAAAATTACGAAGAAAGAGTAATAAATGGAAACACAGTAAAAGAAAAAGTACGCAAACAAATCTGTGCCATTTTTTCATTAATATCGCTCTTCGAGATGTATTTTCGACTTTTATAAGGCAGTGCACTCGATGCGAGTTGATGCAGCTCATTAACTCAACAAACAGATATCGAATTACCGTTCGTACATCTTCTCGAACACTCCTAAACACGAGTAGCGTAGAACACGCATTTCCCCACAGCAGCAAAATATTTTTGTCTGTTTCGACTGATTTAGATGTTATGTATTCCAGAACTGGTTTCTTACGTTTAGTAGTTAATCCCTTATATAAAAAAAGGGACATATTGTTTGGAACTGAAATTACTGTTATAAAAAGTCGCCGTTTTTTGCTCTGATACGTTGTAAAAAATAAACTTTGTCGACCTATCAAAGGACATCATGCGCCGCTGATAGTAATTACAGCATTTAGCGATTCACTGTATACACAGAACTGCCACTAAAGACAATAAAGAAGGCGTTTTGTAACGGAGTTAAAGTTCTGTATAAGTAACAAAAACTTAAAGGTTAACGATGACAATACAGTCCTGTCAGAGATGTTTATAAGAAGAACATTATTAACCGTAATAGAAGAGTGATAGAGTGTATGCGCATTAAATCAAGTGTTGCTGAGGAAACGAGATACTGAAAGGACTGGGCGAGTTCTGCTGTTGATGGAACAAAATGTTTGACCAAGGCAAAAGTATGTACTAAGGAAAGCTTGTCTGAACGAGAGAAATACATCTACATTTACATCTACGTTATTACTCTGCTATTCACAATAAAGTGCCTGGTAGAAAGGCACGTGGGAAAAACGAGCACTTAAATTTTTTTGCGTGAGCCCTCATTTCTCTTATTTTATCGTGATGATCATTTCTCCCTATGTAGGTGGTTGCCAACAGAATGTTTTCGCAATCGGAGGAGAAAACTGGTGATTGAAATTTCATGAGAAGATCCCGTCTCAATGAAAAGCATCTTTGTTTTAATGATTGCCAGTCCAATTAACGTATCATGTCTGTGATATACTATCTCCCCGATAATACAAAACGAGCTGCCCTTCTTTAGACTTTTTCTCAGTCATCCGTCAGTCCCACCTGATGCGGATCGAACACCGCACAGCAATACTCCAGAATAGGGCGGACAAGCGTGGTGTAGGCAGTCTCTTTAGTAGACCTGTTGCACCTTCTAAGTATTCTGCCAATGAATCGCAGTCTTTGGTTTGCTCTACCCACAATATTATCTATGTGGTCGTTCCAATTTAGGTTATTTGTAATTGTAATCCCTAAGTATTTAGATGAATTTACAGCCTTCAGATTTGTGTGATTTACCGCGTAATCGAAATTTAGCTGATTTATTTTAGTACTCATGTGAATAACTTCACATTTTTCCTTATTCAGGGTCAATTGCCACTTTTCGCACTATACAGATATCTTATCCAAATCATTTTGCAAGTCTTTTTGATCGTTTGATGATTTTACAAGGCGGTAAATGACAGCATCACCTGCAAACAATCTAAGACGGCTACTCAGATTGTGTCCTATGTCGTTAATGTAGGTCAGGAACAATATAGGCCCTATAACACTTCCTTGGGGAACGCCGGATATTACTTCTGATTTACTCGATGACTTTCCGTCTATTACTACGAACTGTGACCTTTCTGACAGGAAATCACGAATCCAGTCGCACATTTGAGGCTATACTCCATAGGCACGCAGTTGGGTTAGAAGGCGTTTGTGAGGAACGATGTCGAAAGCCTTCTGTAAATCTAAAAACATGGAATCAATTTGACATCCCCTGTCGATAGCTCTTATAACTTCATGAGTATAAAGAGCTAGTTGTGTTTCACAAGAACGATATTTTCTGAAACCGTGCTGACTATGTGTTAATAAATCGTTTTCTTCGAGGTACTTCATAATGTTCGAATACAGTATATGTTCCAAAACCCTACTGCAAATCGACGCTAGTGATATAGGCCTGTAATTCAGCGGATTACTCTTACTTCCCTTTTTGGGTATTGGTGTGACTTGAGCAATTTTCCAGTCTTTAGGTACGGATATTCATGTGAGCGTGTGGTTGTATATAACTGCTAAATATGGAGCTATTTTATCAGCGTACTCTGAGAGGAACCTGACTGGTATACAATCTGGTCCCGAGGCCTTGCTTTATTATTTAAGCTGCTTCGTTACTCCAAGGATATCTACTTCAATGTTTCTCATCTTGGCCGTTGTTCTTGATTGGAATTCAGGAATACTTACTTCGTCTTCTTTGCTGAAGGAGTTTCGGAAAACCGTGTTTAATAACTCTGCTTTACTGGCACTGTCATCAGTGACTTCACCGTTGTTATCGCGCAGTGAAGGTATTGATTGCGTCTTGCCACTGGTGTGCTTTATGTATGACCAGAACCTCTTTGGGTTTTCTGCCAGATTTCGAGACAGAATTTCGTTGTGGAAATTATTAAAAGCATCTCGCATTGAAGCACGCGCCATATTTCGAACTTCTGTAAAACTTTGCCAATTTTGGGGTTTTTGCGTTCTTTTAAATTTGCCATGCTTTTTTCGTTGCTTCTGCAACAGCGATCTGACCCGTTTTGCGTACCATGGAGGATCAGTACCGTCACTTATTAATTTATGTGGTATATATCTCTCAATTATTGTCGATACTGTCTCTTTGAAAACATTCCACAACTTTTCTACACTTACATGATCAGTGGCACAGGAGTGAAGACTGTCTCTTAAAAAGGCGTTAAGAGCATTTTTATTAGCTTTTTTTTTAAATATGTTTACAATGAATATAAATTCAAGTGTTTTTGAAAACAATTGTGTGTAATGTAGCATTAAGTGAAAGCGAAACGTAAACTTCGAGAAATCAAACAAGAAGAGAATGTGTTTCTGTTATGGTTAGACCATGTAAATAACGAAGTACTGAATCCAAATGAGGAGAAAAGACATTTTCCTTAAAATTTAACTAATAGGAGGGATAGGCTGAAAGTACACGTCCTTACGCATCAAGGAAGAATTATTTTGGTAATGGCGAGACAAGGGTTGCCGGTCAAATAGTAGGAGATCAAGGCTTGAATACAATAAGCATATTTCATTTAATGTAGAATGCAATAAATGTGCAAAGGTTCTGAGATATTCAGAACACCGACTAGCGTGGTCAGTGCTATGATAACTAACGCACTGTTTCCAACTTCTGGTCGATTTTACGTCTCAAGAGTGAAAAATGGGGGGAGGAGGTTTCGGTCACCTGGGCAACCGGATCCTGGTATTTCGTTGGCCTCATGGTTAGTCTGCAAAATCATACTCCCGTCAAAGATTAGGTGACCATTTTGGCTGATTAGGTTCATTCCAAGGTTCAATGTTTGTTCCACATTGGTGATGCGTTCTTCCAAGGTGACGGGGCCCCTGTTCATACAGCATCGTCCAAGACAGGCTTTTTTCAGCACGAGGACGCCCCAATGTCGCATCTTTCCTGGCCACCACAGTGATCATATGTCAATATCATTGAGTCATGGTGGTCTCCCTTGGAGAGAAAGGTGCATGATCGCTATCCACCCCCATTACCATTAGCTTGCCACTATTTTGAGGGAAGTATGGTCTAGTAGTCCCTTGAGTACCGTACATAACGTGTATTTATCCATTACGAAACGACGAGAAGCTGTTTTGAATGTCAGTGATTTTCCTACAGCGTATTAGACATGGTATAATGTTGTGTTTCTGGTATTTCCATATTTTAGTCCACCTCTTGTACATAAGGGCTGTTGTAGCTAGCTGACATCTGGAAACATTCAAGATAACGAAATTGAGCCACAGTGAAGAGCTGCAGTTATAATTACGGTAACAGCATGCGCAGGAAAAAAATTCATTCAAATAGTTTATGTAGACTGTCGATACTAGAATAATAAAATCTACTGTGGCTTACGGCAGTTCAGAGACTTCCATTTAAATTCGCCCGTGATTATCTGAAGCGTTTCTCATTTGGATTCATGACACTTAGTGAGCCCATTCTTTTGTTTTCGTCGGTCTTCTGCCTTATTTGAGGTAACCCGACACAGTTTAATCCGCCAGGTTAATCTCTTGACTTCAGAATAGCAGTTATACTCAACATTGTCCACTGTTTGTTGGTTTCATCACGTACGCCATTTCCAGCTGAACACACACATAGACGATGTGTCCCACACACTTGCGTAATATTGTAAGAAGGGGCACACTAGGATTTTGTAAGCAGTCTCCTTTGCAGGCTATCAGCTGAAACACGTATGTAACATAGCAGCGATGGTGAGGCATGTTAAAATCTTTGACCAGAGAGCCTATAATCGTAGTTAGTCTGCGCTTGACCGCGCGAGTGTTGCGAGCAGTACTCAGTCAGTAGTCGTTGAGAGCAGTTCGGTTGTAGTCGTTGAGAGCAGTTCAGTAGTGGTCTGGTCCTGTCACGGTCGCGAGCGGGACGCAGTCGGGGAGCGTCGATATGGCATTCTGGTCAAGATGCTCAATGAGGTATATTGTTAATTAAGGTAATCATCAGATAATGTAAAGTTTATTTATTGTAATTAATTTCCAACAAGTGCCCCAATAATAATTTTGATTTCAAAAGCAATTTTAGAAAAAAAAATTTATTTAATTGAATTAACGATTTTATTCCACTTCCCTTAAAGACAAATTTCAGTTAAATTACAAAAAAAAAGAATATTATTATTTGCAATGCAGTTCCTCCAAGCTGTGCGCAAGAATAAGAGCAGAAATGTGACTAGCAGTTACAATGAGGTAAGAATTTAATTCTGATTTGCACAGGGCCAAAGACCGATATTTCGGTTTAATTGAATTTTCATTGTCACAGAAGTTTTATTAGCACTGAAATGTTTTTCATTATTTTTGCGGAAGCTTACACCAGAGTCAGATTCCGAATTTCTGTTTAATTGTCATTGTCAGTAAATTTATCTGCTGGGAGATTACGTTAGGTTGTATTCTTGTTAACATTCAAATTATAGTCTTTCAACATTTTGTGGGAAACTTTCACTTGGCTCCATTTATATTAAATAATTGTCTTTTAAAATTTTTGTGGGGAGGTTACACTTGGCGACACCCAGTCCAGGATCGTATTTCGTTGAGAGTCTTTTGAAAAACAGTCAGATATCTGCTCTTATTTGCTTAAGTATAATTAGGATTTGGCGCTCCGCTTTTACTAATCTTGTGACTTTCTTTCTACAGGTCAACGGCAATTCTTTGCTCTGTTGTATTTGTGTGTTGTTTTTGCATTTGTGCTTATTGTTTTGTGAATAATTGTGACTATCGTAAAAATGCCGCGAAAGACTGTGAATAGTGTATCGCGAGGTATTATGAACGAAATTACTGACTTAAACAACGTGACTGATAGGACATGTGACACGCAGTGTAATGATGTCAATCCTGCGTTCACTGACAATCAATGCGTTCCAACCATTAATAATGATGTAGACCTTAATGATGAACAAACGAACTCGATTGTGTCTTGTGTTGATTTGGCGACAATTGATGACGATGGGCGCACTATTGCAATGAACGCTGCCCAGCTTAATACAACCGGTTTACTAAATTCACGTGACGAGCAGACAAATTTGTCTAATGAAAATGAAAAGGATACAGAAAGTACGCCGGAGTTATTTAATTCCGAAATAGTGAATGAGAGTGTACATTTGACAGGGACAGCTTTTTGTGAACCAAAGAATGACCAAATGGTCACACAAAACGCAACAATTGCATGTACTCCATCACAGAGTACTGAGAATGCAACAGCTACTTTAAGTTTGGATCAATTTATGACAATAATGCTACAGTTTAAGAACGATCTTGGTGTAAATATCAAACAACAGAGTGAGAAAATAGACAACAATTTCAGACAACTTAGAGAACAGAACAGACAAGATAATGAAAATCTCAAACAACACTTTAATGAAAAACAAGACAGCCTTAACGAAAAATTAGACGACAATTCCAGACAGTTAAATGAAAAATTAGACGACAATTCCAGACAGCTTAGTGAACAAATTAGAGCTGTTGCCGCGCAGTGTCATGACACTAAGGAACAGTTGCGCGTGGAAATTGAGGCTTGTTCACGAAAAAATAGCGAAGAAATTAAGTCTGTTGCGCAAGAATTAAGGGAAATGCAAACAGCCGCAACAGAAACACTCAGAGAGGAAATTAGCGGAGTCGCTAAACAATGCTCTGAAAAAGCTACACAATTACGCGACGAGTTTAAAGCAATGACAGCAGAACTTTCGCGCACAATGGATGAAAAGATCGACGCGAAATTCGAACAACAAAATACTCAGATTGACGAACGCTTTAATCACCACATAGAAAACAGTAATACACGTTTCCGCAAATTTATTCAAGATCAAAATAAAGTCAAACGTCAAGTCATGGAAACAATCACTGCACAGAGACAGGAAGACAAACGTAAAATGTTCGCGAAAGCGAAGACGTATGTAGACAATAATATTACTACAGTGTCCGACAAAATTAATACCATAGAACAGTTGAACGCGGAATTACGGGATGAAATTTCTGATCTTAAATCAAAAACAGATACACACACAGTAAATATTCAGACAGTGACAGACAGATTCGAACAATTAGAACTAACACAGGATTGCGATGTCATCAAAGCTGATGTTAAAAAACTGAGCGAAACTACGCGTAAGTTGCAAAAACAGATTAATGCGTCCGATTCTAAAACCGATGATAAGGCAAAAATACTGACTGAAAAATATGAAGAATTGGCCAGTCGTATTGATGCTATTGAAAGTAGTAATGTTAATAAATCAGACGATACTGCACCGATTTCATTTAACCAAACACCTGAATTTCAAAATTTGCAGCAGAAAATTAATGAGATCGACTCGTCTAACAACACGTTGCGTAGAAAACTGTCGAGTTTACAGCAAGAAGTAACAGAGATGAAAAATATTTCAGTTAATAACACATCACAGCAGACGCCACTTTGCGAACATTTGTCAGACTCGCGCAGCGCGTGTAATTTAAGTAATCAACAGAGAGTACACGACTTAGATTCCGAAATGACACAGACAAACAGATTCTCACACAAACCTGAACGTGTTCACAAATTCAGTGGAGGGAACATTGATTACGAGCAATTTTTATCCGTAAGAAAAACTAAGGAATTTAATAATGACAGAGCACAGATACA
Organism: Schistocerca cancellata; assembly: GCF_023864275.1. NCBI lineage: Eukaryota > Metazoa > Arthropoda > Insecta > Orthoptera > Acrididae > Schistocerca > Schistocerca cancellata. The sequence goes on from NC_064633.1 coordinate 153,227,971, forward strand.
CGATTTGAACTGTATACGACGATTTATTTTTGTACTTTCACCGCTATTACCTGTAACGCAGAAACTAGCTTTGAACTGGATACGACAATTTGCTCTTAAATTTTTACCAACATTTCGTGTAATGCAGAAACTTGAATTAGCATGGATACAGCAATTTGTTTCTGAATTTTTACCGGCATTGCCTGTAATGCAAAAGCTAAAATTTATTTGTAGTGCGTAATTGACCTCAGGGGATTCATTACGCTTTAATGAATATGTGCCGTAGCGAGCATAGGGCCCCGAGCTGTAGTAGTGCTGTTTCATCTTTAGTTTTCTGCACTGCTGCCTTCTCTTCTACTATCCTTTATATCTATCAAAACCGCTCTTTAACTATTGCGCTATTTAGAATTAAGAATATGTAAAGAAAACCGGATTTGGCAAGTTATACCGAAAGTGACAATTTTTATTAGGCACTCCACAACTACCAGCGTAATTTTAATAACTGACAAAATCTTAATCATCAGTACGTGTAAAATTATCAGTAACAGTAAACACATTTTTGTAACAATAGACGTTTTTCACCACAACAGCATGAAAGTCAGCCGGTTAGCATTCCTAACCAACAATGCAGTCTACAAGGTCAACCAAGCTTTAATGTTTCGCCGCGTGCACGTATAGTCCCAGCTACAACAAATAGTAACGCATAGCCACGAGGAAATAACTACGTACAGAAAAAACAGTATTTCAATCTCTATCGCAATGCGCCGTATGGAAATGACTATCACGACATACGTAAAATTAATTAGCACAATTTTCAGCGTACATTCAATAACACGTCAAATAGAATATGATTAAATACAGTACAGGTTGCATATTCCAATAATGTAAGCAATACTTTTGAATCACAGAATCTTATTCACGAAAATGTTATTTGAAACACGCTTTGTTGAATGCTCCACTTTTATCGCACCCAGACCTTACCAGAAATTTTTCCATTGCCACCGACAGTTCTAACACCGCTTTAGGCGTACACATTTTCCAGGAAATTGAAGAAGATGGTTCGATAGTAATTAAAAACATCGCATTTGCAAGCCGCATTTTGTCACCTGCTGAACGAAATTATTCCGTTACAGAATTGGAAACATTATGTGTTGTATGGGCTTTTACGAGATTTCGGCACTTTCTTTATGGCAGACATACCACAGTTTACACAGACCACAGAGCGATACAATTTTTACTTTCGGCCAAATTCACGCACGACAGGTTAAGCAGATGGAAACTATATTTACAGGAATTTAATTTTACAATAGTTCACATTCCCGGTACGCAAAATGTTATAGCAGACTCACTATCGCGTTCTCTCGGCAACAATCAGCAAGACGTAGCAACCAACTTCTGCAAAACAAATTTCAGTGTCATGTACATTCAGCAAGTGGCATTTGAAAATTTTATTTCACCGTCATTACAGGACATAGCACAAGAACAAAATAAAGACAATGTGTGGAAAGAAATTAAACACCTTTGGCAAGATAGGAAAAATGTTACGATTAGGAACCACTACACTGTACGCAATGACATTCTGTTTCGCCGTTCTCATCCTGACAGCAACAATTGGTTATTATGCATTCCTGACGAACTTGTTAACAAATTAATCTGGTACACTCATTTAAGTTACGCACATTACGGAGCAAGAAAATGTTTTCTTATACTGAGACAGAACTGTTATTTTACCAACATGGAGAAACGTATACGACGAGTTTTAGCGTCTTGTAAAATTTTGCCAGAAAGCTAAATCAGACACCACTTCACATATTCCTCCTTTATATCCCATTGTACCTCTTAAATTAAGACACATGGCCGCAGTAGATATTTTTGGTCCGATTCCGAGAACTAACAGAGGTTTTTGCTACATCTTTGTCGCTGTTGAGCTCACTTCAAAATTTGTTACTTTCACTCCGTTACGCAAAGCTACTGCTAAAACTGTTTCGAAAGCATTTGTAAAACATTTTCTATTTCATGTAGGGCATGTGATGAAAGTAATTTCTGACAATGGATCTCAATTTCGTAGTAGCGTATGGACACGCATGTTACGAGCCAGAAACATTTCTCCGATCTATATATCCAAGTACCACGCTTCTTCGAACCCCTGTGAACGGTTAATGAAAGAAATTGGTAAGCTGTGCCGAATATACTGCCACAAAAGACATATTGATTGGGATACACACATACTCTCATTCCAAGATGTAATTAATTCCATTCCAAATGAATCCACTATGCTATCTCCGTCTGTTATACTGAAAAACGTTGAACCACCAAACAAAATTAAAGAATTTGTAAATTTTCCTACATCTCGTCGCTTACGACACCACGAAATAATTGACATTGCGCTGAACAACATCAAACGTGCCGCAGAGCGCCGGAGAAGACAGCAAAAACAGGTTTGTACACGCCGAGACTTTCACGTTGGACAGAAAATATTAGTACGTACACACTATTTATCCAGCAAATTAAAAGGTAAGTGCAGTAAATTTGAACTTCTATACGCAGGTCCATATCGGATTCGCAGCATCCCTCACCCCAATGTTGTACACGTCGAAACTTTGAGAACCAGAAAATCGAAAGGCAATCACCATATCTCAAACATTAAACCGTTTATTGAATGAAATCACTTTATGATGTAAATGCTATGATGCCATTTACTAATGCAATTATTTCACCTGACTAATTACTGATGATTATCGTATTTTTTCTGGCCAAGTGCCCGGCAAGGTAAGGTTAGCAGGTCGCTTTTCTTGTCGTTACACATCAGACCATACACATTTTCCACTTTTTTATGTACGATTGTATTCCAGTTTTGTCTATATGCACTGTGAAATAGTTAAGATATAAAACACACCAGTCGACTTTGACATTTTTTTTTAGCCTTATGACATCTCAACATCGTGACTTTTACATTTTTTTTGCTGCTGCATTGTATTATTCTGTGTACATTTTTGCATCTGAACACTGTCAATGTCTTTGACACATTACGTTTTCTGTCATGTTAGGCTGTATGCTTAAGTATGTTACCATAAACCAGTCATTGTTTAGTGGGTATATGATTTAAATGCAAGACGTTAATCTCTGTTCATCAATTTCAGAAAGAAATGATGCGTGTAAGAAATAAATTCAACAGAAATGGGAATTTCACCTACGAAATAAACGATAGAAGATGCAATAACTTTATGAGGAAGAGTAAATGGATCAGGATTAACAAGCATTAACAAGAATATACTATACTCATCGTAGAATAGCAGTCTTAACTAATTTTTTCTTTCAGAATACAAGGTGATTGATGCAGGCTGTCGGACAGAACTACACATCTTAGTTTTAGTGATGAAATATGCTAGAGATAAGGAATAGTTGTGTAATGAGTAATGAAGTGATTTTTTGCAGATGATAATGAGTGATGATGAATAATGATGAAGAGTGTGCTACTATGGATAATGAAGTTTTTCTTTACAGGTGATGATAATGATGGAGTTATGAATAATGAAGTGATGAATAATGAAGTTTTTTTTTCTTTACAGATGAGGATAATGTTGAAGTTATGTATTTATGCTACATAGTTATTTAAGTATTTGTTGCAGTTTGTTTTGACAGCAGGTGTTATATTGCATAGTAGGATGACGGAAAGTTTTGGAAAGGACAGCTATGGAACACATGTTTATACACATTTCACTACTTGTTAATTCGAAGTTCACTACTTTTCAGCATAGTGTGCGTTTCTTCTTTCAAGTCAATAATCCATTTTGTATTTTTTCCAGGAGAAGTTTTTCATGATACTTACTAAACTTGTTACTTATTATACCTGTTCTAGTACTTGCATTTTTATTTTTTAACCCATTTGTGTTTATCATTTATACATGTGATCACATTACTGCCTTGTTTCACAACCTTGCTACAGCTGACTCATGACGAATGACGTTACACATTTTTCATTTACAGGAACAACCCAGAACCAATTTTTTTTTTTCTTTTTCTCTTCTTGCTTTCCCTTATAATAACTCCACTGTTTATTGTAATGAGACTACTTATAATGTGTATGATTATTAATGCTATGACTGTAATTAGCTGATTTTTAATAAGGACTTCATAATGATCTGAATGTCACTCAATGAATTGTTATTACTTCTTAATGATCTGAATAATACTGAATGAGGAACAATGTTTTATACTATTCAATACTTGATGGCCACTGAGTGCCAATAATTAATGTCACTCAATGAATTATGTTATTAATTATGCCATTAATTAGCTCTTGTTTTCAATGTTGATACTTTGTAACTGGAAAAGAATATGATTCTTACTATATTGAAATGACAAATGATTAACTATGCTTTATAATTGGGAAAGAATGTGATTGTTTAATAATGCTTTGTAATTAGGAGAAGGCTAATGATTATTACTATTGAAATAACAAATAATTAATTAACGATGCCATACTTTGTAACTGGAAAAGAATGCGATTGCTTCATAATGCTTTGTAATTAGGAGAAGGCTAATGATTATTACTATATTGGAATGACACATAATTAATTAACTATGCTATACTTTGTAACTGGAAAAGAATGCGATTATTTAATAATGCTTTGTAACTAGGAAAAGAAGGTTACTGATTCTATGTAAAACAATTAATGAACATTTTTCTGTAATACTACATACTTGGTACAGAAATGTTCAATCGCTGGGCTACGAATGCCCCAAACTACTAATGAAGACTGTAATTGTCAATATTATGTGACTTAATGTCCTTCACCTCATGAGCTAACTACCCTGAATTACTGCAATGTCCATTTGTCCTGTCTATCCTAGTGATCATGGAGCACTATCTTTGGTTTTGCACTAATTCTACGTTGGTGTGCCTTGTAAGAGCGTGGTGTTGACACGACATGCTGTCCACCACCGTGGGCGATGAAGACGTTATTATGGTCCCACTGTTTGGTGTACCTAATGTACTGCCAAAATGAGAACATGGAACATTAGTACGACAGTTCAGTGTCTTGGCTACACTGGTAAATTCTGATGGGAAAAGAACTTCAAATTGTGTCACTTGGTGTTGTACTTCTGTGGAAAGATATGGACTTTCAGAACAGCTGTGTGCAATCTAAAGTGCTACAACCATGATGCAATCCTTGCCTTTCCTATCCTAATTCTTGTCACATAGTGAAAATCATTTTTTTGCTAACATTATTTATGTTCATGGGTTATACATTTTTTTTGATTCGCTGAACTCCAGTGCGAGTACACTTATGTCACTTGTCGATATGATTTTTGCCATTATGTTTATTTATTGCAAAAATGCCTAAGACATTTTTTCGATTTGTTCTCAAGTACAGTATGTGCACTCTTGTCTTTTATATTGTATATAAATTTTTTTTATTTATTATTTTATTTTAATGATATGTTCTGAACTACAGTGCATGTGCACTTATGTTGTGTGTTAATAGGTTTTCTACTGAACTTCAGTGCCTGTGCACTTTTCTCATTTTTCAATATGATTTGTACTCATTCTGTATATTCAATACTTCAGTGCGTATGCACTTATGTCATTTGTTACTCATTGTATATACATTTCGTAAATTGTTAATATGTTCTCAACTCCAGTGCGAGTACACTCATGTCACTTATCAACACGATTTTCTGCCATTCTGTTTATTTGTTCTGAAAATGCTAAAGAATTTTTTCAGTGCGTGTGCACTTTGCTATCTGTCAAATAATTTGTATATACAGTTTTCTGATTTACTACTATGTTTTGTACTCACATCCTGTCTTTGTCTGATATATTTTGTACTCGGTGCATGTGCACAACATTTAATTTATGTACTGAATTTGAATATTCTGTAAATTGTAAAAATTTCTTGCGATGGCAAGTCCAAATGACTCACCATCGCTGCCAAATTTTTGCCCCCCCAGTGGAGGGTTATGAAACACGTATGTAACATAGCAGCGATGGTGAGGCATGTTAAAATCTTTGACCAGAGAGCCTATAATCGTAGTTAGTCTGCGCTTGACCGCGCGAGTGTTGCGAGCAGTACTCAGTCAGTAGTCGTTGAGAGCAGTTCGGTTGTAGTCGTTGAGAGCAGTTCAGTAGTGGTCTGGTCCTGTCACGGTCGCGAGCGGGACGCAGTCGGGGAGCGTCGATATGGCATTCTGGTCAAGATGCTCAATGAGGTATATTGTTAATTAAGGTAATCATCAGATAATGTAAAGTTTATTTATTGTAATTAATTTCCAACAAGTGTCCCAATAATAATTTTGATTTCAAAAGCAATTTTAGAAAAAAAATTTATTTAATTGAATTAACGATTTTATTCCACTTCCCTTAAAGACAAATTTCAGTTAAATTACAAAAAAAAAGAATATTATTATTTGCAATGCAGTTCCTCCAAGCTGTGCGCAAGAATAAGAGCAGAAATGTGACTAGCAGTTACAATGAGGTAAGAATTTAATTCTGATTTGCACAGGGCCAAAGACCGATATTTCGGTTTAATTGAATTTTCATTGTCACAGAAGTTTTATTAGCACTGAAATGTTTTTCATTATTTTTGCGGAAGCTTACACCAGAGTCAGATTCCGAATTTCTGTTTAATTGTCATTGTCAGTAAATTTATCTGCTGGGAGATTACGTTAGGTTGTATTCTTGTTAACATTCAAATTATAGTCTTTCAACATTTTGTGGGAAACTTTCACTTGGCTCCATTTATATTAAATAATTGTCTTTTAAAATTTTTGTGGGGAGGTTACACAGCATTTTCACAGAATCCTTCCAAAAAAGGAAGGAAGATTAAGAGTTCAACGTTCCCGTAAACAGAATGGTCACGGTCAGTGGAGATAGAGTGAAGGGTCTCTACATGAGCCTCTTCATGATTTTTCCACACCACACGGCTTCATTTCTTTGCCTCTGGCACCTCAATTATTGCTGTAAATGGTCTATTACTCTAGATGCAAAGAAAAAAAGGGAAAGACTGAATAGCTGAGTGTGTTTGTGGTGGATACAGTATACTATTCATATTTCGTTTTAACATTTCATTAATTTATTGGTACTTGTCGGAGCCCTACACGCATGTTTTATTCATTTAAGTGCCATATTTTAATCTATCTATTCTTCCCTCTTCCTGTCCGATCAGTTGAATGTATGAATGAGAGTGTGCAAAGATTTCAGTGTGTAGATCCGTGGGAGTGTAGTAGTCTGCCGCTGTGTGAGAAAAGCCAACTGTAGGAAACACGTACCAGGTAGCAAAGAGGTTTCTGTTTGCCTCGGACGAACCTTTTGTATAGGTTGGCACCACAATAGGGGTTCCTCTGGCCACTTCCGTAGGTACGGAGAGCGGGTTCTGTTGGAGAGCAAATGCTCGTGGAGTGTTCCGTGGGACGCGAGACGGGTGAGACATACTGGGTGTATGTGGGCCATTTCGATGAGAAGTTCACGTTGAATTTTGTATAAGTTTTTCAAAACTAGTCAAAGCAAATGATTCCTTTCATCATTCATAGTTTATTATCGTATATGACAAATTTTACTTGCTAATTCACGAGTGTTTAATGCTGTAAAATCCAGGGAATTGTTAATAAAACACTTGGAGCCCTGTTGAGTTTCTTGTGCTTCAGTTCATTTTGTTTAGTATCCCTTTCGCGAGAGCATGTATATTGCGTATGATTTCCGTGATTGTATGACTGAATTTTGTGCAGTTCGTCTCACCTGATAACTTTCTTTTTGCATGCTTTTGTTTACGAGGACCACATGGTCGTGATATAATGTCTACAATGCCAAGGCTACAGTGATCTTCCGCTGTAGAATATTCGAATTAATTGTGATTCTTATTTGTGTTTCGTTTTTATAGCATATCACTTTAATAGAAATTTTATTCATTTATACCACATGTTAAAATCAAGGGAACAGCCCCTCTTGCTACCCACGTGTGCTGTGGTGAAGGTTTTTAGTTCTTTTCCTTCCTGTTAGTCTCTCAAGTGCGTGTGAATGCAAGTGTTCGTGATTAAACCATGCTTTAATCATTCCTCTTTCATATATCATAGATCTTGCAGGGGATTCCGAAGTAAAGTTCTAGATTTAATTAATATGCGACGTAATAGATTGCAGGCAACAGCAACCATCATATTATTCACTATACATATTCATGTGTGCAATTAAATTTACCAGTCTAATAAATATTAAACTTCCTGGCAGATTAAAACTGCGTGCCCGACCGAGACTCGAACTCGGGACCTTTGCCTTCTGCCTTCTACTGGCAGAAGTAAAGCTGTGAGTAATGGGCGTGAGTCGTGCTTCGGTAGCTCAGTTGGTAGAGCACTTGCCCGTGAAAGGCAAAGGTCCCGAGTTCGAGTCTCGGTCGGGCACGCAGTTTTAATCTGCCAGGAAGTTTCATATCAGCGCACACTCCGCTGCAGAGTGAAAATCTCATTCTAATAAATATTCTTTAGCCAGAGTTTTTGTTTACGCTCTCACTGCTAAAATTCCACTCCATGCTTCATTCAGCTCTGATGTACGGCACATACAACTGCATTCCGTTTGCGCGACAGTTGTATTGAGGCCATACATTACCCCCCCCCCCCCCACCATATTCAGATTAATTGTGAAAATACCCCGTAATTGTAAAGATACCTTTCAAGAGCGCAAGCTTGGATTATGAAAGTATGGGGAGAAAGACTTCCACATCCTTTTCGAAGGAAACATCCCGTCATTTGCCTGCAGTTATTTAGGAAAACCGAAATCTGGAAGGCCGGAGAGGGATTTGAGTCGTCGTTCTCCCGTATGCGAGTACATTGTGCTATCTACGCGCCCCATCGTTCGATGTCCTGTCAATGAACCGATGTCTGCCACCTGCTTCGTCTGCCATTTGGTCCATCAAACATCTCCGGACACGTCACTGAATATCAACGTTGTAAGAGGTCCATGCCCAAGGAATTTATTGCTAGCGCACTCGAGCAGGTGTAATTTCGATGGATTGCTCACGCGCTGCCTGCGGTATGTAAGCTACAATAGAATCGCAGACCAGAGAGCAGCGTCGGCTGCAGTAGGAGCTGTGTCGGCAGTAGTGGTGGTAGCTCGCAGTCGGGCGGTTGGGCAGGTCGTGCCTGAGCGATGTGGTGTAAGGTAAAAACAGCCGCGCGCGTATCTGATTTCTTACAACTAAATTTGCACTATTGTTATATCAACTCCCATGTAAATGTTTTAAAGAAATCTTTTAGTAATAATATTTTTTATAAAATTAACTTTTTGACAATCATTCATCTGAATTTAAAGAATTTACTAATATCTGCAATGGTCATGGTCATCCCGGTTATCGTAAAGAAAAATCAGTTTGCGAGGTGCCGGGGCAAGCAGTGTATTTAACACTAAATTCTTCTAGGAGCTACATATGTACATGATGCGCTAAGCCCCCCCCCCCCCCCCCTGTTCTAACTCCGACTTTTGCTGTTGCACAAGGATTAAAAAAATACGCGAACTGACTCTAATCAACCCTGCCAGTGGACTAGAAGAGAGTTTGGCACCTGCAATAATTTAATTTGATAAATAAGTTAAATAAACGAAGGTCTCATTAACATAGTGAGGAATGATAGGGTTGCTCTACCGATTAACAGAATGAAAGTTCTGTCCAAAATAACAATATGATTTATTAAGACTAAACACAAAATAATAAACAAAAACACATGAAATATTTACAATACATCAAATTGGCTGAAATTGGATACTCAAACAAATGCTGTGAATGTGAAGTTGTCCCTAAACTAGATTGTGAGGATTATGATGAAGTGGTATGTGCAGCCAATTTCTTGCAACTAAAATCTTAGAGAAAACACATAGCCAACCCAACATTAATTGCTGCTACCCAAGACAGAACAAAGTTAGAAAAAAGACGAACAGGCGCGTTCTGCTGAGCTCTGATTATCACCTAGGAAAATCCCTATCTGCCGGTGCTGCGGACATACATTACCAAACTGTCTTCTTGACTGCCAGGACACGATCTGGCGTACCGGAGCCTTTGGCTGGTTGCTTCAACGTCCTCGACCGAAAGGCGAGAGCCGACTCCCCACAAGAGCACCGGTACCAAACCGAACACAGAACATTCCCGCCCCCACGACAGTGGACGTAGTTAAACGTTCCAATCAGCAACTCGAAAACCGGCGGAAAATTCCACTCCATTGCCGGAACGCTACCATTCCACCAATGGAGATTCTTGGCGCCAATTTCTGCGCCGATCTTGCTACGTCACGGAGCTATGCCCTGAGCAACCCAATCACAGTTACTATTTTGCAGAAAGCGCGGGAATTTTCCCGCCACAGCTGCCTGGGTACACAAGTCATTCCCACGCCTCGCTGGTAGCCCGCCAGAAAGTGTTTTCGCTAAGTTTCTGCGAAGTAACGGAACCTCTAGCCCAGCCGCTACTTCAGGTCCTGCGGGCGTGCCTCTTGACAATGTCGGCGTCTGGAAAGCATTCACTCGACTCCCTCACACCTGTCGGCTTACCCTTTCAAAGTCAAACAGAGCCCGCCTGTCACTGGACCACCCGGGTGACGAGAGACGCTGCGTGGGAAGTCCACGTGTGAAGGAATAGCAACTTTCCACCACATGCAATTAGAGAGGAGAATCGTAAGATAGAAATATGAGAGGGGGCTCATGCCACCTCTCAAGTTGCTTTTTTTTATACATGACAAATCTAGCAGACAGCATTGCACTGGGCTGTGTCAGAAAAATTTCTTCATAGGAGCAGATATATACGCGTTATCCGGCGACTTCATTGAGGTAAGAATTTTCAGTTTATTCAGAATGATCTTTCAGGGCCATGACGCAGCACTGCTGACGTCCATATTTACCAGTTTAGATTCACAGTCAGTTAATTATTGAAAGGTTGTGTATGAGTCACATTTTTTTTATTGGGAGGTTAGTCATTTTATTATTGCGAGGTTACGGAGAGAATTTAACTGTTGGGAGGTTACACTGAATGTGAATGTTATAAATAATTTTTTTTGTTGGGAGCTTGGTGAAATGTGTGTGAAATCTTATGGGACTTATCTGCTAAGATCATCAGTCCCGTGGAGCTTGGTTAGTGCGTTTATAGTGACTTGAACTCTCCTGGAGACACATTTCAGTGCCGAGCGGTTCTAGAACCTACAGTCTGGAACCGCGCGACCCCTACAGTCGCAGGTTCGAATCATTCCTCGGGCATGGATGTGTGTGATGTCCTTAGGTTAGTTAGGTTTAAGTAGTTTTAAGTTCTAGGGGACTGATGACCTCAGAAGTTAAGTCCCATAGTGCTCAGAGCCATTTGAACACTTTCAGTGAGGTGTCCGGCTGTGGAGGTATTGTAGCCCTGACTTCCACAAGAGCAGAAACCAGAAGACGTAATGATGTTGGACGCTGTTGCCTGAAGCGAAGACGACGCTCTAACTCATGACAAGGGTGTTTCATTGGGTTCAGCCCGTGACCCTAGGCAAGCCAGTGCGTTACAGAAACCTTATTGTCCACCAGCCATCGCTTCATAAGTGTAAATTTCTGGTGATGTCTTCTGGGACCAAACTGCTGAGGTCATCGGTCCCTAAGCTTACACACTACTTAATCTAACTTAAACTAACTTACGCTATGGACAACACACAATAATGCCCGAGGGAGGGCGCCGCGCGAACCGTGACAAGGCGCCCTAGACCGTGCGGCTAATCCGCGCGGCCGTCGCTTCAGAGATGCTGCTTCACGACAGTGTGCATTGTAATACTGATAACAACAATCATCGTCTTCGGCCTGCTACTTCACTGAGCGCAGTAGACAACGCTGTAAAAAGTGTTCATACCCCATCGCATTTAGCGTTTTCTTAAGCGGTATAACAGGATCACAATCTTCCATAAACACCACAACCGTAACTCCAAGCACTCCGTACCTCACTGTTAGCACTACACATAATGGCAGGTAACGTTTTCGAGGCATTCACCAAACTCAAACCCTTCTATCGGATTGCCACAACTACAGCGTGACTCATCACTCCAGATCACTAGTTCCAGCCATTCACCGTCCAGTAGAGTCGCTCAAAAATGGTTGAAATGGCTCGCATTATGGGACTTAACATCAGAGGTCATCAGTCACCTGCACTTAGAACTACTTAAAACTACTTAAACCTAACCAACCTAAGGACATCACCCACATCCACGCCCCAGGCAGGATTCGAACCTGCGATCGTAGCAGCAGCGCGGTTCCGGACTGAAGCGCCTAGAACCGCTCGGCGATGGCGGCCGGCAGTAGTTTCGCTCTTTACACTAACTCATGTATCGCGTACCACTGACTATAGAAATGTGCAACTTATGAGGAGCTATTAGACGATTGTACCCTAATCCTTTTAACTCTCTACGTACACTCGTTGTTTTGAACCTCGCGAGGGATTCCTTCAGCTGATTTCATGAGATTTCTTACAACCGTCCTCTGCAGTGCTGGACGGTTCTGCTTAGGGTTAAACAAATACTCTGTTTATTGTGCATCAGTCTTTGTATTACAAATCTCTGACAATTAACGTAAATAAAGCTGCAAGAACGATGAGTGTGGTTCTGACAGTCATTATACGATACGTAAAATGACGCCGAAACCCAGGACGCTGTGACTGGTAGCGAAGGAATTCCAAGACGGAGAAGGAAATAACGAAACGACGTCGGCTTGTTTCACGTCCTCGAAACGAGGTAAGAGCGGAGACAACCTATAGCAGGGCAGCCTGTAATAACGTTACTTCATCCCCCGCATTTGACTAGTACGTTTTCCTTGGCAGGTGCATGTTAATGAACGCGCATATTAACAAAAAAGGGGACGTTGATGAAAAACACACACTATTTCAAAAATGAACCAAATCCACAGTTTTGGAGACATGCAATGAAATTTTTGTACCACGCTTTACATGAAAGTAACACATTTACGTATAAAAGTCTTTGATTATACGTATTGAACGTTTTTTGAAAGAAATTTGAAGTTTTATTTTCAAAAAATAATGTATATTCCTTTTTCGCAGAAAGTATTCAAGAGATTTCTACAAAAATTTCTCTGTTTCATCTCTTTATATGTTGTAAGCTTCTGTCATAAGGTTTTTGGAATAGGTCAAATAGAAGAATGTTCATAATTTTTTAATTTTAATTTCACAAGTACAATTTTAAATTCATGCAAAATTCCAAGCAATTTGCCCCATATCTCAGCTTGCAATCAGAATTTCAAAATTTGTCCTTGAGGCAACGTTTATTAGGTTTACAGAAATATGTGTACAAAATTTCATAATTTTTATCATTCATAAAATCTGAGTAAAAGGTACATAAACTTTAAAAAACAAATTTTTCAGGAAACGCAATTCAAATTTCAAACTAACTGTTTCCTTATGTCACTTCTTCCCAAGGCACCACATTTGTACTCTGGGTCAACTTTCCCTTCCAGGCTTCTCTTCTGGTTTCTTGTTGTCTGTCTTCTTTTCTTTACCAGGTCTTCAACTGACTTCTCAGCTGCAGAGACGCGCTGTAAATCTCTTTTTCTCAGGCTGTCTTGAGTAAAATTTCCTGTCTTGAAGCCCATTCTTTCTAATACCTTCATCCTCTCGACTTTCCCATCATTGAATACTATAACTGCATCATAAGTTGCAATACTGACAACTGTAGCAGATGCAAATGTGTTTCTAGAGCATCGTTTCCATATGAGTGAATTTAGAGACTCATTTGGATTTTGGGTTTTGCCATGAACACACTTTTTGAGAAGTGCAGGATCGGCCAAAGATGATCTATAAAACCAAAGAGTATGTATCACGGCCTTCTAGATGTATCCCGCACACGTTTGGATGAAATACCCAGAATCGTTGTTCACTGAGCTGGTATTGAAGTGCTACTTCAAAACGTGGGCGTGGCAAGGAGGCCGCGTCACACATTTAATTAATTTTCAGGCACTTCGGATGCGATTTTAACATTGAAACTTTGGGAACTTAATGTCCCCGAGTTGTACTAACAAATAAAAACAAATCGAAAATTGACAGTTTGGTCAATTTCATCAACGTCCCCCCTTACACAGATGGGTGTTACTTGCAACGATACTGAGTAGTGACAGTTTTTACGTTATATATTGGAGCTCAAAGAGCGCTGTCTATTGATCTTTGTGCAACAATATTCGTACGGTGACGGAGACATAGAGAAATACGTTTAAGCAACTTGAAAAGGAATCGAAAACCTGAAACAACAATCGTAACACGTTTCAGTATGGCAAATGATGAAGGCGATACACGAGAAGATACAGATTATAAGTACTTTCGGATGCGACTGCATGAGACAGTGGATAGTTTGAGAATGCTTGACGATGCAATTCGGGATTTGTTTTTCGACACAGATTGACGCCGATGTCAGTAGGTGCGAGGAATGTGTAGACGTCGCTAGGAAGGCAATTCTGAAGGCTTCTACAAAGGCTAAAATCAGTTTGCCGTCATCAGTTACAAACCCGTCACCAGCTTCAGCCACGGCAGAAGCTCTGACACCTGTGACACATACGGCCAAATTCCAAGCATCAAATTAGTTATTTTCAGGCGAAATGCAGAAGTGGTCTCGGTTTGGGGAACAGTTCCAGTCACCCGTTGACAAAAATCTTCGATTTCTACTACAGACAAGCACGTGTGTTCCTCCGGGGTAAGTAAAAAACGAGCTAAAGAATTTGGTTGATGGCATTCACATCACTGCGGATTCGTATGAGGAAACGAAACCTACACTTGTATCTTGCTGTGGAGAAAGGAACTGTATAATTCAGACTCATCTCGATTACCTTGACACTATGAAACTGATGTCACATGCGTCAACAGAAACACTGAACGCTACACATATCAAATGCAACAAACGCCTTACGAGCGTTAGGGGAAAATGTAGATTATTATGGACGCATGTTAGCACCCAAATTTCTGCGTGCGTTTCCAGAAGATATAGTCTTACGCCATCTATCACAAAAAGAAAAAAGTGGTGCAACTAAAATATTCGTATTTCTTTACGCGCTACACGAATATGTAATAAAAAATGTGGGTTCCTATTTTTAAAAAATGCAGTTGATATCCGTTTGACCTACGGTAGCTACGGTCGCAGGTTCGAATCCTGCCTCGGGCATAGATGTATGTGATGTCCTTAGGTTAGTTAGGTTTAAGTAGTTCTAAGTTCTAGGGGACGAATGACCTCAGAAGTTAAGTCCCATAGTGCTCAGAGCCATTTGAACCATTTTGAACATACGGCAGTGCCATCTAGCGGGCCAACCATAGCGCCATCTGGTTTCCCCCTTCAAGCTAGACAAGTTTCGTTCTTTGTAGTTTTTTCGTTCGATGCTTATTTCGTGAGATATTTGGCCCGGTCACTATCAATGGACCACCCCGTATAATGTAACGCGTCCAGAAAATATAGAAGGTAAATTCTCTGCGCATGAACTACACTCATGAAAAGTAAATTGGATACGGATAGCCCAGCTTTCCAGCGGAATATCACGCGCTTAAAAACAAGACTGTTTACAGCGAAATCAAAGATAGAACGTTGCAATCTGTTTCTTCAGGGTGGACTCATACGACTTGTAGTACGACTTCACTTTGCGGACTTGAATATACTGGAAAAGCATCGACTACCAGGGGTGGAGATCTCTTCTGAATATCATGTTGCAAGACATTCCAGATATGCTCAATAACGTTCATATAAGGGGAGTTTGGCCAGAGGAAAAGTTTAAACTCAGAAGAGTGTTCCCTGAGCCACTCTGTAGCAATTCTGGACGTTTGGGGTGTCGCATTGTCCTCCTAGAATTGCCCAAGCCTGTCGGAATGCACAATGGACATGAATGGCTGCAGGTGATCAGACAGAACGCTTACGTACGTGTCACCTGTCAGAGTCGTATCTAGACGTATCAGTGCACCCATATCACTCCATCTGCACACGCCCCACACCATTACAGAACCTCCACCAGCTTCAACAGTCCCCTGCTGACATGCACGGTCCATGGATTAATGAGGTTGTTTCCATACCCGTGCACCTCCATACGCTCGATACAATTTGATCGAGGCACGTCCGACCAGGCAACAAGTTTCCAATCAACAGTCCAATGTCGGTGTTGACGGGCCAGGCGAGGCGTAAATCTTAGTGTCGTGCAGTCATCAAGGATACACAAGTGAGTCTTCGACTCCGAAAGCCCATATCGATGATGTTTTGATGAATGGTTCGCACTTTGACACTTGTTGATGGCCCAGCATTGAAATCTGCAGCAATTTTCGGAAGGGTTGCACTTCTTTCACGTTGAACGATTCTCTTCAGTCGTTGATAGTCCTGTTCTTGCAGGATCTTTTTCCGCCCGCAGCCATATCGGAGATTTGAAGTTTTGCTGGATTCCTGATATACACGGAACTCTCGTGAAATGTTCGAAGGGGAAAATCCCATCTCATCACTACCTCGGAAATGCTGTCTTCCATCGCTCGTGCACCGACTATAACACAATGTTAAAACTCACTTAAATCTTGATAACCCGCCATTGTATCAGCAGTAACCGATCTAACAACTGCGCCAGACACTTATTGTCTTGTATAGGCGTTGCCGACTGCAGCGCCGTATTCTGCCTGTTTACATACTCTGTATTTGATGACGCATGCCTGTTTCAGTTCCTTTGGCGCTTTGACGGGGAAAGATGTTTGTGTGACGCAAAAATCAAAGACTACTCACGTAAGGAGTTACAATCAAGCCTTCGTATCTGCAAGTTATGCAAATTTATAAATATAATGTCCCAGAAAACAAATAGAAAACGCTATTCGACCACTGAAATTCAATAGAAATAGCCACACATGCGCGCGCTTTCCTAAATTCAGCGCAACTGAGAAAAAATGCGCTACCGTGCTTAATACTTGTGTATTGTGCAGTGAGTGGTGAATGGTGACTCGTGAAGGCAGTAAACCAAACTAATTGTGTTAGCTTTCTGCTTACAGAGCTAGCTGTTATCATCTATATGATGTGCAAAAATAATTAAGTCATGTGACTGAGTATTAAATCCTATCAATCATTCTTACGTAACATTTTAACAGTGGGCGTCTCACAGCGCTTAACAAACAGCAATCAGCCAAAAAACACACGTCTACATCTACATCTACATTTCTACTCCACAGGCCACCCAACGGTGAGTGGCGGAGGGCACTTTGCTTGGCACTGTCATTAACTCCCTTTCCTGTTCCAGTCGCGTATGGTTCGCGGGAAGAACGACTGCCGGAAAGCCTCCGTGCGCGCTCGAATCTCTCTAATTTTACATTCGTGATCTTCTCGGGAGGTATAAGTAGGGGGAAGCAATATTCGATACCTCATCCAGAAACGCACCCTCTCGAAACCTGGACAGCAAGCTACACCGCAATGCAGAGCGCCTCTCTTACAGAGTCTGCCACTTGAGTTTGCTAAACATCTCCGTAACGCTGTCACGGTTACCAAATAACCCTGTGACGAAACGCGCCGCTCTTCTTTGGATCTTCTCTATCTCCCCTGTCAACCCGACTTGGTACGGATCCCACACTGATGAGCAATAAATGGTTCAAATGGCTCAGAGCACTATGGGACTCAACATCTGTGGTCATCAGTCCCATAGAACTTAGAACTACTTAAACCTAACTAACCTAAGGGCATCACAACACCCAGTCATCACCAGGCAGAGAAGATGAGCAATACTCAAGTATAGGTCGAAGGAGTGTTTTGTAAGCGACCTCCTTTGTTGATGGACCTGCCTTTATCAGCACATGGAAATTAAAAGAATGCAAAGAAGAAGTGTCGGTAATATCTATGTCTTATCAGAGTTCAGAGACTGATTACCGATATAGCTCGAGTGTTTGTTGATCGTAAAGCGATACTACAGGTTTCAAAAAGATGGTGCCCATCTCCCTCTAGTGCCTGAATATACTGGATGATAGCGTGTACTGCCAATAAAATTCGAAAGAAGTAGATTGCTAAACAATTAAATTGTCACTGAATACAATGGAATACAATGCAATGACAGCCCCGCTGGCATATTCAAACTTACATGTAAGGAATTTAGGTTTACGATAAGTAAAAGAAACATCATTTTGTCATCTCTCAGATCTTGAATAAACGGAACTATTTTCTACTTAAGGAAAGGGCAACCACTTCGATTTTACAGTACGATAAAGCGGAAAATTAATACACGACGCTGTTATCAGCTTCCATTCAACTAAGGATTAGCAACCTGTGAGATCCCATTTTACTTCGCGCAAGCACTCGGCCCATTTCCACTTCCAGAATTGATCTCAATCTAATAATGCCAATACAACCTCGCAACAATAACCGAGTTTCACCACGGGAAGCAGATTGAAATAGTCTCGCCCTAACTTTTATTCATTGTAGAATATCCACAACAGCATGGGCCTACACCAGGCAAAAGCAGTCGTATCTGCAAATGCAGCTCTACGAACAAACATCCAATCGAACCGGAACAGCACACACACTCGAGTAGAAAATAGTACCGTAATGGGGAATCTCCTCCAAAAATGAGAGTCCACATGGGCTACAAACCGCGATCGATTCCCACTGGTCGAATGCAAACAGACTCACCAAAACCGTGAAATTACGGCAATGACCAAGCAAAGAGGTTAATAGAGAGCCTGTATCGATGAATCGAAACTTATTATAGCTGACTCAAGTAACGCAAAGATAAACATAGCGAACTATACAATGACATATGATGTGAAGAAAATGAAAGTGCACAACCAACAGGCACACTTCAAATGGATTTGTAATTCCGTGTTAAGAATTGCCACAGCGCCGTGTGCGGGGTAACTGACGGAACGTCATCCAGTGAAACGGAAGTTTTGCATTATCGCGAAATAAAGGAGAGTGTGTCATGAATATGAGCTAGATGAGGTGCATATCGTTGTAACAAATGCATTCATCGTTACGGTAAGATCTTTTCACAACTTTCAATCATCGGCTTTCCCCTCTGAATGCGAAAATTTGGTGCATAAATTCGTAGCATTTATCCGTAAGTTTAATAAACACGACAGATGTACGTAATAGAATCTTTAGTCATCAATAACATATTCTCCTTCACTACTTACAAAAGTCTGGTAACGCTGGAGTAACTTTTCGATTCGGCGGCTGTAGAAATCAAGTGGTTTCGAGGCGAAGAACTCGTCATGCCATGTTCGGAGATCATTTTCATCCGGAAATAGAGAGCGGAAAAGGTGAAAATATGAGGACACTAGATCAGGTGAATAAGGTAGTGGAGTATGATTTCCTAACCCCAGTCCTATACAGTGTTTTTAGCCAGCCTAGCAGAATGCGGACGTTATCAAAAATGGTTCAAATAGCTCTGAGCACTATGGGACTTAACTGCTGAGGTCATCAGTCCCCTAGAACTTAGAACTACTTAAACATAACTAAGGACATCACACACATCCATGCCCGAGGCAGGATTCGAACCTGCGACCGTAGCGGTCGCGCGGTTCCAGACTGTAGCGCCTAGAACCGCTCGGCCACTACGGCCGGCTACGGACGTTATCATGGAGTACCATCACTTCACAGAACACCTTGGTCGTTGTTCTAGAATTGCGTCTGCAAGACGTCTCAGTTGTTGACAACTGAGACTATTGGTTACAAGTGGATGAAGCAATTCGTGGAACACCACACCGTCGCTGTTACAAATTAATAACGTTATCTTCCGTGGATGCGTGCAAATCTTTGTGCGGGGTGCTGCTTTGTTTGGATTCGACCATTCCTTTCTTTTCCTTATGTTAGCATAAAGACACAATCTCTCGTCACCAATAACGGTACAGGATAGCAATGGTCGGTGTTATTCACGAGCCAACTGGCGACGAGCAAGCACGAATTCACAAATGGCCACCCGCTCATTTTTATGGTTTCATCGTGGAGCATGCGGTACCCTTACACCCGATTTTTGAGCCTTCAAACTGCACGCAAATGTCACGCCATAGGGGAATGATCACATTTGCCACTAGTCGAGTACAGTGACGTAGATCGTTGCGGATTAATGCATTTAAACGAGCTTTGTCAAACGCCGTAGGTCTTCCTGACCGTGGAGATTCACTAACGTGAGATTCACTGATGTCAACACGATCCTCCCTAAAACGAAAAAACTATTTTATTGCACAGCAAGGTATAATGGCGTTATCCCCACACATGGCGCAAATGTTTCTGGCTTTCTCCGTTGCTGTCACCCATCTACTGAATTCAAAAAGAAGAATATGTCGAAAATATTCCGATTTCGCGACTTTGACTACATTTTCTAGAATGAGATTTTCACTCTGCAGCGGAGTGTGCGCTGATAAGAAACTTCCTGGCGGATTAAAACTGTGTGCCGGACCGAGACTCGAACTCGAGATCTTTGCCTTTCGCAGGAGAGCCTGTGTAAAGTTTGGAAGGTAGGATGCGAGATACCGGCGGAAGTAAAGCTGTGAGGACGGGGCGTGAGTCGTGCTTGGGTTGCTCAGTTGATAGCCGACACAGTAGCTCAGCGTGTTCGGTCAGAGGGTTAGCAGCCCTCTGTAATAAAAAAACTGAGTTAATCGATCAACAACGAAATTAAACGGATGTCTTACGACGTCCGCCCCGAGCAGATGCAACGAACAAAACGAGATTAAAAAAAAAAAAAATAAGTTGGTAGAACACTTGCCCGCGAAAGGCAAAGGTCCCGAGTTCGAGTCTCGGTCCGGCATACATTTTCTAGTTTCCACAGCTCCACTCACTATCTCCAAATCACAAAATGACAAGACGTAGACTCAAATATTCCAACACTGAACTACAAACAAAATATGACAATAGACAAATAAACCCACAACAAACGTAATACCAACGTGCAAAACAAAAGCGCTATGAACTTAAGCGCCAACGTAAGAGTTCGTTGACTCTCACCTACATAGGTATAAATGATCATCGTAGTAAAATGCGAAATATTAGAGCTCGCACAAAATAATTTTCGTGTTCGTTTTCCTCCCCTGCTATTCGAGAGTGGAACGGTCGAGAAATCGTGGTTCTGTGGAGCACTTACGTGACAACTGCAGAGTACTCATGTCTCAGTAGACTCCTTGACGAAGATGTAGGTGGCGTTAAACTACCTACAATTTTTTCTGAGGTTAAAAGATGAAAATACCTGAGTGGTAATAGACATGAATCAAATAAGGAAGCGGAGCAAAGTGAAACGGAAAAGACCGAATCGGATAGGCACACACACAGAAAACCCACGAAATGGTGTTGGGATAACAAGCAATTGGTGGTTGGCAGCACGAGCAAGGGAGAGCCACGCCGCCGCCACGGCGGCGTAGCGTGCCGCACTAACGAGGGGACGTCGTCCGCGTTTAGCAGCAATTTGTTTGCCGCTCGTTTCCCAAATTACATCCGACACAGGCGCGCACCCACACGCGCGCGCGCGCAGGTACAATATTTATTATTTATTATTTCAAAGTTAGCGCGCGCCCTTCGTGCTCGTCCGCCATTGTCTGCCTCGCCCTCGACCGAAAATGGCGCGGCGCCCGGCCCAATTATAATTTCATTACACGGGGACAACGTAACGACTACATTAGGTCGGCGCGAGGCGGCTGCATTTTCGCTGCCGGCGTGCAGTACCTGCGAGCGCCGCGCCTCCGCAACTTGCGGGACAGTTAGCGGAAATGGTGCGGTCAGCGCCGCCAACCGTGCGCCAAGAAACTTTCCCCAAACTGCAATATCCATTCAAACCAAATTTGGTGGCGTAGCGAGCAGACTCGAGCAAGTGCGAGCAGAAGAGAGAGAGAGAGAGAGAGCGGGCAGGCATTGCCGTGGAAGAGAGACGGGAATGCGCGGCCTAGGAACCGCGGTGCGAGTTTACAAAGCTCGGTCTCGCGACGGTGGCGCTACTGGTGCGCGGATGAGGCACTAAAGCCGCCGCGGCCGGTGAATTAAAACGCTCCGCTGCAGTTGCAACTCGCGGAATTCGGCGCGAGGCGAGGAAGGGAGGTATTCACAAAGTACCCCCTGCCTCGCTTCTCCCGTTCCCGCGCTCCAACCCAGTAACACTGCGCAATTTCCGGTCAGAACGGCAAACTCGTTCGTGTATCAGGTTTACATTCTTGTGTAAGCTGTCTATAAAAAATTTGTCTATATGTGTAAACTGAAAATTCATTTTCGAAAGCTTTATCCTCGTGTACTGTGTACTTCTGATTTCGCATTAAACTGCTGAGCAGTACTGAATGTTGGTCGACCCTGTGTTGCGTGTGTGGTGTGAACTGTGTCGTGAAACAGAACTTTAAACTTAACGAAATGCAGAATTTGAAATAATCAAAATGAATATAATTAACTGCCAAAAGAAACTAATTGTGTGCTAAAAAGCAACTATATAACCGAAACTCAATACCAAAGTACATTATGATAGTTGCGTGATATGACGTGCAATCTTTCACTTGGAATAACCTCCCGGTCTACAGGACACAAGTGGCCCATCGGGGCCATCCGACCGCCGTGTCATCCTCTGAGGAGGATGCGGATAGGAGGGGCGTGGGGTCAGCACACCGCTCTCCCGGTCGTTATGCTGGTATTCTTGACCGAAGCCGCTACTATTCGGCCGAGGAGCTCCTCAATTGGCATCACGAGGCTGAGTGCACCCCTAAAAATGGCAACAGCGCATGGTGGGCTGGATGGTCACACATCCAAGTGCCGACCACGCCCGACGGCGCTTAACTTCGGTGATCTCATGGGAACCGGTGTATCCACTGCGGCAAGGCCGTTGCCGCTTAGAATAACCAAAAACTTAAATTACTGCACTACTAAGAAAAGTAACTGTATTGCATTACCAACACCGTTCACTGAAAAAAATCTGCTTGTTTACCACAACATCTTAACACCTGATAATTCTATAATTCTGACTACATACTGCAAGGTGAAGCAAATACAAATCAGTAAATGCAGCAGCTAAATAAAATTAATCTACTTTTTTTCCATGTCGGAAACATTCTATTGCTGCATGTGGCGTGAAGTGCAATGCACTGACGACAAAATGGTTCAAATGGCTCTGAGCACTATGGGACTTAATTTCCGAGGTCATCGGTCCCCTAGAACGCAGAACTACTTAAACCTAACTAACCTAAGGACATCACACACACACATCCATGCCCGAGGCAGGATTCGAAACTGCGACCGCAGCGGTCGCACGGTTCCAGACTGTAGCGCCTAGGAACGCTCGGCCACTCCGGCCGACCACTGACGACAAAATATTCAAAAGTTTACTGATGGAGTTGGTTTTTACTTAAGAGAAAAATCGTTCTTGAGAATTAGACTGTTATTACTGACAAAAAGAATTGTACACCATAATAACACTCCAACAACTCAAAAATTCTCTCAGTATAAAAATTACAGGCGTCTCAGCCAATTGCGTAGTTTGTAGCATAATGAAAACAAAGAAATCAAATTAACAATACTGATATATATTATTAGTTATTTGAGGGACAAAGATTTCCTTCTGTTAATAGTTCTGACAGACAATCATCTTATTCCTGTACATGTATGGACCACCTTTACCAATTCTTCCAAAAACCTTTTCCATTAATACGAAGAACTAAATAGTTTTATAAATAAGTATTCATCTCCACAATAAAGTATTCTAGTTAATTTCTCCCAGATTCACCAATAACAGTTCTCATTCTCTGAAAAACTCAACCGCTTGTTATTATGCCTCAGATAAGACTGCTCCCAGCAATGCATAACTGACTGACTAGTATGTGAATCACAACTATAACTAAACACAGAGTCAAGGATATTACTCACAACTTGCGCAGTGCGCTCATTCGTCTTTGTCTAAGTACAGTGAAGGTGAACATATGAAAACCTTATAATTCTATTTATCTTATTATATGCTGTTTCTACATAGGGCGTGCACTACAGGCGCTAGTGCAGGCTGTATTTCATGATATATTTTGTTCAGGTGGCACCTCAAAGTTCCTAAATAACTGCAATATTTGAGAACCAACACGGGCTGCCTACGAAATAGTGCTTCATTCATTCTATCTTCGACGAACCGATCAAGAGATTAGACGCAAGAATGATAGCCCACTAACACCGATTCGTATCTACGATCATCAGATTTTCATCAACCGCCACAAACTGTGATAGTGCTTAAGACATACATAACTTAAACAGTCTCAGATCAAGATAATTTGCCTAAAAAGTTCGCCCTCTTGCAGCCAGCGTTTAGAGTAATGGATATTCCACCTGCCAGATTAACAAGGCACTATCACTTAAAGCCAAGAACCAGGAAATGGACAATGATGTACGCCGTCAAAATCTATAGCATCTGCTTGTTGGTAATATTTCGTGTAAAGGCCCCCATGCACGGGCCAAGCGGACGACCGAGCTGCTCGCCAAACGAGCCTGCCCGAACTCGTTCGCCTTTGTGTGTGGACGATGGGTTCCTTGCCGGATCCGTAGTGGAGTGTGTTGATTCCAGTGACCAACCGCTTGCCGGCCGGTGTGGCCGAGCGGTCCTAGGCGCTTCACTCTGGAATCCTGCATCGGGCATAGATGTATGTGATTTCTGTAGGTTAGTTAGGTTTAAGTAGTTCTAAGTTCTAGGGGACTTATGACCTCAGATGTTAAGTCCCATAGTGCTCAGAGCCATTTGAACCATTTGATCGAACCGCTTCCTACATACTCAGACCGCTACCTGCCAATCAACACTCTGAAGTACAGGGTCCGCTTCAGTGTTGTTCCCCGATAGCAGGTAGAGACCCCCCCCCCCCCCCAGATGGATGTTTGTAGCGACGTACGGGCAAATGGGTCGCGGCTGTGGATGAGATGATATCTCTTTCATTGACTTTCGGGACGTGGTCATTCAGCTGTTTCAAAAGCCAGCGGATAAAACCTCCAACCCTGACGGGAATCGAACCTGGGCCCCTTCAGTAAGCAAGCAGGATGGGGTGGTTCGTGCGCACAGTTCCTGCTTTCCGTAAGCCCCGTCTCATGTAGTTAAAACCAACTGCGAGAAAGAAAAAAAATGGCACCCACTCATAGCAGAGCGAAGCACAGCGTTTTCTTTCTCACAATCACATTCGACAGAAAACCTGTACATTGTTGTTTTGAAAGGGTACAGTACCGCCCGACATTGAAAATGGGTACAACATTCTTCGTTATTCTTGTCAGTACAACATATTTTTTCTAATAACAACTCAATTTCAATTAATACACCGAAGCCGGATACCAGTGTGGGAAAGAATGACAATTTATTTATTTAATTGATCACATGTGCACTCCTACAAAATAAATCCCTACATCCAGTTCGGTGAGATCTGTGAAATGAATGAATGTATGGTCGTCTGCTAACCGCAGATAGTGAATGTGAATATATGATCATCTTTGAGACGATCTTTTGGTCACCTTTTGGTGGAACCAAAGAGATGAAATTTACCGGAGCTTTGAGCGCCTGAAATGTGGCTGACCAAGGGGTAGCATGGTCTTCCCCCACCTCGACGGAGGTGCGAGACGACCTGAAGAACGGCCATGTGTCAGTACTCTGCCGCTGGATCTAGTGTTGGTAAGACCTATCTTAGGTGTGCTCCGTAAAGACAAAAGAGTGGAGACATGGTATGCATGTGAAATACTTAAGAGTAGTTTGGAATAATAATTTCTCTATTTCACGAACTTTTGTGGGGAGAATCAAATGTCAGGCAGGTAATACTAAGGGGATCGTAGCAATCTTCGGAAGTGACCAACGGTCACAATGAAACCACGTGTAGCAATAAGTTGAAATACTTCCAAGTGCTTAAGTTAAGCTGAATTACTAGCGTGTGTACTATAAGTTGGAAATATTTAAGAAATGGCGTGTGCAGGACCTGAAATTAGAGACGAGTACTTCCACGTGGTGAGTACTGTGTGAGTCTCAATCTGTGTATGAGACAAAGGATAAAGAGAAGTACTCGTCCATGATATCAGTTGAGGACTTGCGTGTGTGATGAATATGTTCTTAATATTACTTTGCGTGTTATGTTTCTGTGTGACGCTTGATTCAAACTATAATACTCTGAGAGAGAAGCAAGGTGAGTCAGCTGTCTATCCAGCAACGCCACTTGGCTTGCATTGCACAGGAAGACGTGCATATATCCTCCAGAGTTCATAGTAGGAAAGAAAAATTACGAAGTGGGGCAGTGTCGTGTGAAACTGGGATAAATACTAATTGAAGTGGGAAAGCTGAAAGTGATGTGATTATAACGTTGTGACTATTCTTTGTATTGTATGTTGCCAGTATGATGTATTTCATGAAATTTAAGTAAGTGTGGTTGGCATGGGAGAGTAACAAGATAGCTTCAGAGGCAGTGGGTTATGCATGTTCCTTTTTGTACCGCTCAGTCTGGAGGAAATTTTCGTAATGATGGGTGTGAGAGTCGAAGTGTGAGATATAGCAAAAGATCCACCATCCTATCCAGAATGTGCAATGTAGCGTTAAATAATTACGAGACCATATGACAGAGAATCACCAATGTAAAGCCTTGCACACTGGGCGGAATTTCTCATGTGTTATTGTTGTAGGTTATAGTATTTGTGTGTTAAGGTTATAGAATTTATCGGAATAAATAAGATAGTGAAAAGAAAAAGATTGGTGGCCTTTTCCGTCGAATAGCATGTTGTCATGATACCCAGAATTTATAATGTGTGCGCCATTCATATTCAGTGCGATGGCCACGTGTGGATCAAATCCGTTAAATAAGAAAGAAAATGTGGTATTGCCAGTGCGTAGTGAACAGTCAGAGTTATGTAAATTACCAATAGTCAGATGTGCGTTTCCGTTGCGTAATATCCAAAAAGGAGAATAACTTGTGAGTACTAGAGTTCATGTTGCTCGATAAATAAGAAGGAATCCACTCGCTTGGCAGACCACTCATCTTGCAGGCCTGACTGCTTGATGCCACAGTATGAGCAAGGCATGTGGGTGCCTCTCAGTTTAAAAACATATACAGCCAATATCCATGGTATTATTCATTGAAGTGTGCTGTGAAAACTTTAAGTAAATCGATCAAGAAATTTTCGAAATATTTGCTTTTTTTTTCTTTATTGTATTTCAATTCCCCATCGGGGCGGGCTGGCAGCAGCATATGCGCTGCTCTTCAGCCGGAAGACATAGAACAAACAATAGAAGACATTTAAAAAGAACAAAGGAGAGAATATGGTGAACATAGATATAAAAAAGGGGGATCATCATGGAAGGCAATATACAAAAAACGGGGTGACTGTAATATGGAGATAAAAACTGTTAAAACTGTTTAAAAGTAGCACACACAAAAAGCCACACACTGCGACAATTAAAAGAACACAAGGCACAGTATGACTGGAGCATGAAAGGTATCGACGGATGGTGTAGCACATAACAAACACTGATGGCGAACCTCAAGGCAGTACACAATTAAAATCCCACCTCTTGACGCACAGGAGAAACAGCACTAAACACAACACTGATGTGGCACACTGACGATGATCAAGACAGAGGATCTGCCAGGCGCAAGGAGATGAGGAGACTGGAAGAAGGGAGGGAGGGGAAGAGATGGGGGAGATGAGCGAGGGGGCGCGCTGAAGAGGGGGGGGTAGGGAGGGACGTGGGAAGGAAAGAGGCAAGTATGGGGTGCAGGGTCTCAGGGGGAGGGGGGAGGAAGGAGGAAAATCCGCTCTAGGAGAAGGAGGGAAGAGGAAAAAAGGGAGCCCTGGGGAGGGGGGGGGGAACAAGGCCAGGTTATAGTTGGAAGGAAGGGTACATGTCACGGCGAAGTTCGTCATCCGGGAGGGGGAGGCGCTGGAAATTGCCCTGATGAAGGAGATGAAGGGTGTGGAGGTGGAGAGAGGGAGGGATACAGCGATAGAGGCGTGGCAACGGGCGTGGGCTGGAGAGGAAAGAGGAAACCAGAGGGTGGGGGAGATCAAGCCTGCGGACAATGTAAAGGATGCGGAGATGTTGGAGGAACAGGAGGAGGTGGGGGAAAGGGATCAGTTCATACAGGAGCCGTGTGGGGGAAGGAAGGCGGATACGGAAGGCAAGGCAGAGCGCATGGCGTTCAAGGATTTGGAGGGCCTTGTAAAAGCGGGTGGGGGCGGAGATCCAGGCAATGCTGGCATAACAGAGGATAGGACAGATGAGGGATTTGTAGTTGTGGAGGATGGTAGAAGGATGCAATCCCCATGTCCGGCCAGACAGGAGTTTCAGAAGGCGGAGGCGGGAATGGGCTTTCTGCTGGATGGTCTGGAGATGAGGGGTCTAGGTGAGGTGTCGGTCGAGGGTGAGGCCAAGGTATTGCAGGGTGGGGGTGAGCTGGATGGGACGACCATAAAGGGTGAGGTAGAAATCATGGAGGCGAAAGGAGCGAGTGGTGCGGCCTACGATGATTGCCTGGGTTTTGGAGGGGTTGAGACGGAGGAACCACTGGTTACACCAAGTGGTGAACTGGTTAAGGTGGATTTGGAGGATACGTTGAGACCATTGAAGGGTAGGATAGAGAGCCAGGAAGGCAGTGTCATCAGCATACTGGAGAAGGTGGACTGGTGGGGGTGGCTTTGGCATATCAGCTGTGTACAAGAGATAAAGGAGAGGGGAGAGGACAGAACCCTGGGGGACGCCAGCTGTGGGATAAAAGATACGGGACTTGGTGTTGTGGAGGGTGACATAGGAAGGAAGGTGCGAGAGGAAGGAAGCGACCAGACGGACAAAATTGATAGGCAAGGCGTAGGTTTGGAGTTTAAAGAGGAGACCGGGATGCCATACACGGTCATAGGCATTTTGGAGGTCAAGGGAAACAAAGATGGCGGAGCGACGGGAGTTGAGCTGGAGGGACAGAAGGTGAACAAGGTTGAGGAGTTGGTCTTCAGCAGAGAAGGAGGGTCGGAAGCCACACTGGGTAAGGGGGAGGAGGTGGTGTTGAGCAAGGTGCTGATGGATATGGCGGGAGAGGATGGATTCAAGGACCTTAACGAAGACGGAGGTGAGGCAGATGGGACGATAGGAAGAGGTGGCAGAAGGAGGTTTGTTGGGTTTGAGGAATAAGAGGATGCGGGAGGTCTTCCACAGGTCAGGGTAGAAGTCAGTAGAGAGGATGACATTATAGAGCTGGGCGACGACAGTCAGGAAGGAATAGGGGCTTTCTCGAAGGTGACGGTAGGTGACACAGTCGTGACCAGGGGCCGTGTTGCGTTTGGACCAGAGGATAAGTTTAATGTCTTGTGCTGTGATGGGAGTGTTTATGTTGGAGGGGGGCAACTGCCCCAAGTACTGGAGACTAGGAGCAAGTGGAGCGACTGAGGTATCGGCACGGTCCATTACGGTGGGGAAAAGAGAATAATCAAAGTGGGGAAATGTTTGCTAACAATATTTGCCTAATATATATTATATCGGTCGAGAAATTTTCAAGATTTCTGGTTAAAACTTTTCACCCTTATATATTACATGCATATTATTTGCTACATACATCAGAAAACATATACAGTGTGGTCCGTTGATAGTGACCGGGCCAAATATCTCACGGCATAAGCGTCAAACGGAAAAACTACAAAGAACGAAACTTGTCTAGCTTGAAGAGGGAAATCAGATGGCGCTGTGGTTGGTCCGCTAGATGGCGCTGCCATAGGTCAAACGGATGTCAACTGCGTTTTTTTAAATAGGAACCCCCATTTTATTACATATTCGTGTAGTACGTAGAGAAATATGTATGTTTTAGTTGGACCACTTTTTTCGCTTTGTGATAGATGGCGCTTAATAGTCACAAACATATGGCTCACAATTTTAGACGAGCAGTTGGTAACAGGTAAGTTTTTTAAATTAAAATACAGAACGTAGGTACGTTTGAACATTTTATTTAGGTTGTTTCAATGTGATACACGTACCTTTGTGAACTTATCATTTCTGAGAACGCATGCTGTTACAGCCTGATTACCTGTAAATTATCTGGGAGTACGCATTAGGAGTGATTTAAAATGGAATGATCATATAATGTTGATCGTCGGTAAAGCAGATGCCAGACTGAGATTCATTGGAAGAATCCTAAGGAAATGCAATCCGAAAACAAAGGAAGTAGGTTACAGTACGCTTGTTCGCCCACTGCTTGAATACTGCTCAGCAGTGTGGGATCCGTACCAGATAGGGTTGATAGAAGAGATAGAGAAGATCCAACGGAGAGCAGCGCGCTTCGTTACAGGATCATTTAGTAATCGCGAAAGTGTTACGGAGATGATAGATAAGCTCCAGTGGAAGACTCTGCAGGAGAGACGCTCAGTAGCTCGGTACGGGCTTTTATTGAAGTTTCGAGAACATACCTTCACCGAAGAGTCAAGCAGTATATTGCTCCCTCCTACGTATATCCTGCGAAGAGACCATGAGGATAAAATCAGAGAGATTAGAGCCCACACAGAGGCATACCGACAATCCTTCTTTCCACGAACAATACGAGACTGGAATAGAAGGGAGAACCGATAGAGGTACTGAAGGTACCCTCCGCCACACACCGTCAGGTGGCTTGCGGAGTATGGATGTAGATGTAGATGTAGAAATACCACATTAAAGCAATAAATGCTCAAAATGATGTCCGTCAACCTCAATGCGTTTGGCAATACGTATAACGACATTCCTCTCAACAGCGAGTAGTTCGCCTTCCGCAGTGTTCGCACATGCACTGACAATGTCGTCAGGCATTGTCGGTGGATCACGATAGCAAATATCCTTCAACTTTCCCCACAGCAAGAAATCCGGGGACGTCAGATCCGGTGAACGTGCGGGCCATGGTGCTTCGACGACCAATGCACCTGTCATGAAATAAGCTATTCAATAAAGCTTCAACCGCACGCGAGCTATGTGCCGGACGTCCATCATGTTGGAAGTACATCGCCATTCTGTCATGCAGTGAAACATCTTGAAGTAACATCTGTAGAACATTACGCAGGAAATCAGCATACATTGCACCATTTAGATTGCCATTGATAAATGGGGACCAATTATCCTTCCCCCCATATTGCCGCACCATACATTAACCCGCCAAAGTCGCTGATGTTCCACTTGTCGCAGTCATCGTGGATTTTCCGTTGTTCAACAGTGAATATTATGCCGGTTTACGTTACCGCTGTTGGTGAATGACGCTTCGTCGCTAAATAGAACGCGTGCAAAAAAACTGTCATCGTCCCGTAATTTCTCTTGTGCCCAGTGGCAGAACTGTACACGATGTTCAAAGTCGTCGCCATTTAATTCCTGGTGTATATAAGTATGGTACGGGTGCAATCGATGTTGATTTAGCATTCTCAACACCAACGTTTTTGAGATTCCTGATTCTCACGAAATTTGTCTGCTACTGATGTGCGGATTAGCCGCGACAGCAGCTAAAACACCTACTTGCTCATCATCATTTGTTGCAGGTCGTGGTTGACGTTTCACATGTGGCTGAATACTTGCTGTTTTCTTAAATAACGTAACTGTCCGGCGAATGGTTCGGACCGTTGGATGATGTCGTCCAGGACACCGACCAGCATCAATAGCATCGCCCGTTGGGCATTTTGATCACAATAGCCATACATCAACACGATATCGACCTTTTCAGCAACTGGTAAACGGTCCATTTTAACACGGGTAATGTATCACGAAGCTAATACCTTCCGCACTGCCGGAATGTAGCGTGATACCACGTACTTATACGTTTGTGACTATTACAGCGCCATCTATCACAAAGCGAAAAAAGAAGTCCAACTAAAACGTTCATATTTCTTTACGTACTACACGAATATGTAATAAAAACGGGAGTTCCTATTTTTAAAAACGCAATTGATATCCGTTTGACCTATAGCAGCGCCATCTAGCGGGCCAATCTTAGCGCCATCTGGTTTCCCCCTTGAAGCTAGACGAGTTTCGTTCTTTGTAGTTTTTTCGTTTGATGCTTGTTTCGTGAGATATTTGGCCCGCTCACTATCAATGGACCACCCTGTAATGCCTATGTCCATCAGAATGTCCGTTTGAGTATCACGTAAAAGTATGAAGGAAATCGGCCAAGATTTTATATATAAAGTATCGAGCAAAAGTCTGAAGTAAATCGATCGACTACCCTTCGATGTTTATGGTTATAAAGTTTCCCGTTTCTGTATTAGATATGTATTTATACAGTATATTACTAGCGACCCGGCCCGGTTTCGCACGAGTGGCCGTGAATATCTATTCCAGACAACTAGAGTGACGTTGCATATTTTATTTTCAGACCACTGCGCAGAGGACAGAATAAATTTCAGAGAATATCATTACTTTCGTATAACACAGCAGGACAATGTCTGTATTCTACAGTGTTCTTATAGTTTGATACACTTTTCCTTCGGCCATGCATACTGACGATTGACAGCCGTATTAAATTATGAAACGCAGTCTCAAATTGCGAATACGATTGCACAACAGCTAGCTAGCTTACTAGTGACATAAGAAAATTCGTGCCGGGCCAGTACTCGTCGAAACCGGAGTTCGTGCTTAACGTGAGCAGCCACGTGGACTGTTTCGGCCTCCGATCAACCCTCCAGGACCGAACCGGACATCTGTATGTCACTGTGCGTCTACGTTCCGTACATCGCAATTGCTGTATTTCTCGCGTAGGGAGTCACGTTATTTTACTCGTTAGATTGCCTTACTTTGGCATGAAATACAGTAGAGTAGGATAGTGTCTGTATTTTAGAGTGGCTGTACAGTTCGATGCTGTGTTATTTCGGATATGGATGAGAGTGACGTAATGTCTCTTCCTGTTCGGGAATCACACTATTTGTGTCCGAGCACTATGACACTTAGACACTATGACGTATGGAAAGTTGGGTCGATACTGGAGGCGTGCGCGAATGACTAAGGAGGCAGTGAAGGTGACCGTTCGCGTAAAAGCGGCAGATACCGGTTCGAGTCCCGGCTGGGCACAAATTCTTATATGTTGCGGGTAAATCGTACAGCTGTTGTACAATCATGTTCACAATTTTGGAATGCATTTCATACTTTCATATAATTTAACGCAATGTAAGTAGCGTACGGCAGTAAAGTTGTCTGGAGTCATGAATGTTATGTGTTCCATACTGAAATGGCGTTTGATGTGACAGCTCAGGGCAATGATCCAAACACATCTTGATGTATGTAATATGCTCACAACCAGTGTAAATCTGTACGCAACTCGTGTGTGTGTGTGAATGATTCAATATGTATCGGAAGCTGGCTGAGATTACACAAACAAAAGAAAACATAAGAAACACGCATAATGTACATGCTTAGCTAAAAGTGTGACAGCACTCCTCTTGTGAAGCTCAGTACGCGCTGTTATGCATTGTTGAGACTCATTGCCGCAACTAAAGCTGAGTCATCTGTTGCACTGCTGAAATAATGCACTACACGTTAACTTAATAAGTTATTGAAGTATTTTTCCGGAAATCGTTTTACTGGAGGAGTGAAAATAAAACACCATTTTTTTGATTCGCACTTTGTTTTCTATGCAACTATTCTCAAACCATTGCAGGGACACCATCGGTTAAAAATACTCGACTGTTTTAAATTGTAAGTCTCGCATCACAGCCTGAAGAATATGTGGTTATTATTCCGTTACTGATGAAACTTATTACGGTACTCCAAAGCTGAGTGTCTCACGGTCCGTTCTTTGAAGAATTTACAATTAATTCAGAGTCTGATTTGCGACTTGTAATCCGAGGGAAGCATAAACTGGCAGTCTGTAATTGTTGTCATATTTCGAAATGCGTACCTCCACGTCACTGAGATGTGAATGCTAGGTTAAAAGGCAGAGTGAAAGAAAATCACCCAGGTGGGCTTCGATCCCACAACTTTTCGGTTTCCAGCCAAATGCACGACCACTACAAGAACACACCAGATGCGAATCATATCATTCCTGCTGCCATCTCGAGACACTACTGTTCTCTCGAGTTTTGGAGGTTGTTCGCTAGGTGTCAATGGCTTCGTTTTCATGACTTAGCTTTTAACTAGACACAATTAAGACAGTTTGTACGAAATATTTACAAATTCTATCAAAACCTTCCTCATGAGTCAGTGTATCTATTAGTCAAAGTCCCTGTCGCAGTACCTGAGATTTGCCCTTTGTCTGGAAAGACATGAGCAAGGGACTTCAGATACAGAAAAAAGTCATAGTGTGGCATTGTTGGCCTGAGGCCCATTCGGGGGAGTTCAGCCACCTGGTGCAAGTTTCATCTCAGGTGACGCCACATTAAGCGAACTGCACGTCGGTGATGATGAGGACAACACAACACCCAGCCCCGAGCGGAGTACACCTCCATCCCGGCCGGGAATTGAACCCGGGATCGCTACATGGTAGGCAAGCACGTAAACACTCAGCTGACCCTCCAGTGGGATCTAAAAACAGGCACGTATTTACATTCAATGCTGCGTAAAAATTTCAAAGCAACTCGCGAAAAACTTTCGGAGATTTTAAGATTATTAACAAACGAACATCTACATTTTTATTTACGTACATGTGAGCAATGGCCTTTTACCAGGCAACTACGTAATTCCATATGTCTCTTGCACGTAGTTCCCTTTGTAAAGTTCGGTCGGAAACTGGATGCGAAGTATCTGCATAGACTGAAAGTAGCAATTCCATCCTGGTTTTAAACCATTTATCATTGACAAGGAGTGGCACTCATCGCCGGGCCTACTGGTCGGGCTGTTCTGACACCGTACTACACGGGTGCCGATGGCACACCATTCCTTGTAGACATGTTGCAAATTCAGGCGTGATGGACTAACAACTCGCGCTATGTCTTTCATGGTGGTGGCTACGCCACGCCCAACGATAGCTCCTTTCTGGCATTCTGTCACGCCCTCATGTCGACCTGGTGAACTGCCTGATTCCATAAAATCGACTACTATATAAACGCAAGAGACGTACGGCCACATATAAATACAACCATCCACTTCCTCACTTTCGAAAATGTAGAAGCTAACTCCAATATTCGACAATTAAAATTAATTAGCGCTGCCGCGCAAACCGCCAAATTTATGTGTTTTACACGCAGCGCGACTGCCTTGAAAATCTGTGTTAAGAATACAGTCCTCCAGATCAGCTTGGCACTTAGATTATTCTGCCGCAAGATCTCAGTGAAGTATTTTCTCCTTGCCTTTCTACATCACACGGTGCTTAGTAAAAAAGTGAAACTGCAAACTGTCTGTCAAAAAACTGCTGTAAAGGTCAACAAGTATGCTCCTGTTAGTTTTAGAATGTTTTATGGCTGTTCTATCGCCGCTATGCATCGTCTGTAGGTCCAAGAATCAAATGGGAGATAAAAGTGCGAAGAGGACGAAGGGTAGCAGAAGCGCTGAATGGAAACATTACGGACACTAGATAGACAAGCGAAGCAGGGAACAGCGTGAAACATCCTCTTTGTGTGTCATATCTACGCCAGAGCTGCTATATGACAGATTTAGTATGCGCGACTCGAACTGCAGGGAAAAGAAAATATCGTGGTTAAGCGAAGAGAAAGCACTCCACTGTTCTTGCTCCACTTCGCGTAACGCGTAGTGAAAATAACAAAAGGATATGAAACGCTCCATTTTCCAGCGGAGTACAGACAAAAAGATTATCCGACAGTTCTAATTTGACTTACCTCCGCCTGCATCATGAAGACTTTTTTTCTCCTTAGTACCTTCAGGGCAGAATGTCACACATGTCTGAGTACACTTCGTAATCCAGGTCCACCCTCTTTTATCGCTCTCTGGTCTCATTCCGCTCGGTGAAAAGCAGCCTTCTGACGCAGCGTATGAGTCAAAAGACAGGAGATTCGGATGTCACAAAGAAATGAAACGAAGTACACCACACCACTTTTTAAAATTCTGTACTTGCGCTTCATGCAAAATTTTTTAAATTTCATGGGGAGTGTTTCTGTGAATGGATTTAATTAGAGTTATTATACCTGTATCAGAGAGACAACTGTTGAATTATAATCTTACTAGGAAACCCGGCAATGCTTTGCAACGCCTAAGTACACTAAGCGATTAACAGTATCCGGAAACCTGGCTGAAAATGACTTATAAGTTCGTGGCTCCATCTATCGGTAATGCTGGAATTCGATATGAAGTTGGCCCATTCTTAGCCTTGATGACAGCTTCCACTCTCGCAGGCATACGTTCGATCAGATGCTGGAAGGTTTCTTGAGGAATGGCATCCCATTCTTCAGCAGTGCTGCACTGAGGAGAGGTATCGATGTAGGTCGGTGAGGCCTGATACGAAGTTGGCGTTCCAAAACATCCCACAGGTGTTCTATAAGATTCAGGTAAGGACTCTGTGTAGGCCAGTCCATTACAGGGCTGTTATTGTCGTGTAACCACTCCGCCACAGGCCGTGTATTACGAACAGGTGCTCGATGGCGTTGAAAGATGCAATCGCCATCCCCGAAGTGCTCTTCAACAGTTGGAAGCAAGAAGGTGCTTAAAACGTCAATGTAGGCATGTGCTGTGATAGACCACGCAAAACCACAAGGAGTGCAAGCCCTCTCCACGAAAAACACGACCACACCATACAACAACTGCCTCCGAATTTTACTGTTGGCACTACGCACGCTGGCAGATGACGTTCACCGGGCATCCGCCATACCCACACCCTACCATCGGATCGTCATGTTGGGTATCGTCATTCGTCACTCCACAAAACGTTCTTCCACTGTTCCCGTCCAATGTTTACGCTCTTCAGACTAAGCGAGGCGTCGTTTGACATTCACCGGCGTGTTGTGTGGCTTATGAGCAGCGGCTGAACCATGAAATCCAAGTTTTCTCACCTCCCGCCTAACTTGCAGTGGAATTCCTGTGTGATGGTCTGGACAGATGTCTCCCTATAACGCATTACGACCCTCTTCAACTGTCGGAGGTCTCTGTCAGTCAACAGACGAGGTCGGCCTGTACGCTTTTGTGGTGCAAGTGTCAATTCACGTTTCCACTTCACTATCTCATCAGAAACAGTGTATCTAAGCATGTTTAGGAGTGTAGAAATCTCGCTTACAGTCGTATCACAAAAGTGACACCCAATCACCTGACCACGTTCGAAGTCCGTGAGTTCCGCGGAGCGCCCCATTCTGCTCTTTCACGATGTCTGATGACTACTGAGATCGCTGATATGGAGTACCTGGGTATAGGTGGCACCGCAATGCACCTAATAAGAAAAAGGTTTGTATTTGGGGGTGTTTCAAATGGCTCTGAGCACTATGGCACTTAATTTCTGAAGCCATCAGTCCCCTATAACTTAGAACTACTTAAACCTCACTAACCTAAGAACATCAGACACACATCCATGCCGGAGGTAGGATTCGTACCTGCGACCCTAACGGGTGCACGGTTGCGCACTGTAGCGCCTAGAACCGCTCGGCCACCCCGGCCGGCTTTGGGGGTGTCCGGATACTTTTGATCACATAGTGTATGTATGGGTACTGAATATACATCCCATTCTCTTCCTCCTCTCTGTGTCCACCTCCTACTTCATCCTTGTCAATCTCCCCGTCACAGGCGTCTCTCTGTCCATATCCTCCTCCTTCCCACCTCCCTCCATCTCCTCGTCCCCATTCTCTCCGTCCCTCTCCTCCAACCCCCTCTGTACGTCCATTTCCTACGCCCGTCCCTGTCAATCTCCTCTTTCCACTGCTTTCAGACTTTAAACTTTGCTTATTGTCACTGCCAAAGAAATCTTGATTGGAAAGTCGCTAAAAGTGAGCGCGTAAATCGGTTGGGATGATTGGTTGCTGGATCTTTAGGGTGGTAGCTTCAATGACTGTATTTCGCATAGCTCTCGTCTGTCAACGGGTTGGGTTACAAATTTTCGGAGCAATATTCCAATAATAAGCAAATAAACTGTAAATACAACCTACCTATTTCCCGTTAAAACCAACTGTGATGAAGAACAAAAACAAGCTATGCTTCTATATACGACATTTGTTCACAGTAACGTGTAAGAAAAGAAATACATATGGGAGGAGCAAAATTAGTCTAATGATGAAAGAAAAATTCCGACATTAGCTGCACTCGGACACTGAAATACATCGAAAGCGACAAGTGGAAATTTATGCTGGACCGGGAATCAAACAAAAATTTCCCGCTTATCACGACAGGTCGCCTTAACCACTTCGGCTATCCAAGAACGCTTCCCGCCCAGCTTAAATTCCCGCTACATACAATGCACGCTACATACGTAGTGTCCCCTGTCTAACATCCTCACTGCTGACAGCCTCATCTGATCCCTGCACGAAGTTGAACGACGAGTGGGTGCGCACTGAAGGTATCATTATTTGCCATCACAGCACACGTATGTATATGTATGGCGTCTGCTGTTTCAGACATGTGCGAGAGAACAAACTCCTTTCACGATCCTGCAGCCCTGTATACATGACGACAAACAAATTCCGAGATCAGCTGCAATGAAATAAATCCCGTGGTGACAAGTGAAAATTTCTGCCGGGCTGGAACTTGAACCCAAATTTCTCGCTTATTGTGAGTGGTCGCCTTCACAACTTCGTTTATCAGACTAAGCTTCCCATCCAACCCTAATTCCCATATGTCACATTCTACATTATGCTGACTGCTCGCAGCCTCACCTGATACTCATAAGAGGTCGAATGAAGTGCGCGTCCACTGCTTGCAGCCTCGCTGATTCCCTCAAGATATCGAATGAAGAGTGCTTCCGAAATGAAGGTGTTTTCCGTTAAGGCGCGTATATTTATGTATATTGGTTTAGGTGAAAGCTTGCTATAATCCAGACATCTCGATACGAGTTCTTGTGTGGCACACTCCACACCCATAAATTAGTCTAAATGTTTAAATGCCCTGCTGTTGTACTTAAACCTGACTGCGAGAAAGAAGACGAGACGCACAGTTTTCAGCACAGCATTTTCTCTTTCCTAGACGATTTCAACAGAAAACCTGTATATTGTTGTCTAAAGAAATATTCAGCCAATGGTCGACTGAATGTTTAGTACAGTGTCATGTGAAAATCTGAAGTAATTCAGGCAAGAAATGTTCGAAATTGTAGCTGACACCTTTTGCTTAATGTACAGAGTGAACAATAATAACACCAACAAACTGAAAGAACAAGTTCGTGATTGGAAATGGTCGAAAAAAGGTCGTATGGTCACGTGTCCTTAAATGCACTGTTGCCATGGTAGATGGAGCTGACGAATGACACTTCCTCTTGTAAGATGCCAAGAACTATGCCCCTTACATGAAGTCATTAAATATCACCTAACTCACGTTGAGCGAACAGTAGGGCTGAACAAAAATGACTGACAAGGCACAATGCATTTTGTAGAGGGTATAGTATGGACGTATTGGAATAATTAATATCGGGTGATGGTTTTAAAGTAATTCACACGACATGAAAACTTTGTGGAAATGCGTTGATTTACTGGAGGCTAGTTTATTCCAGGGAAGTATTCAGAGTTGACCGTGGCTGGCTGGGGAGCGGCGAAGGGAAGCGACAATAGGCAGTTTATGGAGGCTCAAGCTCTGAGAAAGCAGTAACGGGGAGTGGCCTCCAGCTGCCTTAAGATGAGTGACAGTGAGTGGGTGGTTGACCCCATGCTGGTGTACTGGGAAGCAGACAGAGAACTTGTACGCCTGTTGATAAATGTCCGTCGTCCCATTTTCAGTGAAACCTGCGAGAAAGCCGCGCAAAGCTACGGTGGAATGGTCAACAGAGGCCAAAATATGCATGTTTGTGACCATAGCAACTTCACGCTGAATTCACGGTCTGTGGAGTCTGAAGAAAATTAGGTGAAGAGCGACAGAATGAAATATGCCGGCCTCCGATGGGAATGTAGGACCACTGAATTTGAAGTACTCTCCTGGGATTCAGAATTCCGGAAAAATTGGGGTTTTGTGCAGATGCTAAACTTGATGGGTGGCCTGGGAGGAGCTAAATAGCAGAAATTGAGAGGAAGGGAAATTTTGTGGGAATTTGTTCACTTCCCAGAGCAGGCATTGGTCGGCGCTGGGAAGCATCGCATGATTAACGCGACTTGCACTGCAATTGGCGTAAGTGATTTTGCTGGAGGGGAAACCGAGGCAAAGAGCAGACTGAGAGGAGTGTCCGTAAGGGTCTTCCATTCCCAGCTTGCCTAGAGTGCGGACGTGGCGTTTCTTACTCAGCTTCCCTGAGAAAGAGTGAGCACCTCTGCAGTTTAGGACTTAGCAAATGGAACGATTGAGCTTGGAGATAGAAAGTTTTGGTTCAGTATGTACTGAGCTGGATAATTAGGAGTGAATGGACGAGCGCAACCTTGCAGCACCACGAGGCCGGCCGACGTCCTCACAACAACGCCGCCCCGCCACACTGAATTGGGTGATATTGCACCCGCTCCAGCTTGAATTAGGCCACTGATTAATTTGTTGGATCACGTCGGCAAAGTTTCCACGAGGGTTTCATGGGCCGTGTATTGTGGAACTCTTCTCCCACTTCACATTACGCCTGGGTCAGTCGACAGGAATTAATTTTGATTTATCGCGCTTTACTCCTCATAAACGCAATTTATTACGACTGCCTGTTAGGAGAGTCATGTAATGTAATGATTGAAGGTCGGGAGTTAAAATAAATTTGTGCTAATCGACTGCATCTGTTTTCATTCAAGTAGTTGAAATCCCAAGTCACTTTCTTAATTAATTTTATGTTCAACATTTGCATCTGGAGTTCAATAGCTGAATATAACATCAATGTGAGCCCCTTTTTAATTAAAAGTGATCAATTCTGAATCAATTAATGTCAACACTCCCACTGCAGTTCAGTCAGGAGTCACAGGGCCTTATTACTTTCTTTGCGTTATCCGATATTGCGGCAGTTTTGCACTCTCTGTTGATCTGTTTGTCAATTAGCTGGGGTGAACACACACCAAAACCAGATGTGATGGGTGGGGTGTTACACTCTGACCACGTGCCATGTGTTCCTTGTGTGTTTCAACCTCTATGACTGGCGCAGCGTAGTGTAAGCAGCAGAATGTAAAACCAACTGATTTGTATATAAGTACAACATAACTTCTGCACAATTTCAGTGCAGTAATGTGTTCACTGAAAATTTGTGTGTCTGTGTGTGTGTGTGTGTGTGTGTGTGTGTGTAAGTATAATCTAACTTCTGCACCATTTCAGTGCAGTAATGTGTTCATTGTAAATAAGTATTACAGTAGTTGTGTTACATGTTTATTACCTTATAAATAAATAAATAACTTTTTTATTTTAAATTCAGTGCATTAGTATTTGTAAAATGACTCTTAGTGTTCATTAAAAAATGACGATCATTCCACTTGGGACCTGTGGAATGGTACATTAGCTTATTTGTTTTAGTTGTAAATATTTGTCATGTATTATTGTTTTTCTGACATGTTCCACATACTGGAGGACCTCCTCACTACGGATCAATTGGAATGAAAGTAAATCTAATCTAATCTAATCACACCGGGAACAGGCTGAGATGGTGTTTGTGTTCGGCCAATCAGACACAACCGGCCGATAGGCAGCGCGGTTATACCAAACCAAGTATTCTCACAGACGTCAACCACATCACACATTTCAAGCCGTTTTTGTGAGTTTGCGTGCTCATGGGTCCTTTCAGACAGACGAACATGCAGTGAAGTGGCGGACTGTGCGTACACCATATTTGGAGGACCAAGTTCTACAGGGTATTGAGACTAACGCTGGTACACTTGCCAGGTAGGTAACAGACAACGTGGTGTAAGCCAAAATACGGTTATGTGTGTCCTGCATGACAACACCTGCTGTCTCTACCACCTGCAATCCCGTGGAGGCCACCTTCAACGTCTGTTGCGCCATGGATGCGATATAGCACTGTACTTTATTCTGGGATGATTTTTTGTCGTTGAACGTGCAACGTCCATTTCCAAACACATGTTCATAGGATATCTTCTACTCCATTCCAGTCAGGAATCCGTACCTGCAGTTTGTTGGTTTTATTAATGTTCACATTTATAAGTGCCGATATTTTTCGTGGTGACTGAGGACGGTGTGCTGTAAAACATTACATCAGTAATTATGTCATTTATAGAGTAATAATTATAGCTATTATGAGATGTACGTTTTCAAGTTGGTTAGTGCTATACAGCTAGAGAAGGCCGAAATGCACGCGTTTAACTCAAGCGGCTGGCGTGAGGTCTGAAACAGGATACGGAATGAATGCTATAAAGAAAAGTACGTAGCTGCTGGAATACTTAACTTTAATCCATCATTTGTATACAGCGTTCTTGATGATACAAGTGAGACTCTCTCTAGAAATGGTTAATGGCGCCTTGCTAGGTCGTAGCCATGGACTTAGCTGAAGGCTATTCTAACTATCTCTCGGCAAATGAGAGAAAGGCTTCGTCAGTGTAGTCGCTAGCAAAGTCGTCGTACAACTGGGGCGAGTGCTAGTAAGTCTCTCAAGACCTGTCGTGTGGTGGCGCTCGGTCTGCAATTACTGACACTGGCGACACGCGGGTCCGACATGTGCTAATGGACCGCGGCCGATTTAAAGCTACCACCTAGCAAGTGTGGTGTCTGGCGGTGACACCACAGTTAGTGTCACCAAATTTTAATGCAAGCCAGATTATGAAGTGTGGACATGTGGATGCGAAATGTTTAATCTATACTGACCGGTGCAGTCAACTTAGTGGTGCAGTTATGACCATACAGAAAATATTAGGTCGTAGAGATTGTGATATTTTTGTGGGAAGACTGCCAGGAACAGAGGAAAACAGGAAAAACACATTTTGTGAGTACATATTAAGGCACGACGCATAAAAATATCTGGAATTACATCTGTTGTATATTAGGGTATCAAATATATTACCTTATATATATCGACGGGAAAAATAACACAATACCAAGGAGATACAGCATTCCAGAGTGTGTTTTCCAACAGGATAACGCTCAACCACATACCGCTTTTGTAACCCAACACGCTCTACAGAGTGTTGACATGTTGCCTTGGCCTATTCGATCACTAGATCTATCTCCAATCGAGCACATGTGGGACATCATAGGACATCCCCAGCGTCGCCCACAAACAGCATTAACCGTCCCTGTACTGACCTATCAACTTCAACATGCATGGAAATCCATCATACAAAGTGACAGCCAGCACATGTACAACACAATGCATGCACATTTACATTCTTGCATTCAACATTCTGGCGTCTATACTGGTTATTAATGTACAAGCAATACACACTTACAATAACTTATTTAGGGCTTATATTAACTTGTGTTCTTGCAAAGTTAATCACTTTAATATGTTACATAGGAAAATGTATTCCATAACGTTCATTACACTACATTAATATTTTTTTTTTTTTTTGGTGCTGCGATTTATTTTCAGTCAGTGTGCGCATGTGCTGTATAGAAATATAAGGAGTAGCGGGTATAGTGGACATACCTCTATTGGTGACTGCGCACAGTGCAATGAACAACATTACGTCAGTATTTACGTCATTTGCAGTCTAGTAATTATAGCTATTACAAGTGATATGTTTTTAGATTTGGTATTACCGCTAAGTACATGTTGCAAGAGCAAGCTAGTAATGTTTATTTTTTCCTGGGCAGCAGGTCAGGTGTTGAAGTGTAGGTAGATGGACTCATGTCAATAATGAAAGAGGAGTGCACTTAGTCGAACAGCAACGACTCTGCAGAAAACATCAGATAGCACATTATGAGACGTGTCTACAGGAAGATTCTTCGACGCAGAGAAGAAAACACCGATGTGTGTACGTACTAAAAACCACTTATGAAAATGTCTATACTTATACCCATTACACGCTGCATATTAAACAAAAAGTTGCCTCGGTACGTCCAAACGTTTATTCGAGTGTCATAAAGAAATTTGAAGTAAATCGCTCAAGAACTTTTCGAGATTTTTGTCATCAACCTTATTGGCCTTACATAGTCATTACAGTATGATTAGTGGCAGCTGCTGCTTCACCTGACAGGAAAAGTTGTGACTTCACGTCTCAGTAACATCTTTGCATTCGTCTAACGTACTTGACAGTAGCTCGAAATCGGAACTCTTTTCGGCGAGTATTCTACAGATGTTTTTTTTATACACAGGGACAGCAGTTTGGTCTTCAAAAGACAGTTCCATATGGTGTATAAACTTTAAATAGTCACAAAAATGTCTGAGTTATTCATCACCGGCTTCAACCTTGTAGACATCGTCACACAGCTTTATTCTTCTCTATCTCTGACATTGACGTCATATTGCAAAGATATTCTTGAATGGTACTGTAGGTGCTCGGTATATTGGGAAATCGTGAAAATTGAAAGTCTCTTTCTATACACGGATTAGTCGACGCGTGACACAAACGATCAGATTTGGGAGAAAGTCTGTGCCTACTTCCTATTCAGTTATTTTCAGCGCATTTTTTCGAAATCGAATTGTGGTACGACATTCGAATTGTGGCTACAAAACTGTAAAGCATTAGTTGACCTTCGTACTGAAATATCAGCTACAAAAACATTCTTCACTAAAAACTGAGACACAATCAAAACCTGGCATTAAAAAATTCACTCTATCATTTTTCGTCTTCTCGTGTTCTCTTAGTTGTTATTTATTTTCAGTGCTGTATAGTCTGAAAATGTGTCTCATCACTGACTGCTTTTCCGCATACTTAGCAACAAAGAGTTTTTGCATCCGGCTTTGTTATCTTTCCTTCACATCTCCGCTTATAGTAATGTATTATTTACTACTTTTAGCATAATACGCAAATGTAACGGACAACTCAAATTCCAGTATGAAATAGATGATGAGGAAGTCTTCCGAAAACCGATGAATTCTATTCTATTAAAACAACTCGTGTTTAACTGTAAACACAAAAAGAAACATAA
The DNA here is from genome assembly GCF_023864275.1 of Schistocerca cancellata. Lineage (NCBI taxonomy): Eukaryota > Metazoa > Arthropoda > Insecta > Orthoptera > Acrididae > Schistocerca > Schistocerca cancellata. Next base: position 153,272,813 of record NC_064633.1, read on the forward strand.
TTCCACTTTATCCTATCAAACACGCCGTGGACATGATAGAGCTGGGGAAACTCCAGTCAGATCGTACTGAATCAGTTGTCGCATGTGATTCCTTGAATGCGAAGTATTTAGTACTTTTTGTCTGCTGTGCAGATTTTAAAACAGACCATATTTTGCTAATAAAGTTGTTTATATAAAGCATACTTACAAAAATTGCGTGTGTGAGAACATGTAGCAACGTATAAAAGCAGTCCAAACTCCAAATCAGGGGGCAAGGGAGAGAGTAGACAAATTAAAAACCTGAGAACAATGAGCAACATGAATCACAATATAAAAATTAAAAATATGAGAAAATAAATTAGGGTGCATAATATGCAGAATGTAACTAAAACTGCTCGAGAGTAATTATCTAATTAACGTATGAAATTTGTGCACGTTTTCAGTATAGAACCAGAATAAAACCATAAGGAAAGTAATCAGAACATACATGCAATAACGCATAGTTTTCGACTACAGGAGAATAACAATAGATCTGCATTAAAATCCTGTAACTGCACATTAGTTGGTTTAAATATATTTACCACAGTTATTATGTATGTATCATCTTACACTCAGGAGACACGAAGAAAAGGGGGGGGGATACAATTTTCTTTTTTTACCTAGTTGAACGCGTGCCATGGAACATCTTGACACATGAACTACCATTCAAACTATTACCTAGCTGCTTTCTATAGCCATACGATTTTATACTGATAATTCAGAAATATCACGTAAAATTAATACAGTACGTATTTCATCAAAGGCAGAAGTTCCCCTTCCTATTGTGTAACGTTCGAACTTATGCGGTCGCGATGACTTTGGTTTTCCCTTTGCGGCACTTTGTGTCCGTTAATGAACACACACATGGGAAACGTGAAAAAAAATCGCCCTGTGTCGTTCTGGGAATGCATTTCTGAGACAGAAAGTCTCGGTTTTCATGTCCCCCTTCTCTTTTTTGGCAGTCAAGCCGTTTGAGGTGTGCGCTGTGGCTGGGACCACCGGCCCGCACTCGCACTCGAGCTGATCCTGAGAGACGCCGGTAGTGTTAATTACGGGACTCATTTACGACTCTCTTCAGAAGGGCCGCAGAGCCCACTCAGCGGTCCCTCGGGAGACGACGCCGACGGCGTCCGCGTAATCACCGACGTGGCCGTTCCACGAAAAGAACCGCAGAAAGACTTCCTGTCTGAGAAGAGCGCCAGAGTCCTCTGGGGTCGGCTTCGGCTGCGTGGAGCCAGTCTGCATCAACGAAGCGGCCCCGCTCCCCAAATCCTCTCCCCACTCCCTCCCACCCCCCTCAACACACACACACACACGCACTACCGCTTCCCATCCTTCCACCTCGCTCGTACTCCTTTCACTAAACAGTTCAGGTACAACGAAAGCGTTCCGTGCTCCGAACTCTATTTCAAGCGCGGAATTGCGTGCCTCTTCCAGTTTATGCATACTTTAAGAGGGAAGATTAAGAAGTTGTGAGCACGATATCTATTTCTGAATCGACGCCGTTTTATGCGCTGCGCCAACACACGAAATCGGTTCGGTTTCTGCCGAACAGCTGAGGACATTTCGTAGGCGAGCGGACTTTCCGGCGGCCTTCGATTCGCCATTCCATTACTACTCTAAGGCGAAAAAACAACTGTACAAATTTACGTATGTCTGCTATGAGGAGGGAGCAACGCCAATGGAACTAATAAAAAGTAAATCAATTAAGAAAGAAAATGCGATGTTCAAATTACAAATCCTTGGCATTACTATACGATGATTAAAAAATTATAGAGAAATAAAGTCTACAGATTGAAGTTAAACAACATTTAGGAGAAGATCAATTTGGATTTAGGGAAGGAAATGAACCAGGGGAGCTATAGTGGCACTACGAATAATGTTATAAAGAAGTGACACGTCCCCTTAGAAAAATTATAAATGACTGTGCTTAAACTGACACACAATATTTTTAGCGCAACGCAATCTGACTTTTAATAATCCCTTCAAAATAATGGCCCCGACTAACATTAACCTATACCTTTCACAAATCACTTACCTCACAAAAATCTTCGTTATTCGAACTACTGCAATACAGCGAGCGCCACTACTGACAGATAAATAAAAGATTCAAACTACTGAAGTCACTAACTACTGATAGGAGTAGTTAGCAAAATGAAAGATTTTGATAAAGAACAAACAATGTATTTACCTTAATAGTGTTCAAAAGTCATAATATATATAGCAGTTCATGACATCCAGTCTTACAAATTTACTGTCTCTGATGGACACACGTCCAGATCATCCGCTCTCAAAACTCCGCCATCTGTCCCCCCACATCCACCACTGCTGGCGGCTCACCTCCAACTGCGCAACGCTACGCGCTGGTAACAGCCAACTGCCCAACATTACAATAGCAAATTCCAACAATGCAAACCGGCCACGGACTTCACACAGCACAGGCAGTGATTTTCATACAGAGCGCTACGTGGCGTTACCAACATAAAACCTAAACAGCCTACTTACAGAAGGACTGAGACGAACGGGAGTACACATGCCGTATTCATTAAGCCGGAAAAGGCTTTCGACAGAGTGAACTGGAAGACACTGCTAGCAAAACTGAAAATAACCGTAATAGACTGGAGAGATAAAAGACTGATTCTCAGTCTAAACAAAAACAGAGCACAGAAATAGACATCAAAGGTACTGAGAAACAGATTGAGATGAGAAGAAGAGTCCGACAAGTCTGTCATGTCTCTCCCTATACATGTTATTTATTTTTAAATAAAGTGCAGTACAAACAATGAAAAGCAGCATCAAAGAGATCATAACTAATGGATAACAAATACAATGTGTCCAATTTGCTGATGATACGCCAGGACATGGGTTATTTCTTAAGAATTCTGTCTGATGCCTTAGATAACCACAAACAGAAAATAAATGCTAACAAGACGAAAATAACGGTGGTACATAAATAGAACAGCAAAACAGGGACAAAAAATGGCTCTGGGCACTATGGGACTTAACATATGAGGTCATCAGTCCCCTAGAACTTAGAACTACTTAAACCTAACTAATGTAAGGACATCACACACATCCATGCCCGAGGAAGGATTCGAACTTGCGACAAAACAGGGACATATTAAAATAAAAAATAAAATACTAATGCAAGTAAATGAATCCTGCTGCTTTGAAAGTACAGCAACAGATATTAACAGAAGCATTCGGAAAGAACAGAATTCGATTAACAAACAATCTTCTTAATGCGAAAAAACAATCAAAACATATACTTTGATAATTTGAAACTAATTTTGTAAAGGATGGGCTCTGGGGAAACGAGAAAAGAAAAAATTAGAAGCAACAGTGGTGTGAATATGGAGAGGAGCCATGAAAAGACCCTGGACTGAATTCTGACCAACAGTCAGTAAAAGAAGTTCGTCTTCAGGCCACGAGTGGCCTACCGGGACCATCCGACCGCCGTGTCATCCTCAGTGGTGGATTGAGATAGGAGGGGCGTGGGGTCAGTCCACCGCTCTCCCGGTCGTTGTGATGGTATTCTTGACCGAAGCCGCTACTATTCGGTCGAGTAGCTCCTCAATTGGCAGCACGAGGCTGAGTGCACCCCGAAAAATGGCAGCAGCGCATGGCGGCTGGATGGTCACCCATCGAAATGCCGGCTTCGCCCAACAGCGCTTAACTTCGGTGATACCACGGGAACCGGTGTATCCACTGCGGCAAGGCCGTTTCACATAAAAGAAGTTAAATATAACGTAATATTGACACCATTCAGAGAAGACAAACTAAATTAATTCAACACCTAGTTCGATGTAAGAGATTCACAAAAATGACCTTGGAAGGAAAAATCCTGAAGTAGAGAAGCGCGGCCGGGACACCCGTATTACACAGTGTCATCAGAGTAATGAACTGCAGAAATTACAACAAATGGTACAGATGGCGAGGGGGAGAGGAGAAAGGTTCCTCCTACGAAGCATTCCCTTTGCTGTCTGATGGTGACATACGATGCCATGTAATTGTAGTAAAAAAAGGTAGTATAGTCAAAAATCTCCATATAGCGTTTTTGTACTCTTCAATTATAATTTGATTGTATTAATTTTGACCTCTGTTTCACCCAAGATATAAGATCACACGATACCCTTTTTGTGCATAACTTTTTAAGAGTAATAGAGATCGCTTTAAAAAAGTCGTATTTCAGGACTACCAGGAGCTGTCGTTGAATTGAAGCTTTATTGAACATCTGTTTCGATTAACTGAACATCTTAATGTAATGTTGCTAGACACTTGCTACTGAATACATCTACATCTATATTTCGCAAGCCACTGCTTGCTGTATTGCGGAAGGTACATTATGTACCAGTATTACTTCCCCTTTTTTCCTGTTCCAATCGCGAGTGGTTCGCGGGAATATCGATTGCTCGTAAGCCTGTGTGTGGGGTCGCATCTCTGTAATTTTATCTTCATGGTTCAAATGGCTCTGAGCACTATGCGACTTAACTTTTGAGGTCATCGGTCGCCTAGAACTTAGAACTAATTAAACCTAACTAACCTAAGGACATCACAAACATCCATGCCCTAGGGAGGTTGAAAATGGTTCAAATGGCTCTGAGCACTATGGGACTTAACATCTGTGGTCATCAGTCCCCTAGAACTTAGAACTACTTAAACCTAACTAACCTAAGGACATCACACACATCCATGCCCGAGGCTGGATTCAAACCTGCGACCGTAGCGGTCACACGAATCCAAACCGAAGCGCCTAGAACCACACGGCCACACCGGCCGGCCCCGAGGCAGGATTCGAACCTGCGACCGTAGCTATCTTCATGGTCTCCATTCGAGATGTATATTGGAGGAAGCAATATTTTGGTTGACTCTTCGCGGAATACAGGTTCGTTTCATCAGCAGCTCTTCACGGCTCTTAGACAAGAATGTCTACTAGTATTTAAGAGCTGTGGGCAACCACCTGCACAAAATATGACAGTGATCGATTTATAAGTAAAACTGTACTAAAAACTGTAGTCGAAATTAACCGATATTGACAGTTTCATTTAACCCGATTTCATTATCCGAGGCTCTTAAGAATGAAGGTATAAGAACTGAGTTCGTGGAATGCAATGGGCACACAGCTGCAATCATTATTTACGTAAAACTGGTGGGCCCATCGGTACCGACCGACTGCCGTGTCTTTCTCTGCCAATGGCATCACTGGATGCGGTATGAGGGAGCTTTGGGTCACAACACCGCTCTTCTCCCGACCGTTGTTAGTTTTCGTCACCTAGAGCCACTACTACTCGGTCAGGTAATTGCGCAATTAACACTACGAGACATTAAGAGGAAAAATTCCTTGCAATTCGGGGAGTAGAACATGGATTCTCTGCATGACAGGCAGCCGCGCTGATCACACAGCTACAGAGGTGGATTTTAGGTTTCTAATGTTTGGAGGTAACAGAGTACCCAGTCCTTTCGTCCCATATTCAGTTCCACTGAAAACAGAGCAGTAACACTGCGAAGACGCTATATGAAATAAACATATTTGGCAGTCCTCATACAACGAAGGTAGATGAGTACGAAAACTCACCTCACCATAACATTGATTTACTTACTCAATATGACAATCCGGGTCCTGTTGAAATATCTTGAACAGCAGGAAATTTTCGGATACATTCACTTTTTATTACTACATTAGTTTCCCTGCAAAAAATGGTTCAAATGGCTCTGAGCACTATGGGACTTAACTTCTGAGGTCATCAGTCCCCTAGAACTTAGAACTACTTAAACATAACTAAGGACATCACACACATCCATGCCCGAGGCAGGATTCGAACCTGCGACCGTAGCGGTCGCGCAGTTCCAGACTGTAGCGCCTAGAACCGCTTGGCCACACCGGCCGGCAGTTTCCCTGCATACATGAAGAGCTTTAAAGGGATGGAAACGAACAGCTTGTTACAAACTCATCAACGTTTAATGCTGAGCAGATATCCGTATTCTGTTGCATATCTTGTTCGATATGTAGCACAACAAGATACGTAAGATGAATGCCCAGGTGCAGGGCGCCGAACCATAAACACATCAAAGATATACAAATATCTCAGGTGGTAACTAGTTCCAGAGAATACGAAGACAGTGTTTATTGGTTTGTTATTTCACTTCAGAGACCGCAAATATACTTTGCAGGTGAAGGTACCGTAGGTTGTTTTCACTAAAATTTTACATGGACGTCATCACCGAGCAAAGCTGACGTTGTAGGTCATCCCTCGGATGTTCCATTGGGTTAAGATCGGGACTCTGGGCAGAACGCTCGAATTATAGGACGTTATTGTCCACATATCATTACTACACAGATGCTGCTTTATAACAGGTTGCATATACAAAGTAGACCATTTTCATTCATAATAGGGAATAACTCGGGATAGAGATGAGATGGAGCAAAACGTTTCTGATAAAATTTGGTGAGGAAGAGGGTCACGCATTGCTACTAATGGCCGTGACCTTGAATGTGATTTTAAGGGTGATTTAGAAGTTAAAGCGATGTTTTAAAATGGGTAATCAAATATCTAACTTGATATTTGGAAAGCGCGCCAAATTTTAGGTACAAAACGACACATTATTTAAAGTCGTGGCAAGGTTCAATGAAGATCAAATAAGCAAATATGTTTTCAGATCTTGTAGAGGTTAACTTGGTATAGAGGACGGATACAGCAAAATACAATGTTAGATACCAACTGGAAGGAGTATAATGGGTCACATATCACAACCAATAACCATAATCTTAAAGTTAATTATTGAAGGTCACTCGAAACTTGAGTTTTCTGACGTCGGATGTGGAAAAAGGGAAGACATATTTGAACTTTAAGTTTTAAATAATGTGTTTATGGGCAAAACTAAATATGTCACAAAGTATTAATGTTATTTTGACATTTGCATCACAGAAGTAACGTAAATACGAGTAAGACGTAGAACACTGTTTTACATGTCGCTGAGTGAGTCCCCTCGCCTCTAATTACTAGAGATGACCCTTCCAGTTTGTATCTAACATCGTATTTTGCTGTTACCCACTCTACACCGTGTTAACCCCTAGTAGATCTTAAAATGTATTTGCTTATTTGACCTTCATTGAACCTTGCCATGAATTTGAATAGTTTGTCATTTTATACGTAAATTTTGCCACTCTTTTCAAATCTTAAATAAAATATCAGTATTCTCATTTTAAAAAATCACTTTACTTTCCAAATCACCATAAAAATCACGTTCAAGGTCACAACCATTAGTGGCAATGAGTGAGCCTCTTTTCCACCTACAACTTTTATCTAAAACGTTTTGTTGTATCTCGACTCAGTCGCGAGTTATTCTCCATTAAGGATTAAAATGGTCCGCCCTGTATATTGACAGGTTGCAACTGTTTTGTATTATATCGTCAGACATTAGCGAAATTGACAACTTGAAGTAAAAATTAATTTCGTATGTGGAGTTTGCTACCCTGTCTAGGAGCCACAATGAAGTTTTATACCATGGTGCAAAAGTCTCTAAATTGTTGCAGAAAAACATATGGAAGGAAACGGGAAATTCCCATATAGAAAAAAAAAGTAGAAGAATACCTCTTAATCAATAGTCCCGCCTGACTACTTGTTCTAAATTATATGTTTGCCCGCCTTATACTGGTGGTTAGGCAGCTTAATAGCTTGTCATCTTGCACATAAATATGAGAATGCTATAATATCTGAAATTAGCCAATAGTTTATAACAAACAATAATTACAGCCGATGACGGAAACGTCGTCACTTCTGAAATTTTACGTAAGTTTGGTGCCAGCGCAAAGAAATGTTTCTTTTGGACTGTATACTATGCCTGCGACTTCTCGCCCTTTTAACTGTTTTTAAAAGTGGCCAGATAGAGCGAAAAGGTCTTGTCCTACAGCGGATATTTGACAGTTTAAAGGAAGACCTACCTTCCCCTGGTGAAAGTATCCCGACACCTCTTAGTGGACGTTAATTTTTAGTGTATCCCCCCTTCGCCTTAACGACGCTTGAACTCTTCTGGGAACACTATGGATGAGTGTGTGGAGGTCAGTGGAGTAATTGCAGCCCATACTTCCTCCAGAGCCGAAACCGCAGTTATGTAGTGATTTTGGACGCTGAGATCTGGAGCCAAGTCAACGTTTTAACTCACCCCTCAGGTATTCCATTGGGTTCAGATTGCGACTTTGGGCAGGGCATTCCATTTCAGGAACGTTGTTGTCCACAAACCATGGCCTCACTGCTTTATAAGAGGGCGCATTGTTATGCTGATACAAACGATCATCGTCTCCGAAATGTTTCTCTGCTGTACACAGTACGCAACACTCTAAAATGCGTTCATATCATACCGAATTTAGAGTTTTCTTAAGCGTAGTTATGAACGGGAATCGAACCCGGGCCCTTAGGATTGATATTCTGTCATGCTGACCACTCAGCTAGCAGGGGCGGGCACTCAAAGGTGAAACAACTGGAACGAATTTGAAAAGTAATGAAATTTTTTATATTTAGTTTTAAGTATGTAGCAACCCGATTTGGTTTTGGCTAATTTTTATAGTACTGGCCCTTGAATGTAGGGACCAAGTATTTTCCATCAGGTTTAATGTATAGGTTCATTAGGTATAAGCAATTTGTAATATTTTGTGTGTTTTGTAATCTTGATACAGAGAAGTGAAATTTTGGAATCTATTTTGACAAACCACGTCAAGACTGTTTGTCATGTAACGATCCAAGTGTTTAAAAATTACGACAGTAAGTGAGAATAGTATAACAGTTGAGAAGTTCACTGATTTTGAAGTTAATGTAAAATGTTTCATACCAGATTTTGTGAAGGAGAAATTTTATTTTGAATATAATTTTCAAACTGAAGCATTTCGTCTAAAGATATTCCCTTATCAGTACCTCATCCTCTTCAATGTCGTGTTTATTTTAACCCAATGAAAATTTTTTAAAGAAATCATTTTTCAATCAGAGTCAAAAAAATATTAATGTGCTAGAATCTGAAAAGTTTAATGTTTGTAATAGCTTCAATGCGGGCAGCATTGCACAGCGCTGAGCTAGTATCCAGTATTTTCACTGAACATTTGCAAGGTTATTCATTTATCAACCAATCTGCTGATATTGTTTGTATGAAGCTATTTTACGGCCAGCACTCCACTTCGCAGTGCCAGGACTGGATATTTTCTATGTCTACTGTGGAGAGAACATAATACCAAGAGATTACATCCGTTGCGACACTATAGGAAAGTTTATTTGATTGTTTATTTGCACAAGGACTTTTATCAATTTATTGCACAGGGCCCTAGAACTCGGTGCTCACGAGACTGGGTAAATTTTAGAGGGATTGATTTTATTATATATATTATTTATTATATATAGAATATTAACCCGAGGGGGAACCTGTTCCCCTACCGGGCGCGTCCCCAGGTGGCGGATAGGGGAAAGCTCTACAGATATGTAGGGTAGGTGGGAAATAAAATACCACCCGTGGACCAACACAGGACCAGAAATCCAAAGGCGACTGTCTCACATTGGGCGGTCTTTCGTCAGCGTCTGTTCCCCAGGTTAGGGGCGGCTGGGAAAAACCTCCAGGGCTAACAACCGTGGTTGTAAATTTGTGGCTCGAAGAGTCACCCCTTACATAATACTATCAATCATGGAAGAGTGTAATGTGAAACAAATTACCCCAGGTGGGCAATCCACCGCACCAAGGTGCGCAAGCAGACTATCGGATTCTGGGGAGTCTGCAGCATTGCACAGAGATGAATCGGGACATGATAAGACAACAAGCAAATTGAAATGTAAAAAAACAAGTTACATAGCTACTTTCAATGTAAACTCTCTTTTAAAAACAGGAAAATTAAAACATCTTACAGATACCCTCAAACATCATAGAATACTCATAACATCACTACAAGAAACTCGATACATAGATGAAAACAATTTTGATTCCGGAGGTTTCAGAATATACAAAGGAAAGGTAGGCAAAAGAATAATGAAAAACACACCCCACCTCGGAACGGGCTTTATAATAGATAAAAGTATTTTAGACTCCATTATCAGCTTTCAATCACAATCGGAAAGACTCTCCACACTCACTTTTAAATCTGCTAATAGAGTATACACAATTGTGAATGCACATGCCCCCATAAATGAAGACAATAGGAAAAATAAGGAAAAGGTGGAACGTTTTTGGGAACAACTAGATGACGCAGTGCAAAAGATCCCAGACAAACACAACATCATACTTACGGGGGACTTCAATGCTCAAGTAGGAAAAGAGAAGAAATACAAAAATATTGTTGGAAACTACCCAGCGCACAATAGAACTAACCAAAATGGAGTCAGATTAGTAGAACTCTGCCAAGCGCATGGCTTGATCCTGAAATCCACAGCCTTTAAGAGACTACCCAGAAAACAGAAGACATGGACCTCACCAAACCCACACTTGGGTGAATTTCAACTTGATCATGTGGCGATAAAATGGAAACACCATACAGAAATACAAAATGTCAAAGTACTCAGAGGAGCAAACTTGGATTCTGATCACTATCTTTCTAAAATAAAACTCAAAATTATCCCCAAAAGGAAAGATAGAAACAGTAAACCCAAAAGCAGAAGATACGATCCAGAAAAGATAATGAATTCGAAGGAGTTTCCCCTCGCGACTCAAGATATAAGGAACCAAAATTGGGATCAAATGAAGGAAAGCCTACTAACCAAAGCTGAACAAATAGCACCTATAACCAAAATCAAAAAACACGCATGGTGGACAGAGGAATGTGACAAACTTATTGAGCAAAGAAAGAAAGCATGGCAACAGATGCAATCTCAGAAAAATGAATATAATAGGCAAAATTTCCTGAGTGTAAGAAAAGTAGTGAGTAAAAACCTCAAAAGAATTAAAAAAGCACAAGAAGATCAACTCCTTTTGCAGATCAACGAAGACTTCAACAAAAACAAGACTAGGAGCTTTTACAGAACTTTTAAACAAAAAATAACCAAGTACAGCCCACCGACACTCCAATTACAAGATAAAAATGGTAATATTGCACACAACAACAGGGATAATTGCAAAATTTTGAGGGAATATTTCAGAAACCTTCTCAACTGTAAAGAACCAATTGAAAAAATGGATTTCAGCAACTCAACTTCAACAAGTCCTAACTCAGAACCACCCACCGTCGAGGAACTACAATCATTTTGAATCTCAAAAACTATAAGGCTTCGGGAGAGAACCAAATTACAGCTGAACTGTGGAAAAATGTCAATAGAAATGCCATAGAATCTCTCCAAAACATATTTGAAGAAATATGGAAAACAGAAAGAATTCCGGATGAATGGAAGATGGCCCTCATTCACCCAATTCATAAGAGGGGATCCAGAACAGACCCCAACAATTACAGAGGGATTTCGCTCCTTGACGTAACATACAAAATACTGTCTAAAGTCTTTTTGAACAGAGCAGAACCCCAGCTAGACTGTCAACTTGGAGAATACCAGGCAGGCTTCAGAAAGGGAAGATCCTGCCCAGAACAAATTCTAAACCTCAAAAATCTTATGGCCTACCAAAAATCGAGAGCAAAAGCGTATGTCATCACATTCATTGACTTTCAAAAGGCGTACGACTCCATAGACAGGGAATCTCTAATCTTCATATTAAAAGAATTGAACCTAGACAATAAAACTACAAACCTAATTAGAGAAACCATCACCAACACATACTCCAAAATTAAATTTATGGGAGAACTCTCAGACCTATTTGAGATAAAAACTGGAGTACGACAAGGTGATGGACTCTCTCCATTGTTATTTAACTGTGCCCTAGAAAAAATAGTAAGAGAATGGAACAAGAAAATCAATAGTGGAATCCGACTAGGAACAAAAAACAAAGGCATCAAGGTTAATTGCCTAGCATTTGCAGATGATATGGCCCTACTAGCTGAAACATGGGAAGAAGCCAAAGAACAGATCCTCGAATTACAGAAACAAGCAGAGAAAATAGGCCTTAAAATTTCTTTTGAAAAAACCAAAATAATCACAAATATGAAAAAGCCAATGAAATATCTTAAAGTAAGAGACCAAAAGATCGAAATTGTTAAAGAATTCAAATATCTTGGTGAATGGATTAGCTGGAACGCCCTTGAGAAAAAAGCAATAGAATTAAGAAGAAACAAAGTTGAACTAGCCTTTCAGCTTACTAAAAATACTTATAATAAAAAGTCCCTCTCATGGAATTCAAAAATAAAACATTACAACACTGTCATTAAACCAGAAGCACTATATGCAGCTGAGACATAATCTATCACTAACCATGGCCCAATTGAAAGGCTAGAGATCAAAGAAAGAAAAATATTGAGAAAAATTTTAGGCCCCAAATTTCATAACGACAAACTAATTCATACCAAAAATGAAACACTCTACAAAACCACAGAAAAACTTTCGGATACAATGAGGAAAAGAAGAATTGAGTTTTATGGGCACATTCTCAGAATGAACCCAAATAGACTTACAAAAAGAATGTTTGACTACTTCAGGAATAAAAAATCCAAACCAAATTGGTTTATCCAAACAGAGAAAGACTTAAGAGAACTACACATCACAGAAAAAATGCTCACAGACAGGACCGCAAAAATGATAAGCAAAGACAGAAAAGAGGGATTCCAGCTCCAAAATAGAAAGAAAAGAACGATTGTCATCTCTGATGAGGAAAGAAAAGCAAGATCAGAAAGAATGAAACAGTACTGGGCGAAAAGAAAGGCACAGAACACACAGAAGTGATTGATTCAACGTACCCCAAAGTTGGGTGAAACGAAGAAGAAGAAGAAGAATATTAAATTGTTTAACTTTTTGGATAACAGGAAAACTGATTAAGCACACCATCTGCTCAACAACACAAACATTACGCATTACATATTCATTGGCAAACAGAAACATAAACAAAACTTTTTTAAAAAAGAACGTTACACTATAAATCGTTTGTACTGGAACAACTACATAGTCAAATACAATGAAAACTTTCGAAAAGAAAAATCATGAGATACGACAAAAAGGTTAAGCGCATTAGGAAGCAAGAAAGCAAACCGTGTCCAAGGCTCTCGATATGATATTAGAGATTAGCGCATTAGGAAGCAAGGAAGCAAACCGTGTCCAAGGCTCTCGATGTGATATTAGAGATTGTGGTGCCACTGTATTATTGAGAAGTAAAGGGACTGTAACTGTTAACTAATACCAGTGCAGAAGTATGAAGCCGGAATTCCCCTACAGACGGTGCTAGCCTTCAGTGCAGGGTCCGTGGGATAGCGTCTGCAGCGCCATCTGCTTCCTGTAACAGCTGATGACAAATGTCAACACACACAGGAACCCAAGCTCCATGCATCGGTGTCTGTTTTCAAACCGGTAAACATTTTGAGTTTTGTCCCTACGAACTACGATTTGCGAACAGCATTGGTTTTCTGCTATTATTTGAAGAAAACTGCTGCAGAATCACATCGAATGCTTGTCGAAGCTTTCGGCGAACATGATCTTGAGAAAACGCAGTGTTTCCAGTGGTTCACAAAATTTAAAAGTGATGATTTTGACTTAAGAAACGAAACCACCAAAGGAGATCGAAGACAACGAAACGCAGGCGTTATTGGATGAAGATGATACTCGAACTCAACAGGAACTCGTGGAACGATTGAATGTGACGCAGAAAGATCTTTCTCTAGGACAGGAAAGAACTCGTGAAGTGCTGCGCGCCAGACACAAAAGAAAGTCGTTTCTCCATCGAATAGTGACAGGTGATGAAAAATTGATATATTTTGAGAATCCTAAGCCCCGTAAATCATGGGTGAATCCAGGCAAACGATCGACATCCACTGCAAGACCAAATCGCTTTGGAAAGAAGACAATGCTCTGTGTTTGGTGGGCTCAGGAGGGTGTCATCTATTATGAGCATTTAAAACGTGGTGGAACCGTTAACACGATTGATTTAAATCGAGCACTACATGAGAAACGACCGGAATATGGAAAAAAGCAATACAAAGTCATATTACTCCACGATAACGCTCCATCACACACAGAAAAACGCGTCAGGGAAACGATCCAGGCGTTCGGTTTGGAAATACTACGGCATGCGGCTTATCCGCCAGATTTGGCTCCGTCCGACTACCATCTACTTACATCACTGGGACACGCTCTCTCTGAGCAACGCTTCAGTTCGCATGAAAATATTCGAAAATGGCTCACTGAGTGGTTCGCTTTAAAAGAAGAACTAGTTTTTTTTGCGTGTGATTGACAGCCTGCCGGAGAGGTGGGAGAAATGTATAAATAGCAATGGAGATTATTTTGAATATAATATTGTTTATCAGTTTCTAACAACAGACGTGTAATTATTGCAACCAAATTCCGGTTTCATACTTCTGCACCTGGTAATCTCATCGGTATGTTGGCTTTGATAATGGGGAAATTTCTAGGTTGCCATAACAATATAGCCTTCTTAGCTAGTTCATATAATTTTTTTCATAATGTGAAGATCGTTTCTATGTGATAGTTATTGTATAACGGAGAGTACTCAATTATGTTTTTTCATTTTTATGTCAGAATTAGTAATGTCCTTGCCAAATACAATGTTTACAATGCACTCGTGAAATCTATAGCAAGAATGGATAGTACAGAGCGATGAAAACAATGCATGGTTGGCTGGGTAATATGGAGGCGCACGTAGCATGTGCAGCGTAGTGTAGAGTATATCTTTTCTTCTGTGATTCGTCGGACTGAAAACGTTCTATTTTGTATTTGTGCTCTGACCACAGCCTAAGGTGCATTGCTAACTTACGTATTTTCGCTAGCAGATTGGTGGCGTGAAGCTTCCATCACTACGATGAGAGGAAACTTGCAGGAAATTTGGGTGTGGTGGACGAACAGATAATGTGGAGCAGGAACGGGCGCATGCTTGTTCTCTCGGTATTATTATGGACAGACACATTGTCGAATCAGCACAACGGAACCCAGCCACAAGGTAACACGCCACATTACTGTAAGTCGGAAGCAACGAACTTTTAACATTCTCACTCGTATGTTTTCTAAATGTGTGCTGTCAGAGACTGAGTAGATTTGTGCCGTATATATTTTGGAAATCTACATACATTGTTGGCTAAAGTAGTAGTCCAAACGTAAGGGAAGTTGGGAACGATAAGCAAACGCTGTGGTATCGCCTCTTCCGCATATCGTATAAAATGGTGTCCAACGTCACAGATGAAAAAAACGGAAGAACTCCACAGAATTTTTTCGCACAGCCTTGTACCTTGCTGTAGGTAACGTCGTAATGAATGTTATCGGACGCAATTCTGTCGTTGGTTTCGTCATCTTATGAGAGAGTCAACATCATCCCACTGTCAACTGCTAGCCCATAATCCGCTTATTTCTCCAAAAAAAGGGTCATCCTTAGTGTATGAAACTGCGACTTCTACGATTTTAGGAGTAACACTTCTTACCCACACTCGATGTTTAATGAAGCTTTCTAACTGCATGTGTAAAAAACGTGTTCATTGTGAATGCCGATACGCATATACGCTTTTCTCGTGCAAAAATCTTTAGAGTTAAAATTATTTCTAAAGTATAAGTTCATTTAAAATTATGTGTTCGACTATATTATTTGGTTTCCGTTCATTATAATATATTCCGCTACACAGTGCATCAATATGAAAAATAACGTTGTTATTGGAACTTCCCGGCAGATTAAAACGGTTGGAAATCGTAGTAATTTATTTGAATCTTAATTACATTGCGTTTTTTGCGGTAGTGTCGACAACGGTTATCTCTCGTGGGAAAAGATCTCCCTAGCTTTCTGGAATTCATCGATTAACTTTACTTTCCGTATGGATAGATTACATCATTAAGGAAGCTTACCATTGCTGAACTGTACCACATATCGTCGTTGTAATTAACATAATTTACAAGTACGAAATGAAAACACCAAAGTGAAGCGAGAAAACGTGGAGAAAAGAAAACATGCAAAAGAATTGAAAATTTCTTACTCGTTGCCAGTGGAGGTGGCTCAACAATCAGGAAGATTCAAGGAAGAATATTGTTACGTTCACAAGTAGGCTTTTTTTAAATGTTGTGCTGCAACATATGTGAACCCGGATAACACCAAACAAAGCAGAAAACAACAATGACCTCCTGGTGTATTTAATAGAGTTAATCGAGTTCGCTAACAATATTCCGGTAACCATGGCTTGTGGGCAGCAGCTTCGGTTCTGTAGCATCTTTGAGATGCACATTGTGTTTCTTCTTAAACAAATCCAAATTGTAATCGAAGGCAGTCTTGAACGAAATGAAACGATACGGTTAAATCTTTAATCCTTCTTTCTTTACGAAAGACAGCAACTGACAAAAGCAGGAGTTACAATGCGATTTTTTATTCCTGAAAGTGATCAAAAAACGTAATTTTCGCTGCATTAAATATAGTACATATTACATGAATCCGTCGTTTCGTGCTCACAGTTGTTTTTGCATATTATAATACCGTGCTGGAGACAGATCAGCATAACTTGAACATCATTCCAGAATTGTTCTTCATCTACCACTGTGTTCACATCTCTTCCGCTCCTTTATACCACTTTGTTTCGTTCCACTTGGCGTCAAATTCGCTGAATTTCAGCTGTCCTAGATGACAGAGATAACACAAAACTTAGATCTCAAATTCGTCACTGCAAGTTGTCTTGATCCAAGTCACTACTTGGTGATCGATGGTAGTCTCCTAGTCACGTTATAGTCTCTGTTTACGAAATATAAAACTTGGCTATACATTCCTGCGACGTTCCCTGTTGAATAAAATATAGTCATTGGCTATCTTTATGTATTTCTGAGGCCGTATTATGGTCTGACCACATTTTATCTACAACATTTCATTTGGTTTATTATGGACTCTGACCGACTCAGGTTTCATTTTAGTTGCTGTTCCTTCATCACTCGGCCCAAAAACTGTTTGTCGGGAATCAAGTTGACTGACATTCTCGTTATCTTTTGGCTCGTATGTGAAACACACACACAGTTAGATAATTAACGACAAAAGCAACGAGAAGTGTGCGATGAACTGAGAACTGGCTGCTTGTGTGTGTGTGTGTGTGTGTGTGTGTGTGTGTGTGTAAAAGAGAGAGAGAGAGAGAGGATTATAAAAATATACTTATGTGAATCTACCTCATATATGGACGGTTTTAGCAAATTACGACGTATATTTTTAAATAATGCATGTAACTGGAAACACTCCCAGCATTAAATGCCAGTTGGCAGTTACAGGAAAATTTAATTTACTTAACAGCAATAAAACGCACAATCTGAGACCCGAGTTCCTCCTGGCGTATACATTGTTTCACCCGGCTGCATTCCCGAAGTTATTTGAACTTAATACAGCTGATTGCGATGTCTCTCGTAGCTCTCGTTTGCTTTCACGCCTGTAGTAACGCACCGTTTACGACAGCGACGACACAGAGAAACGTACTCCCTGGCACAGAAAGGTGGTTCCGAAACTAATGTTAGTCTCTAGCTTTCCGAGAAAATAAAGGCTTTTACATCTGTCGTAACACTGCGAGTAACGGAGTGCTGAGGTCGGTATACATTAACGAAATCCTCGCGTCATTACTTGCGTAAACTGTTCCAGAACTTCAGGTATTTCGTTACTTGTACATTACACATCTCGTGGATCGTGATTCGGAATAATGAACAATGGCTGGCACGATCCTCAGACAGATTCATTTCCAGTCTACGCAAAGCACTGTAAACTTATAAGAATCCAAAAAAAGGCACTGATTTTAAAAATATAAATTCTAATGAATTCAAACAATGTATTAGGGCATAAATCTCGATTTGTTGTCGTCATCTGTCAGACTCGAATTTTCAGTAGTCTGTTCACACGCTGCGGCGGTGGATGGATTTAAGTATTCTTAAGGCTGTGCCTACTTTTCTTGTTTTATGGTGAGCCATAAAGTGATCGGCACATGAGGATTGTGAGCTGTTGCTTTTTAGGGCTCTGAGGCACCTAAAGATCTTTTAAGTTCTGAATGGTGGGCTTCATATGGTTCCCAAGTTGTGAAGCGACCGCAAACCATAAAATTACCAAATAAGCAACAACCAGTCGCAAGATCATGTTTTCTTTATTTACTTTTGCAAATCTATTTCAACTGATTAACAGCCATCATCGGTGCTTTCAACGTGTATGTTCCCTGAGTAGTAACACTGTCTTAAGCCGAAGTCAAAGAAAACTTTGTTATTTTTGTTATTGTTATTATTACAAATTTTTTGTTACGTGGACAAAGCTATTTTCGTAAAAAGCACTATTCTGCAGTATTTTCTGATATGTTATTATTCGGCATAGCATCGCTTACATAGCCGACCCCGGACAAAGACGTCGAAAACCCGGGACATTTGGGTGAAATAGGATTATTTTCCAGAGTACACAAGTCTTCCGGCTGCTTCTCATAGTTATCAATAAACAAATATGGAAAATATGAGCAAAGGAGAAAGCAAGATTTATTGAAATCTATTTGTTTCCAGTTAATCACATTTCTTTAGACACAAACGAGGACCGGGTTTTGTATAAGAAGACCATCCTCCCTCCACTCAGGAAAGCCTCTGACGCCCTCAAAACTAGAACAAATACCGGAAAACGCGGACATATGGCAACCTTAGTTATAACGTATTTTCGCTCTGTTTTTTACTTTTTTTATCAGGGTTCCTTTTTCTGTCGGCTAACGCTTGTGTAATAATATCTTGATTTATAAATTTTTTTCATACCAACTGTTTAGTGTACATTTGCTACCGCCAGATACAAGTTAGTCAATCGCGGATCGCATAGACAGCTGCGCGTCCTCTATTCTGTTTCTAGTGCGCATCTAACTTACCTGCTCCAGTACTTACATAATTTTTTACTAGTTTTCTCTTTGAGATGGCCTATCACAATCGGTTTTACAATTTGAATTTTCTTTATCTTATATCTGTGAGCTAACAATTGCAAGTTTATATTATTACGCTGTCAACTATAACATTCAGTTCTAACAATCAAAGCGTAACAATCATAGCGTAGACGTGTTTACATTATGAGTGCCTTTCCGGGGATATCAACTGACGATTTACTGTGTAATGTACGAGTATACATGTACGTATGATTGTGTACAGTAATTAATTTAGGTTGATATTTTATTTCCTAGTATTTTTTACTATAACTCGTTCTTTCTTCTTAAGCCTAACATCCGACGGTGATCTGGTAATGAGAAGAAACCAGTAATGATACCTGATATGTAACCTGAGGCTGAAATAGATACGTACAATTTGAAAAAGTTGCTATTACAGTAAGTGATAACGTCCCATTTTGGTGTAGTTCGCAACGGGTGAGGGGTGGTGGCGGGGGAAGGCCGGATTCCTTTTCGGCTGTTTGATATGTGTCATCCCCGGTTTTCAGGTTTCGCATGTTTGGTATATACATGATGTTATTTCATTGTTTATTGCGTGAATTTGAAAAAAAGCAAGTGTCTATCGATTGCTGGTTTTATAAATTATGTAAGGCTATTTGAATCTAAAAATAACATGTTTGTATTTTATTGGACAGCTGACTGGTTGTGAGGTGATGATACATTGGGTTTTTGGCAAATGGTGAAATATAAAATCAGAAGTGAAAAAAGCGGTAGCTCTCAAACAAAATAAAAAAAAAATGGTTCAAATGGCTGTGAGAACTATGGGACTTAACATCGGAGGTCATCAGTCGCCTAGAACTTAGAACTACTTACACATAACTAACCTAATGACATCACACACATCCATGCCCGAGGCAGGATTCGAACCTGCGACCGTAGCAGTCGCACGGTCCCACATTGAAGCACCTAGAACCGCTTGGACACAGCGGCCGGCAGCTCTCAATCCACATATGCCGAACATACGATGGCCCCCCAAACGAGAGGGGGGGGGGGGGCGGTGGGATAGGGAAAGTTCGATGAGGTGTGGCCGACTTAGTAGTGAGATGGGAAAGTCGAAGAGACAGTCTCAATCACAATCACAATCTGGAGCAAAATCTCATCACTGACGAAATTTTCTGCGTATAGAAGACAGTGGCACAAATGTAACAGGTTTTAAATCAATAGACAACACTATGCAACGGAATTTCTATGCAGCGAAGTACATGATTTACACAGGAACATTATTACAGAAAATATAGCTGAGGTTATATTTCGTTTTACTAAACCATAAAAATAAAATATAGATCTGGTAAAGGATTTTCGTACTTTTTTGCCCAAGTAACTGCATAGCGTGTTTGTGTAGAGAAAAGGGTGAGAACGAGATGGGGGGGGGGGGCGGGGGGTTACTGGAAGTGCGATGAGGTGTGGGCGACGTTGTAGTGAGATGGGAAAGGCGAGGAGGCAGTCTCGTAGGAAGGTCCATGAGCCTCACTTCAGATTCTAGCGTCAGGACCCCAAAGATAACCAACGTTTCGGCCACTATAGCTCGTCTACTTCATCGGGGTAGTGTAAAAACAATATGATGACGGGCTCGCATTCCCAAAAAAGTTTTTATCCAAGATGATGACAATTGAGGAAGCATACGGTTCGCATAAATTTAACTAGAGTCGACTATAATGATCTTTCGTACCGTTGCCATCCCATTACGGTTCCTTCACTCTAACTTCTGAGGGAAGTGAAGACGCGAAAGAGAATTGCCGCAACCCGTAGCAATACACGAAATCTTACATTTCATTCAGCTCACCCAAACTCGCCAACTATTCAGTGTACAAAGATAGATTTGACGCCAGTTTGTTCTTGAAGAACTAATCTCGGTTTTCATTTTAGCTTTATTTACGTGAGTAATTTTTTAAGCTAATTTACGGAAAGTTTACGAAAATATATTTCTTGACAGCGTTACCGAATTTTCGACGTACGAGTAACATTTTTGTTAATGAATTCAAGCGAACAAATTACAGGAACAAAATCTTAAGAATAACTCACATTTTCATCGTCTTCAAAGCAGGACCCTGTTATTGATCACTGATACGAAATAATATGAGTTAAATGTTCAGTTTCATTTCAAAGGACACATCACTAGGTTTATAAATATCGTGGTATTGTCACACAACGAACAAAGTATCCCTCAAATAAAACTAATTTTCTGCAACCGTTATAAATGAAAATAAACAAGATTACAGCGGAAGATCACACAGGACAGCAAGATGACTGGAACTGAAGCATAGTGTAAGGGGGAGGTGTACTTATGGGGGTAAAAGTGTGGCAACTGCTGGAGAAGTTGTTTGGTTGTGGGCCTCGTGTAGTTGGCTGTATGTCGCATGAGTGTCACACCGCCATTTCCTCCACAGCTGACAGTCTTCAGGTAATTCAGAGCACAGTTGCTTCGGTTATATCAAATCATTTATCTTTGCAATATTCTATATAATTCTTTCGTTTGTTGTGAGTTTCTCTCTCCCAGTTTTTCTTCTCATTAACTCACCTTTTCGCGAGCAATTCTCTATTTCGTTTTTTCAGTTTTTAGTTATGACAGTTTCTTGAGTATCAATGAAATCTATGGTCGGCTCATTAATGTGGTCTTTTAAGGTGGACCGTATCCGCGAACATTCAACTCACGAGTGTGTTCGAAAGTGCGTTTCATGTAGTTCCCAAATACCAGGTTTCCCAGAGGCCAAGAGACGGACACTTCCCCAAAATTCTTCATCAGAACCAGACGTCATAAAGTGGAGGGAAGCAGCAGGATAGTGAAAAGCGAGCGTTTTAAATGTTCCCCGGCAGCGTCGTGCCTTTCAAAGCCATAAAGGTTATTACATTCTAATCCCCGCAAATAGAATTAAATATTTCATTTCACCGGCAGTTAAAAACCTTAATGAAATACTTTATTTCCACGTTGGTTTAGAGCTGCGGAGATTTCGCGGAAGGCTCAGCGAGAAGGGAAACACAGAGTTTATGCGGTTACCGGGCGTGCAAAGTGTAATGAATGCGGCCGCCGGCGCGATGGCGTAGCGCAGAGGTGCCCAGTGGACGTACTATACTGCCTGTTCTCACCGAACAAGTTTGGTGAAGGCGCTGCAGGGGATGTTCTTTCCGGAACTTTCGTTATTTACCAGTCACTGTTGCCTCACAGAAAACTGACAGAGTTATTCCCCAACAAGTGTTACAAAAGCGAAATTATTATTCTTTAACAGAATCATCAACTATGGTTTTTTTCATACTCCGTCACTGTTCCACCTGACTAGTGTTCACACTAAAATAATTGTCACGCAGATCAGTTAAATAATGCGCCTCATCACTGGCTATATCCGTCTCACAAACACGCACTGACTACCGGTATTTAGTAATATTCCAGCACCATCCATAAGAAGATCACAGTCACTGCTAAGCGTTTGGACAAGAATAAAGAACAACCCACAATTTCCAGTTCATACAGAAATTTCATTCTGAGGTTCCCGGGGACTGAGGCTAGAAAACTTTCGTGTTGCACTGCTATCTGCCTGCAGGACTGTAACAACAACGACTCTGTCCTATTGTACATATAATATTTTTTCTTCTGATTTTTCGATAAACTTGTGTAATTAATTTTCTGCTTTCATTTCTTTTTGTTTCATGCCATTGTGTTAAGAAATCTGTAAACAAGTTTCAATGTGAATATTAATGTTTATGTCAAATGTCAAGCAATATTGTAATAGAATAGAAATGTAACAAATGTTGAGACTATTGTAAGAGTTTAAAATTGTAACTGTGCGTCTGGTCCATACGTATGCAATGTGTTAAGATATGTAGAATGCAAAACCTCGGGTGAATACCCTGTCTGTAAGGGAGCGGTAAAAGGTGGATGGCGGGCGAGCGCGGGAAAATGCACGCGGGCGTTGTACGGCACAACGGGCTCAGCAGTAGTAGTAGTAGTTGGAGTTTGGCATTGGTCTGAGCAACACCTTCTGGAGCGAGGAGGCTCTCCTGGAAGGCGTAGTTTCTCTGAGCCTCGGGTATGCTGTTCCAACACCCACACAGCATGGCAAAATTCCATAGGCACTAAATGGAGAAGTATTACGACGCTAAGAAGAATTAAAGTGCCGATACGGCAAGAGCCATAGCTGTGGTTGTATGTGTGCTCTGTGCCTCGCCATCTCGCCGCCTGCCAACCACCGCATCGATACAAGCAGGTTGAAACTTTTAGTACTGTATTCGTATGGACCAGAGAGTGAACGGTTCAATAATAACCTAAATTTGACCAGAACTTTGCCCTCATTTAATTATCCTCACAAATAACCTAGGCAGGGTCCTTTCCAAATGTTGTGCAATCCGAGTGTCCCGAAATAAAAAATTAAATTTTGTGTTAATAATAATTACTTGCAGACCTAGTTATGTTAGAATGGTGTTTAAAGAACTGTTTTGTTAATGAACCAGTAAATGAATAACGAAGGACTAACTAAGTTGAAAGATAACTTTAATATTGATATAGTAATGAAGTTTAATTAGTTCGAGATAGATATAAAGGTATTTAAATGAGAAGTAAATAGGATAAAAAGAGTAGTAACTCATATACTGGAAATCTTGAACGCATGATAATTTCAGTAATCAATTTTTTTTAATATAGTGATCATAACAGTTTCAGGGTCCCCCCCTCCCCTTTTTATTCATTTGAATTCTGAAGTGTTCCACATTGGTTTGACCAGCAAAAGTTAAAGTCAATATATAACTAAAAATTTATCAGTGTTTTATCTTTATCAAGATTGACATTTTGTGTGTGGCTCGAAAGTGCTATTTCTAAGGTAACCTATGCCCGATTTTAATCAGATCAATAGACAGTACGAAGCTTTGTAGTATACATTATAGTGTAGTGTTATGTGTTCATGGTTTTTCCATATCAGTACAGAACGTGAAATTATCAGTTCAATAGATTTTCTGGTTCTAAAATTTTACTATACTACGCAGTGTTACTACGTGTTGTTATGCGTGAATATACATCAACTTGTACAGGGAAGAAACTCAGTTAATGCCTAATTAAGCTGGCGACCGTATTATTATCAAATTGGTAGCATCTTCAGTGTTGCTTTTGGTACATACTGACATGTAATTGCATTTTGAACTTACTTGACGGATCATTGTTATTACAGAGTGGGTGTAAGTCTAATTTGCCACCATTCAGGTACATGCGGTCAATATCTATACGAAAATCCTGTCTCGTAAGGTGAACCCCGCTCACTTATCATAGTACTGGCTTTAATGACTATTGTGTGCCCCACGCGCACGTTACAGGATGTTAACTACAACGTGCATGAAGCCTGGAACCATCAATGACATGAGTAATCTTGCACGAAGCAGCTCCAACTAATCAAGGTGTTTACCACTGAGTCGTCTAATTTCTGCACATATTTCAGTTTTTTTCTCTAGCGACCTACTAAACCCTCATCGCTTCCGTGCCACGACGCGTCACTGCTGTTACCTGTGCCAAGGGTGGACATACCGTCTACTAGGTAGGTGGTCATAATGTTCTGGCTGATCAGTCTACATATGTGTAGCCAATACGTCAGAGCACTGTCTTAATAGTAAGACAAAGTCTCAGTCTCAGGAATTTCGTTACTGGGTTCGATTCCCGGCGAGGTCAGGGATTTTCTCTGCCTCGTGATGACTGGGTGTTGTGTGATGTCCTTAGGTTAGTTAGGTTTATGTAGTTCTAAGTTCTAGGGGACTGATGACCATAGATGTTAAGTCCCATAGTGCTCAGAGCCATTTGAACCATCAAGGAATTTAAGTGATCAAGATTTAAGTTTGCATATCGCAGATTCTGTCACCAACTTTTTTTTTTTTTTTTTTTTTTTTGCAGTCAGATTACATCGTATGAACTGATATAAAAATCTGTTGTGCAGTTAGTTTCTCGTGAATACAATATGACACTTCCACATCGTAATACAATTGAAACGCAAGTGCCAATACATTATTTCTGTTCCCGTGTGCCAGAATTTTAAGATACACGAATAGTAAAAACAGTTGTTACGAAAATGTAGGTTGTAGCTATAGAAGAATACGAGAGAAGTTCTCCAGGGCTTCGTGTGCTTTGTGGTGTTTTCTGTGGAAACGTTCCTGGCTGGATCCTTTTCTACGGAAGAGAGTTGCAGATCTGACTGCTTCCATGATCCTGAGAATATTCTGCAGATTTAAATTTTCAACAGGACGGAGCACTACCGCATTGGCACCTGTATTTCTTGACGATTAGCTACTCAACGAAGGATCCACCGTAATTCGCGTAAGAATATCTCATTACGTCTTGGCCTTCAAAACCGCTCGATTTTGCAGTATGTGATTTTGTAAAAAGTGGGTTTTGTGAAAGACGCAATCAGTATACCTCTTCAACTACGGGGCCGGCCGCTGTGGTCGAGCGGCTCTAGGCGCTTCAGTCCGGAACCACGCGCTTGCTACGGTCGCAGGTTCGAATCCTGCCTCGGGCATGGATGTGTGTGATGTCCTTAGGTTAGTTAGGTTTAAGTAGTTCTAAGTTCTAGGGGACTGATGACCTCAGATGTTAAGTCCTGTAGTGCTTAGAGCCCTCTGAACAACTTCAATCAACTCGGGTGTTCTTCGACGTAACATAACAACAGCAGTGGCTGCGTTAACTCTAGAAAGACTGTCAAGAATATGTGACAAATTTAGAGGGCATATTGAACATTTGTGGTAAGCAAATTAAAAAAGCAAATTAAAACACTTATACACCGATCAGCCGGAACATAACGACCGTCTACCTAACAGACGGCATGTCCATATCCAGCACGGATAACAGCGGCGACGTGTCGTCCCATGGAAGCCATGACGCTATGGTAGGTCGCTGGAGGGAGCTGGCACCACATCTAAGCACACGTCAACTAATGCCTGTAAATTCCGGGGAGGAGGGCATTGAGCTCTGTCGCCACGTTCCAACACATCCTATGTGTGTTGGATGTCGTTCAGTTTTGGCTCGTAGGGGGACCAGTAAATCAATTGGAATTCACCACTGTGTTCCCCGAAGCATTCCATTACACTCCTGGCCTTGTGACATGACTCATTATCTTGATGAAAAATGCCGTTGCCGTCGGAAAACATGATCGTCACGTAGTGGTGTACGTGGTCTGCAAACAGTGTACGATTCTCCTTGGCTCTCGTGGTGCCTTGCACGAGTTCCCCTAAACCGATAGATGCCCACGTGAATGTTCCCTAGAGCATAGTGGAGCCGCCGCCAGCTTGTCTCCATTCCACAGTACGGGTGTCAAGGAGCAGTTCCCCTGGAAGACGTCGGATTCGCGCCTTCCCATCGGCATGATGAAGAAGGTACTGGAATTCATCAGCCCTTGCAATGCTCTGCCACTACGGCAACGTCCTATGCCGCTGGACGAAGAAATAACACACAAGTTGCGTTAAAAAAATTTTTTTTACCGCAATTGGTGAGCTATTTTTTCATATTGGAAATTTTGTTCAAAAAATGGTTCAAATGGCTCTGAGCACTATGGGACTCAACTTCTGAGGTCATTAGTCCCCTAGAACTTAGAACTAGTTAAACCTAACTAATCTAAGGACATCACCAACATCCATGCCCGAGGCAGGATTCGAACCTGCGACCGTAGTGGTCTTGCGGTTCCAGACTGCAGCGCCTTTAACCACACGGCCACTTCGGCCGGCAGGAAATTTTGTTATTCCATTCACACTGCCGTCCCTCAGTGGAATCGGAATTCTTCTTTGTACCTCCTATACTTGGTTAACACAGTCAAAGACAAAGACGGGACGTGATGAAAGCTGAATAAGTAGTAACATTCCTTCGCACATTCAAATAAATTTCTGTTCTAATACAATGTCAATAGTAGAATTTCAAATATTTACTGAAAACTATGAAAAAATATAAAAGATAAATATCGTTACACGATATTGCCATTTCGATACTGGCATATCGAGAGTTAAATATCGTCGATGTACATCATAACTTTTTGAAAATATATCGATATATCGTTATTTTACTATCAGCCGTATTCCTTACCAATGATGGGACTGCGAATGATGCCATTTATTGCCCCACTTTGGAAAAGTTGGAAAAGGCGACTTGAAGGAAGGCGATTTTCGACCATTAAAGAAACCTAATGCGTTAGTATATATGCTGCTTCACTGCTCGGTCTTTGACATGACTGTCTGTCGAACTTTCTTTAATTCCTTACTATGTGCTAAAGCTTAGTGACGACCCTGTTATCCCACAGTTAATTTGTTTGTTATGTATTCCAGAGTCACCAGTAGCCTCGTAACAGGACCTCTTTGAACTATTAGGATGCACAAGCTGTGTGACAACGTGCAAATGAGAGAGGAGGTAAGGTAACAAAGGATCTCGTGCTGTGGAGGAGAACCTATCAAAGCCATCCAGGTAATATGACTAACCTCACATCTACGTATTTATTTTCGTGAACGTGTGCAAATGTTCCTGAAACTTTCGTCCCTGGAGCATGGTGGGAACTAGGATCTTGATATTTTCAGTTATTTTACTCCATAAGTGTAACAAATTACACATTTCTTAGAGCCGCTCTGCCACGCGTGGTAGCCGTGCTATCTAGGGCGCCTTGCCACGGTTCGCGCGGCTTCCCCTGTCGGAGGTTCGAGTCCTCCCTTTGGCATAGGTGCGTGTGTTGTCCTTAGCGTAAGTTAGTTTACGTTAGAGTAAATAGTATGTAAGCCTAGGGGCCGGTGACTTTAGCAGTTTGGTCCCATACAACTTACGACTAATTTCCAATTTAGAGCCGCTCTAATTCAAATATCGAGAAGAAGTGTTCCGTAACCCACTAGTTGAGACAGTCTGTTTTTCTGTACCACAAAATAGTGCGTGAACACTGGAAACCAGTTCAGCCCTACTGTGATCTACACAACTAGTACTAATAATTAATAAATTTCCATTTCAATCTTACACAAATGAAGGTGGGATTACTGTCATTTGCGACAGTAAACTGTCTAGTCCTACTTCGATTCGGTTTTCTTAGGAACCCATTCGTTGGTTACGATCCATGCAGGCGCACAGCCACACGGTTTAGAGTTAGCCTATTTTGCTTAGAATGGTTCAAATGGCTCTGAGCACTATGGGACTTAACATCTGAGGTCATCAGTCCCCTAGAACTTAGAACTACTTAAACCTAAGTAACCGAAGGACATCACACACAACCATTCCCGAGGCAGGATTCGAACCTGCGATCGTAGCGGTCGCGCGGTTCCAGACTTTAGCGCCTAGAACCGCTCGACCACCCCGGCCGACTATTTTGCTTACAAGGGAACCTCCCCATCGCACCCCCCTCAGATTTAGTTATAAATTGGCACAGTGGATAGGTCTTGAAAAACTGAACACCGATCAATCGAGAAAACAGGAAGAAGTTGTGTGGAACTATGAAAAAAATTAGTAAGATATACAAACTGAGTAGTCCATTCGAACATAGGCAACATCAAGGACAGTGGGAGTCAAGGAGCGCCGTGGTCCCGTGGTTAGCGAGAGCAGCTACGGAACGAGAGGCCCTAGATTCAAGTCTTCCCTCGAGTGAAGAGTTTAATTTATTATTTTCAGTTTATGTGACAAACTCTTATGTTTTCATCACTTTTTTGTGAGTGATTATCACATCCACAAGAAAACCTAAATCGGGCAAGGTAGAAGAATCTTTTTACCCATTCGCTAAGTGTACAAGTTAGGTGGGCCGACAACATATTCCTGTCATGTGACATACATGCCGTCTCCAGTGTCGTATAGAATATACCGAACGTGTTTTCCTGTGGAGCAGTCGGTTGACCTATGACCTTGCGGTCAAATGTTTTCGGTTCCCATTGGAGAGGCACGTCCTTTCGTCTACTAATCGCACGATTTTGCGGTGCGGTCGTAAAACACAGCCACTAAACTTATTACAGTGAACAGAGACGTCAATGAACGAACGGACAGATCAAAACTTTGCGTAAATAAAGAAAGTAAAATTTTTAGTCAAGGGAAAACTTGAACCAAGGACGTCACGTGCCGCAGCTACTCACGCTAACCACGGGACCACTGCGCTGCTTAGCTCACATTCTCCTTGATGTTGCCTATGTTGCGCATGGACTACTCAGTTTGTATATTTTATTAGTTTTTTTCGTAGTTCCACACAACTTCTTCCTGTTTTCTCGATTGATCTGTGTTCAGTTTTTCAAGGCCTATCCACTGTGCCAACTTATAACTAAATCTGAGGGGGGTGCGATGGGGAGATTCCCTTGTTAGAAACTACAGTCAAAATTGGAAGCGTCGTCAACAACAGGCGTTCAACAGTCCTTTCGAAAAAAAAAAACTCAGTCAAATAGTAGCATGAAGCGGGCTTCACATGTCATGTTTTACGTTTCCGTCTGTACTTTGCAAACCAAGTCACGATGTGGGCAGGACGGCACAGTTGTGGAGGCACTATCCGCCATGTTAGCCGTGCGTCTGTCCAATGGTAATCGTTTAATGCACCTGAATTCAACACTTAACAGAGGCGCGTCAGTAGTCGCGCGAAAGCAGGGACATCGTTAGAGCTTCTATTGGGTTACTTGAATGTCTGCTTAGTCAATCAAATGAAGATATAAATAAGTTAAAGTTATACAATATAGAAAGGAATTCACAGACGAGAAGACAGAGACTGCAAAGTAAAATTGACAACAGCGAATTTCTCGGATAAGCGCCTTTTTGCAGTGCCAACCAATTTGGAGAGTTCAATGGCCGATCTACCAGCAACAACAACAGAGTCATTTTTTGATGTTTTCCGTCGTTCCTTCATTACTTCTATAGTTTTGGAAATGTAGTCCACATATGCAGGTAACTAAAAGACCGATAGCATTTTGTCGTACGTGTTTCGCTTCTTTTTAATTTTGAAGAATGTTCCGTGGCCTGTAATATCTGTTAGTTGCTCGTGTATAATAAATGATCTATACAACGATTCCAGATATGCTGCTGTTTTACAGTTACTTGGGTTTATTATCTTATCGTTAGGTGAGAAACCACATTTGCGGCTCAGTGTTCGTAATGTTAAATTACTATTTTGTTCTGCTTACGATGTTTTGATCTTATTTTTCAATTTTTTATTGTCCTGTAGCTATACTTACTAAGATATCACACGGCAATCGGATTTTTGTAGTTTTTTATATTTATGGGACGAGGAGTTCAGAACTCAAGTGTCAATCAGCAAAAGGAACTCCATGCAACTATCAAAAATCTGGAAAAGATCTACGTAGGAGCTTTCCGAGACTGTTTAATAAACTAAAGTAAGGTTGAGTTTTTCGACGGACAGTGTGGCTGACACGTGAGGACCCCAAGTTCTGTTACTAGACGACAGAGATTATTAAATAAACGTGTATGTTCCACTATCAGTACTTCCACACAGCGTAAAATACACAAAAAGATGGAATAAAAAATCGTTAGCGCTCTGAAATGGTAATCGTTCGGTCAGTTCTCTCTTCAGTCATTATTTTTTTGTTTGTTTTTCGTTCAGTTCGAATACTTACGTCACTTAAACATAAAATTCATCAAATATATGCTAATTAAATCATATTCAATTTTAATTTGTATGGGAAACGAAGGTTTTTTTCATTTCTAATTGAATATTGTGCACAAAAAACCAGTTTTCATTGGTAACATAAATTCTTTAAAATTGTTTAAATTAAAAATTTATATTTTAATTTTTTTTCGTTTTTATGTACTTCACGCTTCACGGAAATGCTTGTAGAACAAACATCTTTGTTTAAAAATTTACTTCATGGAATCGAACCCAGGCCACCTATGTGACAGGTAAACATTCTACCACAGAGGCACACGGTCAGCTGAAAAAAACGTTCTTACTTTAGTATATTAAAGAAACTGGAAAAACTTTGAAACTGAATTTCTGGAGGATTTTTGAAAGATGTCGAACAGCTTTGACTAATATTTGAGTCCTGAACTTCACGTACAGTATGTCGATTGCGAAAAAAGCACGTAGTGTTAAGTGTTAACTCAGGTTTCGGCGTAGATAACTACACCTTCTTCAGAACAACAATAAAACCCACAAGAGCCTAAGAAGCCCTTTGTCAATGATTATAAGAACACCATAGCTATATATTTATAAACGAAAAAGAAAGGAAACACAAACAGTTCATATGTACAAAGTCAAAACTACTACTTAACTTAATGGTGTGAAGCGTACACCATTACGTTAAGTAGTGGTTTTGACTTTGTACATATGTACTGTTTGTGTTTCCTTTCTTTTTCGTTTATAAATGTATAGCTATGGTGTTCTTTTAATCATTGACAAAGGTCTTCTTAGGCACTTGTGGGTTTTATTGTTGTTCTGAAGAAGGTGTAGTTACCTACGCCGAAACCTGCGTTAACACTTCACACTAGGTGCTTTTTTCGCAACCGAGGCGGGCTTTTTAGTTTTTTAATATACTTCAGAAAACGGCTTCCATAGTACCATAGGTGTCGCAGGGGCCAAAGAAATTTGGCTGAGACAGAAATTGGAATATATACGACAACCATTGTAAACTTAGAGTGAAAATACTACTTTGATATTGAGATAAGTGCGCGGAGAGGAATTCGTACAGGACCAAATCAAACCAGTTGGGAGGCAGATTAAAAGAAATTCAATAATCTGAACCGCCTGAGCGAGTCCTAGCTGTTAGGAACGCAGTATAGAAAGGCCTCAAAAATAAGAGAATTTGCCACCCCATAGCTTACGCAGCAGCCAATTAAATACCCAAAAACTGGCTTTAATTAGTATAAAATATACTTGGTAGTGGTTAAATGAAGAGACTGATCTGCCGCTAATGTTGTTTTATTCATGTTATTCACAGAATTGCTGGCCGTTATGCCAGATATCTGTATAAGAGTAACTCTCGTCGGTGTCAGTGAAACGGCTTGGGCGACAAATAAAAACCAGATTCTACAGTCGTGATTTAATCACTTAATTAAGCCGCTAGTCCCGCTAAGGATTTAAGTCACGTGCTAAGTGCTGCTTAAGCCGTGACATTTAATCTGCATAAAGCCTACGGCTTAGGGTCTGGATAGCTAGCGGAGTACCCAACAGGCGGGTGAGGGATTTCACAGCTAACTTAGAGCAGCGAGCGGGTAGATTAGATGCGGCAAGCGCCCGATGCGACCACCGTATGCAATCTCAGACACTCTAGGTGGAGGGATTTAATGGCACCTAAATCGAGACGTTACTCAGGCGGTATGCGTGCGGGTTGACCGCAGAGGGATGGTCCCACTGTTTATGGGGACGCAACGGGTCGCACCATTAGCTGCCGGACTTAAAGAGACCACAATTTATTGTCAGCCCTTAAACTTTGCATTTCTCCTTAGACAAGTGAAGGCTCGTTCGCTGGCACTGCTAATTTTACCGGGTGCTCTGCTGCTTACATCCCAGTGCGGTTATCTCCTTTCGTTTGGCGTAGGACAGAAATTAAAACATACACACCAGGTTCCCACCCATACGTCTAGCTTATTATCCGCACAAACCTTGACGATTTTTGAAAACAAAATGGGAAACGCAGCCTGAAATATCTTGCTAGAACGAATACTTTCGTTTAGAATGCACCTGTGACTCATCTTTTACCACAGTAAACCGGTGCGAGCCCCGATCTGCAAGCTGATAACAGGGAGCTCTCTGTATGTATAAATCATGTAGTGTGTTCCTTGGTAGACGAAGAGAATGAGGATCAGGCGACCGAGGAACTAGTGACCACGCACACAAACCACACAAATGCATTGATTTGCTGTTAGAGTATAGAAATGAAATCGACTACATTCATGGTTTGGCTCTCTGGGAATTAAGAACCGCCGTCAGAAAATGTTGCTGTTGTTGTGGTCTTCAATCCAGAGACTGGTTTGATGCAGATCTCCATGCTAAGCAATCGTGTGCAAGCCTCTTCATCTCCGAGTAACTACTGCAACTTACATCCTTCTGAATCTGCTTAGTGTATTCACCTCTTGGTCTCCCTCTACGATTTTTATCCTCCACATCTCCATCCAGTACTACATTTGTGATCCGTTTATGCTGCAGATTGTGTCCTCCCAACTGATCCCTTCTTCTAGTCATGCCACAAATTACCCTTCTCCCCAGTTCTGTTCCGTACCACTTCATTAGTTACGTGATCTACCCATCTAATCTTCAGCATTCTTCTGTAGCACCACAATTCGAAAGCTTCTATTATCCTCTTGTCTAAACTGTTTATCGTCCATGCTTCACTCAAATGTTCAAATGTGTGTGAATTTCTAAGGGACCAAACTGCTTAGGTCATCGATCCCGCCTCAAACCGCGCGGCCAGTCCGCGCGTCCGTGCTTCACTTCCATACACAGACACACTCTGTACCAATACTTTCAGAAAGGACTTCCTGACACTTAAACCTATACTCAATGTTAACAAATGTCTCTTCTTCAGAAACGCTTTCCTTGCCATAGCCAGTCTACATTTTATATCCTCTCTACTTCAAGCATCATCAGTTATTTTACTGCCGAAGTAGCAAAACCCATCATTTCCTAATCTAATTCCCTCAGCACACTTGATTTAATACGACCACTTTCCATTACCCTCATTTTGCTTTTGTTGATGTTCATCTTATATCCCCCTTTCAAGATATTGTCCGTTCCGTTTAGACGCTCTTCCAAGGTCTTCACTGTGTCTGAGAGAATTATAATGTCGTCGGCAAACTTCAAAGTTTTTATTTCATCTCCATGGACTTTTTTTTTGCTACTCCAAATTTTTCTTTTGTTTCCTTTATGCTTGCTCAATATACAGATTGAATAACTTCGGGGCTAGGCTACAACCCCGTGTCACGCCCTTCTCAGTCACTGCTTCAATTTCGTGCCCCTCGACTCTTCTAACTGACATTTGGTTTCTGTACAAATTGTAAATAGCCGTTCGCTCCCCGTATTTTACCCCTGCGAAGTACAGAATTTGAAAGAGTATTCCAGTCAACGTTGCCAAAAGCTTTCTCTAAGTCTGCAAATGCTAGAAACGTAGATTTGTCTTTCGTTGACCTACTTTCTAAGAAACGTCGTAGGGTCAGTATTGCCTTGCGTGTTCCAACATTTCTACCGAATCAAAACTGATCTTCCCCGAGGTCGGCTTCTACCAGTTTATCAACTCGTCTGTAAAGAATTCGTGTTCGTATATTGCAACTGTGAATTATTAAACTGATAGTTCGATATTTTTGACAACTTCTTTCTTTGGAATTAGAATTATCATATTGTTCTTGAAGTCTGTATTTCGTCTCTCTCATACATTTTGCTCACCAAATGGAAGAGTTTTGTCATAGCTAACTCACCTAAGCCTATCAGTAGTTCCAATGGAATATTTTCTACTCCTGGACCCTTCTTTCGACGTAGAAAATAGTGAATGTAAAACAGAAACAGCAAATACTGGACGATGAAACGGTGCTTACATTTCTGTTTCATACGATCTGCCGTTTGGCATATCCAAGCGCGTTATGAGTACGTCAGTAACACTAAACCTTATTCTTACTCTGGAGGAATTATGAGCGGAATAATGCTTTTTTTTTTATCACATGCTGGAAATTCCTAAAATATCTTCCATCCTGTTCCCTGGACAAGTCGAATTAGTCTGTTTTAAAAATACCTCATGGACCAGAGACTCAACCGCAGCCTGCACGAGCTGTGACAGCGTTTTAGTATTTTGATAGTAGGAGGATTAGGGGAAAACGCAAGGCATGTCAGCGACGTTCAGTTGCTCCTAACCACGCTGCCCAGCAGCTGACAAGATAGGTAATGGTACTTTTTATGTCATCTCGTTCTCTCTGTGGAGTTGTACCGTGGGAGTAAGGAGAGGATGTTGTTTGGTGGCCGGTATCCTCTTTCTATAAAACAAACTGCATGCCATAGATTAACTGGGTTCGTTATTCATGAGAATGGAAAGTTTACTTAACTCAAGAAATTCGTTGTGGTACAAGCTCTTCTGTATAGTTCACGCTAGCCTCACTGCTGGTGAAGTACAAAGTCCGCAATGTACACTGCTATGGTTGCTATGTGCTGCCTGTCTCTGAGTTCGTGGGGGAGCTAGCTCCTACTGCGATTCCCGTGGGCTGCCACAGATGACACTGGAGCTCGGTGCGACAGACTGGAACACGCACGCCTTCCGGTCCCCAGTGGCGATGTAAATACTGGCGGCCGAGAGGGCATTGGCGGTGCGTTTCCTGCGATCCGTTGTTGTCCTCTATCTATCGTCTCGCAACCTCTATGCCGCATGGTGCGCAGGCGCCGCTGACGCCAGCACAGTACTAGTCATCCCCGGGTCGACAGAAGCGTCCGATCCCACGCGTCGGCTTTGACCCGTGACGTAAGGGTGTTGTCGTGTGTGACGTCATGACGGCGCGGAGTTTGGTTTGAGTGTGGCTGTCTCTAGTTCTGTTTTATCTTATTTTATTTACTTTTCTGATCTGTTCTATCTCGTGAGATTTTTTTTAAATTTAAAAACGCTTATTACTTATTTTAATTATCTGTTCCCTCCAATTTCTGTTTTAGTTTATTATATTTATCTTTCTGATCTGTTCGTTCTATCCCGTGAGATATTTTTTTTAAAAAAGACAAAAAACACTAATCAGCTACTGAAGCATCTTTATCTTCTATGGGTTGCAGGGGTTACGACCCCTGGGGAGGTGGGTGGGTATTCATGCATGGCTGTCTTCACTTACACGTTGTAGCTACGCAAGGCGTCTAAATTTGTTTATATTTAGTTTGCCCCCCCCCCCATCCAAAACACCCCATTTCCCGCGCTTGTCCCGTTAGTGTCATTAGGCTTCTTGTGGAAAGTGTGTGTGTTTGTTTTTATTTCCGCCATATTTGTGACGTCATGGGTCAAAGCAGACGGGCGGGATCGGACGCTTCCGTATTTCCTCATCCCCTACCCTGAGCGCGAACACGCCTGCCAAAATCTGCGCACCCACTGGCACTTTTCTAGTGGTCGTCGCTCTGTAAGAATGTAAGATTCTTCCTTGAGTTTGTTCCAATAGTCTGGAGTTAAGCTTCGAGACGTTATTTGGTCATATATTAACTTTTAATCAGTTTTCATCGTAGTACTGCAATTCAGTAGATATTTTTATGGTTATGTTTTTTGTTATATTTACTAATTACAAGAAGTCTTGGTGAGGTAGCCACTGTGCGTGAGGAAGTGCTTTCACATGTACTTGAAGATAAAAGAATTTACTGTTTCGTGCTTTAGTTTGTCTACAATTAATTGTACGTTTATTCATAAAGCTTCTAAAATCTCTTGTATCCAAATTCCTAAGATTTTAGTATTTTCATTAGTGACCTAGTGTTGATCCTTTTGTTGGTGACCACGCCACGTGCCACAGCAGTCAATGAAAGCTAATCGTGAGGTGTTTAAATGAATGCATTATCGCTTTAAGCGATTTCGTCGAATCTTTTTGTGGCCGACTTTCTGGAAATATTTGTATCCACTCTAAGGGAATGTCGTTCGATGTTTGTCACAGGCAGCATCTGACACGTACCCTTCAGCTGGCATCAGACAAGCAATGCTATACCTCACGTTGTCGCACATAAAACTATGAACTGAACGAGTACAGGCATGTTTAATTTCTCCTCGTTTGGCATTTACTGAATTTAGTGTGTTTTCTCACTTGTTCGGTGTCTGACCAGTGACATGCCTGTGTTCAACAGGCTTTCATCCTACCCGGTTTCAATGTATTGTAGTAACCGAGCACCTATAAGTCTTTAGATATTTTTTATGTCTGAATCGTAACATAAATTTTTTCGTGAGTCTGAATGGATGTTTCCGTTTCATTGTTCTGTGTAACTCTCCTTACCCAACATGCATATAAAAACGAGCTACGTCTGCGGTAGCATCCCTTTGTTATTTAATGTGAATTGTCAATTAGTTTAGAGAACTATGTAATTATATCATTTTCCTTGTTGTCCATGTTTCATAAACTGAAGACGTTCTCAGTGGTCTCTCATTGTAAAGATCGGTGGCCATGTTATGTATTAAGAGAATTAATACCTATTAATTGTTTGACTTGCTGTCTTTCATTAATGAACCGCAAAGATCCAAACTTAATCCATTCCCGAAAACTAACTTGGCACCTCCACATAATGGGCACTAGAGAGGCAAATGAAATAAATTAGTGAAATGTAGATAAAATTTCTCCTCTCACCATCTCGTATTCTTGAGTTCGTGTGACAATGAAAGTTTCCGTTGCTCAGAAAATCGATTTTAATGATAACATAGACCAAATGAAATTGAGATAGTTTCAGATCCTTTGCTTATGCACTTGACTCACACAAACCCATTGACATGCAGGTAGCCTGGTCTAAATTTATGTTAATTAGCGACAACCATTAACATCGCACTGCACCATGGGCAACGACCTCTTGTTAACAAAGCAGAGTTAAAATTGATGAGACATCCCCTTTATAATCAGATGTTCTGAAAGCACTTGATGCTAATTATAATGTGTTTATGTTTAATATTGTAAATAAGGCGTCAATTTTCAGAGAGTTTCACGTGATGAATGCAATGGACTTTCAGATGTGACAGTTAGCATGCTTTCTTACCAAAACAAGCAAGATATTTTAAGGTAACCATTCTAGCAGAAATCCTCAATCAGTACCTTTACTATCGATTTTAAATGAGTTGAAAATTATCGACCTTTAGCTCCATTGGAAAGAAACCAGCCATGGACATTTCTCTGAAAATGAAATGGGAAACAACGAAAAAATATTTCTGACGTCCGACGGAATTGGTCCCCGCACTGTCTTTCGGAGGTAAAACATGGGTCATCTTCATGAATGAAATTTTCACTCTACAGCGGAGTGTGCGCTGATATGAAACTTCCTGGCAGATTAAAACTGTGTGCCGGACCGAGACTCGAACTCGGGACCTTTGCCTTTCGCGGGCAAGTGCTCTACCGACTGAGCTACCCAAGCACGACTCACGCCCCCTCCCCACAGCTTTAATTCCGCCAGTACCTCGTCTCCTACCTTCTTGGTAGCTTGGGTAGCTCAGTCGGTAGAGCACTTGCCCGTGAAAGGCAAAGGTCCCGAGTTCGAGTCTCGGTCCGGCACACAGTTTTAATCTGCCAGGAAGTTTCATATCAGCGCACACTCCGCTGTAGAGTGAAAATTTCATTCTAGAAACAACCCCAAGGCTGTGGCTAAGCCATGTCTCCGCAATACCCTTTCTTCCAGGAGTGCTAGTTCTGCAAGGTTCGCAGGAGAGCTTCTTTGAAGTTTGGAAGGTAGGAGACGAGGTACTGGCGGAATTAAAGCTGTGAGGAGGGGGCGTGAGTCGTGCTTGGGTAGCTCTGTCGGTAGAGCACTTGCCCGCGAAAGGCAAAGGTCCCGAGTTCGAGTCTCGGTCCGGCACACAGTTTTAATCTGCCAGGAAGTTTCATGGGTCATCTTCATAGTGGTGTGCTGAAAACAAAAAAAATCCCTTTAATTTTAACAGAATACTTAGGTTTCATTTTCTTTTTCAAAAACTGCCGAGCTAGAGGCGGATAGACCGCACATTGCAGAGCGAAACAAGATAAATTATATATCCTAATATTTCGAACGCCACGTCACGGAATATGTAAGTCGAGGTGCCTAAATTGTTCACCTCAAAAACTTCCTGATTTGTAACATATTTTGAAGGTGGAACGAAAGTCACCAGGAGATTTTGAGAGGCGTACGTTTTTCCGAAACTTCTTTAATCTCCCAGATAGTGAATTAACTTAATTTTATTTCATGGAACTCAAGTATTTTCTGAGTCTGAATAGAAAATCTATACCAGCCGAACTCAGTGATATGACTCTTCTGTACTTCTCACAAGAACATTACGGGATTGCAGAACATGTTAGCTCCTGTGTTGTTGTTGTTGTTGTTGTTGTGTGTTACGGTCGTTTGAATGAGAGCTAAAAGTTAAATTTTCATGAAAATTTGTACCGAAGGTTTTAAACGTGAAGTCATAACGTTTGAGCTTTTGACTTTACCATAGAGTAGAAACTATTGTTTAGTCTCACTGAGTACAGCATTTGCCGTCAACATAAAATGGGGAATGACATGTGACTAATAGCTCAACGCTGTTGTTAACATTTTACTCCTAGACCGAAACTATAATACTACACGTATTTGTTCTGTTTTTATTCCTTTGTTTACTTGTGATAGCAGTGGAGAATATTGTTGCTGCTACGAATGTAAGTCGTAATACTTGGAAGGACGAACTGTATGATGATGTTAGTATTTCGTAACCTCAAAAGATTAACCGCATACAATCGGCCTTCGTCCGTGAAACTAGCTAACAAGGGGATCGCACTACTCGTCGTCACCGATTTCGTCCAGTTTTGTCGTATATATAGGGCTTGACCAGAAATGAAAGTGACAGAAATGGTAGCTCCAGTTGGTCTATGATTTAGAAAAAATGACACACATGACGTGGGTCAAGGGATTTGAGTCACTTACGCCACCACAGTTTTCAGGCCGCGCTTGACGCAGCGGAGAGAGTACAAACGGTATTCCGAGGTTCCTGGGGTCGAGTCCCTATGAGGAAACTTCTTTACTTTTCAGTTTTTACGTCATCTACTCTGGAAATAAACCGAAATAATGCTCTGTACATTATATTTATTAGTATTTGCATGAAAGGCACGGACAAGAAGACAATGGAAAATTTGAGATTGCAAGCAAATATCCAGGAGGGGATTATTAGGTGCACATGAACACGTCATGTAGAAAATTAAATACTACTGTTATTTTACAGTTGATGATTAGCACAATTTGGGATGTTATCATCGAAAAACAGGAGAAGCAAT
Source organism: Schistocerca cancellata (assembly GCF_023864275.1). Classification (NCBI taxonomy): domain Eukaryota; kingdom Metazoa; phylum Arthropoda; class Insecta; order Orthoptera; family Acrididae; genus Schistocerca; species Schistocerca cancellata. Next base: position 153,312,604 of record NC_064633.1, read on the forward strand.
AATTTCCTCAGTATGTTGCCTACGCTATAAATTCCCTTATTGCAGAATCTTCGTGGATGCCTAAGTACTGTCCTTAGAAATTTATTTGCACTCCACAGTTTTACTTTGTCTATTCTTTTCATGCTTTTTATGAAAATATTAGTCAATAAAATATATTAAGCAAATGTTATTTGCTGCGTAAGTGACATAAAAATTTAAAATTAAAAAAGAATATGTAGGGAGTCAACCCCACGACCCTCTGATAACAAATCTGTACTATTTTCGCTGCGCCAATCACTGCCTGGAAACTACGCCAAAATATGCGACTCATACCTCGCCCGGCCGACATGAAAAATGCTCCTGTTTCTAAACGCATGGCCATCTGGAACTCCCACGTCTGTCCCTTTCATATGCACGTACCATAAATTTGGACGAAATAGGTGATGACGAACAGGCGCTGTCCCCTTGTAAGTACTGCTCAGCGTAAGTAGAGTAACTGAAAATCATCAATACTGTCCTCAAAATACCCGTGGCAAATACATTTGTACCTGTAATCAATGTGCTGTCTCTGATAATGAAATTCAAATTGAAGCAAAATAATAATAGTAATCACTGAAACAGGTACTGAAATGTGATACGCAAGTGGAGACACAACTTCTGCTAAGCCTTTTTTCGAAAGAAAGGTTCGCAGATGTACCCCTGTGATTGCTTAATAGAGAAAAAATAATTTGTGTTCATGAACTTTCAAAATATTCAGATATCAGAAAAGTGTGTCGATGCTCTGTTTTGACAGGAAAGAGTCAGTAGCCATCGTCTTTCCTGTAAATGTGGCAGAATCTTAAACCACCTCTGGGACAATACAAAATAACGATCGCTACAAACATCATCGTCTGAAAACAGTTGTATCCACAAATCTGTTTCTCACTGCAGCAAAACTATTCGTAGCAGAGTACTTCTCAGATGCATTCTGCAAGGAAACTCCTTTTCAATCTCCACCAACATAGCTTTCAGCCACATTAAACCTCATTCTATATACAGTTCCAGAAAATTAGTTCGTTGGATAGTCAGTCAGCAATATGGTGGCGGGGAGGGGGGGGGGGGGGGACGGAGAAGTCAAATCGCATAAAACTGAATATCAACACTTTGTGGAATAGAGTTGTAATTAAAAATTATTCGTATGGAATAGAGTTGTAGTTAAAAATTATTCGAAACAGTTTCCCCCCCATGAATGTCAAAATAGTTACAGTTTCCAACGCGCTACAGACACACATGTTAGAAAGTTGAACGTTACAGTAACAGTTTCACTAAAGCTTTCGCGCTCACTAATTACGTTTCTGGTTGATGCACGTGTTCTGTGCAGCTCCCATTACTTTTTTCCAAGGCGTTCTGTCACGCAGGTAGATTGTACTGGCATCGCTTTATCGGAGATTGAGTTTAAAGAAAGAAAAGTGTGAACATTAATTTCCTCTGCGTTAATTTTTACGTAGACGAAACTTTTTTCTTCCTTATAATTTATCGTATGTGGAGACAATATCTGCACATACTGAATTAGAGCGACTCATTCTGCCATCGAATTTTCCAAAATTATCTACAAAAAGATTCCAGGAAAGACTATTACCTTACGTCAGTTACTTTTCTCAGATAACTACCACAAAGCCATTGGGGCTTGCAGGTAAAATACCGAAAGGAAAAATCTTGTTCTGAATACCTCAATGCTCGATCCACAGTTATACCTATTGTTTGTTCTTAAGCAAATTTTTATGTCAGATAGAGTGGACTGACTAAACGTCGATTTCACTACAGTTCCGTCAGACACACCAAACTAAAATACACAATTGGTGGAGTGCCTCCAATCTCGACGAACACAGGTTTCCATCGAAAGTGGCGTAAACGTGACGAAGGTTGAGAAGTCCAAGCTCGCTTAACAGTGTTTCAGCGAAGTTTACACTCTGCGGCATTATGCCCGGAACTGATTGTAACGTCCTAGTTCTGAGTCGACTATACGGCGTGAACCACAGACTTCGAAACTGGGCTGCGACTTCTGGGAATTCAGCCCTAAATGGGTCATATGTGCACTGCACAGCCCGCATCTCGTGGTCGTGCGGTAGCGTTCTCGCTTCCCACGCCCGGGTTCCCGGGTTCGATTCCCGGCGGGGTCAGGGATTTTCTCTGCCTCGTGATGGCTGGGTGTTGTGTGCTGTCCTTAGGTTAGTTAGGTTTAAGTAGTTCTAAGTTCTAGGGGACTTATGACCACAGCAGTTGAGTCCCATAGTGCTCAGAGCCATTTGAACCATTTTTTGCACTGCACATAGAAAGCTGTGTATGACAATGTATGCGGTGCATAAAAGAGATTTTTAGATTAGCTGACTCTCTATCCATTGCTGATAGCTACAGGAAACCCATAAATATGAGTGTAAGATCCAAAGAAACGTACTCCCGACCCCCTCCAGCTGCGTCCTAGGTCTTCTCGTTCACGAGGGTCTGCCGGCACCGCTCTCGTTATTCTTCCCCCCTCCCCCGAAGTCGGTACACTCTGGGAAATATCCTTTCCTTTCTCCTTGAACCTGGCGCCTGAGCGCTGCTACTGTGACGAGGGACAACCGAAGCAGCAGGACACCAGGTTAGTAATAAAGAAACCAGAGATGGAAGGCGGAGTCGCTTCTTTCTTGTTACAATGCCACACATAAGCAGGAGGGCATTGAAATATGCAGACTGAAACGGGATTCGAACCTGGGTCTCCTGCTCACCAGGCAGACGTGCTAACCACTGTAGTGGTCGTACTTTTGCTTGGTGAACAGGAGACCAGGGTTCGAATCCCGCCCGGCCTTGGTACAAATTTTCCTTTGTCGGTTCAGTATGCGTATATACACGCCATGGCTTTAATGGCCGTTAGTGGACTCGACTGCTGATCCTGATTGTTACTTGCGACGCGACTAATTTGGAGTTGGTCTGCCTCCTACGGTCGCTTCACGCGTCACACCCGCGTATCACGAGCCGCAGCCTGTTGCGGTTCCTTCCGCGTCCTCTTTACGCCAGCGCTGAGTGCCCGCTCATGTGCGGCGTGGCGGCCAGTACAGCTCAGGGAACGGCCATCAGACTGCAGCGGCAGGAACCCGTGTTCCCGCGCGCCGTAATACAGCCGGTCACTTCTCCGCTCCGCGGCTCAATAAATTTTTACGGCCTTATTTACAGCATCGGGCGCACAGTGGCGGGACACGGGGCCCGCCAGTCGAGTGGACTCGAGGCAATCCGGGCCGGTGCGGGTCGAATATTGGAAAGGGCGCGCCCGGCGTCCGCTTCCCGAGGGCCGGCGCGCGCAACTTTTACGCGCCCCCGCCGTTTCTTCCTCCTTTTTCTACGTTTCCGTTCGGCCGGCACCTCTCCATTTTTATTTTCCTCTCATTCTGGCCCTCGAGAGCCGCGGCATTTTACGGCCCGCTCGACCGCGCGCTCGCCCGCCGGCCAGGAATCCCTCCAACTGAGCCGTTAAGCCCGCGCATCACTCTCCACGAGGTTAAAAACAAACGGAGCGAAATAAATTGCTTTTCATCATAGAGGCGGGTCACGGCTGGCGCGGCCAGTCTGTCCGACATGAGGCGTTCCGGGCTCCACACACAGATTAAAATGCGGCCGCTGGCGCTACGGTCGCGGAGGTTGCGACGGTCGGTACCGTGCGACTCAGAATGTAATGCATCTCAGTCACCCGTCACTCTCTGCAGAAATCGTTGTTTTTTAAAGGAAGCTATTATCTAAACAGAATTATGTTCCTGTGAGGGGGGGTCCACGCCTCCATATGTTTTAAGAAAGGAAACATGGTCCAAACAGGCTGTAACACACTGAAGCGCCAAAGAAACTGGTATAGGCATGCGCATTTACTACACTACTGGCCATTAAAATTGCTACACCGTGAAGATGACGTGCTACAGACGGGAAATTTAACCGACAGGAAGAAGATGCTGTGATATGCAAATGATTAGCTTTTCAGAGCATTCACACAAGGTTGGCGCCATTGGCGACACCTACAACGTGCTGACACGAGGAAAGTTTCCAACCGATTTCTCATACACAAACAGCAGTTGACCGCACGTTGCCTGGTGAAACGTTGTTGTGATGCCTCGTGTAAGGAGGAGAAATGCGTACCATCACGTTTCCGACTTTGATAAAGGTCGGACTGTAGCCTATCGCGATTGCGGTTTATCGTATGGCGACATTGCTGCTCGCGTTGGTCGAGATCCAATGACTGTTAGCAGAATATGGAAACGGTGGATTCAGAAGGGTAGTACGGAACGCCGTGATGGACCCCAACGGTCTCGTATCACTAGCAGTCGAGATGACAGGCATCTTATCCGCATGGCTGTAACGGATCGTGCAGCCACGTCTCGATCCCTGAGTCAACAGATGGGGACGTTTGCAAGACCACAGCCATCTGCACGAACAGTTGACGTTTGCAGCAGCATAGACTATCAGCTCGGAGACCGTGGCTGCGGTTAACCTTGACGCTGTAACACAGACAGGAGCGCCTACGATGGTTTACTCATCGACGAACCTGGGTGCACGAATGGCAAAAGTCTTTTTTCGGAGCTTCTGTTTACAGCATCACGATGGTCGCATCCGTGTTTGGCGACATCGAGGTGAACGCACATTGAAAGTGTGTATTCATCATCGCCATACTGGCGTATCACCCGGCTTGATGGTATGGGGTGCCATTGGTTACGTGTCTCGGTCAAAAAAAATTGGTTCAAATGGCTCTGAGCACTATGGGACTTAACATCTTAGGTCATCAGTCCCCTAGAACTTAGAACTACTTAAACGTAGCTAACCTAAGGACATCACACACATCCATGCCCGAGACAGGATTCGAACCTGCGACCGTAGCAGTCCCACGGTTCCGGACTGAAGCGCCTAGAACCGCACGGCCACCGCGGCCGGCTGTCTCGGTCACCTCTTGTTCGCATTGACGGCACTTTGAACAGTGGACGTTATATTTCAGATGTGTTACGTCCCGTGTCTCTACCCTTCATTCGATCCCTGCGAAACCCTACATTTCAGGACGATAATCCACCCCGTATGTTGCAGGCCCTGTACGGGCCTTTCTGGATACAGAAAATGTTCGACTGCTGCCCTGGCCAGCAGTTTCTCCATATCTCTCACCAACTGAAAGCATCTGGTCAATGGTGGCCGAGCAACTAGCTCGTCACAATATGCCAGTCACTACTCTTGATGAACTGTGGTATCGTGTTGAAGCTGCATGGGCAGCTGTACCTGTAGACGCCATCCAAGCTCTGTTTGACTCAATGCCCAGGCGTATCAATGCCGTTATTACGGCCATAGGTGATTGTTCTGGGTGAAAATGTAATAACATGTCAGTTCTAGTGTAATATATTTGTCCAATGAATACATGTTTATCATCTGCATTTCTTCTTGGTGTAGCAAGTTTAAAGCCAGTAGTGTAAGTAAACAGGCAGAATACGGCGCTGCGGTCGGCATCGCCTATACAACAAGCGTCCGGCGCAGTTGTTACTTAGGTTATTGCTGCTGTAATGGCGTGCTATCAAGATTTAAGTGAGTTTGACCGTGGTGTTATAGTCGGCGCACGATCGGTGGGATACAGCATCTCCGAGGTAGCGGTGAAGCGGAGATTTTCCCGTACGACAATTTCAGGAGTGTATCGTGAATATCAGGAATCGGGTAAAACATCAAAATCTCCGACATCGCTGTGGTCGGAAAAAGATCTTGCAACAACGGGACCAACGACGACTGAACAGAACCGTTCAACGTGACGGAAGTGCCACTCTCCCGCAATTTTCTGCAGATTTCAGTGCTGGGCCATCTGCAAGTGTCAGCGTGCGAACCATTCAACGTAACATCATCGATAAGGGCTAACGGAGCCGAAGGTCCAATCGTGTACTGTTGATGGGTGCACGACAAAAAACTTCATGCCTCGCCTTGCCCGTCGACACCGACATAGGGCTGTTAATAATTGGAAACAATGTGCCTGGTCGGACGTCTCTCGTTTCTAATTGTATCGAGCGGATGAACGTGTACAGGTATGGAGACAATCTCATGAATCCATGGACCTCGCATGCCAGCAAGGGTCTGTTCAAGCTGTGTAATGGTGTGGGGTGTATGCAATTACAGTGATACAGGACCCCTGATACGTCTAGATACGACTCTGACAGTTGACACGTACGTAAGCATCCTGTCTGATCACCTGCATCCATTCATGTCCATTGTGCATTCCCACGTACTTACGCAGTTACATCAGGACAATGCGACACTTCACACGTCCAGAACTGCTGCAGAGTGGCTTCAGGAACACTCTTCTGAGTTTAAACACATCCGTTGGCCACCAAACTCCCCAAACATCAACAGTATGGAGCATATCTGCGATGCCTTGCAACGTGATGTTCAGAAGAGATTTCCATCCCTGGTAGTCCTACGGATTTATGGACAGCCCTACAGGATTCATCGTGTCAGTTCTCTCCAGCATTACTTCAGACATTAGTCGAGTCCATGCCACGTCTTGTCGCGGCACTTCTGCGTGCTTGCAGGGGCCGTACACGATATTAGGCAGGTGTACCAGTTTCTTTGACCCTTCAGTGTATTTTTATCCGTGCTAGTAGCTAATTTATTTTCCTGCACTTACCACAAGTCTCAAACTTGACCCCCCCAAAACAGTCAGTACATACATCATTTAAATTTGCCTATGTGGCACAAATATAGTCCAATAGACATTAATTGACATTTAGTTTCTTATTCCACTCTCAAATACAGTGAGGGAAAGAATTCTGCCTATATGCCTCCGTATGTGCCCAATTTCTCGTATCTTATCACTGTGGTCTTTCAGCGAAATGTACGTTGGCGAAAGAAGAATCGTTCTGCAGACAACTTCAAACGCCAGTTTTCTAGGTTTTCTCAGTAGTGTTCCTAGGAAAGAATGTCACCTTCCCTCCAGGGACTCCCATTTCAGTTCCAGAAGCATTTCCATAACACTTGTGTGTTTCGAACCGTGGAATATCTAGCGGCCGGCTTTCGAAATGCTTCGATGTCTTTGCTCTAATGCGGTATCGTACGGGTCCCAAACACTTGAGCAGTACTCATGAACAGGTTGCACATGCGTCCAGTATGCGGCCTCCCTTACAGATGAGACACTTTTTCAGATTTCTTCCAACAATCCGAAGTCGACTATTCAGCTTCCCCACAGCAATCGTCACATGCTCCTTCCATTTCATATCGCTTTGCAGCGTTACGCTGAAATATTTAATCGATGTGACTGTGTCAAACAGGATACTGCTCTTGCTGTATCCGAACAAAACAGGATTGTCTTTCCTACGGATCTGCATTAAACTACATTTTTCTAGATTTAGAGCCAATTCCCATCCATTCCACTAATTAGAAATTTTGTCTAAGTCATCTTGTATCCTCCTACAATCACTCAACTTCAACACCTTACCGTACACAGTAGCATCATCAGCAAACAACCGCAGATCATGTTTGTATATAGAAAATAATATCGGTCTTATCACTCTTCCCTGGGGCACTCCTGAACATACCTTCTGTTTCTGAGGAACGCTCGCCGTCTAGGACAACATACTGGCTTTTATTACTGCAGACGTGTTCGAGTCACTCACATACCTGGCGAAAAAAAACTTCTGTGTTCTGCCTTACGGCAGGTCGCGTGATGGGGGAAGCCTCGTCAGAGAGGTCCACCGCATGAGCGTCTAGTGAAGTTCAAGTGGTTCATATAGCTCTGAGCACTATGGGACTCAACATCTGAGGTCATCAATCCCCTACAACTTAGAACTACTTAAAACTAACGACATCACACACATGCCCGAAGCGGGATTCGAACCTGCGACCGTAGCAGTCACGCGGTTCCGGACCGAAGTGCCTAGAACCGCACGGCCACGGAAGCCGGCTCTAGGGAAGTGATTCCATTGCTGGTTTCCCGTTGCCTTCCACTGATGATGATAAAATCATAATGAGAACAACACAACACCCAGTCCCTGAGCGGAGAAAATCTCCAACCCAGCCGGAAATCGAACCCGGGCCCCTTGGCGTGACAAACCGCCGACCGCCGCACTGACCACTTTTTTTTTTCTTGATCTCATTTTCTTCTATATTGTTCGTTGTGTATGTTCGGGGCGGACGTCCCATGACACCCTTTCAGGTTGTTCGTTGAGCTGGTCACTCAGTTCTTTATTACAGAGGGCAGCTAACCCTCTGACCGAACACGCTGAGTTACCGTGCCGGCTTCCACTCAGCTATCAGACTTGGAAGTAATTCAATATTTTTGTACCTTCGTTAATGTCTGCAGTGGGGCAACGTGTCAAATGCTTTCCGGAAATCTGCCTGTGTATTATTAATGGACGTAATCTTGTGAACTGCTGGACTGTATCCGTGCTACAAACGCACATGAAAATGTGTGATGTGAAGCTTGAGGCTTGTGAAAAGTGCTTGAAAATGACCGATGGTCGAAATTAGGTAATAGTATGAACAATAAATGTATTACAGCGTATTTGCACCATTTGTTTCTTTCTTAAATCATCTAAATACGTTACGGAAATGCAAAGTGATCTTTAGTTTATTTCAGACACAAGCTGTGGCTCCAATACCATTTTCGGCCTACATTGGTAATCTTCTGATGATACAAGAGGAAATCCTATATATGTATCTATTAAAATTTGTAAAAAAAAAAGTTTTCCAGCCTACTTGTGAGTTGCGAAAAGTAAACTTGAAATGGAGGGCTATTTAGCTGGGTTATTCACTTTAAATAATTCCCGAGCCGTTCAAGATATCGTAATTCTGTTTTTACCCAGACGAATTGTGAAAAAGCACTCAGAACATGACGTATAGTCTTTGTTCATAGCTATATCAGCTACAGAGACGCCAACGGCCTAGCCACAGCTGTAACACTGGCACCAGTCAGGTCACCGAAGCGCTGTCTGCCTTGGTTTGCAGTTGGGTGGGTGGGGGGTGGGGGAGGGAGGGGGGAGTCTGGGTCTGCCGAACACTGTTGGCGAGAGGGGTGCACCCAGCCATTGTTAGGCCAATTGAGGAGCTACTTCATTGAAAAGCAGCTGCTCTGATCACGAAAACTGACAAAGGCCGGGGGAGCGGTGTCCTGACCACCTTCCATATCCTCATCCTATCGGCTGAGGATGACACAGCGGTCGGTCGGTACCATTGGACCTTTCGAGACCTGTTCAGACGGAGTGTATTAGCTGTAGAGGTATCGGTATCAACTTCGCGTTTTCAAATGAAACTGTAGTCATTTCTGCTGCTGCTTTTTTATTTATCGTATGGTTATATACACAAATAAGACAATATACTGTATATAAAGAACATGTCACTGATAAAAGACAAAAAATGTAATATCAAAAAAATAAAACACAGGCGTAACGGTAAATATTAATATCTAATCTCTCTGTAACAGCTGAGAATAATTTAAGCAGTTCTGTCTCCTCGATAGGCCAGTTTTTGGCACCCTCGTTCTGTATGGAAGATTGTCTGGCGATCCATTCCACAGTGATTTTGAGGTGAAGATAGTTTACATGAGTTAAACAGTAAATCCGTACTCTTGCCAAAGCCTGTAAGCATATTCTGTTGGCTGTTTTCCAGACTTTACACGGCAAGTCAAATCTGTTAGGTTTATTAGCTAGGCCATTATCGCCATTAATAGTTGATGCCACTACGTTGCTTCATACCTCTGACCACTCTCGTCGGACGTTAAAATTGGTGAGTGTTGATTCTTAGCTACCCTGAGTGTAGGGTACGCATTCACGTACCAAGCACTCACGATAGCGGAATTGTTGCTGAGTGTTGGTAGTCAGTTAGTAGGAGTAGCTTTAATTCAGCCACTGATGATTCTCAATGTTATGGTATCTGGTTAACTAACATGGTGGCTGTTGAGGCATAGTGATGCGCCATATACCGCTGAGCTATACACTAATTACTATACCGAAGGCCGAGCATTGTCGAATTGTCACTGATGCACCCATGTCGATCCGCAGAGCTTCTGTATTATCTTGGTTCTTGAGACGACCTGTCTAGCTGTATTAAGTAAGCGCTGTTTGCAGTTGAGAGTTCTGCCCAGTGTAATACGTAAATATTTTGTGCAAGGGTTGTATCTGATTGCAGTTTACAAGTAAACATCTTGTTGTTCAACTTGAAAGGTGAACATTCCGTATTGCTTGCATTTGGGATCGGTCTTCGTTTTCTGCAGTATTGTTCAGGGGTTGGAAGGTCATTTGATAGTAGTAATTAATGGATGTAAGAGAAAGAAGGAAACGAAGCTGGATTGGAGATATATTGAGAATGAAGGAGGGGCTATGAAAACAGTTTTCGAAGGATATGTGGAAGGTAATAGGAGGCCTAGGAGGAAGAGATTTTTAATTATCGATGACCTGATGGTTTTCGAAGGATATGTGGAAAGGAAGAGGAGGCCTAGAAGGAAAAGATTTCTGATTATCGATGACCTGATGGACGACAGCACATGCACTGGCATTAAGAAGCAAGCAATGGATCGCACGAAATGTAGACGCAGAGGGCCCGCTAATGTTGCAGAAAACTGATGATAATGATGATTCTTTGAAATGCAGTTTGAAAGAAAAGTCGAGGAGAAATAATCATTTGGTGACAGAAAACTTCAGCTACGTTTCAGTGCAAACGTGTGTACATTTATTTCTGTGGTACAATTGGCAGTTAAGATACAATATTAGAACTTACGACTTGAAAACGATCGCTGGTTCTCGCTGCATGGGTTTCCACACATTTTGTTCCACCACGTCGGTAGAGTGAACGTCAGGAGTCTCGTAAATGAGACCGCTGTGTGCTTACGTTTCAGTAAACTGTCCAGGAATACCCCGTGAGTTGCTACCTCAACTTCTGTTTGATGTTCAACAAGTACGCCGTTCTAAAAACGTGCAGGCGTCGTAAGGGGAACAAACATTTCCTAGAAAAATCTGGCATTCGGTTAGCATGTGTATTGTCTCCTGTATTTCCAGCTGTGTGTAAATTGTAAAGCAACGACGCTTCTCATTGGACTTTTACAGAAGTTGAACTCTGCACAAGTAATGAAAAGGTATGCCCGGTGTACCACAGAAAAGTTAGCTTTGCATATATTTCATTAACGGTTCAAGCCCCCAATACGCGACGGTTTGCAAACACATTTTGCAGTACCTCTTTATACCAGAAACTTTTGTATTTACCTAGATACAGAAAGCATGATTCTTTCCAATAGAAAATGCACTTTCTTTAGGAATAGTCGATGGACGTGGAATAGAAAAAGTTCTTTTTTACAACTTTTGTTAGTGTTTGGAGAGAAATACACTCCTGGAAATTGAAATAAGAACACCGTGAATTCATTGTCCCGGGAAGGGGAAACTTTATTGACACATTCCTGGGGTCAGATACATCACATGATCACACTGACAGAACCACAGGCACATAGACACAGGCAACAGAGCATGCACAATGTCGGCACTAGTACAGTGTATATCCACCTTTCGCAGCAATGCAGGCTGCTATTCTCCCATGGAGACGATCGTAGAGATGCTGGATGTAGCCCTGTGGAACGGCTTGCCATGCCATTTCCACCTCGCGCCTCAGTTGGACCAGCGTTCGTGCTGGACGTGCAGACCGCGTGAGACGACGCTTCATCCAGTCCCAAACATGCTCAATGGGGGACAGATCCGGAGATCTTGCTGGCCAGGGTAGTTGACTTACACCTTCTAGAGCACGTTGGGTGGCACGGGATACATGCGGACGTGCATTGTCCTGTTGGAACAGCACGTTCCCTTGCCGGTCTAGGAATGGTAGAACGATGGGTTCGATGACGGTTTGGATGTACCGTGCACTATTCAGTGTCCCCTCGGCGATCACCAGTGGTGTACGGCCAGTGTAGGAGATCGCTCCCCACACCATGATGCCGGGTGTTGGCCCTGTGTGCCTCGGTCGTATGCAGTCCTGATTGTGGCGCTCACCTGCACGGCGCCAAACACGCATACGACCATCATTGGCACCAAGGCAGAAGCGACTCTCATCGCTGAAGACGACACGTCTCCATTCGTCCCTCCATTCACGCCTGTCGCGACACCACTGGAGGCGGGCTGCACGATGTTGGGGCGTGAGCGGAAGACGGCCTAACGGTGTGCGGGACCGTAGCCCAGCTTCATGGAGACGGTTGCGAATGGTCCTCGCCGTTACCCCAGGAGCAACAGTGTCCCTAATTTGCTGGGAAGTGGCGGTGCGGTCCCCTACGGCACTGCGTAGGATCCTACGGTCTTGGCGTGCATCCGTGCGTCGCTGCGGTCCGGTCCCAGGTCGACGGGCACGTGCACCTTCCGCCGACCACTGGCGACAACATCGATGTACTGTGGAGACCTCACGCCCCACGTGTTGAGCAATTCGGCGGTACGTCCACCCGGCCTCCCGCATGCCCACTATACGCCCTCGCTCAAAGTCCGTCAACTGCACATACGGTTCACGTCCACGCTGTCGCGGCATGCTACCAGTGTTAAAGACTGCGATGGAGCTCCGTATGCCACGGCAAACTGGCTGACACTGACGGCGGCGGTGCACAAATGCTGCGCAGCTAGCGCCATTCGACGGCCAACACCGCGGTTCCTGGTGTGTCCGCTGTGCCGTGCGTGTGATCATTGCTTGTACAGCCCTCTCGCAGTGTCCGGAGCAAGTATGGTGGGTCTGACACACCGGTGTCAATGTGTTCTTTTTTCCATTTCCAGGAGTGTAATTGGAAAAATACAGCTGGACGATGAGACTCGACCACCACAACGTATTTTCACCTCCATTTGCTTGTAAACATCGCAGAGCTGCAGTTAACTTCCGTCTGCCGGCGGACATTGTTCTGAAATTTATATTTTTCAGTTACTTTCATGCAGTTAAGAATACTTGTGTGCGTTATATGAATGTGTTGGCTTTACAACAAACGTTCCTCCACTAATTAGGCTTTGAGAAAAAGCACAAGTTCCCCTTTCTCACGTTTTTCCAAGTACACTCACGTTACAAAAGTCATGGGATACCTCCTAATGTCGTGTCGTCCTCCGTTTTCCTGTCGTAGTTCAGCGACTCGACGTGGCATGGACGCAACAAGCCTTTGGAAGCCCTCTGCAGATATACTGACCCATGCTGCCTCTATGGCCGCCCATAATTGTGAAAATGTTGCCTGTGGAAGATTTTTTGCACGAACTGACCTCTCCATTATGTCCCGTAAATGTTCGATGGGATTCATGTTGGGCTACCTGCGTGGCCAAATCATTCTCTCGAATTGTCCAGAATGTCCGGCAAAGCAATCACGAACAATTCTGGCCTCAGTGATATGGCGCGTTGTTGTTTGGGAACATAAAGTCCATGAATAGCTACAAATGGTCTCCAAATAGCCGAACATAACTATTACGAGGTGCATTCAAGTTCTCCGGACTGGAAAGAGATAGAAACATGCGCATTGTTTTAAAATGAGGCCGCGTTCATTGTCAATACGTCCTAGAGATGGCAGCACCGTACGGCAGATGGAATTTTACCGCGAGCGGCGAGAATGAGAACTGTTTTAAATACTTAAAATGGCGACGTTTTCCTTACTTGAACAGCGTGCAATCATTCGTTTTCTGAATTTGCGTGGTGTGAAAGCAATTGGAATTCATCGACAGTTGAAGGAGACATGTGGTGATGGAGTTGTGGATGTGTCGAAAGTGCGTTCGTGGGTGTGACAGTTTAATGAAGGCAGAACATCATGTGACAACAATCCGAAACAACCTCGGGCTCGCACAAGCCGGTCTGACGACATGATCGAGAAAGTGGAGAGAATTGTTTTGGGGGATCGCCGAATGACTGTTGAACAGATCGCCTCCGGAGCTGGCATTTCTGTGGGTTCTGTGCACACAGTCCTGCATGACGACCTGAAACTGCGGAAAGTGTCATCCAGGTGGGTGCCACGAATGCTGACGGACGACCACATGGCTGCCCGTGTGGCATGTTGCCAAGCAATGTTGATGCGCAACGACAGCACGAATGGGACTTTCTTTTCGTCGGTTGTGACGATGGATGAGACGTGGATGCCATTTTTCAATCCAGAAACAAAGCGACAACCAGCTTAATGGAAGCACACAGATTCACCGCCACCAAAAAAATTTCGGGTAACCGCCAGTGCTGAAAAAATGATGGTGTCCATGTTCTGGGACAGCGAGGGCGTAATCCTTACCAATTGCGTTCCAAAGGGCACTACTGTAACAGGTGCATCCTACGAAAATGAAGAACAAATTCCTTCCTGCACTACAACAAAAACGTCCGGGAAGGGCTGCGCGTGTGCTGGTTCACCAATACAATGCACCCGCACGTCGAGCTAACGTTACGCAACAGTTTCTTCGTGATAACAAGTTTGAAGTGATTCCTCATGCTCCCTACTCACCTGACCTGCCTCCTAGTGACTTTTGGCTTTTTCCAACAATGAAAGACACTCTCCGTGGCCGCACATTCACAAGCCGTGCTGCTATTGCCTCAGCGATTTTCCAGTGGTCAAAACAGACTCCTAAAGAAGCCTTCGCCGCTGCCATGGAATCATGGCGTCAGCGTTGTGAAAAATGTGTACGTCCACAGGGCGATTACGTCGAGAAGTAACGCCAGTTTCATCGATTTCGGGTGAGTAGTTAATTAGAAAAAAAATCGGAGGCCTTAGAACTTGAATGTACCTCGTACTAGTCAATGACTGGTTCAGTTGGACGATAGGACCAAGTCCATTCCTTATAAACACAGCCCACGCCATTATGGAGCCACCACAAGTCTGAACAGTGCCTTGTTGACCACTTGTGTCCATGACTTCGTGGAATTTGTGCCACAGTCGAACCCTACCGTCAGCTCTTTCCAATTGAGATCGTGACTCATCTGACCAGACCACTGTTATACGATACGGTCACGAGTCCAGGAGAGGCGCTGCGGGTGATGCCGAGCTGTCAGCAAAGCCACTCGCGTCGGTCAGCTGCTCCCATAGCCCATTAACGCCAAATTTCACCGCACTGTCCTAATGGAGACGTTTTCTTACGTCCCACATTGATTTCAGCGCTCATTTCACGCAGTGTTGGTCCGTAATTGCGAAAATACTGCAGGTGCAGGATTCTGTGCACGAACTGACCCCTTGATTATTCCCATAAATTTCCGATTGGATTCACGTCGGGCGATCTGGATGGCCAAATCATTCGCTCCAATTGTTTAGAATGTCCTTCAAATCAATCACGAACAAAACGTGTGCGTGTAACAAGGCGCACAGTCATCCATAAATATTCCATCCCTGTTTGGGAACATGAAGTCGATGAATGGCTGAAAACGGTCTCCAAGTAGCCGAACATAGACATTTCCCGTGAATGATAGGTTCAGTTACACCAGTGGATCCAGTCCAGTCCACGTAAACTCATCACACACCACTAGGGAGCCGCAGACAGCTTGCATATTGCGCAGTTGACAACTTGGGTCCATGGCTTCGTGGGGTCTGGGCCACACTCGAACCCTACCATCAGTTCTTACTAGCTGAAATCGGGACTCATCTGACCAGGTCACGATTTTCCAGTAGTCTAGGGTCGAACCGATATGGTCACGAGCCCAGGAGAGGAGCTGAGGGCGATGTCGTACTGTTAGCAATGGAACTTGCGTTGGTCGTCGGCTGTCATAGCACATTAACACCAGATTTCGCTGACTGTCGCATGTCCCACATTGATTTCTGTGGCTATTTCACGCAGTGTTGCTTGTCAGTTAGCACTGACAACTCTATGCAAATGTGGCTTCTCTGGGTCGATTAGTGAAGGCCGTCGGCCACTGCGTTGTCCATGGTGAGATGTAATACTAATACCTGGAATTTGGCATTCTCGGCACACTCTTGACACTTCCCGGAATGTTCAATTCCCTAACAATTTCGGAAATGGAATATCCGATTCTTCTAGTTGCAACAACCATTCCTCACTCAAAGTCTGTTAATTCCTGTTGTGCGGGCATAATGACGTCGGAAACCTAATCACATGAATCAACTGAGTACAAGTGACCGCTCTGTCAGTGTACTGGCTGTTTATACTTGTGTACGCGATACTACCACTACCTGTATATGTGCATATCGCTATCCCATGACTTGTCACCTCAGTGTATGCTGCACTGCCGGGTCACCCTTTTTTTTTTCAGCAAAGCATGCATTTGGTTATTTTTCTGGTCGTGTGCTATGTGAAGTACAGATAACACTTTTGTACAGTACGTCACATGCAGCATTTCTACACAACTGTTATTGCAGGAGTGTGTACTTCTTTGCAGATATACTATTTTGCTCAGGTTTTGTAAGTAGGCTGTTTAGGTTTTCTTATTGGTAACGCCACGTAGTGCTCTGTATGAAAATAACTGGCTGTGCTGTGTGCAGTCTGTGGCTAGTTTGCATTGTTGTCTGCCATTGTAGTGTTGGGCAGCTGGATGTTAATAGCGCATAGCGTTGCGCAGTTGGAGGTGAGCCGCCAGCAGTGGTGGATGTGGGGAGAGAAATGGCGGAATTTTGAGAGCGGATGATCTGGACGTGTGTCTATCAGACGCTACAATCTGGAACCGCGCGACCGCTACGATCGCAGGTTCGAATCCTGCCTCGAGCATGGATGTGTGTGATGTCCTTAGGTTAGTTAGGTTTAAGTAGTTCTAAGTTCTAGAGGACTGATGACCTCAGATGTTAAGTCCGATAGTGCTCAGAGCCATTTTGAACACTTTTAAGGTAAATACATTGTCTGTTCTCTATCAAAATCTTTCATTTGCTAACTATGCCTATCAGTAGTTAGTGCCTTCAGTAGTTTGAATCTTTTATTTAGCTAGCAGTATTGGCGCTCGCTGTATTGCCGTAGTTTGAGTAACGACGATTTTTGTGAGGTAAGTAATTTGTGAAACGTATAGGTTAATTTAGTCAGGACCGTTCTCTTGTAGGGATTATTGAAAGTCAGATTGCGTTGCGCAAAAAAATATTGTGTGTCAGTTTAAGCACAGTCATGTATAATTTTTCTAAGGGAACCTTTCATAGTTTCTACGATCATTCCAAAATTTGTACTTTTGCCGTCTTTCTTGTAGCAGTGCGTCTTCTACTTGCGGTGATGTATGCGTTGTCCTCTGATAACTACGAGGTGTGTTTTTTAAGTAAGTACCGTTATGAAATTTAAAAAAAGACGTGCTAAGATATCTCAATAATTTTATTTTTACATGAAAGCCTGTACCTTAATCTACTTTTCTACATAATTTCCGCCAATATTGAGGCACTTGTCATAACTTTGTACCAGTTTTTGAATATCCTCCTGATAGAAGTCTGCCGCCTGACTTGTTAACCACTGCATCACCACTATTTTGACTTCGTCATCGTCTTGAAGACGCTGACCGCCCAGGTGTTTCTTCAAGTGCAGGAACAGATGGTAGTCACTGGGCGCAAGATCGGGGCTGTACGGAGGATGATCTAAAATTTCTCATTGAAAAGATGTGATGATATTTTTGGTCTGATTCGCCACATGTGGACGGGCATTGTCTTGCAGCAAAACGATGCCTTTGCTCAACTTCCATGGACTGTTGCTTTGATACTGGTGTGACGTAGGACACCCATGTTTCGTCGCCCGTAACAATTTGGCTTAAGAAATCATCACCGTCGTTGTGGTACCGCTCAAGGAAAGTCAATGCACGGTCTAAACGTTTGGTTTTGTGCACATACGTCAACATTTTCGGTACCCAACGTGAGCACAATTTTCGGTAATTCAAGTGCTCAGTCACAATTCCATACAAAACACTATGAGAAACATTAGGAAAGTCATCCCGCAATTCCATACAAAACACTATGAGAAACATTAGGAAAGTCATCCCGCAAGGAGGAAATCGTAAAGCGTCTGTTTTCTCTCACCTTATTGTCCACTTCCTGCACCAAACTTTCATTAACGACCGAAGGACGCCCACTCCGTTGTTCATCATGCACATTTGTGCGGTCATCTTTAAATGCTCTCACCCACTTTCTTACCATTCCATCACTCATAATGTTTTCTCCGTAAACTGCACAGATCTCACGATGAATATCGATCGCTTTTAGGCCTTTAGCACTGAGAAATCTTATAGCAACCCGTACTTCACAGTAGGCGGGATTCACGATTATCGAAGACATCTTAAACACTCAGTATACAACGTAAATAAGGAAGTATCAGACTGTAATGACGTCAATGCGTAGATTAAGATACAGGCTTTCATGTAAAAATAAAATTATTGAGATTTCTTAGCACGTATTTTTTAAATTTCAAAACGGTTCTTACTTTAAAAACACGCCTCGTATTACAAAGAGCGACAAAAGGTCATATTCCCAAACGATCGTGATAACGCGAGCAAAGACGCATTTTTTTTTCTAAATTAACATGATTATATAAACAGTATGGTATGATGGATTGTACTAAATAATCAAACAGCTATAAGATAAACAAATTTTATGCTACAAGAATGTCGTTTGGCGTAAAATTACCCGAACATGTATGTTAAAACTAAGAAAGGAGACGTTCTCGCATTGAAAAGCATGATAGTTTCTTCATTGTCTCAGTAAATAACAAAGCCAAGAGGACTAAAAGTATCTGCCCTTTGTGCAACATCATTAGCAGAATTCTTTTTATTTATTTCATTACCAAGAATTTATTACAGAGTCTTAGGGAACACCTGGCTTCGTGAAACCCACGTGTACTAAAACATTTAGCGAGCTGCTTGAGCCTTCACAACGCAGTATATTACTTATTCGTAAAGGGAAGATATTGGATACAAATATTCTGTGTGATTTTTCATTGGTCTTTACAGTTAACCTCTTTAAACCTGTAAGATGTTAAAGAAATTAGTCTTAGACAAAATGTTATTGTCTGATTGACAGTTTTATTTTTTATCTTAGACCTATCAAAAACATGCAAAACGGGCACTGAAGACGTAAGACTTTAACACAGTAGCAATAGCAGTAACGAATTTGAACTATCTTTAATCGAAAGATGAACAGAAGCCGACTCAATTATATATCTATCTGCATTTTCTCAGAATTTTATTCTACCTACTGTTCAAATGTTCAAATGTGTGTTAAATCTTATGGGACGTAACTGGTACGGTCATCAGTCCCTAAGTTTACACACTACTTAACCTAAATTATCCTTAGGACAAACACACACACACCCATGGCCGAGGGAGGACTCTAACCTCCGCCAGGACCAGCCGCACAGTCCATGACTGCAGCGCCCTAGACCGCTCGGCTACAACCTACTGTGTTTAAATAACAATCATATTTTCTGACTACGATGCATTTTAGATATTCTCCTAAGTCCAAAAGTTTATTTAACTTGGTCAGTATGTCGCTCGACGTATGTAAGCCGAGTTTGCACAACGATTTCAAAAGACACCCGATTCGAGTCTCTCCGCAAACGTCCTCAACGACGTCATATCCTTTCGCAGCGAACATGTATAGTTTACCTGCCCCGTTAGTAATTTGTGACTCACACATTCTAAGTTTCTGAGGCATATCTGGCAGCTTACAGAGAAAAAATTCAGCTTATACACATTGCATGCTACTGACACGGGTTATCAGTTGAGGTCAGATAAACGAACATCCTTACAACGTTAATAATGAAACTGATATCATCCCTATTTAATATATTGTTTTGATAAACTTCCCTATAGTTTTTCAGAAACTAATCACTAATTGTTATGGAAAAAAGGGTCTATTCCTGGTTTATTTGATTTCAATGTTGTTGTTAGAGAAAGCAGTAACCAATTATACAAATGACGTTTTCGCCGTGCAATACTGTACATAAATCGTACAGCAAATGCAATAGATATCTATGAACAGCCATATTAACCAGTGGTATAAGCCGTTTATGGCAGGGAAGTATTATTTCCCGTAGAAGTCACCAACGGTTGTGGATAGAAACAATAGTTTCATTTACTTTGGAAACGAAGTTCGCTAGTGCTATTCACCTTACGAGTCGATGATCAGTAAAAGAATGTTCTTTAAAGACTAATGCATCTTCCGTTTCCCATTTACAGCAAGTTAATTTGCATCTTATCTCACTTTCGAGCACGACAATCGCTGTGGAGGATAATGAATTATCCGCCCCTCTGTTCTCTCTCTCTCTCTCTCTCTCTCTCTCTCTCTCTCTCTCTCACTCACTCACTCACTTTCTCTCTCCCCCCTCCCTCTCTGTCTATCTATGTATCTACCTATCTCTTACTCTTCTTCTCTCTGTCTTTCATTTGCTCCTTCGAAAACTTTATGCTTTCCGCTTAGCGATTTTATCTTATCGGTAATTTCGAGATTCTATTTACGGGTGACCTCTTTTACATCTGTTGTTTTCTCATGGTGTAAAACGAGTTGGATTCACGATCCACTCTTCACTAAGTTTCATTTGTTTTACACCGCAAAATAGTAGATTATTAGGTTCTTCTTGAAAGGGTGCATGGTGGATAGATGCAACTAGTCCCCTGGTTCGAGTAAATTCTGTATCTCAATGTTGTGAAGATAAAAACTACCGCCAGGAACTATCACTCTATCTGTTCTGCGCAAAGATGTCTGAATGCAAAAGAATCCAATTGACCCTGTCTTTAGTGACAATTCATGGGATGTAGGTGCAGTAGATTCCAGTTTGGGTCGATAATTACTAAATTTAGAGCGAAATTTAATATCACGAGTAGATTTACTGATGAAAAGCACAAATGGATCCAGTCTTCATATGTTACGACTATACGAAATTACCGATATTCGAATACCTGACAGGTATAACAAGTTTCCGTGGATAATTATTTGGCAAAGTTGATGTAGGAGCCCATCAAATGTCTGTAGTTCCCTTTGCTCTACCGTGAGTGGGCTGATTATCCTAATAGTTTGCTAATTCGCTAAATTGTGGTGCAGTGATCGTGTAACAGTACTCATTTGTAGAATCCCACATGCATGGTAGATCTGTTTTGGGTTTAGGCGTGGTACTGGGGGCATTAAAATAACTGACTGAGTCCCTACTTTGCCGGAGCTACCAGATACTTTACCAAACGCAATGCTCGACACGTGTGGAGTCAGTTATCAGCGATGGGCTGCACTGCAGGTTGCAATCAGGACACATGACCATCCTGACGGGCTGGTGCCGTGGATGACGCTCAGTTAAGTCACGATACCGAACCAGAATTATGAAGATCAGCGGTCCATGTCAACACCTACAAAAAATCTATCCGGGCTATCGACACACTGAATACTCTTGGCTCGATCAATCTCCGGCCTCTACTTGTCGTCTTCTCTCTGCGGCGGTCCAGAATAAGAGTTCCCGGGAGAAATTCTGTTACCTCACAAACTCCGAAAAAATTTAGATGCACCGTGTCCGCCGAACTGGATAGCTGCCGATGGTGTCTGATCGCGGATCTTAGCGCCAGTCTCAAGTGTGCAAATCGCTGCAGACAACCCCTCGCAAACACCACGAAAAATCGTATCAATTGAGAGACTTACTGCCAAAAATTAGCAGTGCCTTGTTACGTCTGCAGTTGTCACCAGTTACTTGCTACTCAGCTTGCTCTTCTAAAGTTCACATGGGAAAACCGCGACGTTAGAACCACAACCGACTCAGCAAAATATTGTGCCTACATGAGGAGCCGGCTTGATGGACGCCCTAGTGTCACTGAGCGGTAATTCTAAGAATGCGACGAACGATAGAAGTCGGACCGCCCTGGCGCAGGCGCCACTGCATCACTCTGGCAGATTCCACAAAATCCTCGTTGCCTTCCCTCTAGTTGAGAGAAAACCAAGGATGCCTGTGGAAGAGAGTACCCCCAACCACCCCTGTTGTCACCTATGCCGACGTTCCTGGTAGCGGGCAGACACGACTGCACACAATTCCCATGTCCCATACCCCTCTCCCACACAGAATGTTCACTAATAGATTTTGGAAAATATAGCAAGTGGCGTAGGACCCATCACCTGATTTAATTTGAGCAGAGAGCAGTGACAGCCCTCGATACCCAATCACCATGCTATTGACAACCCTTAAGAGGGCGGCTAAAAAAAGAAAAGTCAAGGGACAAGCCAAAAGTGTTTGGCATCTTCTTCTTCTCCTTTTTTCGGAGTTCCCTGTGTCAACCACTAATTAATTACTGAGTCTGCAGATTCTCAGTAACAATATTCGGTTGTGAAACTGTAACACGTGCAACGCAACATCAAGTGCAGACACATACAGTGTATTTAATGTAGAGAATTTTCCCTGTCATTTTTAAAATATAGATGATAGGAGTAATGAAACCACGAAAAAAACGAAAAGACTGTTTAGAAAACAATAGCAGAAATCTTATGTATGTATGAGTCAGAAATTTGGAAGATGAGGGAGAAAAATATCAAGTTTTAGCCACAGAAATGGATTACTGGAGACAAGGTGCTGGACTCTGCAGATAATTTCACATCAAAAACGAAGAAATTAGAAAAATAATAGAAATGTAGAAATGGAAGAGAACATGATGTAAACTATTAAGTGGAAGAGGTTACTGTGGTACAGTCGTTTAGAATGAGTAGATGACAACAGATGGTCGAAGATGTTACGCAGTGGATTCCAGAGGGAAAAGGGAAACTGCCAAGAAGATGAATGACAGACGTTAACGAAACTGTGGAATCTGGGCATTTCAAAGAGTGTGGTTGGGAAGACCACAAACTATGCGGTTTGTACGCTGAACTGTAAACAACTCACAATATAATTGTGTAAGATGTGTCAAAGTTTTTGCATCCAACCTCTAGGAGCTGTAGATCACGTAATGGGGAATAACTTCCGTTAGAGAAAAATTGTTCACTGACGCCTCCTGGAAACACTAGGCGTCCTTTAGCGTTCATTGCCGTGGAACAACATGATTTCACCGAAGTAGGAATGTCTGCTAGCTAGGTATGCTGTATACTACCTGCCAGAGTAGGTAGTATAGAAAGAATAGTTTCCAAAAAGAACGAATGTCTCTAACCGAATAAAATTTTAGAAGCAAACCAGAAACTTTAAATTTGCTTAGCCCAACCTGTTTCACATGGAGCAGATGACTGGCCTGCAGGCAACACACGTTGTATATGTTCATAGCTGAGTGCCCACGCCTTGCCACCTCTGAGGGGCGTAACCAATACAACAGGATTACTAGTGTTGCACAGTAGCACCATCGCCGGCCGGGGTGGCCGTGCGGTTCTAGGCGCTACAGTCTGGAACCGAGCGACCGCTACGGTCGCAGGTTCGAATCCTGCCTCGGGATGGACGTGTGTGATGTCCTTAGGTTAGTTAGGATTAAGTAGTTCTAAGTTCTAGGGGACTGATGACCTCAGAAGTTAAGTCGCATAGTGCTCAGAGCCATTTGAACCATTTAGTAGCACCATCGAACCTTTTCTCTCTGACAATACTTGTTTGCCGAGGCCTGATCTACCACTTCTACAAGTTTTATGCAACGACTTTGAAACACCCTATACAGGGCGTTCCCGTAAGAGCGTGCAAAAATGTAACAGGACATAGAGAATGCTCCCCTGAACAATTTAAGGTAGGGAACGTGGGACCGGAGAAGCCAGCTTAAGGACTTATGCAAGTAAAGGTGTCTAACGCTTTGTCTAGCATTACTGTTTTCCAGCATATTTACAAGAAACATGTGTATAAATTTACACGTACTGTGCTGTTTATTTACGTGTACATTCTTTATTTTCTTGGAGGAAAAAAAGAGGACGAGCCTGACTACTTGGATATGATGGAGGTATTTTTCACTTTACTTGTACATAGGGTGGCTCTGTTGTAGCGTATTTCATTGTCCCACGACAGAATATGCTGTGAATCAACTACAGGCCCATTCATTACTCATTGGTATTCAGAGACGTATAGTGCAGTACGATGGAGCAGTACCGTTTCTCAGAACTCACTGACATGCACCTCGTTTATTGGGAAATATGTTGCAGTGCTCTCGCTGCTGAAAGGCTCTACAGGGAATGACTTCCTAACAGGCATCATCCGTCGCGATGAGTGTTTATTTCTCTCGAACGACGAATGCGGGAGAATGGTTCATAGAAATGAAGAAACTAGGGACCTGGCAACATGAGGACCACTCGAACACTCGATTTTGAAGAGGAAGTGCTGCAACGTGTTGCAGCGGATCCCACTACAAGTACTCGTCGTATTACACGTGAAATGGACTCTACACATACTAGCATGTGGCGAGTACTCCACGAACAACAATTATTCCCATATCATCCACAACGAGTCTATGCAATGTGTGTAACTGACTTTGCACCAAAGATTGCACTGTGCCACTGGTTGCTCCAACAATGGATTGATCGACCAGATTTCCTCCAAATTTCCTTCATGGTGTCAGTGATGGTATTAGCAGTTTACTGCAACTAATGTAAATAAAAAGAACGCAGTATTTTAATTTTATTCCTATTATCTCCTTAAGATGGCTTCTCCGACCACAGGTTTCCTACTTCAAATTATTCAGTCGAGCATTCTTTATGTTCTGTTAAATCTTGCACGCTCTCACGGAAAGACCCTATATACAGGGTGGAGATACTTCAATTGGTGACTGAGGACGGTGTACTGAACAACTTTATATCAGTATTTACATCATTTCCTGACTAATGATTACAGCCGTTACAAGTCATATGTTTTTAGATTATTTAGTACCTCAACGTACATGTGAAACAAGAAGCCTTAATGCTTATTTTCCCTGGTTAGCAGGTCTGGTGTGGAGTGTGGACGCAGTACGGTAAGTCTGTACCAGCGGCTGCCAAACTACATACATCCCACAGGCCACATGCGTTCCGAGTCAAGTATTCGTACAATCCAGGCTTCTCAGCCATATTTTATAATAATAAGCATGTAGCAAGTAACAGCCAAATCCAGAAACGTGAACTAACGTTAAAGCCTTCTTATGAGTGTATAGCTCCCGGTTCAGTAACAAACAAAAAAGCTGACAGACATTAATATTTTAATTGACATTAATGAATTCGGCTGTGAACTAAGTATATCTGACAGCTTACCTCAAGGGCAGAGGGGTAAGAAGTACGCGTGGGGGAAACGTTTTATTGTTTGTCTTCCAGTATTGACAATTCATGAGTGTTGGCGACTGGAAGCAGCCAGCTTCTGTGGTATAAATTTGATACGGAAGCAAAGACATTATAGAGACATCATCTAATGTAGCAAGGAACATTAATTTAATAAAGGTAATACAACGATCTCGCCGGCCGCGGTGGTCTAGCGGTTCTAGGCGCTCAGTCCGGAACCGCGCGACTGCTACGGTCGCAGGTTCGAATCCTGCCTCGGGCATGGATGTGTGTGATGTCCTTAGGTTAGTTAGGTTTAAGTAGTTCTAAGTTTAGGGGACTGATGACCTCAGCTGTTAAGTCCCATAGTGCTTTGAGCCATTTGAACCATTTGATTGAAAAGATGCCGGTCGTGGTCAAATATAATAACTCAACCTGCATTCTTGGGTAGATGTTAAGTCCCATAGTGCTCAGAGCAGAGCACATTTGTGATTGTGTCTCATATTGTAATTGCATTTTAGTATAAGTGCAGTTACTTATCAATCAATTAATACTCTACTCACACATATAACACAACAACACTTCATCATTCAGTTACAGTGTCACAGCACTGGGCTCGCTGAGGGTGGCAGTAATCCGAAACAAAGGACAGTCGCACGAAGTGTTCCGAATGGTGCCGACTTTTAACGATCAGTACTTCGGAGCCAGCAGCCAACTTATCGCGCACTTAATATAGTTCTTCTGTTGGGGGCTCATAACATCCTAATTTATATATTTATTTTATTTTATTTATTTATTTTATAACAGTTGTAAATTGTCGTAGCTGTGTTGTGCAAGTACCAGAGCTCCAAGCGCTAACAGAAAACACTGATGCTCAAATCGTTACAGACACTGAAAGCTGGCTAAAGCCGGAGATAAGTTCAGCCGCAGTTTTTGCGAAGAACCTCATGGTGTTCCCAAAGTATCGGCTAAACACAGTTTGCGGTGTCGTGTTTGTTGCTGTTAGAATTAGTTTAGCTTGTAGCGAACTTTAAGCAGATAGTTTCTGTTAGTATGGACAGAGGTCATTCTTGGCAACGAGAGCAAAGTAATAATCGCATCCTTCTAACAACCTCCGAACTTGGATGATACAGCTGCTGAAACGTTCAAATAAAATTTGAGTTTCATTTCAAACATGTATCCAACTCATAGGGTTATAGCTGGTGGTGGCTAATTTACCCTCGATATGTTGCCGAAAATACACGTTTAAATCCGGAAGTAGGCATAAAACATCTTCCGAAATCGTGCTAAACGCATTCTCTGAAAGTTATTTCGAGCAGTTAGTTGATAAGCCCACTCGAATAGTAAACAGTTGTGAAAACATATCTCATCTCTTAGCAACAAATAAACTTGAACTAATAACGAACATCAAAACGAATGCAAGGATAAGTGAGCACAGGGATGTCGAAGCGAGACTGAATATTGTAGCCCCCAAATCCTCCAAAAATAAACGAAAAATATACCTACTTTAAAAAACAGATAAAAATACGCTTAACGTCTTGCTGAGAAACAATCACCACTCCTTCCCGATTTACAGTAAAAGTGTAGGCCAGGTGCATCTTGAATTCAAAGAAATAGAATCGACAGTAGAGAGACTTATATCACCTCAATTAACAAACGACAGAGCTGATCCCCCTTGGCACTAAGACTGGCGGCGATTTTTTACACGAGCTCGAAATCTAGCGCGGACATCACCGCGAGGTCCTTATAACAGTTTCCACAACGAAAATTTATCTCGAAATCTGGCAGAAAATCCAGAGAGACTCTAGTCGTATGTAAAGTATGTTAGCGGCAAAGCACTGTCAACGCCTTCTCTGCGCTGTAGCAATGGAAATACTATCGACGACAGTGCTGCCAAAGCAGAGTTACTAAACACAGCCTTTCGAAATTCCTTCACCAAAGAACACGAAGTAAATATTCTGGAATTCGGATCAAGAACAGCTAACAACATGAGTAACTTAACAGTAGTAGTAAAGCAACTTCAATCATTTATTAAAATAAAGTCTTCTGGTCTAAGCTGTATACCAATTAGTTTGTTTCAGAACAATCGTACACAGGCGCTGGCTTGACGGAAGATCCGTACCCAAAGACTGGAAAGTTGCAAAGGTCACACCAATATTCAAGAAAGGTAGTACTAGTAATCCACTAAATTACAGGCCCATACCGTTAACAGCGATATGCAGCAGGATTTTGGAACATATACGGTGTTCTAACATTATGAATTACCTCGAAGAGAACTGTCTATTGACACACAGTCAACACGCATTTAGAAAACATTGATCTCGTGAAACACAACTCTAGCTCTTTACATTCACGAAGTTTTGAGTCTATTGACAATTGATTTTAAATTAATGCCGTATTTCTAGATTTCCAAAAGATTTTTAAGACTGTACCACACAAGCGGCTTGTAGTGAAATTGCGTGCTTATGGAATATCGGCCAATTTATGTGACTGGATTCACGATTTCCTGTCAGAGAGGTCATAGTTCATAGTAATTGACGGAAAGTCATCGAGTGAAACAGAAGTGATTCCTGACGTTTCCAAAGGTAGTGTTATAGGCCCTCTGCTGTTCCTTATCTATATAAACGATTTAGGAGGCAATCTGAGCAGTCATCTCAGGATGTTTGCAGATGATGCTGTCGTTTATCATCTAGTAAACACATCAGAAGTCAAAACAAATTAGAAAAGACATCTGAATGGCAAGAAAATTGGTAATTGATCCTAAATAATGAAAAGTATGAGGTCATCCTCATGAGTGCCAAAAGGAATCCGTTAAACTTCGGTTACACGATAAATCAGTCAAATATATAAATAAGTGTCGCAACACGACGTGGCATGGACTCGACTAATGTTTTGAATAGTGCTGGATGGAATTGACACCATTAATCCTGTAGGATTGTCCATCAATTAGTAAGAGTACGAGAGGGTGGAGATCTCTTCTGAACAACACGTTGCATGTCATCCCAGACATGCTCAATAATGTTGCTGCCTGGAGAGTTTGGTGGCCAGTGGAAGTGTTTAAACTCAGAAGATTGTTGCTGGAGCCACACTGTAGCAATTCTGGACGTATGGTGTGTCGCATTGTCCTGCTGGAATTGTCGAAGTTCTTCGAAATGAACAATGGACATGAATGTATGCAGTTGATCAGACAGGATGCTTCCGTACGTGTCACCTACAGAGTCGTATCTCGACGGATCAGGGGTCTCATATCACTCCAACTGCACACGCCTCACACTTCGGAATGAACAATGGATATGAACTGATGCAGTTGATCAGACAGGATGCTTCCGTACGTGTCACCTACAGAGTCGTATATAGACGGATCAGGGGTCCCATATCACTCCAACTGCACACGCCTCGCATCAGTACAGAGCCTCCACCTGCTTGAAAAGCAGCTGACATGTAGCGTCCATGGATTCACGAGGTTGTCTCCATAACGGTACAAATCCATCCGCTAGATGCAATTTGAACGAGACACGTCCCACCAGGCAACATGTTCACAGTCATCAGCAGTCCAATGTCGGTGTTGACAGGTCCAGGCGAGACGTGAAGCTTTGTGTCATGCGGGCATCAAGGGTACAAGAGTGGGCCTTTGGCTCCGAAAGCCCGTGTCGATGTTTCGTTGAATGATTTGCACGCTGACATTTGTTGATGGCCCATTACTGAAATCTGCAGCAATTTGCGGAAGGGTTGCACTTCTGTCACGTTGAACGATTCTCTTTAGCCGCTGTTGGTTCCGTTCTTGCAGGGTCTTTTTCCGGCCACGGCGATGTTGGAGAGTTCAAGTTTTGCCGGAATCCTGATATTCACGGTAAACTCGTGAAATGGTCGTACAGGGAAGTCCCCACTTCATAGCTACCTCGGAGGTGCTGTATCCCATCGTTCGTGGGCAGAGTGTAACACGATGTTCACATTCACTTAAATTTTCATAACCTGCCATTGGAGCAGCAGGATTGGATCTAACAACTGCTCCAGACACTTGTCATATAGGTGTTGCCGACCGCAGCGCCGTATTCTCCCTATTTATATACCTCTGTATTTGATTACGCATGCCTATGTCAGTTTCTTTGGATCTTCAGTCTATAATGCCGTCTGTTCTCAATTTGGAAACACCACTCCCCACCTCATTCATTGTTCACCCATGCTTCATTAGTTCCTCATTCGTATATTGTGGCTTATTCGTCCTTTGTTAAGGAGACCATTGAAGCACTCATGTCAAAAAAATGGCTTAATGTCGTTTTCGCAATAGCTACTTCATTTATATTTCGTCACCATAAGACAGTGGCAGATGTTTCCATACTGTGATAAAACGAACTGCGAGCTAACTCCTTTACCCTTAACTGCCTGAATTTTTTAAAATTGGATATTTAAATTTATTTTCAATTTTTTACTTCTTGTGCATCTAAGTAGTGCATATAAGATATTATTTGACTCTTTTCTGTCTTAGTTTGTCTGTACCATAACGTGTCCATATGGACACGCTGGGCACTCAGATGCATATTTGAAATATTTTCTGTGATATTGAAATACATTTGAAGATATGTTTTATTAATCAGATTTTTAATACAAGTAAGGCAAAATTTGAACAAAATAATTCTTACAAACCAATTTGTAACACCATGCACAAAATAATTCACAATCATTTGTTTTACTTTCATGGTACACTTCAAAGCATTCTAGACACAGTCCTACATCACATTTCCCACATTTTGAGCGAAGAGCTGATGATTTCTGTTTCCAGTACAAACCTACACATCTTCTCTTCTTCTTAGTTTTATTGATATACTGCTTTATACCATCATATCTGATATCACTTGGAACACGCGATTTGTATCCACACATAGGACTGATAGACGGCCTGCCTGCTCCTCTTACGGGATTCGTATATCTTTTTAGGTAAACTTGTACAATTTCTCTTTTGAATTCAAGTTGAGTAGTCCTAGATCCTGTTCGTTTCTTCAGCTTATGTACAGATCAGCCAAGAAAGTAAAGCCCAGTACCACTTCTTGTTTCGAATGTTTATTCTGCACATGGCAATGTTTTTATACATCCTATCCACTCCTCCCATGTGTTTATTATAGGCTGTGATAATTTGAGGGCATTGAACTGTCTTCTTCTCCTTTGCGGAATATCTTTTTACAAATGATACAGGTTCAACTCCTTCACAGGTAGAAGCTACAGTAACCACTGAATTTTCCACCCATTTTGTGACTATAACACCATAATCCTTGCAAAGTGAAGATTCAAAATACCCTCTTTCCTTTTTAACTAGCGCTTTCTTTGAGGAAATTGGGCACGATTTGGGAGCTCTGTTTTCTCTGATAGTGCCTGTTGCTCCATAGCCCTTTTCTCTCAGGTATGACAGAACAGAAAAGCTTGTAAATAGGTTGTCAAAGAAAAAATGGAATGGCAGTAGCTTTACATCCAGTGTCAAATCATCTATCATCTGAACGAGTGGGGCAGTAGCATTACCAAACTGTGCTTCATACACTGTATTTGAATCGGGTGATTTTCCTTGATAAAAGGAAAAATTTACCAGATATCCAGAAGTAGTGCATAAACAACGTGCTTTATATCCAAATCGTATTGGTTTCCCACTAATAAATTGCTTGCAAGAGTGTCTCCCAAAATATTTTATCATTGATTCATCGTAAGACAGATGTTGCTGAGGAACAAACACTTTATTACATCTGTCTCTAACTATTTCAATATAGGGTCTAATTTTCCACACCTTGTCCTTTTCATCAAATTTGTTATTGTCGTTACAGTGCAGAAATCTAAGAATTTGTTCAAAACGATTTCTCCTCATGGCATTGCATACAAAATCGTTTCGTGTGTCTAAATTGTAATCCCAGTATAACCTCTTATTAGGGAGAGAGTTATAAGTACTTAGAATGAGGATCCCCAGAAAACACCTCATTTCTTCACAAGTTATATTAGGATTTCGAAAGTTCTTGAAAAGTGCATAGTTGTTTGACTCATCAACTAGGAATTGTATCAGACCATCATCAAAGAAGAATTCGAAAATTTCCACTGCAGACTTATCAACATACGTGTCAAAGCATGGATCAGGAAAAGACTTCAAATTTGAAATTAGTGCACCATGAACCCAGGTTTTTTTACATATTTCTGTTCCCGTAATCTATATTTCTGAAATCTGTTTCTGTGTGTGTGTCTGTTAATCTTATTTGTGCTTTAGCCCTGAGTGGTCTAGGATTGAGATTATCTGCTGTTCCTCCTTCATCCTCATCACCTGAATCCTCATCCGTGAGCACTGCTGGATCAGGGGGCGTGGTGTAAATTCCATCAGCCTGAGGAGCATTTGAATCCTCAAACAGGATGTCTAAAACATCCTGCACAGTCAAACCAGGGTCTAAAGATTCTGCCAGACCTCTTTTATGATATGAAAAGAGAAAAAGAAACGAAATCATTTTTGACCCTGCAACTGCCCAGCGTGTCCATACGGACACGGCTGAAATAATCACTTCATAAACAGAAAGTGAATCGATGGATAACAACTTTTCTCAAATGAAAATCTCTATAAATATATTTAGATATACTGCAAACAGTTTCAAATGCCAGGAGGAAGAAGTTCTTTACGAAACATTACTTACTTTACATCAACATGCTCCATTGCGGACGTCAAAGCACTCCCTGAAATACAGGCTGTCACAATCACAGTGTAAATAGTAACAATGAAGTGTTTACACACTGTACGTAAAATTCAAACCCTCCCTGAAAACTATGTGACCGCCAACGCTAAATATAATTGTAAGCCAACAATGAAGTAAAAACAAAACTAGTCAACAATTGTGTCCATATGGACACACTGGGAAGTTATGGGGATGTTTCCATACTGTGATAAAACGAACTGCAAACCTTTCTGTTAACTCCTTAAAGATTTTGAACTTCCGTCGCCCTAGAGACCTAGTTGGGGAAGCAAGACAACGTTGCGCACCGTCCTAACCCTCGGGATACGTAGCTAACGCTG
The DNA here is from genome assembly GCF_023864275.1 of Schistocerca cancellata. Taxonomy (NCBI): domain Eukaryota; kingdom Metazoa; phylum Arthropoda; class Insecta; order Orthoptera; family Acrididae; genus Schistocerca; species Schistocerca cancellata. The sequence continues at coordinate 153,344,643 of NC_064633.1, forward strand.
TACTGCATTATGAACACGGACCAGGGATTAAACAGCCAAGCAACAGTTGCCTTGCCGTCGCCTCTTTAAACAGAAGTAACACGCTGTGTGTAAATGTAAACTGGTACACTAGGGCCACTTAAGGTCATTAACTGTCTGTCCAAACAAAGAGGTACTTGTTACTCATTGTATTTACTGTCCAAACAAACAGACTTGGCCTTCTTGTTAATTCAAGCAGACACTAGCTGCAGTTGCAATCAGACATCCATAATTAACACACTATTCTTTTAAGGTTTCTTACTGCTTCTCGTTCTTTTACGAAAATAATAGGAAAGCGTTTTCACTGGGAATAGCCACGAGTGAAATATTACAGGTATAGTAAGGCGTTGGGGATAAAAGCTGTTCTCTCTCTAGTTTTCAGGTTATCAGTTCGGCCTTTAATTTTATTTAACCGGCCATTAATGTCAAGTAGTTTCAAAGAAACTTTTGCTCGATCGGATCGATTTAACTTCTCACTGCTCTTCTAACATTCATCTCATGTCCCTGCTGCCGTTCCAGTCATCAGATCATTTAGCTTCGAGGTAATATTTCTTGACACGCTGTTGAAAGCAGTACAGCAAGTTTACTTCACGAAATCACGGAAAATGTCAACTAATCGCATTGGTAAATAAATACTTCCATCTATGGTAAACTGAATCCCTTTGGGGGCCGAGGCTGGAAGCCGAACAGTATTCTGTAGGCAATAGTCACGAAATTTAGCTACCCGAAGTGGACTGACTCAATGATGCAAGCTACCGCTAATTACGCCCAGTTTCTGTGAAACGGGATCATGGTGATGTTTCCAGTCTACCTTTAGGCAGCATCTCTTTGGAGGTGGACTGCTGAGTAATTTACTGTCAGATACAAACAACAACTTATTCTAAATGAAATTCCAATCGAATGAAGAAGGAAGGCTGCTAGAAGAACCTATCTAGAGTGATTGTTTCTAAGCCAGAACGCGAAAGAAAGTGAAAGGAAGACAACGTTTTGTGAGAAACTCTGTATCTTCAGTATAAGAAGGTATTCTTTGTGATACTTTATGTCGATCGTAGACTTTTCCAGAGCGTTTTAGACTCACGTTGGTGAGGCCAAGTCAACTATTACAACCGTCCCACTCAAAGAAAGGGCACGTCATAATATGATTCCGATCACACACTTCCACAGCTAACGAAATTACGAATAGAATGACCGTAATCACGGGTAGTGTTGTGTTGACAGAAGAGCCAACACCGTATTAGGAATGGAGGCCGAAATGCACGCGTTTTAGCTCACGCAGGCTGGCGTGAGGAGAGAAGAACTATACTGACGTGAGGTCTGTAACTTGACAAGGAATTAGAATTCAGAAAGTGGACGTAATTAGTTTCATACTTAATTTTAATCCATTAATGATGAACGTCGCTCTTGACGCTACATGATTCACAATATTATCTGTTCAGAATAGTAACTGAATATGGCGCCTTGCTAGGTCGTAGCAAATGACGTAGCTGTAGGCTATGCTAAACCGTCGTCTCGGCAAATCAGACAGACAGTGAGCCATGGCTAGCAAAGTCGGCTGTACAACTGGGGCGAGTGCTAGGGAGTCTCTCTATACCTGCGCTCGGTCTGCCATCACTGACAGCGGCGACACGCGGGTCCGACGTATACTAACGGACCGCGACCGATTTAAAGGCTACCACCAACAAGTGTGGTCTCTGGCGGTGACACCACAGGTTGACTACATCTGTATTAACCAAGTACACAAACTTGATAATCAAATCTCTTCCAAAAAATTACTTCAAAGGAGACGATTAACTGAAAAACATTTAGCAGGGATTCAGGAAACATAATAGCTCTTTATTCTCTCGAATATAGCAGTATTATCCGCAAGGAATGTCAAATTGATAACGTATTTTTAGATTTTTAACAGACTTTTGACACCGTTCCTCACAAGCGACTTCTAATGAAACTGCGTGCCTATGGAGTAACGCCTCAGATGTGCGTCTGGATTTGCGAGTTCCTGTCGGATGGGTCACAATTGGTAGTAACTGATGGATGGTTATCGAGTAAAACAGAAGTCATGTCTGGCGCTCCCGAAGAAAGCATTAAAGGCATCTATTGTTCCTCATCTACATAAGCGACGTAGGAGACAATTTGAGCAGACCTCTTAGATTATTCGCAGATTATGCTGTCCGTCTTGTAAAGTCATCAGATAACGAAAGCTAATTGCAAAATGATTTATAATAGATACCTGTATGGTGCAATCAGTGGCATTTGACTTTAAATCATTAGAAGTGTCAAGTCATCCGCATACGTGTTAAAAGGAATGCTCTAAATTTCGGTTACACATTAAATCACAGAAATCTAAAAACTGAAAATACACCTATTTACTTAGGGGTTACAATTAAGAATAACTTAAACTGGAACCATCACAATGTTATGGGGAAAGCAAACCAAAGACTATTTGTTGGCAGAACCCTTAGAAAATGCAACAGGTCTGCTAACGAGGCTGCCTACACTACGCCTGTCCGCATTTTTCTGGGGTACTACTGTGAGGCTTGTGACCCGCGTCAGATTCGAATGACAGAGGACAGGAAAAAAGTTCAGGAAAGGGCAGCTCGTTTTGTATTATCGCGAAATAGGAGAGTGCCGTAGATATGATAAGTGAATTGTGGTGGCAATCACGAAAACAAACGCTTCTTTCTTCGCGGCAGGATCTCCTCGTGCCGGCCGTTGTGGCCGAGCGGTTCTAGGCGCTTCAGTTTGGAACCGCACGACCGCTACGGTCGCAGGTTCGAATCCTGCCTCGGGCATGGATGTGTGTGATGTCCTTAGGTTAGTTAGGTTTAAGTAGTTCTAAGTTCTAGGGGACTGATGACCTCAGATGTTAAGTCCCATAGTGCTCAGAGCCATTTGAACCATTTGATCTCCTCGTGAAATTTCAATCGCCAACTTTCTCCTGCGAATGCGAAAATATTCTGCTCACGTCCACCTGCATAGGGAGAAACGATCATAACTCTAAAATATGAGAAATCAGAGCTCCCACAGAGAGCATTAAGTGTTCGTTTTTCCCGCATGCCGTTCGAGAACGGAACGGTGGAGAAGTAGCTTGAAGGTTGCTCGATGAAAAATCTGCCAGGCATTCAGTTGTGAATCGCAGAATCTTGTAGAAATCAGCAATGCGCAAAATTCTGAAAGTACCACAGTGTTATGGACGGATAGTGGACCTACTGTCAAACAATGATGTCCGAATAATTAAGTGATTCCCATAAATCACTTTTGTTAAATATCATAATACGGCGTTGACTGTCAGTAAAAGCCGTTTTCGGTCAAATTCTTTCGTGGCACGTGCGGTCACGTAGACATTTCTCGTCCACGTGTTGGCACCACGAGAAGAGGGCAACCCTAGAGCTGAAAATGCCCTCGCCTCCGCCGTCAAGACGTAACAGGTTGTAACGCCGCTTCCTTTGGACGAAAAGTGAGGAATATTAAAATAGTATCCCAAAGCCCAAAAGTCACAAAAATCAAGTTCCAAATTTCATAAAAAAAGAGAAAAAATGTCCCTCTTGGAATAATGTTGCTTGAATAGTAGCACAAAGATAGAAAAGAAATTCAGTACCAAGTAGCTTAGTTTCAAAATAAAATCATAGTAGATCGCAAAGTACCGTAATTAGAAATCACGGAGTAGGACGAACGATCTCAAAGAATACTCCTCATGAGTACCCTTTGAGAAGCGTGTGTAATACCTAAGAAAGAGCCACGCACTGTTACTGTGTTACGAGAGTTTGCCGGAGCAAGTCGTACCTCAGCGTGTGCTCGTATACGTGGGGTGCGACGAGATTGTTTTTTGAACGCTAAAGATTTGTGACCTACTACGACGCACTGAACTTGTAAGAAGCAAATCAGCAACTTCAAATAGCATATCACGTAGAATCCAGATAGTGAAAGATTATAAATTTTCTTAAATTGAATATTTCCTATAAAAGACTGGACACTACCCAAAATTAGAAACTATTAATAATGGACATAATATCTTAGACTGAAGTATACGTCATTAATCCCACCCAGACAGGAAAAGCTACTTCCTTACGGCAATGTTAGGATGTGAAAACAGTGCAACAAACCAGCATTCAGTGTTATTACTGCTTTAATAACTTCTTTCAATCCATTCAATATTGTGTACTCAGTGAATAATTATCTGTGCGACGACATTGATTGTCCAAGGAACGCGGCGTGCATAAGTACTCTTTGCCGCATTAACAAATTATCGCTCTGTTACGAACTATCAGGCTCTAGTAAACTGAAAAACGTTAGTGGAGATATTGGTGTTGTGCATATAATGAAGCTATGATTAATACCGGAATAGGAACTGATATATCCCTACGTGTAGCTGTGTTTAAAAACGCCATGGAGCACGTAATTGCTTGACTTGATCAAGACAAATAATACGCACTCCGTGGGATTTCAGCGCAGCCCAAATAGATTTTTTATGTAACGTCCGTATATACAGCTGTACCGCTAGTTAGCCAGACTGCGACGTTATAGGGTGTACGTCAGCACACCTTCCCTGTAGGGTTGGCGACGTGGACTTTGTTTTAGCTGTCGACGCTCACCATCCAGGTTGTAAGACGGCCAGAGCCACCACTCTCCGCCTCATTCGCTGCTCAGTTGTATCTCATTAGTTTCTCTTTCACTCACCGAGGCTTATCCGCTCTTTGACAATGTGAGCACTGGCACAGGAGTCTGACACCAAAACAGAAAACGACATGTTCGCTTCCATTACCTTGGAGACGGAATGGTAGAGTATAATCTTGCCAACAATTTAGTCGTGTCGCGAGAACTGGGATCGACGGACGCCAGAACTGAACTGCCTCAAACCTGTGGCCTCCGACCTACATTCTGTCGATAAGCTGGTAGGCGCTACGATCTATGCCGTCCCATGCAACGAATCTCTAAAACTCACATTCTTAGTGAACAACTCGTATTCTCTCTGTGTGTAGTTTACCACTTACTGCATTTGAAATTCGAAATATTTCCTTCGATTTTTACGCAATTATGTAGTTACTTTGTCTCCTGCCATCTTGTCGTTTCTTCTGTGGCACGTCTTCTGTCGGGTGGCAGTGACTAACCTTGGACGATCCATCAAAAGATCTCTCCGAACTTGGAAGCACTCACGTGTTGTCATCGACCCACGAAAATCCCCCGCAAGAGAGGCTTTAACTACATGCTCTTATGAAGCGCTATTCTCAAGTAGCTTATAAGCCCGGAATTATAAAGCACTAGCTGAGCACCTGGCGTTGCCCGGGCATGTTTATACTCCAATCTTCTATTAGTCCATCTCCTTCTCCCCCTCTCCTTCTCTGTCAATCTGCTCGTCCCCCCTCTGTTCATCTGCTCCATCCTCCTCTGCCGAGTCGTCCTTCTCCCCGTGTCCATCTCTTCCTCCCCCTCTGGCAGTTCGCGCTCTCCTCCCAACTCTATCTGTTCATCTCTTCCTCTTTCCTTACTCTGCCCATCTCCTGCTTTCCGTTCTCTCTATTTCCGCCTCACTCTCTCTCTCTGACCATCTCTTCCTCCCCCTGTCTGCACCCATCTCTTATGCTCACCTCGTAATCCATCTCCTCCTGTTTCCTTCTCTATTCATCTCCTCCCCTTCTCTCTCCACGTTCTCAGCACCACTAATATACGGGTCTCTCACCCCCACAGTATTTCTTTCCACACTGTAACTAATATATGCACCAAATTTGACTGAAATCGTTCCTGGGGTTCAGGATGAACTTTTTCCCCATGGCTTTGCTTACGTCCAGCCAACGGCCTTGCCGCAGTGGTAACACAGGTTCCCGTCAGATCACCGAAGTTAAGCGCTGTTGGGCTCGGCTAACACTTGGATGGGTGATCATCCGGTCTGCCGAGCGCTGTTGGCTAGCGGGGTCCGCTCAGCCCATGTGAGGCAAACTGAGGAGTTACTTGATTGAGAAGTAGTGACTCTGGTCTCGTAAACTGACATACGGCCAGGAGAGCGGTGTGCCTGTTCGGACGGAGTTTTAGTTGCCTGCGTCCACATATGTCAAATATTTCAAACGTATTTGTGCACATATTTCACCTGCACCTCTAACGAATTTTTCCCTGTAGTTCCATAGTTATGAAACCATATCTCCTGAATTACGTGTCGTACAGTGACAGAATCTTGCAGGTACACCCAGTGTTGTATGAGTCTGCTGTCAGCGAAATGTGTTGTGAATTTACTTACTGATGAAGTAGTAATAAATTAAAACGTCAAGTTTGATATGGCAATTTTTCACTAATCTCAGTTTTTATGAAGTCGTATATCCGTGTTGTACAATGATATATTTTAGTATGTGCATTCAGCGACTTATGTGAACATTTTCTGGGGAATGTGTTTCGATTAGAATTAGTAGAGAACACTTAATAACCTTAAATGCAGCGCGTGATGAGGCAGTTTCCCCAGCACCTTCGATAAATGGTTCAAATGGCTCTGAGCACTATGGGACTTAACATATATGGTCGTAAGTCCCCTGGAACTTAGAACTACTTAAACCTAACTAACCTAAGGACATCGCACCTTCGATAAGAAAGTTGTGTTCAGCCCAGAGCGATTCTTTCCAGACAGTAAGTGATACGAGTTGGTTGAAGTCGGTCCAGTGGTTTATGAGGAGATATGGAACACACATACATACATACATACATACATTTTTATAATATGTATAGATGTGACTCCGAGGATGAGTGTAGAGAAATCTCGCAACTACGGCGATTGCAAAAATTCGCCATCTCCACAAAGTTTCTAGCTTCTCCTAAGAGTAAACAATCAGTCACGTCTTCATAAAGGATTCTAAATTACAACTGAACTAAAAGTACGCAGTCCTAAATTTCCACACAGCATACCTAATAATAAAGTCACCTTAATAAAGGCAGTCTCCCAATACCAAATCACAAATTATAGCTTTAACACAATTCCAGTTCTTTACATGTAGGCGCCATTTGAGTCCCTGGCTATCATTAGATCACGTAAGTACATTATAAAAAAATACCAATGATATCTTTTCGGGCGCTGAATAGTTTACAACAGAGCAGTTCATACAAGACCCTTAATTAGCGATATAATTATAGTTTTTCAATCTGCACCCGGCACAGACGTGTTTTCTGTGACACCTCCCGCAGTTATCGCCTTGCGGTCGTTTGATCGTTGGAAGTGGCTGACTGCTAGTCCACCGGTTGTATCGGTGGCACCGGAGATCAGTCAGTGAGTGTTCTGTAGCATTCCCAACACAGTTAATACACAGGAAGTCCCCCAAGCCGGCACTTTGTTGATCTCTCAGAAGATGCTTTATTCAACACAGTCTGGGAACTAAATCGCGAGGTCACCTATCAGAATAAATCAGGACGGTGGCAATTCGCGATCCGTCACATCTTTTAACATGCTATAGGGTGGAGTTAGCGAGAACGTCTGTCTGTTTAATACTTTTCCAATTAAGATTTTTTTCCATACGGAACTGGGGTATTTACACTGATTCCCGGCACTGTGGATTAGTGGTTTTCATAACGAAAAGGCTGCCTCGTATTTCATTTTCGGTGAAGAATATGGTTAGATACGCTGTTTGTTGTCGTCTCATCGCACCAGTATATTCACAAAGCCAAGTTCCGTCAGAAACACATCCATTTAAACAAGAAATACGATAGTATCACTGTCATGATGACGAGAATTTCTCTGGGGGTAAGCAATGGTTATCTGAGAGCTACGGAAGTGTAATCCGAAGAGTCAAACTACAACTGCAGGACTATCTTGATGATGATATAAACACGCGAAATTAACTTTTATAATGCTTATAACCTACAATGTACTTTAATAACGAGAACTTTAATACAAATGAACTGAAATAATCTAGCAAATGTTTGTCCTAAAAACTTGTGTGTTTCGGAGTACTCTGCTTCTCGGTTAAACAGCGTTCGCGTAAATGGAATTCTATTGAGGTTTTCGTATTTTAGCTGCACGTCTCATGTCCTGGAACGAAGTAAAAGAATTTAGGAGCAGATTAATAATCAGATACATGGACTTCGTCTTTTCGATCTTTGAAAACAGTGAAAATACATATTTCTAGTAAAGTCGCTGTTAAACTACAAACGAAATACAGCGTTAAAGCTGCTGAAAAAACGTTAACCGGTTGCAGAATGGAATATAATTATTACTAACTTACTAGCAATAGCATTATGACTAGCCAATGACGCTGATTCTCATTCCACCGAGTAGCTCGCTTGACGACTTGTATTTTCATAGGAAGACGAAATATCTTACATGCTCAGAAACGACGCCAGAGACATGATTATTATCCACCTTTATGTGGCTGAATTAACGGTGACAATTAAACGGGTCTGAAACAACGACATCCTATGTTAACAACCTCTCGCATTTAGCAATGGCTACATCGCCAAACGAGGCGAAATCACTGCAGTGGACGAACGATTATCTGAATCGATTCTTACCCCGCGGGGTGGTAGTAAAGATCAGCGGACTCCATTGTGTGTTCGTCGTCGTTCTCTCACGATCCAACGTTGCACGAGTCATGACGAAGAGCTGAGTGGCACTCATCGCCACAATAACAAAGCAAAAGAAAGAAAGACCCCTGAAAGACCTGTTCACAAACTCTCGCGAGAATTGGCTGGAATCAAATTCCAAGAGCTTTCACGGCAGCGATTTAATGCATCTGTTAACTTCCCTATACGGCAAGCGCATCGAAGCCCTGTCTAGAGCTCATATACAGTATTTCAGAAGGAGGCGTAAATAATAGGGGAGTTGACTATGTCGATGTTTTAAAAAAGTGTTGCTTAAGTTGTCGAAGAAGAGAAGAACGGAAGAAAATTTCGAAACAGAAATAAGTGAAAGCGAAAGTGAAATCATTGCCAAATTTCACAGATATCACTGTCTTTGTTTTTCGACATAGACGCAGAACTTTTCTCCAAAAAGTCAAAACGTTCTAACTACATAACAAGAAATTAAGAAAAATGTGCTGCAACAAGTTATCTGAAACCGTTAAGTACTTTAAGTTAGTAGCGAAAAGGAAATTCAACCTGGTGATTCAAGTTTTTGGAAACCGAAAATTTACTTCCTAAAAATCAACATGGATTGCTCAAACATAGATCTTACGAGACTCAGCTCGCTCTATTCCTAAGCCAGATGCACGGTTTTGTAGGCGTAGGCACACAGGTAGACGCTGTTACTTTAATTCAGAAAGGCATTCGACACCGTTCGTCGCTGCCGTTAAGTGAAAAAAATAAGAGCTTCTTGAGTTTCAGACCAGATTTGCGAGTGGATTCAAGACTTTCTTGCTGACAGAGCTTAACACTTCGCGCTTAACGGAACAAAATCGACAGACGTAAAAGTAATTTCCGCAGTACCTCAAGGAAGCGTGATAAGACCGATAGCGTTTACAGTGGATACAAATAATCTAGTAAAATGTGTCGTTCTTTAAGCTTGCTTCCAGATGGCGCTGTTGCCTGTAAGTTCGTAGGAACACCAGAAGACAGTATCGATTTGCAGAGTTCAGATTGATGAATGGTGCAGGATCTGACAGTTGATCCTGAATGTAACATTTTGCCAATGCATAGGAAAAGAAATACACCACTGTACAACTATACCCCTGAAGAAAAATTTCTGAAACACTATCTACCGTAAAACATCTCGGAAAATCTTACTGAAATATAACTTACCCATGAAATAAATGGCTGACAAGAAAGTGTCTGACCGATTCTTGAGTACTGCTCATCACTCTAGGACCCTTATTAGACAGGTCTAACTGGAGGAGACAGAGAAGATTCAAACTAAGAGCGGCGCCATTCGCCGCGGGATCTTGTGGCAGACGCTACAAGAGAGGCGTTGGACTGGTTTACTATCGTTATTCCGAGATAATACGTTCCGGAAAGAGTGGCAACGAAATACTCTGTGGTGTCACCGCCAGACACCACACTTGCTAGGTGGTAGCCTTTAAATCGGCCGCGGTCTGTTAGTATACGTCGGACCCGCGTGTCGCCACTATCAGTGATTGCTGACCGAGCGCCGCCACACGGCAGGGAGACTTCCTAGCACTCGCCCCAGTTGTACAACCGACTTTGCTAGCGATGGTTCACTGACAAAATACGCTCTCAGTTGCCGAGACGATAGTTAGCATAGCCTTCAGCTACGTCATTTGCTACGACCTAGCAAGGCGCCATTACCAGTTACTATTGAGATTATGAATAATGTACTGTCAAGAGCGATGTTCACCATTTATGGATTAAAGTTAAGTATTCCACCAGCTACGTCCGTTTTTTCTGAAGTCTAATTTCCTTGTCCTGTTCCAGACCTCACGCCAGCCTGCGTGAGCTAAAACGCATGCCTTTCGGCTTCCTCTAGTAAACAGGTGTTGGCTCTCCCGCCAATCCACAACATACTCCTTCCCACATGCGTTTCACAAAATAACCACAACTTGAATATCCGAGAAATCAGAGCTAAAACAGATGTTTACCGACAAACATAACTTTCCACGCGCCATCCACGAGTGGAACAGGGAAGGGGGAGTATGTTGGTGATACCAGACGTACCCTCCGCCGCACATCGTCAGGTGGCTTGCGGAGTACTGATGTAGCTGTAATCTTGACTTGTAAGTGGGAGAGAAGGGAGTGAAATAGGGTTACATTAATGTTTCCCTGATTATTTAATCTGCACAATGAGCAAGGAATGAAGAAAACTACTAGAGATTTGTGAAAGAAATTAAAGTTAAAAGAAATGAAATAATAGTTTTGAAGTGAACCCAGTGACGTTGCAGTTCTGTTAGAGATGGCAAAGAATTAGGTTGATCAGTAAAGCGGGATGGATAGTCAAAAAAGTTTCGGGATTCGTCGTCTTTCACTTCACTGCACGGTATTTTGTCTGGACGCTCTGAGATAAGACATTGACGACCGCCTAATAATTCGCCAGACCCGTAGTTTATTAGCAAGCTGTGTGTATTTCGCGCATCGCAGTGACCGATGACTGCAGTACTGCATCCGTGTGCCGAAGCTCCGTGAACGATGTTTGTTCCCCAGCACTCGCTTTGCACGTATTGTTGTGCGGAAACAGGCGGCCCGCAGTTGGCTCTGTCGTCCTCTTCCGAACGATCACTCGCTGCCCCACGCGGCTAAGGAAACATGGATTCTATACAGTTTCCTCACAATTTAGCGGTCCCAACGTTCCTGGCGACCGATGGAAACCATTCATGAGCTAGTGCGTAAGATAGTAGCGTTTTTCCAGAAATTTAATAAACACAACAGATACACATAACACAGATTTTAGTGATGACATATTCTGCTTCACTATTTACAACTGTTTGCCAATGCTCGGGTAAGTTTACGAGTCCGCGGCTGTAGAAATTACGCGGTTGAAGCCGAAGAACTCATCGAGCCACGTTCGGAGCGCATTTGCATCCGCAAAGGGCGTACTTTGATGCTGTTCGATAGACAGCAGAAAAGGTGAAGATCATACGGCGCAAGATCATGTGAATAAGGAGAGTGCGTAATGACTTCCCAACCCAACTCCTGTACAGTATTTTTTGTGTTTTGTCAGTCTAGCAGAATGCGGGTGGGTGTTACAGTGGATTAGCACCACCAGTAACGATACAATTCGTAGTACACCGTACCGTCGCTGTTCCACAAGATGCTTGACATTGTCTTTTCTGGATGCGCGCAAGTCTTTGTGTGTGGAGAGCTGCTGCTCTTTTTTTTTTCATTTTGCTCAACCACTCCTTCCTTCCCTGATGTTAGCATAAAGACACCATTTCTCGTCATCTGTAATGATACTGGATAGGAATGGACGGTGTTGTTCACCAGCCAACTGATGATGCACAAGCAGAGACGCACATATGGCCACCCGCAGATTTTTGTGATTTTGTCTTAGAGCATGCGGTACACATGTACCCGCATTTTGAACCTTCCTCACCGCATGCAAATGTAGCACGTTGGTGGAATATTCATAGTTCATCACATCTGCCTTTTTTCGAGTGCAGTGACGTGGATCATTGTGGATTATTGCGTTTCAACGAGCTTCATCAAGTCCCGAAATTCTTTCTGAGCGTGGAGAGTCACTCATGTCAAAACAACTCTCCTTAAAACGAGAAAATAATTTTCTTGCCGTGCACTGTCCAATGGCGTTATCCTCATTTTTTGAGCGAGATGGCGCAGTGGTTAGCACACTGGACTCGCATTTGACAGGTCGACGGTTCAACACCGCGATAGGCGATCCTGATTTAGTTTTCCGTGATTTCCCTAAATCGCTTCAGGCAAATGCCGCAACGGTTCCTTTGAAAAGGCACCGCCGGCTTTCTTCTCCATCCTTCCCTAACCCGATGGAACCGATGACCTCCTTGTTTGGTCTCTTTCACCAAATCAACCAACCAGCCAACCCATTTCTTTTTTCAGTCATCAGCCTTCTGACCGGTTTGATGCGGCCCGCCACAAATTCCCCTCCTATGCCAACCTCTCCGTCTCGTAGCAACACTTGCAACCTACTTCCTCAATTATTTGCTGGATGTATTTCAACCTCTGTCTTCATCTAAGGTTTTTGCCCTATACAGCTCCTTCTAATGCCATGGAAATCATTCTCTGGCACCTTAACAGATCTCCTATCGTCCTGTCCCGTCGCCTTGTCAGTGTTTTCCACACATCCTTTTTCTCTCCGGATCTGCCCAGAAAAGCCTCATTCCTTACCTTATCAGTCCACCATGTTTTCAATACTCGTCTGTAGCGCCATATCTCAAATGTTTCCATTCTCTTCTGTTCCTTTTCCCACAGTCCATGTTTCACTACCATACGATGCTGTGCTCCAAACGTACATTCTGATATATTTCGTCCTCAAATTAAGGTCTATATTTGATACTAACAGACTTCTCTGGCCAGGAATGCTCTTTTTGTCAGTGTTAGTCTGTTTTTGATGTCGTCCTTGCTCTGTCCATCGTTGGTTATTTTTCTGAACAGGAAAAATAGAATTCCTTAACATTATCTACTTCGTGACCATCAATCCTGATAAGTTTCTCGCTATTCTCATTTCTGCTACTTGTCATTCTTTCATCTTTCTTCGAATTACTCTCAATCCATATTCTGTACTCATTAGACTGTTCGTTCCTTTCAGCAGATTATGTAATTCAGCTTCACTTTCATTCAGGATAGCAATGTCATCGGCGAATTGTATCATTGATACCCTTTCGCCATGAATGTTAATCCCACTCCTGAACCTTTGTTTTATTTACATCATTGCTTCTTCGATGTACAGATTGAACAGTAGTGGCGAAAGACTACATCCCTGTCTTACACTCTTCTTAATCCGAGCACTTTGTTCTCTTCTTAATCCGAGCACTTTGTTCTTGGTCGTCCATTCTAATTATTCCCTCCTGGCTCTTAAACATGTTGTATATTACCTGTCTCTCCCTATAGCTTACTCCTATTTTTCTCAGCATTTCGAACATCCCGCACCGTTTTACACTGTGGAACCTTTTTCTAGGTCGACAAAGCCTATAAACGTGTCCTGATGTTTCTATAGTCTTGCTTCCATTATCAACTCTAACGTCAAAATTACCTCTCTGGTGCCTTTACCTTTCCGAAAGCCAAACTGATCGTCACCTAACACACCCACAATTTTCTTTTCCATCCTTCTGTATATTATTATTGTCAGATTATTGGATGGTTCAAATGGCTCTGAGCACTATGGGACTCAACATCTTAGGTCATAAGTCCCCTAGAACTTAGAACTACGTAAACCTAACTAACCTAAGGACATCACACACACCCATGCCCGAGGCAGGATTCGAACCTGCGACCGTAGCAGTCCTGCGGTTCCGGACTGCAGCGCCAGAACCGCTAGACCACCGCGGCCGGCGATTATTGGATGAGCTGATAAGATGATTGTGCGATAATTCTCGCACTTGTCAGCTTTTGCAATCTTCGGAATTGTGTGGATGATATTTTTCCGAAAGTCAGATGGTATGTCGCCAAAATCATAAATTTTACACATGAATGTGAATAGTTGTTTTCTTGCCATTTGCCCTAATGATTTTAGAGATTCTGATGGAATGTTATGTATCACCTCTGCCTTATTTGATCTTAAGTCCTCCAAAGTTCCTTTAAATTCTGCTTCTAATACTGGATGCCCTCTCTCTTCCAAATCGACTCGTCTTTCTTCTTCTGTCACCTCAGACAAATCTTCTCCCTCATAGAGAGCTTCAATGTGCTCTTTACACCTATCCAATGTCTCCCTTGCACTTAACAGTGGAATGCCCGTTTCACCACCCCTGCTTTTCATTTCACCGCAGGTCCTTTGACTTTCGTATATGCTGAGTCAGTCCTTCCGACAATCATTTCTTTTTCGATATCCTCGCATTTCGTGTTGGCTTCCCTGTACTTCCTATTTATTTCATCCGCAGTGACTTATTTCTGTATTCCTGAATTTCCCTGAACATTTTAGTACTTCTTTCTTTCAACGATCAACTGAAGTGTTTCTTCTGCTATCCATGATTTCATCGAAGTTACTTTCTTTGTGCCTATGATTTATTTTCCCCTTCTGTGATTGCCCTTTTTAGAGATGTCCATTCCTCTTCTACAATACTGTCTACTGAGCTATACCTTATTGCTATTCCATAGCCTTAGAGAAGTTCAAGCGTATCTCTTCATTCCTTAGTACATTCGCACCCACTTCTTTGCGTATTGATTCTTCCCGACTAATGTCTTAAACTTCAGCCTACTATTCATCACTACTACATTGTGATCTAAGTCTATATCTGCTCCTGGGTACGCCTTACAATACACTATCTGATTTCGGAGTCTCTACATGACCTTGATGTAATATAGCTGAAATCTTCCCACATCACCCGACACTTTTCCAAGTGTACCTCCTCCTCTTGTGATTCTTGAACAGAGTATTCGCTATTACAAGCTCAACTTTATTACAGAACTCAATTAGCCTTTCTCCTCTCTCATTACTTGTCCCAAGCAAATATTCTTCTGTAACCATTTCTTCTACTCCTTCCCCCACAACTGCATTCCTGTCCCCAATGGATATTAGATTTTCATCTCTCTTTACGTGCTGTATTACCCTTTCAGTATCCTGATATACTTTCTCTATCTCTTCATCTTCGGCTTCCGACGTCGACATATGCACTTGAACTACTGTTGTCGGTGTTGATTTGCTGTCGATTATGATAAGCACAACCCTGTCACTGATCTGTTCACATTAACACACTATTTGCCTTACCTTCCTATTCATAACGAATTCTACTCCCGTTACTACTGTCGATATTACCCTACACTCATCTGACCAGAAATCCTTGGCTTCTTTCCCTTTCACTTCACTAGCCTCTACTACATCTAGATTGAGCCTTGCATTTCCCTTTTCAGATTTTCTAGCTTCCCTACCACGTTCAAGCTTCTGACATTCCACTCACCGACGCCACAACGTTCGCTTTCCGTTGGTTGTTCAATCTTTTTCTCATGGTCACCTCCCCCTTGGCAATCCCGTCCCAAATACCCGAATGGCGAACTATTCTGGAATTATTTGCCATTGGAGACATCATCATGACACCTTTTCAAGAGCAAGCCACATATCCTGTGGATACGCGTTATGTGTCCTTAATGTAGTGGTTTCCCTCGCCTTCTGCATCCTCATGCGTTCATCACTGCCTGTTCTTCGGCCTGGGTAGCTTTGAGGGATGAAGTAGTGAAGGCAGCAGAGGATCAACTAGGTAAAAAGACGAGGGCTAATGGAAATCCTTGGGTAACAGAAGAAATATTGAATTTAATTGATGAAAGGAGAAAATATAAAAATGCAGTAAATGAAGCAGGCAAAAAGGAATACAAACGTCTCAAAAATGAGATCGACAGGAAGTGCAAAATGGCTAAGCAGACATGGCTAGAGGACAAATGTAAGGATGTAGAGGCTTATCTCACTTGGGGTAAGATAGATACTGCCTACAGGAAAATTAAAGAGACCTTTGGAGATAAGAGAACTACTTGTATGAAGATCAAGAGCTCAGATGGAAACATAGTTCTAAGCAAAGAAGGTAAAGCAGAAAGGTGGAAGGAGTATATAGAGGGTGTATACAAGGGCGATGTACCTGAGGACAATATTATGGAAATGGAAGAGGATGTAGATGAAGATGAAATGGGAGATACGATACTGCGTGAAGAGTTTGACAGAGCACTGAAAGACCTGAGTCGAAACAAGGCCCCCGGAGTAGACAACATTCCATTGGAACTACTGACGGCCTTGGGAGAGCCAGTCCTGACAAAACTCTACCATCTGGTGAGCAAGATGTATGAAACAGGCGAAATACCCTCAGACTTCAAGAAGAATATAATAATTCCAATCCCAAAGAAAGCAGGAGTTGACAGATGTGAAAATTACCGAACAATCAGTTTAATAAGCCACAGTTGCAAAATACTAACACGAATTCTTTACAGACGAATGGAAAAACTAGTAGAAGCCGACCTCGGGGAAGATCAGTTTGGATTCCGTAGAAATACTGGAACACGTGAGGCAATACTGACCTTACGACTTATCTTAGAAGAAAGATTAAGGAAAGGCAAACCTACGTTTCTAGCATTTGTAGACTTAGAGAAAGCTTTTGACAATGTTGACTGGAATACTCTCTTTCAAATTATAAAGGTGGCAGGGGTAAAATACAGGGAGGGAAAGGCTATTTACAATTTGTACAGAAACCAGATGGCAGTTATAAGAGTCGAGGGACATGAAAGGGAAGCAGTGGTTGGGAAGGGAGTAAGACAGGGTTGTAGCCTCTCCCCGATGTTATTCAACCTGTATATTGAGCAAGCAGTAAAGGAAACAAAAGAAAAATTCGGTGTAGGTATTAAAATCCATGGAGAAGAAATAAAAACTTTGAGGTTCGCCGATGACATTGTAATTCTGTCAGAGACAGCAAAGGACTTGGAAGAGCAGTTGAAAGGAATGGATGGTGTCTTGAAGGGAGGATATAAGATGAACATCAACAAAAGCAAAACGAGGATAATGGAATGTAATCGAATTAAGTCGGGTGATGTTGAGGGTATTAGATTAGGAAATGAGACACTTAAAGTAGTAAAGGAGTTTTGCTATTTGGGGAGCAAAATAACTGATGATGGTCGAAGTAGAGAGGATATAAAATGTAGACTGGCAATGGCAAGGAAAGCGTTTCTGAAGAAGAGAAATTTGTTAACATCGAGTATAGATTTAAGTGTCAGGAAGTCATTTCTGAAAGTATTTGTATGGAGTGTAGCCATGTATGGAAGTGAAACATGGACGGTAAATACTGTAGTTTGGACAAGAAGAGAATAGAAGCTTTCGAAATGTGGTGCTACAGAAGAATGGTGAAGATTAGATGGGTAGAACACATAACTAATGAGGAAGTATTGAATAGGATTGTGGAGAAGAGAAGTTTGTGGCACAACTTGACCAGAAGAAGGGATCGGTTGTTAGGACATGTTCTGAGGCATCAAGGGATCACCAATTTAGTATTGGAGGGCAGCGTGGAGGATAAAAATCGTAGGGGGAGACCAAGAGATAAATATACTAAGCAGATTCAGAAGGATGTAGGTTGCAGTAGGTACTGGGAGATGAAGAAGCTTGCACAGGATAGAGTAGCATGGAGAGCTGCATCAAACCAGTCTCGGGACTGAAGACCACAACAACAACAACAACATGAACCCATGTTCTTAACAATGTTACGCCGAATTAAATGATCAATTGCTTTTGAAATATCTGATTTATATATTTCCATATTCTTCTGTTCCTGCAGGCGTTGCCCAATGAATTATGATGTGCCGAATACAACTCATTGATACCTTACAATACACTGAAGTACAAGCGGCAGTTAAATAAACATGAGACAGGAAAAATAAGTCCCGATACCCGTGAATATGGCTTATCTCTTTGTGAGACAAGACGGTCAATGCCCACAATGAAATACTGTATATTGCAAGTCGTTACTTGCTTTAATCATACATATATTTCTGAATGATGCTAAATGTTATCATTTTGACATAAAGAAAGTCATTACCTTCTTAATAACCATCAAATTTAATATATATATATATATATATATTGTTCCCTATACCTGTGGTCGAATTCACAACTCAAATTAATTAATTTAATAAGAGTGAAACTTAAATTGCTGGCGTACGTATGTACCTCCATAATATAATAAAAACAGTGAATAGCTGAGAGTGTGAATGACAACAGTTTACAAAGTAATGACAAATTTTATTAAGCCTTTTGTAACCACAACTATCTGATAAATTTACACAAAAATGACAATACCAATTCACAAAAGGAATGCTGTTTGGTTGACAATACATACATTTGGGTGGAAGCTATCGAAATTCTACTCTGAATTAATCCCTATTAAAATACACTTTGTTTTTCATGAATCCACTATGAGGCCCAACTCAATTCAAATGGAACCAACTACGACCAAGTATACCACAAACTACGCTTCACCTGAGAATAGGGAGCTGTGAATATCGTTTAACAGCCCTACGCCGTTGCAGAAGTATTTTACGTTTTCACCTTGATTCAGGCAGCAGCAGAAAACGGCAAGCTGTTGACGAGGAGCGATGCCCTGCGGCAGCTGTAATGTTCTGACGAGTCCACAAAAATTTGCAAACTACGCCGTCCGACGCTCTGATTATCAGAACGCGGGAAACTTCTCTATAAGAGCCCTAAAATCCAGACATATTTCACTGTGGGATGCACCTGTTCGCTGGTCTAGCCAGACCAATTTGACTCACAGGCACTTCGTTGCATGCTGGAATTGTCAAATGTCAGACAGGCGCTGGATTTTATTCCATCACAAGATGCAGACCAGAAGTCTCACTCACTAGGGAAAGACCTAAAGTTCTCCACCAGAGGGGGACCAAAAGATGAAGAAAGGCCAAGAATCACAACCACTTTCCGCCAAGCCTCAGTATTGGAGCTGAATTAACAAAAACGAACCCCCCCCCCCCCCAACTGCACAAGCCAATCAAACTATCCTCTACTCGCGCTGGGGAAGCAATATTCTGCTTTGCATATCCTGAGAGCAGCGTCCAAACCTCTTTTGTCTGAAAAAAGATTTTAGACTAGGGAAGTGCCGTTCTCACAGTAAGCATGGCCATGTTCTGGCAAAAAACATCTACCTAGACGGGACCACAGTCCCTCGTTTCGGAGAGATCTAATCTTTCTTGGCCGAGCATTTCCAATTTCTGAAAGAAGGCTGTTAAGCTTCCCAGGCAGTCGTGCCCCCTATGTTTCTGCCGCTTGCTAAAATAGCCTAGCGACTTCCTGGCGTCAGAGAGGGTTACAGTATTGCCTCCACTAAACACCTACATCAGCACTTTCTCCATATCGTCCCAGCTTCTAATATGAGAATGCACAGAGTCTTATGACCTTTCCACCGTTTTCATAAAAGCTCCCTTTACAGCAGTCTCCCTTAAATGGCTTCGTCA
This sequence comes from Schistocerca cancellata, assembly GCF_023864275.1. Lineage (NCBI taxonomy): Eukaryota > Metazoa > Arthropoda > Insecta > Orthoptera > Acrididae > Schistocerca > Schistocerca cancellata. The sequence continues at coordinate 153,364,131 of NC_064633.1, forward strand.
CCCACTTTCTGCAACTGGCCGCCTTCGCGATGGACTGCCACCTGGTCCAGGTGAAATCTTTTGTTGATCAGCGACCTCCTGTCCGACCTCTGAGCGCTGCTTCTCAGAATCATTCAACCAGCCAGATCATTGCACTCAGCATTTATGGCCCCCTATTCATCTCTCTCCCTGTTCTACATCACCTCCGCTACGGTACCTAGAGGACAAATTCTCTACAGGTTACATATGCTGTTCTAAGAACATTCTGCCCACCATTTCCCCGTGTAAAAAAGTCATAAACCACACATACAAAATGTAATACTAGGGAACACCGAGATAATGACCTAAAATAAGGAAGTTAATTTGACTGACAATGTTCTTAAAGTGAGAGAGTGGCATGCCACCTCTCAATATTTGCCGTTACCTATCGAACCATGATAGTATCTCGTTCTCTAAAGGAAACTGACGGCCACTAATGTCTTTCTTCCGGGTCCAAAAATACGAAAATTGCATGGGAGAGATCAGGACCGTACGAAGGACGTGTAAGGGCTTCCCAGCCAAACATCTGCAGCATAGTCAAAACAAGTTTGGCATCATGAGGGCAGGCATTTTGTTGGCAGGTAGTTCGACTATGTTACAGAAGTTTCGCTGGGAAGCTCTTACACTTCCTGCATACAGTTCCGGTCTCTTCCCAAGCTATTTCCATATTTTTGGAGCGTTGAAGGAAGACATTCGCAGCTGCCAATTTACTTCAGATGAAGAGGTCCAAGCTTCGGTGCAATCACGGTCCTGTAGGTAATTACAAACATTTCCCCCTGAGGGCATTCAGCGTCTAGTCTCATAATGGGATAAATGTATTAACAGCTATGGCGATTATTTTTGAAATAATAAACAGTTTCCTTACATTATTTCATCTGACTCGTTTTCATTTGACGGCCCTAAATAGTGTTTTTATTTTACTCACCTTTTATAGGCTGAATAGATTACCTGAAGTATAAATTCTTGACATGTGATGAATCCTTGAATCACCTATGTAGTTTATGGAATGTTGATACACTCATTCACAAGAAGGAAAAGTTATTGAAATATATGCGAGACACATCACATCCATGCCTTTCAAGGTAGCTTCTGTGCCTTGCATGCCATCCACGACAGCAGCTGGATAAAAGTGAAACTGTTAAGGCGGCATGCTGTGTACATGATACCTTTCAAACATCTGCCAGACAAGTGTGAAATGGGCCTTAATGTGCCAGTTAGAACATCCATTTTCTCTGAACATGTCCACTCTTCAGCTGTAGGTAACAAGCGTAGCCACTTTAATGGTCGTGGTACGACCCCGTATATATAGCTTATACAGACGTATACAGAATGCCCTAGAAATTATGCAATAGCTTTGAGGGTTGTAGAGGGTGTCTTGCGAAAAAAATGGACGATACGAACCTATCTCTGGAAACACCATCCAACACTGCTGCAGAGCGTCCAAGTTAGAGGCGCCGGCACCTGCTACTAAGCTATCCCTTCAGCAGCAAACTTGACTTTGTTCGCTGATGGGTCTTAAAAGCAACATTTCGCATTGTTGTTTGTTGTTCTATGATTGTCGCAATCGCCAGTGGAGAAGATGGATCTAGCTGCCATGTAGGTCTCCTATGACTGCAAAGCTCTGCTGCCTCAGTCGATGACAGGCTACAGTTTATTTTTCCACTGGAATCTTCTAAAATCTTCAAAGTTTTTCGATATACATGAGAAAAATGAAATGCAGATGGCAATCCATGTCCAAACTGTCATCTGCAAGGTAACAGAGCATCGCATTCATAGGGGACAAGTCCTTTCTACGCAGCAGCTATCTCAATCTTCTCCAATAGCGATTGTGGCAGTCAGCCGCGGTCACTGAATAACAAACGACTCTGTGAGACATTCAGCCTACAATCTGTCAGCATACAAAGTCACGTTTGCTGCCAAAGGGGTCGCCTACTGGCAGGCGCCAGCGACTATAACTTCAACACTCCATAGTCATTGGATGGTGTTTCCTGACACAGGTTCCCATCCTCGATTTGTTTCTCAAGACATACACTAGAACCCCTCGAAGTTTGCCGCAACATTTCTCAGACGTGAAACTTCCTGGCAGATTAAAACTGTGTGCCCGACCGAGACTCGAACTCGGGGCATTTGCCTTTTGCGGGCAAGTGCTCTACCAACTGAGCTACCGAAGCACGACTCACGCCCGGTACTCACAGCTTTCATATCAGCTTCATATCAGCGCACACTCCGCTGCAGAGTGAAAATCTCATTCTGGAAACATCCCCGAGGCTGTGGCTAAGCCATGTCTCCGCAATATCCTTTCTTTCAGGAGTGCTGGTTCTGCAAGGTTCGCAGGAGAGCTTCTGTAAAGTTTGGAAGGTAGGAGACGAGGTACTGGCTGAAGTAAAGCTGTGAGTACGGGGCGTCAGTCGTGCTTCGGTAGCTCAGTTGGTAGAGCACTTGCCCGCGAAAGGCAAAGGTCCCGAGTTCGAGTCTCGGTCGGGCACACAGTTTTAATCTGCCAGGAAGTTTCATATCAGCGCACACTCCGCTGCAGAGTGAAAATCTCATTCTGGATTTCTCAGACACACTGTATCTCTAAAGATGTTATTTGGCCAACCTCTAGCTATTATATCCTTGAAATACTGAGCACTTGTAACTATATATCTACATTAAGATAAACTTGAAGGAGAGGACATGGCCTGCTGTGCAGCTAGATGGTGTGTGAAGTGAACGATTTTGTGTGAGATCCATACTCGATGAGTTTTTATTTAATTTAAAACGGTACAAGCTAATGTCTACAAACGGATGATGAAAACATTGTCCCTTCAAAGGCGCTGTTGAACTGAACTATTCTAGTGACAGAATGCAACTAATTATTGCTGATGAAGTATAACAATAGACGCGTCACATTCGAAAAATGGTTAACATTAAAATGAATATATAGGTCTGGAAACTATTTCAGTTGTTAATATCAATGCCGATGTAAAGTGAGTCAGTTTGCAGAGCATTAGTTTGGGTGCTCTTGGCGTTTTTAAAAGGAGGATTTTCAGCTCTGTGTGAATGCTGCGATTTAAAGCCTCATTTGGTTAAAAAAAAAAAAAAGTATCACGGTTGCAGCCGAATGGTGTTGGCAGCAGCTGTATGCACCGTGTTCTCATTGGCCCTTGAGGTGGAGAGCCCGCACGAGAAGCCACTCATCCGGCGATGCCGAGTGCCCCTGAAAGGGAATCTCGCACAGACGGAATTTGTTGCGTCAGTCTGACGCGCTACTTATATTAGACGGAAATGTCGCTGCTGAAAGGGGTGCGAGCGCACGCGACACGTCCGCAGCGTACGCACCACCAGTGACGGGGGTGCGAGGGGGAGGGGGTGCAGCTCGGGCTTCCGCTCTGCTTGTTAATACGCGCTACGAACGAGCAATAACTCGGCGCCAGCGGCATTCCGGGCACGCACCGCCGATGCGCGCCACGCGTGACCGCCCGCCCAACTTATGAGAAAACGTACGCACTGAATTTAAATGGCCGCCCATTTGGGCTGCCGCCGCGGCAAGTAGGTGTAAAATTATCCTTACGGGGGCGCCTGTTTTGCTCTGATCTGAATCGCCATTTCGCACCCGTCGCTTCTGACGTAGGCGTGAGGCGCTAGAATTTAACATTCATAGATGCCACCTCACCAGCAACGAACTGGGTTCTCTGAGAACGCTACCTGTCACAGCCTTTTGTTAATTTCCCTAATTTATTTAATGTCGCAACACGTTCCGAGGTATAACTTCATCGTCTGGCTGAAATGACAATACAAAATCTTTTATCGTAAGCATACATAGTGTTTTTATGTTATCACTGGTAACATTAGTCATTTACTTTCTATCTTATTGTAACATACACTGCCGGAAAGAAATTAATACACGCCTGGAAAGACGACGTCGATTTTGATCCGATGACGCTGTATGACACCTGGAGGATAATAAAGAGCACTCCGCCTTCAGGCCACAAGTGGCCCATCGGGGCCATCCGACCGCCGTGTCATCCTTAGTTGACGATGCGGATAGGAGGGACGTGTGGTCAGCACACCGTTCTCCCGGTCGTTATGATGGTTTTCTGTGACCGGAGCCGCAACTATTCGGTCGAGTAGCTCCTCAATTGGCATCACGAGGCTGAACGCACCCCGAAAAATAGCAACAGCGCATGGCGGCCTCGATGGTCATCCATCCAAGTGCCGTCCACGCCCGACAGCGCTTAAGTTCGGTGATCTCACGGGAACCGGTGTATCCACTGCGGGTAGGCCGTTGCCCCTGGAGGAAAACAGATGTACTGATAATGGTTTTTACGTCGTCTGCAACAGACAGCGTAGTGGCATAGCGCCATCTTTGTGCGCAATTGTGTGCTTCACCCGTTTCCACCACAGTTAGATCTTTCTTTAATAAGGAGTGCTCTGATTATTTTGCGGATGTGTGATGCAAGCAGGAAGCCATGCCACAGAAGCACACTCGTCATTCCTACAGCCCACTGGGCGAGTTTGAAAGGACTTAAATGGTGGTCTTACGAGTGGCGGGACCGTCGTTGGAGAGAACTGCCACACAAGTTGGACGTACTGCGTCAGTTATGCAACGATGCTGGTATCAGTGGTCAAGTGAACATTCTCGCACCCATGGATGAGGTTCTGGACGTCCATGATTTGCAGACGCCCCCAGGATCGTCGTGTTGTAATGGCAGCAGCAGCGTGTCGTGCAGCCCCCACAGGACAAGAGGGCTTATAAGCCCAGACGTGTCCACACGAACTGTTGCGAAATGGTTATTAGCAATGAGACTAAGGTATGCACGCCTCTAGACCGTCTTCCACTCACCACAGCATCGACGTGCACTGCCCGAGTGGTGCCGTTGGAGGATCACTTGGAAGCTGGAATGGCGCGGTCTGGTCTTCATCGATGAAAGCAGATTCTACGCACACAAAAGTGATGATTGTGTGTGCATACGACGTAGACCTAATGAGCGCTAAAATGAAGGTAGGAGACGAGATACTGGCAGAAGTAAAGCTGTGAGTACCGGGCGTGAGTCGTGCTTCGGTAGCTCAGATGGTAGAGCACTTGCCCGCGAAAGGCAAAGGTCCCGAGTTCGAGTCTCGGTCGGGCGCACAGTTTTAATCTGCCAGGAAGTTTCATATCAGCGCACACTCCGCTGCAGAGTGAAAATCTCATTCTGGAAACATCCCCCAGGCTGTGGCTAAGCCATGTCTCCGCAGTATCCTTTCTTTCAGGAGTGCTAGTTCTGCAAGGTTCGCAGGAGGGCTTCTGTAAAGTTTGGAAGGTAGGAGACGAGATATTGGCAGAAGTAAAGCTGTGAGTACCGGGCGAGAGTCGTGCTTTGTTAGCTCAGATGGTAGAGCACTTGTCCGCGAAAGGCAAAGGTCCCGAGTTCGAGTCTCGGTCGGGCGCACAGTTTTAATCTGCCAGGAAGTTTCATATCAGCGCACACTCCGCTGCAGAGTGAAAATCTCATTCTGCTAATGAGCGCTGTCTCGCAGAGTGCATTCGTCGAAGACACACTGGCCTTATAGTCTGGGGGGCGATAAGTTACAATAACTTTCGTTCACTTTTGGTGTTTCTGGAGAGGACGCTAACCAGCGTTCGGTACGTGCAGAATGTTGTTAGACCAGTTCTTTAGCCGTTCTCGGAACAGGAAGATGATGTGTTGTTCCACAGGATAATGCTCGCCCACACACTGCTCATGAATCTCAATGTGCTCTGCAAGACGTACAGCAAATTCCATTGCCAGTACGATCTATGTACTTGTCTCCGTTCGAACACGTGTGGGATGTGATGGGACAAGAAGTGACTCGTGCGACTCTTTAACCAACAGCTAGTACAGAACTACATGAATAGGTCGTGGAGGGGTGGCATGGCGTATCGCAGAACAGTATTTGCCCTTTGTAGGATCGACTGGTGCCAGAGTCAGCGCCTGAATTTTGGCCGCCTGTGGTGGCTACAACCCATAGTAATATGGTATCTCAGAAACGCTTGTGATATTGACCTGTAAACCTAACTATTTCATGCACTCACTACGCACTGTTGCACCAATAAATCTCGAGTGAATTGGAAACCTCTGGAAGGAGTGTACTAATGTTTTTCCGACAGTGTATTTCGTACACCAACAAAAAATATTACTACATAGTGTACAGAAGACATTACATAGCGACAGATAACACCAGGATCGACATATGATAATAAAGTGGAACCCAAAGTTTGTTTTGACAGCCATCTCGTTTCTGCTGCACATTATTAATATTGTTGTTATAGTAGTAGTAGTAGTAGTAGTAGTAGTAGTAGTTCTATTCATCTGCAGAACACTTTTAGATGGACACTGGTCATGTCATGGTATTACAATTTAAGAACAAAAAATAACGTTATTCATACATACAGACTGTTACATACATACAGGTCTAGCTTGACAACGATGGGACAGGTAGTTGGCTGTGGCCTTATAGTATCTGCCTGAAGTAATTTATGAAACAGCTGAGAACCTAAATCGGGATGGTCAGGTGAAGATTTGAGCCTCCACCATCACGAATACAAGGCCAGTCTGTTCAAAACAACGGTGCCACTTTCGGTTTGTCCCTAGTGTGCAATATTGTTTTACAAAAAAGGTATTTAATAATGTAAAAGGCTAGTGCTACACTGATCATTCATTTCTCATTCCTACTCATTGTACACACTGCACACTGTCCTCTTCAGTCCCGAGGTATCATATATGATACCTCCAGATTTTATTTTTTTATCAGGTGCCTAAGCAGCTGAACTATTTCTGGTCTGTTGTTTCATGTACGCACATGCAGCAGTTTACTTGTTTGGTCTTCTACCGTGCACCATGAGGGTCTCAGCATTGGCTGGAAACGCTGGATTGTGTAACTGCACCTCACGTCTCGGCGAAATAAACGTAACGACACATCGTTTGCTAATTAAATGTGTTTTGACATTTTTAATATACATAATACGTGTAATATAACTGTACAGACATCCCGCAGATAATTATAAATTAACATTACAACGCATTTATAAGCTTTAATCATTTGGGTATCACATATGATACCTCCGGGCTCAATGCCCACTTTGTTCACGTCAGAGGAACTGTGGTTATATTTTTTTTTCCTTTTGATTACCAGGCTTGATTGATGAAGAGGTCATTGATTTGGTTAACAGAATTAAACCAGGTGAGTCTGACATAGAGTTTGAGGAATCTGATGATGAAAATGACACTTTGACACAAAGAGATCAAGAGCATCAGAAGAGGAAAGTGTTGCTTTTGCTCAGAATCGGAGAAGAAAAGAAATCTGGAGGCGTAAAAGTAATATGTGTTTCATAAGAAAGAATTGTTGTCTTGTTCTGAAATTCTGAAGGTAGCAGGGTTAAAATACAGGGAGCGAAAGGTTATTTACAACCTGTACAGAAACCAGAAGGCAATATTAAGAGTGGAAGGGCACGAAAGGGAAGCGTTGGTGGAAAAGTGTGTGGGACAGGATTGTAATCTATACCCAGAGCTATAAATCTGTGAAGGAAAGCAAGGAGAAATTTGGAACGGGAATTAAAGTTCAGGGATAAGAAACAACAACTTTTAGTTTTTTCGACATCTTCGTAATTGTGACAGAGGCAGCGAAAGAATTGCAGAGCAGTTAAACTTAATGGACAATATCTTGAAAGGAGGATACAAGACAAACGTTAACAAAAGCAAAGCAAGTGTAATGGAATGTAGTTGAATTTAATCAGGCGACGCTAAGGGAGTTAATGTACGAAACGAAACAATAAAAGTTGTAGATGAGGTCTGCCATTTGGGCAGTAAAATAACTGATGTTGGCCGAAGTCATGGGGATATAAAATATGGATTGGCAGTGGCAAGAAAAGCGTTTCTAAAGAAGAGAATTTTTTTACACAAAATGCATATTTGTGTTAGGTCTTTTCTTCAGATATTCCTCTGGACTGTAGCCTTGTACGAAAGTGAAAAACGGATGATAAACAGGACACACAAGATGAGAGCAGGAGCTTTTGAAATGTGGTGCTACAGAAGAATGCTCTAGATTAGATGGGTAGATCCTGTAGCCAACGAAGAAGTATTGGAAAGAAATATGGAGAAAATGAATTTATGGCATAAGTTTAGTAAAAGAAGGGGTCAGGTGACAGGACACATTCTGAGACATCAAGGGTTCACAAATTTAGTACTGAAGTTAAGATTGAGGGATAAAAATGGTAGAGGAAGAACAAGAGACAAGTACAATAAGCAGGATCAGAAGGATATAAGTTGCAACAGTTATTGGGAGATGCACAGTATAGATTTGCATGGAGACCTCCTTCAGATCAGTCATAGGACTGAAGACCACAACAAAAGAAAATAGTTTCGGTCCAGTAACAGCCATGTGACTTTAAATAAGTTGTTTTTAATTTTTCTGTTTAGAGGAGAAAAATCTATCTAGAAATAAAATATTACGTGTAATAGTAAATACATGTATCGTTTTCTAAGCCAAATCTTTTCTTTTAAATACAGAGAATATATTTTGAATACCGAACAGTGTCAATGAAGCAGGCAAAAAGGAACACAAACGTCTCAAAAATGAGATCGACAGGAAGTGTAAAATAGCTAAGCAGGGATGGCTAGAGGACACATGTAAGGATGTAGAGGCTTATCTCACTAGGGGTAAGATAGATACTGCCTACAGGAAAATTAAAGAGACCTTTGGAGATAAGAGAACCACTTGTATGAACATCAAGAGCTCAGATGGAAACCCAGTTCTAAGCAAAGAAGGGAAAGCAGAAAGGTGGAAGGAGTATATAGAGGGTCTATACAAGGGCGATGCACTTGAGGACAATATTATGGAAATGGAAGAGGATGTAGATGAAGATGAAATGGGAGATACGATACTGCGTGAAGAGTTTGACAGAGCACTGAGAGACCTGAGTCGAAACAAGGCCCCCGGCGTAGATAACATTCCATTGGAACCACTGACGGCCCTGGGAGAGCCAGTCCTGACAAAACTCTACCATCTGGTGAGCAAGATGTATGAAACAGGCGAAATACCCTCAGACTTCAAGAAGTCGAGGGACATGAAAGGGAAGCAGTGGTTGGGAAGGGAGTGAGACAGGGTTGTAGCCTATCCCCGATGTTATTCAATCTGTATATTGAGCAAGCAATAAAGGAAACAAAAGCAAAATTCGGTGTAGGTATTAAAATCCATGGAGAAGAAATAAAAACTTTGAGGTTCGCCGATGACATTGTAATTCTGTCAGAGACAGCAAAGGACTTGGAAGAGCAGTTGAACGGAATGGATGGTGTCTTGAAGGGAGGATATAAGATGAACATCAACAAAAGCAAAAGGAGGATAATGGACTGTAGTCGAATTAAGTCGGGTGATGTTGAGGGTATTAGATTAGGAAATGAGACACTTAAAGTAGTAAAGGAGTTTTGCTATTTGGGCAGCAAAATAACTGATGATGGTCGAAGTAGAGAGGCTATAAAATGTAGACTGGCAATGGCAAGGAAAGCATTTCTGAAGAAGAGAAATTTGTTAACATCGAGTATAGATTTAAGTGTCAGGAAGTCATTTCTGAAAGTATTTGTATGGAGTGTAGCCATGTATGGAAGTGAAACATGGATGGTAAATAGTTTGGACAAGAAGAGAATAGAAGCTTTCGAAATGTGGTGCTACAGAAGAATGCTGAAGATTAGATGGATAGATCACATAACTAATGAGGAAGTATTCAATAGGATTGGGGAGAAGAGAAGTTTGTGGCACAACTTGACAAGAAGAAGGGATCGGTTGGTAGGACATGTTCTGAGGCATCAAGGGATCACCAATTTAGTATTGGAGGGCAGCGTGGAGGGTAGAAATCGTAGGGGGAGACCAAGAGATGAATACACTAAGCAGATTCAGAAGGATGTAGGTTGCAGTAGGTACTGGGAGATGAAGAAGCTTGCACAGGATAGAGTAGCATGGAGAACTGCATCAAACCAGTCTCAGGACTGAAGACAATAACAACAACAACCGAACAGTACATGTTATTGTGGTCCACTGCCATGACTGAAGTGTACACTCTAGGATGTTATGAAAGTAGGAGGGATAAATACAGAGAGCAAACCTCATTCATTTTTGCAAGCGTGTCATGTTGAAGTTTAACATTAATCCATCCAGTAATTCCGCCTACTGCGCACATTACTGCCTTAATTTTTTTATTATGTCCATAGTCATCTACTATCACTTGTCGTGCTGTATGAAACACCCTACTAAATTCCTGTCAGCTTCAAGCTACCACTATCACGTCATCAGTGAACCATATAATGCCTGTTTTCTATCCAAATGAAATGACACCCGTATCAAGTTAGACCTTCTGTACAATTGTTAATGCCAGTAGTGACAGTCAGCAATGCTGCATTACGCCTTTGAGGGTTTTGGAGTCTTGGGACGTTGGTCAGTGCTGACTACCACAAACTTCTTCGTACCCAGAAAATAACTTACTATTCGATACCTGTAGCTGATATGAAACAGTCTATAACTGACAGAGCCAGAGCAAAAACATAGACGGGATTTCTGAGTTGTGGCGAAGCACGAAAGGCGCTGATAATTCATGCAAAATGAGAAAATCTAGTTTTTATCTGATACCCATGTATCAGTATATTGTAGTGTAGTATTGTATATTATAGTGTAATCTAGAATTATAAATCACATAATTGCCGATGTAGCACGTAGTACTATAGACCAGTAACATGTGCTTTCAAATGGTTCAAATGGCTCTTAGCACTATTGGATTTAACAACTGAGGTCATCAGTCCCCTAGAACTTAGTACTACTTAAACCTAACCAACCTAACGGCATCACACACATCCATGCCCGAGGCAGGATTCGAACCTGCGACCGTAGCAGTCGCGCGGTTCCGGACTGAAGCGCCTAGAACCGCTCGGACACCACGGCCGGCTAACATTTGCCTTCTGGATTCAAGTTTAACATATTCTGGTGACCCAAAACATTATGACCCCTGTTTAATAGCTTGTTTGTCCGTCCTTGGAACGAAATACGTAACTGATTCTTCATGTGGGGGATCCGACAGTTTGTTGGCAGGTTTGTGGAGGTATGTGGCATTAGATGTCTAGGCATATGTCACGTAATTGGCATAAATAATGGGCCGCTGATTTGCGTACGCCGTGATGGCGCCCGGTAGCGACCCAGATGGGTTCCATAAGATTTACATCCGGCGAATTTGGTCGCTGAGGCATCAACGAGAGTTCCCTATAATGCTCCTCAAAGCACAGCAGCACGGTTCTGGCTCCGGGACAGAATTATACAGCTGAAATATAATGTCACCGTCGTGGAAACCATCAAGCATGAAGGGATGCAGGTGTTTCGCAGCTGTCAACGTGTCTTCAATTACCACCATAGGTTCCATGCAAGCGCAGGAGAATGTCTCCCACAACATAATACTGCTCCCACCAGCCTGCGTCTCGTGGCGCGCTGCATGCTTCGAGCCGCTTTTTACCTCGATGACGGCGTTTGTGGAGACGACCACCAACCTAATGTAGCAAAAATATGACTCACCCGAAGAGTCGACAGGTTTCCCATGATCGACGGTTGAATCCCGATGGTCCCGTGCCCACTGAAGTCGTAATGGATGTTGTCGTTGGGTCAACACGTGAACGCCTAGGGGTGGTGTGTTGCAGAGCTCCATGTACAACTACAATGAACGGTGTACTCCGAAACATGTGTACGTGTGCCAGTATTAAGCTGTTTCGGCAGAGATACTACATATCACCATCTATTCTACTTTACAGAGCAGATAAGCCTCCAAACTACACGTTCTGTAGAGATTCGTGCACGTCCAACCATTTAGCGCCTGGTGGTACTTTCACTTTTCTTCTACGTCTTTCCGCAGATGATCACGAGGGTAGCACGTGAGCATCCGACCAGCTTCGCCGCTTTCGAAATATTCGTTCACAGGCTCTGCACCAGAATAATCAGTCCTTTGTCAATGTCACTTATCTCAATGGATTTCCCCTTCCCCCGTCCTTGTCTGCTCCGTTTACATATTTTTGGTGTCGCATCACGTGCCAACAACGCCACCAAGTGGCATCCAACGTCGCGGTGAGCAGTGGACCTAAAGTTTTGGCTTATCAGTGTATATCTGTGCACCAAATGGTAGATTTTTTGAATTATTTACATATTTTAAAGCAGATATTTTTGTAGATATTTTTACCTGGAACGCCCTAGTGTTTACTTGTACTAACACAATTGAAATTATGTTAAAATATTTTGTGTTATATTCATATATACTAGCCAGTCTACAAACTTCCGTCACCCCGTACTTCGCACTGTTTATACGGACCTATGCTGCCGACGGAACCAGGATCTGTTGATTGATTTTCCACTGTGTAGTTTCCAGGGCAGTGGCCGACTGGCCTCATTTGTGCCCGTCGGCTTAGCGCACGAATGACCTCTGTTTAGCCGCCTGGAAAGGTCGTAATCCCAAATTTCCAGGTGCGTGGTTTTGGCGTTATGTAAAAACTGTCGTCACCGCTGGGCAGTGCAGGGACCGGGCCACGGCCTACGCTGCCTCTTTCAGCTGAGGGGCTACGTAATTCGTTATTACACCATACAGTGGCCTCCGAAAAACGTACGCGTCGCTCTACTGATGCCTGAGCCACGCATACTTAATGAACCCGCCTTTTTTAATCTTTTGATTTTTTTCGCTCTAGTACTCCACTGTCCTTTTATTAACGTCTGTTTGATACGTTGCTATGTTTGCATGCGCCAGGTTAAAACGGACCTAGATACAAATCCTTATATTGCCTTCTGAGCATCCTCACGGATCAACTCAATGGCGATATTGGAGTACCGTTTCATCTGTGCTACTTTGTTCTTGATTTCCTGCCAAATAGCTCACAATTCGTAATATTACAAGAGAAGTCTTCTAGTGAAGCCGAAATTATACCTACGGTTCCCCAAGGCGATCTTCAATACTCCCTGATGATCTCACTCCGATAAGGGGCAGTCAAAAGAATACACCAATGGTAAAAAAGTAAGTAATATTTATTGGTTCAAATGGCTCTGAGCACTATGGGACTCAACTTCTCAGGTCATTAGTCCCCTAGAACTTAGAACCAGTTAAACCTAACTAACCTAAGGACATCACACACATCCATGCCCGAGGCAGGATTCGAACCTGCGACCGTAGCGGTCTCGCGGTTCCAGACTGCAGCGCCTAGAACCGCACGACCACTTCGGCCGGCAATATTTATTATTTCAAAAATAAGCTCCATGACCATTAATACACTGTGAAACAAGACGACCAGTGTCTTCAGACGACTAGTGTCTTCATGAAAAATGTTTGCGGTTGCCTACGGAGTAATGATTGCATCAAACCGTGCATCTCTACGGAAGAAGCCACGAATGTCTTTCTCCAGGGCTCCAAAATTATGGAAACCGCATAGGAAGACATCGGGACCGTATGACAGATGTGTAAGAGCTTTCCAGCGAAGCTTGTGCAGAGTAGTAGAAACAGTCGGCAAAAAAATGCTCACCCGTATGTTGCCAAGCTTGTTTCGAGTATGCTACAGAAGTTTCGCTGGGAAACCCTTACACATCCTCTATGCTGTCCCGAGATCTCCCCACGTGATTTCCGCATTCTGGGAACCCTGAAGAAATACTTTCGTGGCCGTCGACTTCCTTCGGAAGAAAAGTTGAACGCCCGAGTTACAGGCAACAAATATTTTGCCATGAAGGCCTTGACCGTCTTGTTTGACAGTGTGATAAATGTGGCCGGCCGCTGTGGTCGACCGATTCTGGGCGCTTCAGTCCGGAACGACGCCGTTGCTACGGTCGCAGGTTTGAAACCTGCCTGGGGCATGGATGTGTATAATGTACTTAGGTTGGTTAGGTTTAAGTAGTTCTAAGTCTAGGGGACTGATGACCTCAGATGTTAAGTCTCATAGTGCTTAGAGCCATTTGAACCATTAGGATAAATGTATTTGGAGGTTACTTTTGAAATAATAGTTTATTTACTTTTTTTTACATCTATCTCGTTTGAATTTGATTGCTCATCACATACAGTGCCCCGTCACTTAAGGTGAGCCTGTCAAAAGCCTCAATAACTGCCTTTTGCAGCGCGGACCGTCGCGAGACGTTCAGCAAGAGATTCAGTGAGAACCTGCAAGATACCGAGAGCGATGTTTAGGCATGCCGACCCTAGTGCTGCGCTGGGTTTCTAGGTGGTCCCTCAGATTCTCGATTGGGTTTAAATCCTTGGAGTTTAATGGCCACGGGAGTACGGTAAACTCATCCTGGCGCTCTTCGAACCACGCACGTACACTGCGAGTTGTGCGACAGATTGCACTGTCCTGCTGGTAGATGCCATCGCTACGAGAAAAAACGAAGTGCGTGTAGGGGTGGACATGGTCCCCAAGGACAGATGTATACTTGTGTTGATCCATTGTGCTTTCCATAGTGACGGTATCACCCAATGAATGCCACGAAAATATTCCACAGGAGCTCCCACCTTCGCCCTGGGCCCTTCGCTTTCAGAAGTTCACAACGTACACGCAGCACGGAGCGTCATTCGCTATGCGAACGTCGAGGAGTGCGGAAGCTTACCTCTTGGCGTTCACTGAGCGTTGGCTTGCTACGTTCACTGTGTGTAAACGTACCTTATCAATGCCTCTGCGACGTGGATACCGTCGTCGCTGGCGGCGCATTGCACCGATTTACAAGACATTGAGGGCGATTGAAATTGATCTGGCTCGACAGGTTAATAAGCAACAACTGATGGGTAGTCCTAATGTGTTTTGTGGACTACGAATGCAGTTTACGTGTGATGTTCAAGCTGTGTTTGGAGGCAGTACATGGCTTACTTTGGCAGTAGTGTGGGGCAACCAAGCAGATTGTGGTGGTCTTGAAGCTTTTCCTAGTATCTTGACTTGTAAGACTTGTAGTATAGCAGAGAGTCCAGGACTGCTTGCTGAGGTTCCTTATGTGACGATGGTGTCAGATAAGCCCTTTACTCTGTCTATAAGAAGAAAGAAGAAGCTGAATGCAGACGAGTATCTCTTCATATGGGCCAAAGTAGGCAATAATAATTGTAAAATAAAGATCACTGGTGACTGTATGTGGATCAATGTTTTTGTTTAAAAAAAAACAATTCACGGGACATAAGGAAAGGAGATAAGGAACTTTATTGTCTATAGTAGAATATACAGTCATCAGAAACAATGTGATCCGGACACCTGACTGAAAATTACATACAAGTTTGTGGCGCCCTCCATCGGTAATGCTGGAATTCAATATGGTGTTGACCCATCCTTAGCCTTGATGACAGCTTACACTCTCGCAGGCATACGTTCAATCAGGTGCTGCAAGGTTCAGCCCATTCTTCACGGAGTGCTGCACTGAGGACAGGTATCGATGTGGGTCGGTGAAGCCTGGCACGAAGTCGGCGTTGCAAAACATCCCAAAGGTGTTCTACGTATAGGATTCAGGTCAGGACTCTGTGAAGGCCAGTCCATTACAGGGATGTTATTGTGTAACCACTCCGCCACAATCTGTGCATTATGAACAGGTGTTTGATCATACTGAAAGGTGCAGTCACCAACCCCGAATTGCTCTTCAACAGCGGGAAGCAAGCAGGTGCTTAAAACAGCAATGTAGGCCTGTGCTGTGATAGTGCCACGCAAAACAACAAGGGGTGCAAGCTCCTTCATGTAAAACACGACCACACCACATCACCCCCTCCGAATTTTACTGTTGGCAATACACACGCTGGCAGATGACTTTCACAGGGCATTTGCCATACCCACAAGCTGACAGCTGATCGCCACATTGTCTGCCGTGATTCATCACTTCACACAACGTTTTTACACTGTTCAATCGTCCAATGTTTGCGCTCCTTACACCAAGCGAGACGTCGTTTGGCTTTTACCGGCGTCATGTGTGGCTTATGAGCACCCGCTCGACCATGAAATCCAACTTTTCTCATCTCCCGCCTAACTATCATAGTACTTGCAGTGATTCCTGATGCAGTTTGGAATTCCTGTTTGATGGTCTGTATAGATGTCTGCTTATTACACATTACGGCCCTCTTGCACTGTCCGCTATCTCTGTCAGTCAACAGACGAGGTTGGCCTGTACGCTTTTGTTCTGGCCTTTTCCCTTCACGTTTCCATTTCACTATCGCATCGGAAACTGTGGACCTAGCGATCTTTAGGAGTGTGGGAATCTCTCATACACACGTATAACACAAGTGACACCCATTTGCCTGACCACATTCGAAGTCCGTGAGTTCCGCGGAGCGCCCCATTCCGCTCTCTCACGATGTCTGATGACGACTGAGGTCGCTGATATGGAGTACGTGGAAGCAGGTGGCAGCACAATGCGCCTAATATGAAAAACGTATGTTTTTGGGGGGGTGTCAATACTTTTGATCACATTATATCCTAAGAGCACTGAACGTGATTCATCTGGAAAGGTCGCCTCTCGCCGTTCAATGGAGGTCCAGTCGCGGTATTGCTGTGGAAATTCCAGTCTTTGTCGCCTATAAACAGCAGCCAGTATTCGTGCATGAACCAGGCTCCTGCTAAGGACGTCCATACTCGGAAAAGTTCGCTGAATGGTTGTTGAGGTGACACTGTTGGTAGCTCCTTGGTTTATTGCGCGGTCAACCGCTTCAACAATTGCTCGTCTATTCGCCCCTAGACATCTCCGCAGCCGATGTTCATCCCTGTCACCTACGGCCTGTGGTGCATTACATTTTCCTCGGTGCCGGTTTTGGGTAGCACCGTTCTTCCGTGTATGGTATACTTTAACCACAGCAGCACACAAACAGTTCACAAACATAGCCGCTTAGGAAATGCTTCCACGTTTGTCCCGAAAGCCAATTATCATGCCCTTTTGGATGTCAGATGAATCGCTCCATTTCCGCACCACGGCAACTACCGCGCTGTTGTCCGATTCTCCCCGACACGGCTTACATACCTTCCACAGCTCGTGCTGCCACCTGCTGTCTGCGAATACTAATTGCACGTTGATGTCGAAAACAGGCAGTGGTCACGTTTGTGTGACTGGACTGTGTATAAACTATTTAGGAGACTATCTGAGCAGCTCTCTTACATTGTTTGCAGTTGATGCTGTAGTTTATCGTCTAACAAAGTCATCAAAAAACCAAAATTAATAACAAAACAATTTAGTCAAGATATCAGTATGGTGAGAAAAGTAGGAAACGGCCTTTACTAATTTACTTGTATTATTTGTTGGTATTATTTATGAACGAGGTCCTCCACGAGAGTACTAAAAAAATTCACTAAATTCTAGTTACGCGGTAGATCACACAATTCAAAGGTTGTCTATTCAACTCACCAGCCAGAGATTACAAATATGAAAACTTAAGTTGGACCACCACACAGAAGGAAGGCGAAGGAAAGACTGCATCTTATTGCGAGAACTCTTATGAGGTGCAACACAGAAGATTCCCTAAACTCCTTCTCCGGTCTGGTTCGGCATCCTTAGCAGATAGGACTGCCGGATAAGATCGAAAAAGGTCAAAGATGGTCGTTAGAGTATTATCATTTATACTATAAGCTAATTATGGTGGCAATCAAGACAAAGGCGTTCTTCGTTACGGCGAGATCTTTTCATTAAAGTTCAGTTACCATTTTCTCCTCGGATTGTTAAACCATTTTGTTGACTCCTTCTTACGCAGGGAGAAATGACCATCATAACAAAATAACAGAAATTACAGCTCGGACTGAAAGACGAAGATGTTCATTTTCTCACGTGTTATTTGAGAGTGCAATGGTTGAGAAAGACTTTGCAAGTGGGTACTAAGCATCCCCTGCCAAACACTTAAATGGGAATTGCAGAGTAATGCTGTACATGTATGTGTTTCCATCTTCGGGAAATACAACGTGACTGTGGACCGAAATATGAGGTAACCGATGGAATTTCTGGAACAAGGGAATCAATGTGACATTTGTGTTAGTGAGGTTCATTGGATCAAAGTTTTACAGGCGTTGAAGAGGAATTTCTTAAGTGATAAATCCCCACGATCGACCGAACGTTTGTTTTAATAGTTCCCTTGTTGTGATTTCTCCCAGAGAACGAAAATTATTTTAGTGTGTCGTTGATTTGCATACAGTGATGGTAAATTATGCGGTAGAAACACGGGGGCGCATTTGATTCGTTAAGTAAGTCATGCGTAAGATTCTGAATGGCTTACACTAAAGAGATAATGCTTACGCCAAGAAATAAAATTAGTACGTTGTATCTGGAACCATCGTTGTTACTTCCTGTAGGCAGTTAGGTTTCTAGGAAAGAAGTGTCGTCTGTAAGTCTTTTCTTCTTTTTTTAATCTTGCCGATCACTGGTAATCAGCCGGTCAGTATTCATAAGTTGTCGTACGTCTTTGATGTTGCCGAGCGGTTCTAGGCGCTTCAGTCCGGAACTGCGCGACTACTACGGTCGCAGGTTCGAATCCTGCCTCGGGCATGGATGTGTGTGATGCCCTTAAGTTAGTTAGGTTTAAGTAGTTCTAAGTTCTAGGGGACTGATGACCTCAGATGTTAATAAAGTCCCATAGTGCTCAGAGCCTTTTTTTTTTTTTGATGTTGCTGAGCAACACTCATGCAGTATTTTTTTAAGTGAAGACACCGCCATTTGACTTGTTTGTTTAAGTACAACTCAGGTTTCGGCCCTTTTTGCCATTTTCATAAAATCAAATACTTGAAAATGGCATCAAAGGCCGAAACCTGGGTTGTACTTAAATGAAAATAGTCAAATGGCGGTGTGTTCCTTCAAAAAATGTCGTTCGTGTGCTTCTCTAAGCGCCAGGTTTCAGAGATAAAACTATAGTGCTATGGATGTACAAAGATAATCAAATACTTTTATTTTTTGAAGGACTACTCAAAAATTTCATAACTGGTAGCGCCCGCTGCACCATCAAGGCCGCAATTTCGTAGATGAACGAAAATACAAGGTCAGCGTATGAATGTTATCTTTGTATCTGGCTATGTGTAACGCCAAATACCATTAATTTTAGTGATATCACCGTTGCTAGTGACGTAATAATTTTAGTTGGAAAAATGAAATTGCACAATTATGGCTTTTAATGTAGTACAATCACCGTAAAATCAAAGCTCCACAAAGTATGTGTTTAGTCTTGTTTGTGATCGGTATATTACTTCCGATTCATCACGCGATGCAACGCACTACTGGGATTTTAGCCTTTAACCACAGAAGCGTCCGGCAGCACAGTCATTGCCCACAGTGCACGCCCGTAAGGCCCTTCTTTGGCTTTCAGCAGGGGCACCCGAAGCGCCGCATTCCTCCAACTGCGAACGTCTTCCCGCGCACGCGTATTGCCTGCTCCCGGTCTAATAAATTTCAACGCCACCGTGCGATTAACATCAGTCGCACCTTGCGTCAATGACAGCAGCAACTACCACCACCTGATGATGTCGAGCTGTCGCATTGCTGAAATATTGTGCAAGTTACACAGTACGATCCGGCGACAAACCCGAACACATCATCATTTATTTGCAACACGTACCAGGGCTTTCTACTGAACACCTATTTTACTCGCTGAAAATGACGAAATGTCTGAACAAAGCCCCATCTGCTATTTTGCCACTGTTCTCGATGAATACTTGCTGTTCTAAAAAAATGGACTTTACTTCTGGCGATAGCTTATGTTCCCACTGTTATACAAATATTAATGACTCTCAGCTCATTAAAAATCTGGTAATAGAAAAAATAGAAAAATTGTTTCTGGTGTCCCTGATCACAGCTTATTAAATGTAAGGACACACTTACGTCCTTAGATCAAGTCAAATACGTGTGCTTTTTAGCGGCTCTCAGTGTGAAATGGGGTGAAATGAAAGTGTTTTTCGCTACATCTCATTTACAACAAAAAAAAACTCATCCTCGTCTTAAAATTTCGCCCGCAGTCTCGATAAGGAGTTCATAGTTGTTCTCACTTTTTCTGGAACCAGACATAGTTTTCGCTCGCTGTTTCGGCTCATCTGACGGTGTGCACCCCAGGGTGGTCGCTTTTCAACGTCGCCAATCCTTGCTAACACACTGACTAGTTATTATATGCAAAATTAAAACGCGTCAGTCTGTTGGTGCTGCATAAAAATTATTCGCTACTTGTTACAATGAGCCGGACTTATAAAACGTACTTGTTTTTAATAACTTTATCAAAATGTGGCCATACATGTTGAGCTGCGGAAGGACCTACGTTTGGGTATCTCGCCAAAACCAGAGGATATGTGGGAATTACAAACCCTTGATGCATAAACACAGTGTGGTATATGAAGTTGTAATTGTTAATTAAGTAGTCCTGGTACCTTTCAGTAAAGACAAAAATAACTTCATAAGCACTGTAAGGTTCAAATGACGCTCTATGATGAAGTGCAGTGAACTGTGGATTCATAACATTACATTGTATTAGGCCCAACCTAAGGACAGATTACGATTAGGTGCACACTTTAAAAATCGAAGCGCATCCTATTATAAAGGTATTGTATTTTGTACAAGTAACTCTATACTGCTGATCCAACAATGCTCTTTTTGGGCGTGGTTTGCCGAAAACGTAGATGGTTCGGTAAACGTCACTAGACATTCCCAGTCTCACAGTGTAAAGGTTACCCATCACTTCTACTTGGTTTTGTAGCAGAGAATCTGGAGGATGTTTCCGGTTCCATTGTTCTGCCACAACTGTGCGCTGCAATGTATAATAGAAATTCTCTGGCAACTATTCTCGATATTGACGGATCTATTTCACTTCAGTTCACAGTTGCACCAAGTTCTCAAAATTTTCCAGTGATGTTTTAGTTAGTAATGTGGTCCTGCCAACTGGTTGCTTATAGGGTGCCTAAAGGATGCTGCTTTCTCGGATAGTTATGCACCAATTCAAGCAAATCAGATTAATAGTGAAAATTTTTAGGGAAAATTTTATGTTGATCAATCAGGTACAGGTACAGGTATAACTACTACACTGAACATGAAAGGAACTGCAGACTGGAAAAGAATGAATCCAGCTTTGCTGAACATGCTCTGAATGTCATTATTATATTAAATGTGAAGTTCTTCGTAGAGAAAATAAAGGTAGAAAACCAACAGTACTAAAATGTCCGGCTATGAACAAATACCAGCCACACAGTTCTGACTTAATCCCTAGCGATCAAATACACTTCCAATATTCACCTTCGAAAAGCAGCAGCATCCAGTTAGTATTATTCTCACTATAAGATAATATATTTCTTGTAAACAGTATAACCGTTCCCCACGCACATTCCATTGACTATCTCCTCCTCTATGCCCAACCTCCTCCTTTTTGCCTGTTCGTCGCTTTCACCACTTATGTTGTCCGTATAACGTAGTAGCTACTACTCACATGTGCACTGTTTTGGCCTCTACATTATTACACTTTTAATCTTCGTGTAAAATGTAATACAAGGTCTACTTGTTCATGGATTTTTATGTACTAAAATGTGCTTGTTTTTTTTGTAGATATAAAATCTTTCAAAAAACTATGTTTGTACAGTTATAAGCTCTCACTGATGTATCGACTGCTTGTTTAATCGTAAGTCATCTGAGGATTGCCTAGAAAGCCGAAAGCCGGTTCACAATTAACTATAAAATAATTATTATTGTGGAACATCAACGCTGTTTATTTCAGTTTTTCATTTACGTGTAAATCCGACGAGCCAGTACTGAGATACTTTAACAAAATTGGACGTAATACATGATAAAGAACATAAAATCTAAGACAAAATATGGCATTCAGGAAAACTCTCAAATTAAGATTCTTGGGTCGGAAATTAAGGGACAAGCGGGACATCCACGCTGCAAAGGCTAATCATTCGAACGAACATCGACAAATACAGTTGGAAGGTACAACTGGTGTAACAGACATGTGAATACTTCCGTTAACTAGCTGCTGCTTTCAATATTGGTTGGAGCCCACCGTGATAGTTGTGATTTTATTAAAGAGCTCTCCCGGAGTACAAAAGACGCAGTAAATATTGCCTGTATTGCATAGAATACTTTATATTACTTTCATTTATAATTTCAGAAATGTGACACCATATGTCTGTACTACCATAAACATGGTTAATTGCTGGTACATGATACATTGTTTCACAACTAGCCGATAGCTCGAGGCATCTGCAGCATCTTCGAACTGTCAGTCACAGAAATCCTGAGGTGACATTAGCACGTCGGGCTACAGTGTTGATTGGCTACAGTTGCAGCAAGACTCACCACTTTGTCACCGAGGTGCGCCACTCTGCACGGCAGGTACACCGTCTGCCCAGCGAGCGCCGTGATGCTGGTGTCCGTGGGTTCGAAGCTAGGTGGGGGCAGTCCGTGCGGCTCCGGAGTCCTCCAGTCGCGACTGGGCGTGCCCCACGAGTAGCCTGGAAAGTTAACACCCTACATAAGGTACTGTCTCATCATAACACGTCACAATATCTCAAGCAGGAGGGGCGTTCAACAAGAAATGCAACACATTTTGTCCTAAAAGCGGTTTGGTTTTATTTAGGATTCAAATGTAAGATATTACTCCCCACTCTTTTGGTTAAAGAATCCTATTTTTCAACACAATCAATGCTCAGTGTCCGCCCCTGGTAACTGAGTGGTCAGCGCGACGGGATGTCATACCTAATGGCCCGAGTTCGATTCCCGGCTGGGTCGGAGATTTTCTACGCTCAGGGACTGGGTGTTGTGCTGTCCTTATCATCATCACTTCATCCCAATCGACACTCAAGGCGCCGAAGTGGCGTCAACTCGAAAAACTTGCACCAGGCGACCGGTCTACCCGACGGGAGGTCCTAGCCACACGGCATTTCCATTTCCAATATTCAGTGTGACGGCCTTACGCACCTTACTTTTGAGGGCTTGTATGCCCGCACTGTACCACTCTGCTGGTTGACGTTGGAGCCGAAGTCTTGCCGCATCCATAACCTCCCCACATCCACGTACTGCTTCCCTCAGAGTACATCATTCATTGTGCCAAACGGATGGAAGTCGTAAGGTACTAGATCCGAGGATGGATGAGGAAGACTTGTCCAATAACGGTTTGTGAGCTTCTCTCGGGTGTGCAGAATTGTGTGTGGCCTTGCATTGTCATGGAGAAGTTCGTTTCCTTTTTCGTGAAGCTGAAGTCTTTTCTTCATTTTCCCGCGGGTAGCACAATTCAGCACTGATCGTTGTACCATGAGGGAGAACATTAAACATAATAACGCTTTCAGAGTCCCAGAAGACCGTCGCATTCACTTTACCCGCTAAAGTTGTAGCTTTGAACTTCTTCCGAGGATAGATCGTGTGGCAGCACTAAGAGGAGTGCCGTTTTGTTATCGGTTCGAAGTGATGAAGTTTGATCGCTTGTGACGATGTTTGATAAAAATTGTCACTATCAGCCTCGTGACGCGCAAGCAATTCTTCAGTTAGGCGGCGAGGAATCCTGTGGAGCCGGCCGTTGTGGTCGAGCGGTTCTAGGCGCTTCAGTCCAGAACCGCACCGCTGCTACGGTCGCAGATTCGAATCCTCCCTCGGGCGTGGATGTGTGTGATGTCCTTAGGTTATTTAGATTTAAGTAGTTCTAAGTCTAGGGGACTGATGACCTCCGATGCTAAGTCCCATAGTGCTGAAAGCCATTTTTGAATCCAGTGGACACACACCTTTGAGCACCGCTATGGTGGAGTGTGTCAACACTACGAAAAGTGAAGTCCAGTTAAGCTTTGAGCTGTTTGACAGTGTTCCGTTTGTCAACTCGAATGAGAGTGTTCGCACGTTCCAACATGGCAGTAGTCACATCTGTGTGCTAGCACACTGGACTCGCATTCGGGAGGACGACGGTTCAATCCCGCGTCCGGCCATACTGATTTAGGTTTTCCGTGACCTCCCTAAATCGCTCCAGGCAAATGCCGGGATCGTTCCTTTGAAAGGGCACGGCCGACATCCTTCCCTGTCCTTCCCTAATTCAATGAGACCGAAGACCTCGCTGCCTGGTCTCCTCCCCCAAACAACCCAACCCAACCCAACCCAACAGCTGTGTGCGGCCGGCTGGCATGCGGGAAATCGGACAGGTGTGGGCGACCTTGTTGCGATAATCACGGACGCCTCGCCCAACGATTCACTGACAGGTCTCCGTAGACGTCCTGCAAGCGCCCATGAATATCTGTAATGCTCTGGTTTTCCACCAAAATAAACTCAACCACACCTCTCTGTTTGGAACGCACCTTCTTTGCAGACGACATTTTGAAGGCAATGTATAGCGCCGCCATCTGTCGGCAATTCATGAAACTCTATGGACTGAAACGAGAATATTCCACGATGCCCCACAACGAATTCCACTTTTTTAACCTAAATCGCTCGAGAAAAAAAAATGTGTTGTATTACTTACAGAACGCCCCTCGTATATCGATGTGGCTGCGTATAAAAGAACAATATATATGTTGCGTTAAAGTCAAGTATAAGAAATAACACACACACACACACACACACACACACACACACACATATATATATATATATATATATATATATATATATATATATATATAATTAGTGAAACGAGAAGTATACTACTGTATCAGCTCGTTACATATAACAGTTTACTCGCATTAGGATACAGTACTGCGCTTATCTCACTAGTACGTTACGAGTTCTTTCAGACAACTCCAGATCATTCCTTAGATCTTGATGAGATTGAGCAGTTCGCTACTGCTCCTCTTCCTCACCAGTATCAACGGGAATACCGTATACTTCATTTCTGAGATGGCGCAGACAAAAATCCCGATGATTGCGGTCACTTGATCTTTCTCCCACTCATCTGAAGCACACAGCTGGTTTAGGTCGTTAGAAGGTTTTCCCTGCCAATGTAGTGTTCGTAGACCAAGAGTAAGCGTTTTACTCGTTTCCCCTCGATCGCACGCCTGTAAATTGAATTTTCAGGTATCAGCGCAACATTCCCAGTCTATTCAGTTCCCTTATATTTTCACAATGTTCGTAATCCGATGTCCTCACATCATCAGGGATATAGACGAGGAAAAGTTTTATACAGGTACCAAAGTCACCAATTGCGAAGTGGAAATAACAAAAATTAATTAAGATGGAGATTTGAAATACCAGTTAGAAACAGAGTGTGTTAAATCTTCTTGGGAGAAGTTTCCTGCAACGATTCTAACTTATTTCCATGTTATTTTTTATTTGCGTGCTACAGCATTTCGACTATGTAGCAACTCTCAAGTAAAATGTTTAATCCATTAACTACATAGGTTTTGGGTTACAGTAATTTTCATGTGTAACTGTTCAGTATTACCTCACATCAGTATATCACATAGTTTGTGTGCTACTAGTTGTACTGTCCCAAATATAGTGGCGACACACCAGTCGAACCACAGACCCATCATGAAAATGATAACCCAAAACATATACAGGGTTTTAGGGGTATAAATAGAGATAATATCATTGATGATTGAGTGCAGTGTAGTAAACAACACTATATCAGTATTTACTCATTTGCAGTCTAATAATTATAGGTATGGTTTTAGGTTTGTTACTGCCTCAAAGTACATACGGAAAGAACAAGCTATTAATGATTATTTTCCCCTGGGAAGCGGGTCAGGTGTTGAATTGTGGACGCGTGAACGCTAAACGGCTTATCTATACAGACAGATGTAGTCGACTTAGTTGTGCAACTACGACCGTGCAGAAAACATCAGGTCAGTCGAGTGCGCGATGCCACGCTGGACGGAACGAAGTGCGCGCTCTGCAGAGGTTGCGCAAGACTTGGCCGATCGCTGTCAGCAGGGCCCCATCTGCCGCTTTGCTTACGATGACCCTGGCGACGGCGGACGGGCAAAGGTTGATGACGAACCGAACAACGGACACGGTACGCAAAGGAGTAGCTCGCGCAGAGGACAACAGATGGATAGGACCCCGAATTAGGGAGATCGGCCCTCGCCCTCTCAGACATAGGTCGCGGTCGGGAATCCTGCAGGCGGAATCAAGCAGGATCGTTACACTAGACACACACACTCCTCCTTCCTATACAATTCAAGGGCTGTCTATGGATTCAACAACTGTTTGTGTGTGAATTCGCCGGCCGCGGTGGTCTAGCGGTTCTAGGCCCTCAGTCCGGTACCGCGCGACTGCTACGGTCGCAGGTTCGAATCCTGCCTCGGGCATGGATGTGTGTGATGTCCTTGGGTTAGTTAGGTTTAAGTAGTTCTAAGTTCTAGGGGACTGATGACCACAGATGTTAAGTCCCATAGTGCTTAGAGAATTTTTTTGAATCTGGCGGATCGCTTGAATTTGCGCGAGCAATGAACTAATCGGCTAATCCATTCACAAATCTGGTCCGATACTCGGTACGCTCGTA
Source organism: Schistocerca cancellata (assembly GCF_023864275.1). Taxonomy (NCBI): domain Eukaryota; kingdom Metazoa; phylum Arthropoda; class Insecta; order Orthoptera; family Acrididae; genus Schistocerca; species Schistocerca cancellata. The sequence continues at coordinate 153,390,529 of NC_064633.1, forward strand.
TTTTATTAACTAGACAGTGTAGGATGCCTTATGGAAATCTAGGCGCCTTTGACTACAGCGCTCAGGGCTTCATGGAAGATCTGAGAGGGGTGTGCTGCAAAAGGTACTAGATTACCGAATCCATCTTATTTATTACAGAGACGATTTTCGTTTTACAGAAATGTTATGATGTCTGAGAACATAAAATGTTCCATAATTCTACAACATACAGATATCAGTGATACAGACATATTACACCTTGGCAAGAACAGTAACATAGCTGAACAATGCAATACTTGGGGTAAATCGGCCTAAAGAATTCTATAAAACTGATAATGAAATGCTATAAGCCTTCTTTAATTTTCAGGTAAGTAATTTTGAAAGTAATATGGACGTATAGTTCTGTTCTAGTCCAATATGTGGCCTTATCTGGTATTTGTTAATTAATTCCTTGAGTTGTGTCACTGTTCCTAAAAAAACTATTTTGTTTTTGTTGTGGCCCTTCATGTAATGCTCTTGCCACTTTTCCACCCCAAATGTATACACCGGCTGATCAAAAAGTCAGTATAAATTTGAAAACCTAATAAACCACGGAATAATGTAGATAGAGAGGTAAAAATTGACACACATGCTTGTAATGACATGGGGCTTTATTAGAACAAAAAAAAAACAAAGTTCACAAAATGTCCGACTGATGGCTCTGGACAGCAAAACGTCAGTGACTGCGCATGACAATCGTGTGTAAAAGGAGCTGTAATGACAGAGAGAATCAGATGCGCCAGCAGGCGCAGCACGTTGACGTTACCTGAAAAGGCGCTTTTAGTGAAGCTGTATTATCAGAATGGGGAATGTGCTATTTCAGCGTTACGATCCTATCGCCATAGGAAGGGGATTCGAACGGGTGAAGGTCCGCTGACAAATGCAGCTGTGGCGAGAATAAGTTCGAAGCCACGGGTTGTTTAGACGATAGACCCTGTAGTGGCCGACCGAGCACAAGGCGTAATGCTGCTGGGACAGTTCAGGAAGAAATGGAGACTGCAGCGGGTTCGTCTACGCACGGGGAAGTCAGCGCTCGTGCAGTCGCACGTTGAACCGCCATTCCATACACTACTGTTTGGTTGGCACTGAGGCGTACCCTCAGATGCTATCCGTACAAAATCCATCGGCACTATGACCTGTTTGTTACCTGGCGATTTAGTGAAGCGGAGGGCATTTGCGGTGTGGGTGTTTCAAAATGTGGCGGAAGATGACAATTGGTTGAGTAACGTGTTGTGAACCGACGAAGCTCATTTCACGCTCCGAGGGTCTGTCAACGTCCACAACCGCAGAATTTGGGCTACCGAAAATCCTAGAACTGTCGTGGAAACACCATTGCACGACGAGAAAGTCACGGTATCGGTCGGATTTACCACATCCACCGTTATCGGGCCTTTTTTCTTCGAGGAAATGCGTGATGCTGATTTTGTAACTGCTACCGTGACGGATGAGAGGTACGCCGATATGTTACAGAATCGCATCATCCCCAGCCTGGCTGATAAACACCTGCTGGAACGTACGATGTTTATGCAGGATGGCGCTCCAACCCATATTGCTAGACGCGTGAAAGATCTCTTGCGCGCGTCGTTTGGTGATGATCGTGTGCCTCGCAGGTCACAAGACCTCAGTCCGTACGATTAATGGCTTTGGGGTTACCTCGAAAGTGTATAGTGATCGACCGACATGTCTAGGGATGTTGAAAGACAACATCCGACGCCAATGCCTCACCATAACTCCGGACATGTTTTAGAGTGCTGTTCACAACATTATTCCTCGACTACAGCTATTGTTGAGGAATGATGGTGTACATATTGAGCATTTCCTGTAAAGAACATCATCTCTGCTTTGTCTTACTTTGTTATGCTAATTATTGCTGTTCTGATTAGATGAAGCGCCATCTTGTCGGACATTGAACTTCTGTATTTTTTTTTTTTTTTTTTTGTTCTAGTAAAACCCCATGTCATTCCAAGCATGTGTGTCAATGTGTACCTCTCTCTCCGTGATTTATTCAGTTTTCAAATTTATACTGACTGTTTGATCACCCAGTATATATATATATACTGTAATAAAATATGAGATTCGAAATTCTCTCAGGCAAAATTAGTGTTTAATTGTAAAAGAAATTGAAATTGTTGTATTATAAAAATATAAAATCCAAAATTATAATTCATGAAAAATAAATACCACTTAATAAGGAACCTCAATTAGGTACAATTTAAGAAACACAGTTTACGAATACGTAGTATCGTTCATGGGCTTATGTAATGTAGGGATACTTGTCCCGAAAAAAGGTATTCAATAAGTGCTTTTTTATAGTAGAAATGCCAATTCTTTTTCTTGTTCGCTGCAATGCGCGAAATTTCGTAAAAATACAACAGCTGTAATTTTCAAAACATTGACATCGTAATGCAAGATACAGACATTTGTGTTATATACTTCAACTATTGCAGTAACCTATAATGTGGTGTCACTCTTTGCAGTAACCTATAATATGGTGTTCGAAAGGAGTTGATCGCGTCAGGAGTGCGTTGTGTTATATTTCACTTTTTGAAGAAATTTTTAATCTACTTGTGTTATATTTTAGTAACCTTTAATGGTATATTTGAGAGCAGTTGATTATAAATGAGGGCATTATCGAAAAATATTCGTGATACTACCACTGCAAATACGTGGCGTTGACGTAAACCGTAGAGGCATGATATCAAACGGTATCTCCGCACACAAAATGAAAACAAGCTTGGTGGATGTGTATATTTGTGTAGCAAGCAAGCTTTCCGGCCGAAGACGGTGCGTTCTCGGAAATATTGCAGATGAATAATTGTCTAATATGTGCCCGACACCTACGACTTCTGCGCGGTGATCCAACCATTTCTCGCGACGGATGCGAACTGTTCTCATTCACAGACGAGGAAAAATTTTACTTCGTTTTCGCTTGCTGAACAGATATTCTGTAATGATGAAAGTGTGAAAAAGATGGAAAAAAAGACTTTGGTTTGGATGTGGGATCCATTCACACTAAATAACACGCGGTCTATGAAAGACATTTGTATGCAACGAAAAAGACCAGCATGGAGGCCGTGCCTACTACTTATCCCCGATTTCGCCCAAATTTATGACATATGCAGAGCTTGGCCAGAAATTAAAGTGACAGGAGATCCAGATGATTAAGGCTTTAGAAAAAACATCATTTCTGGCGCAGCGCGAGCGAGGCATTTATGTTAGCGTAGTTTCAAGGCAGTGGCTGGAGCGTCGGGAAGAGGACAGGTTGGTAAACCGAAGTTCGCGGTACCGAATCTCTCAATGAAACTTTCTTACTTTCGATTTTTACATTACGTACACTGCAAATAAACCGAAATAATTCTCAATACGTTATAGCAATTTTGTCAAATAAGGACATGTTTCGAAATTATGGCTGTTACGTGAAATAAATTGTATTTATTAACACGTACTGCGACAAAATCAAGGCAAATTTAAACGGACGCAAAATCTCCGAGATTGGCAGTCTTTTACACAAACTCGGAATTTAGCGCAGACTTCATTGCGAAATGCTTATAATAGTTTCCAAAACGAAACTTTGTCTCGAAATCTGGCAGGAAATCCAAAGAGAGTCAAGTCGTGTGTAAAGTACGCTAGCGGCTAGACAAAATTAATGCCTTCGCTGAGCGACAGCAATAAAAATACTATCGACGCCACTGCTGCCAAAGCAGAGCTACTGAACACAGCCTTCTGAAATTGCTTCACCAAAGAAGACGAAACAAATATTCCATAATTCGAATCAAGAACAGCTGCCAACATGAGTAACTTAGAACTAGATATCCTCGGAGTACTGAAACAACTTAAATAACTTAACAAAAGCAAATCTTCCGGTCCAAACTGTGTACCACTTAGGTTCCTTTCAGAGTATGCTGATACAATAGCTTCTTAACAATCATATACAACCGCTGCCTCGATGAAAGATCCGCAACCCAAGACTGCATAGTGGCACAAGTCACACCAGTATTCAAGAAAGGTAGTAGCAGAAATCCACTAAATTACAGGCTCATATCATTAACGTCGATATGCATCAGGATTTTGGAACATATATTGTGTTAGAAGACTATGAATTACCTCGAAGAAAATGGTCTATTGACACACAGTCAACACGGATTCAGAAAACATAGTTTTTGTGAAACAGAGCCAGCTCTTTACTCACACGAAGTGTTTGGAGTGCTATTGACAAGGGATTTCAAACTGATTCCGTATTTCTGCATTTCCAGAAGGCTTTTGACACTACATCACACAAGCGGCTTTTACTGAAATTGCGTGGTTTGTAATATGTCTCAGTTATGTGGCTCTGATCAGTATGGGACTTAACATCTAAGGACATCAGTCCCCTAGAACTTAGAACTAGTTAAACCTAACTAACCTAAGATATTCACACACATTCATAACCGAGGCAGGATTCGAACCTGCGACGGTAGCAGTCTCACAGTTCCGGACTGAAGCGCCTAGAACCGCTCGGCTACAACGGCCGGGAAAACAGAAGTCATTTCTGGCATTCGCCAAGGTAGTGTTATAGGCCCTTTGCTGTTCCTTATCTATACAAACGATTTAGGAGACAATGTGAGCAGCCGTCTTAGATTGTTTGCAGATGACGCTGTCGTTTATCAACTATTAAAGTCATCAGAAGGTCAAAACAAATTGCAAAACGTTTTAGAGAAGATATCTGTATGGGCGCAAATTGACAAATGATCCTAAATAATGAAAAGTGTGAAGTCATCCACATGAGTGCTGAAAGGAATCCGCTCACCTTCGGTTACACGATAAATCACTTATATCTAAAGGGCGTGTATTCAACTAAATACCTAAAATTACAGACATTAACAACTTAAATTGGAAAGAACACATAGAAAATGTTGTGGGAAAGGCTAACCAAAGACTGCGTTTTATTGGTAGGACACTTAGAAAACGTTACAGATCTACTAAGGAGACTGCCTACATTACGCTTGTCCTCTTCTACAATACTGCAGTGCGGTATGGGACCTTTACCAGATAGGATTGACGGAGTACATCGAAAAAGCTCAAAGAAGGGCAGCACGTTTTGTTTTATCGCGAAATATGGGAGAGAGCGTCACTGAAATGATACAGGATTTGGGCTGGACATCATTAAAAGAAAGGCTTTTTCGTTGCGACGGAATCTTCTCACGAAATTCCAATCACCAATTTTCTCCTTCGAGTGCGAAAATATTTTGTTGACACTGTCCTATATTGGGAAAAACAATCACCATAATAAAATAAGGGACATCAGAGGTCGCACCGAAAGATATAGGTGTTAGTCTTTTCCGTGCGCTGTACGAGAGTGGAATAATAAAGAATTATTGCGAAGGTGGTTCAGTGAACCCTCTGCCAGGAAATTAAATGTGAACGGTCTACGTATTCTTACAAGAGAGTACTGACTCTTTTGGATCGAGGATTCTAAAATAAAAATGGTGGATGAATACGCAGGAAATTGTAGAAATGTCGTCTTTGCTTCATGGAAATCTGGGAAACATAAAACAGCCACGTACTGAAATATATTGACTGATGTATGAAGACCCACTTGCAGGAGAATATATTTCTTTTGTTAGTTGACTCGTGGCGAGAAGAAAGAAATCCACAGTTATACGACGAGATTCCTAAAGATGAAGAAGGATTGTCATATTTGGCGAAATGATGCGTTACACATGGTTTGCTGCTAAACCCGACAGCAACAATAAAAGTACCAAGTAGTTCTACAGATGTGGCGTTTGTAACGCGACCAAGATGCCGGGAAAATTAATGCTTTCCCAGCAAGTCTAAATCGTCAACTGTAAAATCCCTTCCTGGAAATTTATTTGCATTCCCGGATTTTCCTTTGCTTTCCCTTTTCATGCCTTTAATGAAAATATTAATAAGTGCAAAACACTGAGCATTATTTCGGTTTATTTGCAGTGTAGCTAACGTAAAAATTGAAAATAAAAAAAATGTACTGCATAGGGAATCATTCCCACGGCATTCCGATTACCATTCTGTATTCTTTCCGCTTCCCCTTCCACTGTCTGGAAACTAAGCTAAAATAAATGACTCATGACCCTCCGACACGCGTTTTTTTCCAAACGCTTGGCCATCTGGAGTTCCCACTTCTGCAGGTTTCATTTCTGGCCAAGCCTTGTATAACATAAACTTGGACGAAGTCGGTGGTGACGAATAGGAGCGGTTACCCTGTATTATTATTATTGTTGCTGCGAACTTCGTCTGGACAGGCGTAAGTCTCGTGTCCATGATTATGCGTAGTGTATGCGTATGACGATGTCGTGACTACAGTTCACCTCCAAGACGTACTTAAAAGGTGAAAGCACGGCCGTTGGAGTCAAGGCCTGTGCTTTCACGGTTTTAAGTACATATTGGAGGTGAACTGTAGTCACTGACAAGTGGTTTGTACCATACTGTGTTGTAATGTCTTCCAGACAATGGCGGTACGTCGAAACTAGCAGCAACATGATAAAGAAATACTTCACATCAGCTTTTCGTTTTTGGTACAACATATTGCAATTGCGTAGTACAATTTCTACATATAAATCTACACTCCGGAAGCTAAGTTACCGTGTGTGACGGAGGATATTGTGTAACACTGTCACTCCCCCGTCCCGTTCTGTTCATGTTTTCCGGGAATAACGTCTGTTATTAAGCCTTCGTGTGGGATTGAATCTCTTTTATTTTACTTTTATGGCCCTTTAGCGAAATATACGTCGGAGGAGGCAGTATATCGGTTGACTATTCTAGGAATGTACGCTGCCGGAATTTTAGCAGAACCGGTAAACTATATTAAGCTGCTGAAAGCCTCTTTTACAGCTTCTGCCACTGGAGTTGCATGAAGATCTCCGTGACGCTTTTGTGACAATTAAATGAACCTGTAACGGAACACTCAGCTATTCCTTGGGTCTTCTGTACTTCTCCCAGTAACCCTATGTGGTACAGATGAGCAATATTCAAGCGTTGGTAGAAAGAGTATTTTGTAAGCTACCGCATTTGTTGAGATTTCCTGAGGAGTCTTATAGTGTATTTCAGTCTGGTATCTGCCTTACCTGCGATTAGTTTTATGTGCTCGTTCCACTTTAAATCGCTCCGTACGCATAGTCCTGGATACTGTGTGGGCACGGAACCATCGGAAGCAAACACATCTGCTCCGGATGAATGTTCTATAATCGTGTAATCATACAGTAATGGCTCATTCTGCTTATTTATGCGGAATACATTTCAATAAGAAAAGGAGGATCAGCATTGGTCGTTGAAGCAAAAGTCTTTATTTCACTTTCAAATCGATTTCAGTCACTGTGCGACTATCATCAGTGCTGTATATAAAGCAACAATAAAATAATCAAATTGCACTATAAGGCACTACATCTGCCCAAGTATAGAAGTAAGAAAATATAGAAGAGATCGTTTTCATCAACATACCTAGTATTAATCCCCTGTGGACTCATAAATGCAAGCAATAAAACTGCGATATCTGCAAATATCAATGAAGAGTACTTGTCCGACCAAAGGCACAGATGCACCTGGGCTAGCTGCTTACAGGGTCCTTCGTAGCTATTCTCATTACCAATACCGGACGCTACAGTGCCCTCTTTATAATCATTATTACAAGATCTTTTATTCATGAAAATAGAAGACATAACGAAATATAGTGTCTAATCCATGCAAACATCAAGAACCTAAAACATAAAAATCTTAGTACTACATTGTAAAGACCGTGCTCACGGGTTCTGGCTTGTGTTTCGGGAACCAGGTCCCAAAGTACACTCCTGCAAATTGAAATAAGAACACCGTGAATTCATTGTCCCAGGAAGGGGAAACTCTATTGACACATTCCTGGGGTCAGATACATCACATGATCACACTGACAGAACCACAGGCACATTGACACAGGCAACAGAGCATGCACAATGTCGGCACTAGTACAGTGTATATCCACCTTTCGCAGCAATGCAGGCTGCTATTCTCCCATGGAGACGATCGTAGAGATGCTGGATGTAGTCCTGTGGAACGGCTTGCAATGCCATTTCCACCTGGCGCCTCAGTTGGACCAGCGTTCGTGCTGGACGTGCAGACCGCGTGAGACGACGCTTCATCCAGTCCCAAACATGCTCAATGGGGGACTGATCCGGAGATCTTGCTGGCCAGGGTAGTTGACTTACACCTTCTAGAGCACGTTGGGTGGCACGGGATACATGCGGACGTGCATTGTCCTGTTGGAACAGCAAGTTCCCTTGCCGGTCTAGGAATGATAGAACGATGGGTTCGATGACGGTTTGGATGTACCGTGCACTATTCAGTGTCCCCTCGACGATCACCAGTGGTGTACGGCCAGTGTAGGAGATCGCTCCCCACACCATGATGCCGGGTGTTGGCCCTGTGTGCCTCGGTCGTATGCAGTCCTGATTGTGGTGCTCACCTGCACGGCGCCAAACACGCATACGACCATCATTGGCACCAAGGCAGAAGCGACTCTCATCGCTGAAGACGACACGTCTCCATTCGTCCCTCCATTCACGCCTGTCGCGACACCACTGGAGGCGGGCTGCACGATGTTGGGGCGTGAGCGGAAGACGGCCTAACGGTGTGCGGGACCGTAGCCCAGCTTCATGGAGACGGTTGCGAATGGTCCTCGCCGATACCCCAGGAGCAACAGTGTCCCTAATTTGCTGGGAAGTGGCGGTGCGGTCCCCTACGGCACTGCGTAGGATCCTACGGTCTTGGCGTGCATCCGTGCGTCGCTGCGGTCCGGTCCCAGGTCGACGGGCACGTGCACCTTCCGCCGACCACTGGCGACAACATCGATGTACTGTGGAGACCTCACGCCCCACGTGTTGAGCAATTCGGCGGTACGTCCACCCGGCCTCCCGCATGCCCACTATACGCCCTCGCTCAAAGTCCGTCAACTGCACATACGGTTCACGTCCACGCTGTCGCGGCATGCTACCAGTGTTAAAGACTGCGATGGAGCTCCGTATGCCACGGCAAACTGGCTGACACTGACGGCGGCGGTGCACAAATGCTGCGCAGCTAGCGCCATTCGACGGCCAACACCGCGGTTCCTGGTGTGTCCGCTGTGCCGTGCGTGTGATCATTGCTTGTACAGCCCTCTCGCAGTGTCCGGAGCAAGTATGGTGGGTCTGACACACCGGTGTCAATGTGTTCTTTTTTCCATTTCCAGGAGTGTATGTGGTGTAGCATGAATCACACTATAACGCAGCACTGCAACCATTATATTAACGTAATACTGAAATAATTCCAGCTAAACCAAAAGAACTGGGTTATTCTATTATGCCCTTTGACATTAATTTTTATGAGAATACATTTCCAAATGTTTTTGGTTAGCACACTGGACTCGTATTCGGGAAGACGACGGTTCAAACCCGCGTCCAGCCATCCTCATTTAAGTATTCCGTGATTTCGCTAAATCGCTTATGGCAAAAGCCGGAATGGTTCCTTCGAAAAGGGCACGGCCGGTTTCTTTCTCCATCCGTCCCGTATTCGAGCTTTTATTGTCACTAATGACCTCGTTGTCGACAGGAAGTTAAATACTAATCTCCTCCTCCTCCAAAAGCCTTTTTGACAGACGATGTTTAAAATGAAATATAGTGTAAAAATACACAGCACCGTGTAAAAATTTTAAAAAATCAAGATACAAATTCGTCTTTGTTCATACTTGGGTAGAGTGACTGTACGACAAGAATAAAATAATCCGACTGCACTGTAAAATGCTAAATCTGCCCAACAAAAATTCTGTTTGGAAGGACTGTAGACACGTTAGTCTTTGTCCCTATTTGTGTCTAGATAAAAAGATTTTCATAACAGCGAACTGTCGTGTAATATTTTAGACTAAGCCTCAGTTGCAGTCAAGTGGAGTAAATCATTCTTCAGATTTAAATGTCAAGAGCACTTTATGACAGTATATGACGTCACTGTCACTCTATCTAAATAAGGTTATGAGCGTTTTGTACGCTCTCTTTGTTTTAGATAATGTTGTGTATATGTTTCTATCTACACTGTTTTTATACGTTATTAAAAATGTATGAATGTGAAAATTAATGTCAGAGAGTGTGCGTACAGCACGTTTCACTAGAGGATTAGCTCATAGAAAACATTATAAAATAAATTGGGGGAGAAACACGGGTAATGTATCACGAAGAAAATAACGTCCGCACTGTCGGAATATTACGTGATACCACGTACTTATACATTTGTCACTATTACAGCGCCATCTATCACAAAGCGAAAAAAATGGTCCAACTGAAACATTCACATTTCTTTATGTACTACACGAATATGTGATAAAAAATGGGGGTTCCTATTTAAAAAAAAAAGAAAACGCATTTGATATACGTTTGACCTCTGGCAGCGCCATCTAGCGGCCCAACCATAGCGCCATCTGGTTTCCCCCTTCGGGCTAGACAAGTTTCGTTCTTTGTAGTTTTTTCGCTTGACGCTTATTTCGTGAGATATTTGGCCCGGTCACGATCAATGGACCACCCTGTATATCGTACATACACTTTCCAAGGCGCTGTCAATTCCCTTCAGCTGTCCTACAAAGTCCTTCACCGACTGTAACGGAATTACAATGGCGTCGATAAATATCAAAGTTTTTATTTCCACTTCATGAACTGAAAGCTAGTATTTACATATCGACAAATATCAGCCGACAGTTGGTTCCTAAGACACGTAAGAATTTAGAAGACTTATCGAGAAATTCAATAAGTAGACGAAATAATTAGGCCAGCCAGACATGAAAACATTGCAGTTATGAAGCTGAAAAACGTACTATGGAGGAACTACAACACCTTAAAGGGTGCATTTTTACTTGCTGTTTAGAACAAAAATACAATACGCCGAGAAGCTGATCACCACGCTCTGATCTACACCTATACTCTACATATTTTGAAGTCGAAGAATAACAGAGCTTTTAAAATCAGCAGTGGTTATTTTACCACCTTCAACATGAAGACGTTAATAAATGGTTCAAATGTCTCTGAGCACAATGGGACTTAACTTCTGAGGTCATCAGTCTCCTAGAACTTAGAACTACTTAAACCTAACTAGCCTAAGGACATCACACACATCCATGCCCGAGGCAGGATTCGAACCTGCGACCGTAGCGGTCGCGCGGTTCCAGACTGTAGCGCCTAGAACCGCTCGGCCACTCCGGCCGGCAGACGTTAATACATCAGTTAAGAAACGATGTCGGGAAGGGTCGCTGAACATGTAACGGAGGCGACAGTCTCCCTTGTGACAAATACGCTGGTGATGAGTCACCTCAGCGAGGTTGCGTTCGTCACCGTAACGTTAGAGCGACTAAAAGCTCTCCCGAGGCGATTAGGTTACTTGTCTGTAAACAGGGAGTTGTGTAAATTATTTGTAGAGAGAGAGAGGGCCGCATTCCACGGTCTGGGGGCTTTCGTTCTGGAGCTGGAACGCGCCTCTGTACCAGTTAATGGCCCTCGGTGACAGCTGGAGGAGTCGCAGCTGCCGCCACTGGACGAGTGAAGTGTCGCCTGGTGAGCATGCCAGCTGTGCGCATCACAGGGACCTACAAATACACTGGAGACAACCGAGCAGAAAACTGCCTTATGACTCGAAGTTGACAATCAGTGTCGTAACCCAGCGGGGATCGAAACATACTCACGTGAATCCCTTCGTCGGATAGGAAGCGATGTGGGATTTTTCAAGTCTACCGACTGTTTGGCACGTGACCGGCGTCGTGCAAGGGAATAAGTGGCCGACAGCGTCTAGCTGAGGTTTGTCGGGTCTCTGACGCTGGAGAGGGTACAAAAAAATTCGGGTGTCAGGCTAGAGAGACAGAAATGAAGAAACGAGCTTCTGGGTTGGTATCTTGGTCTGATTTTATTGCTTCTTCCCGAGTTTACATGAACTTCTCCAAGAGCTAGGTCATAATTTCAATGAGCGTAGAACACAGATGAGGATTACTAGACACTCAAATTATTAGAACAAATAGACTGTCTGGCCTGTCACTTTGACTCGAATAATGGAAGGGAATCAGTTTCTTATTGCTCAAATCGAATAACCAGGTTCCGTTACACGTCACACTGTAAGCGATAGTCAGTCGTAGGTGCAAGTAAGCCATGATAGACTGACTACCCACAGACTAGAGTAGTGTACAGACAATAAGTCCTTCTTAGTTCCAAGGCTAACTGAACAGATTATTTCACTCACATGATTTTCTGATGTCGGCTCATGGACACTCGAGGCTCGTATGCTGGCCGGAACTCTTGTACTGTTGCACTCTGCCCTGTTGGTCAACTGGTGGTCTATTTCTTTTAAATGTTAATTGTGTTTACATTTAGTACTTATTTAGCCGGTCGAAGTGGCCGAGCGGTTCAAGGTGCTACAGTCTGGAGCCGCGCGAACGCTACGGTCGCAGATTCTAATCCTGCCTCGGGCATGGATGTGTGTGATGTCTTTAGGTTAGTTAGGTTTAAGTAGTTCTAAGTTCTAGGGGACTAATGACCTTAGAAGTTAAGTCCCATTGTGCTCAGAGCCATTTGAACCATTTTGAACTTATTTAAATATGTATTTGGGGTGGTTTGCTTGTAGATGCTACGTAGCCGCATTCGCAATCAGCCAGCTTGAAATCAGCGGTTTCTCAATGCTCGCGACCTCATATTGGTCTGGCAAAGGATCCAGCACTGTACGTCTCCATCTAGATTTCCAGGCTCTACTTGTTAAAATTTTTACCAAGATAACTTTTTGTTGTTGTTGGAAATCACTTCATGATTCGGTCTTTACAACAACGAGGCACTTGTTTCGATCAGGACACGTAGCCCATTCGGCAGTCACAGTAATGAAAATTCAGATATAAACAAGCCGAAAATGAAATGTCCCACTACAAAGAAATTTCATTTTGCTTGTTATAACCTTACACAACCGCCTTAGAACGGTGGTCGCTCACGAGAGCTGAAAATGGTGTAGATCTGGTACCAGACGATTAGAAGATTGCCGACGTAGGTAATGACAGTGAAGTGATATGCACGAGCCATTTGGTTGCCTGTAGTCAGCGCAGTAACATGAGTCAACAAGAAGACGTGTAGTGGGAGATGCTACAAGAAACGCATAGCGGCTTTAACCTGGGTACATTTCATATCCCGAAATTAAGTCGCGATTTCGAATGACAAAATTGTCTGCGTGGATGTCGCCATAATCAAGCGAAAGCTTGACGCAAGTAATAATTAGAGTTTGGATAAATATTTGAATGTTATCGATTCTTTTGCGAACCGGTGCACACGTCAGCACAGCGAGCTGGCAATAGCAACCCGAATTCGTGAAGGAGAAGCAGTAATCATCAAAAAAGGAATAAAGAATGTCTTCTTTGTGAGATTCTACTGCTATTAAAGAAACAATCTTGATCATTTTAAGCTAGCTGGTTCGTGTTAACACTAATAAAAAGCCGTCACAGCTATATTGATACACATTTGTTATTTCAAGACCGATTACGTTTGAAAGAACATGGTTTGTGTTTTACGTAAACCTACCGTTATTTTTCCATTCTTGCTTTTATTCACGTAACATAAGTTGTGCAACATTCTTCTTAATGTACTTTGATATATTTTGCAAATCTAAGTTTTATTCTTCGTTATTTCAGGAAATTTAATCTTTTTCTGTTTCATGTAATGGTGGTACAACAATGAGGTAATGCTTCTTCATGCCCAACACCCACTCTTGCTACACGACTAAAACTATTCAACTCTCCAAGTGCTCATAGATCAGTCTGGTTATTACCCTGGTCCTCAGATTTGGTTGCTTGCTCTAGTTCAATGGAATTTCACCGTACTGTGATTTTTTAACGTCCTTCCAGTTTGGTTTTAATTTTGTCAACAAAATATGCTTGAAACCGTAACACTTAGTTACTTATCTCTTTTACGTGTTCAATGACATTGATTTTTGTAGTCAGTTTTATTCATTACTTACCAGCGTTCTGAGTAACCACCCTGAGACATTTTCCTTTCATAGTGTATATAACTACTTTACAATCTCAATCCTACTGTCTTATTTATCTACTGACGATACTACAACTTTGTGCAAGCATTGAAAATTGTTCCTTTTTAATATGAATAATTGTATTGTTTTCTTTTTTAATGTATTTCTGCAAATTTCTTTATCACCTCTGTGGTATCTTTTACACTTTAATACCATTTCTGTAATTAAGATTATTGTCTATTTTTAACGACTATGATATCCCACGATCGATACTTCACACCCAGTAGACGCCAAACAGTATGTTTACTTGTTTATTTCTCTCCCAGAGCGCCATGCCTGGACAGTCTAGCGCACACAGCATGCCATATTGTTTTGCACTCACTGCTCGCCGTGCTTCTGCTATTCGGTCGACGGAGTGTTTACATGACTGCCACAATCCAGACTTTTCTTTAATATAGCAATGCGTAATATAGCTAAGGTTCTTAAGGGACGTTATTGTCACTTCTCCGTGATGATTTGTTATGAGAGCTGCCTGTGTAGTTGGATATTATTTATACGTGTAAGTTACTGTAGATTTTTATCCTGATTATTGTTTTATTCAGCTGCAAGTGACTGATGATGTTCTTTTGGAAAAAACCTTCATACGTAATAAATGTGCATCAATATAGCTGTGTTGGTTTTCTATTAATGTTAACAAAGACGCTACGGCATACGTCCTTTTGTGCGGTTATAGTTTTGAGCTTTTACGATATGATTAAAAGTCTGTAAAACATATATGACAAGCGAAAACTAAGTTTCTTTTTATGTCTTACTGAGAGCGAAAAGTGAAGAAGGTGTGACAGTCGTAATAATTCGTATACTGAAAAATGTTCATTACTTCACAAGTATGGAAACCAGAAACTAAAAATCATATCCTTGTAGTTCTATTTTCGATCAAGTTTGTGCTAAACGAAACAAAAAGTGTATGCCTTTCTAGCTATATTCACAAAGTTTAAACTGCTTACGTTCTAAAACAAATAAAGAAACATGTTCCTTCCACCAACAGACATTTCGAGTAAAGACCATGACAGTAAAACAAGAGACAATTGGGATCATTCAGAGAAGACCAACAATCATTCTACCGCCTACTATACATGAATGGAGCAGGAAAATTTTTAGGGGAGGAATAATATGGTACAATATTTACTCTCCGCCACTACCCACTTATGTGATTATCGTACTGGAGACTTAGGTGTGGAGGTATGCGACTGTCACGGAGTACGTGGTTTCGGTTTCAAGTTCCGTCAAGGAGTTACGTTCCTAGAGTAAATGGCACGGTACGGTGTATAATAATTTATTACGTCACAACTGCTTAGACAAAAAATATTCACATTATCTGTTTTCATATATATTTTGTATACTTAAGCAATCATTACGTAGTAAATAATTATACAAACATTTAGAAAGGTTGCAAATGTTTAATTAGTAATAGGTTATTTTTTTTAAAAAGAAAGGTGTTGTATGCTGTTTTCGCTTGTTGTTGTTGTGGTCATCAGTCCTGAGTCTGGTTTGATGCAGCTCTCCATGCTACTCTATGCTGTGCAAGCTTCTTCATCTCCCAGTACTTACTGCAACCTACATTCTTCTGAATCTGCTTAGCGTATTCATCTCTTGGTCTCCCTCTATGATTTTTACCCTCCACGCTGCCCTTCAATGCTGAATTTGTGATCCCTTGATGCCTCAGAACATATCCTACCAACCGGTCCCTTCTTCTTGTCAAGTTGTGCCACAAACTCCTCCCCAATTCCATTCAATACCTCCTCATTAGTTATGAGATCTACCCACCTAATCTTTAGCATTCTTCTGTAGCACCACATGTCGAAAGCTTCTATTCTCTTCTTGTCCAAACTATTTATCGTCCATGTTTCACTTCCATACATGGCTACAGTCCGTACAAATACTTTCAGAAACGACTTCCTGACACTTAAATCTATACTCGATGTTAACAAATTTCTCTTCTTTAGAAACGCTTTCCTTGCCGTTGCCAGTCCACATTTTATATCCTCTCTACTTCGACCATCATCAGTTATTTTGCTTCCCAAATAGCAGAACTCCCTTACTAATTTAAGTGTCTCATTTCCTAATCTAACTCCCCCAGCATCACCCGAGTTAATTCGACTACATTCCATTATCCTCGTTCTGCTTTTGTTGATGTTCATCTTATATCCTCCTTTCAAGACACTGTCCATTCCGTTCAACTGATCTTCCAAGTCCTTTGCTGTCTCTGACAGAATTACAATGTCATCGGCGAACCTCAAAGTTTTTATTTCTTCTCCATGGATTTTAATACCTACTCCGAATTTTTCTTTTGTTTCCTTTACTGCTTGCTCAGTATACAGATTGAATAACATTGGGGAGAGGCAACAACCCCGTCTCACTCCCTTCCCAACCACTGCTTCCCTTTCATGCCCCTCGACTCTTATAACTGCCAACTGCTTTCTGTACAAATTGTAAATAGCCTTTCGCTCCCTGTATTTTACCCCTGCCACCTTTAGAATTTGAAAGAGAGTATTCCAGTCAACATTGTCAAAAGCTTACTCTAAGTCTACAAATGCTAGAAACGTAGGTTTGCCTTTCCTTAATCTTTCTTCTAAAATAAGTCGTAAGGTTAGTATTGCCTCACGTGATCCAACATTTCTACGGAATCCAAACTGATCTTCTCCGAGGTCGGCTTCTACCAGTTTTTCCATTCGTCTGTAAAGAATTCGTGTTAGTATTTTGCAGCTGTGACTTATTAAACTGATAGTTCTGTAATTTTCACATCTGTCAACTCCTGCTTTCTTTGGGACTGGAATTATTATATTCTTCTTGACGTCTGAGGGTATTTCGCCTGTCTCATACATATTGCTCACCAAATGGTAGTTTTGTCAGGATTGGCTCTCCCAAGGCCGTTTTCGGTAGTCTGCAGTAATAGTTGGCATACTGTAAAATACCATTTATATTTTCTGTGCATTCATTTTTTTCCCAGGCATAGCGTTAACTCAAAATGTGTCACTGAAATGATGGTTAGAAAACGTTTGCAGAGTGATGGGGTAAAGGCTGCAACAGGAGGAAAATCATTTTATTAATTGCTTTTGGAATTTTTTTACAAGTTGTCGACGACTATTAGGGTGTACGGGCAGCCACGCAGCATCTTAACCGCGGGGGAATGAGTGCTTGGACGGAGACTGCACGAGCGGTGGAAACGAGCGGCTAGTTAGACGGAGGGCATAGAGTTTACAGGATCTGTTACCGTGTCAGAAGAAGATCTGATTATAATTATGTATACGCCAGACGTTGTTCTGTGTGTGTTTGTGAACAGTGTTAATTTTTTATTGCTCCGGGCAATATTAATTTAATTTTAAACTTGAGTAATTCTCATTTGAATACAGATAATTATTACGAGACGCAGTATCTGTAAATGTGCCTTCAGAATATATTCAGGATATATTTTGTTTAAGCATTTCGTCGTTTTTATTTTATGTATATACGTAAGGTGGTCAGAAACAGTCTGAAAAGCTTGTAGGGGTGTTTCTGGCTAGTGTGTGTTGAGATATAACTGGGAAGAAAAAAATTCGATACGTTACAGCGTTTCCGAGGTAATTAACATTGAATTTAGCCAGTCAGTACGATATTGCAGCGCCTGTGTTGTTCAGAAATACGATGCAAAATCCCGTCAGACACGCATGCATGTCCCAAGGAACATTGCATCGTATCTCTGAGCGCCACTTGCACTGCAGTATCGTATTTATCCGCTGACAACGGGAAAGCAACTTTCAATTAAAACGTCTCCCCTGCACGGGAATCTACACAGTGATTGTTCAGGCTGTTGACACATGGTTGACAACTTATGGGAATTTGGGCCAACCGTGAGTAGTGCTGGGATAGCGTAAAGGTAAGGCGACCGCTAGCGATAAGCGGGAAATCCGGGTTCGGCTACCGGCCAGGCACAAATTTCACTGTCGTCCTTCCATTCTACAGCTGATCGTTTTCCATATTCGCAACTGCGAATGAGTGTTATGTAAATCGTTTCTTCGTTTGGTTTCCTAAAACCGAATAACAGACGGGTTCGATTCCCGGCGGGATCAGGGATTTTCTCTGCCTCGTGATGACTGGGTGTTGTGTGATGTCCTTAGGTTAGTTAGGTTTAAGTAGTTCTAAGTTCTAGGGGACTGATGACCATAGATGTTAAGTCCCATAGTGCTCAGAGCCATTTGAACCATTTTTCGAATAACAGAGCGATACAAAAATTGAACATGGGGCGGTAGTAAGGATCGAACTCGAGCCGAAGAGTGAGCAGTTCCGCGCGCTGTCAACTAAACTACGAGAACAACTGTCACTAATTGGATCTGGCGAGCCGGCCGCTGTGGCCGAGCGATTCTAGGCCCTTCAGTCTGGAACGACGCGGCTGCTACGGTCGCAGGTTCGAATACTGCCTCGGGCATGGATGTGTGTGATGTCCTTAGGATAGTCAGGTTTAAGTAGTTCTAAGTCTAGGGGACTGATGACCTCAGATGTTAAGTCCCATAATGCTTAGAGCCATTTTTTGAATCTGGCGGATCGCTTGAATTTGCGCGAGCAATGAACTAATCGGCTAACTTGAATCCTAATTAACTCGGAAACGACGTAACATATCGAATTGTTTCATAACGGTTACTTCTCAGCTCGAACTACGTTGTAACACCATTACAAGCTTTTCATGCTGTTGTGAACGTCCTGTATACTGAGAGGGTATGAGTAACTATGTGAACTTTTATTTTCATTTGAGTAGTGCAGTTTCCCTTTTACTGACGACTGTTACAAGAGTAAGGGAAAACAATTTTTCTTTTGAATTACGGCGGAGTACTGCTTGGATTTTTTTTCACGTCCAGAGTGTCGGAACTATATTGTCGTAGGAAATAGGACATTCATTTGCAATCAGAGCGCATATATTATTTACCAAGTGTGAGTATTGTACTGGAACAGTGACAATAGTGAGTGATTCCTACGTTATGCCGCTGTTACGGTCGGTTCACGAGAACCAAATTAGCAGAATTGATATTACTACGAAAAGTTAGCGCTCTGGAACTCCAGGTTGGAATTCTCTCATTTAAAACCAATTATTAAGCAAATATAGCAGAACTGCTACAGTATCTATCCGCTACTGCAGCGGAGGTTTCGCGCCTGTCAGTGCTCTCTCCGGTTTCTCTTGTTGAACAATGCGAATTTCCGTGTGAGCTGACTGTTGTCATCTGCGTCGTAGATCACTACTCCGGATTCAGTGCCTAATTAAAAGCTACACAAGAGACTGACTAACGGTATTAATGAATTCGTCATTAGCACTGTATCCTGAATGAGGTTCTCATGTATTTTCTTTGTAAACTATTGAACGATGGTTGGCAAAGTTAACATATAGAGAAGTGGAATTTGGTAACATCTTCCGATCCTGAGAGCTCAATCGAAAAGTAATAATAACTTCCAAACACCAGGTCCTCCTACAACACGACGCTGCATTATGTGAACGTGGCTGGCTGTCAACATAGGCGCACCTATTAATTCTGTTTTGCAGACCCAAACGTCAAACTCCCCCAAAGTAGCCTCCAAAGTCGAGAGTCCTCTTCAAGTTACTGTCACAAGTTTTTATACATCGGTATACAAGAATCTTCAGCAGTGGCAAGCGGGTCTTTGCAACCAGCCGAGTACTATTCAGGTCAGTAGCAGTCGAAATTCTGCAGCTGGTCGTTCCAAAAGTGCTAGCAGAAGCTGTCGTCAAGCTGGCAGAATTCAGCAATGCAGCGTCCTGTTGACGTTACCTGGTCATATTGTTACATGGTGTAGCTCAGTCAAGTATGTCACCGCAGCATAGATACTCCTGGTTCAGCTGACAAAATGGTTGTGCATCGTACATACGACCAGCGCATTTCCCTTGTTAGTTACCGGTCAAATGTGTGCCTATATCACACCAGCCTTGACCGAGCAGTATCGTCTACTACCTGGAGCCACTGGTCTACAAGCCTTCAGCCATCTCTGACAGTCGTCGGTTACGCCCGACGCCGATCCTTTATTTGGATCTCACATCGACGTTACGGAAGGCTGCTTATCACTGTGAATGGCATGTCTTTCAGCACTCTTAAGGGTGGTCGCCTGGCACCCATACAACGGAACAGCTCTTCTCGACCACGGTTTGCCTCGGTGCAGCTTCGTAGACGTCATGTGACTTCTATCTTTCGCATGAGGCCGGGACAGGGGTGTTACCCCGCGCGCCTATATCGGTTGAAGGTTCAATTGGCTCTTAGCACTATGGGACGTAATATCTGAGGTCATCAGTCCCCTAGAACTTATCATCATCATCATCATCATCATCATTTAAGACTGATTATGCCTTTCAGCGTTCAGTCTGGAGCATAGCCCCCTAGAACTTAGAACTACTTAAACCCAACTAACCCAAGGACATCACACACACCCATGCCCGAGGCAGCATTCGAACCTGCGACCATAGCGGTCGCGCGGTTCCAGATCGAAGCGCATAGAATCGCTCGGTCACACCGGCCGGCATATCGGTTGAAGATCGTCGCGTGTAGACACTGCGATAAGGACACAACGGCAGTAGCGGGTCTTAACCATATCATATTGGCATGTCCCAAGTACACGACTGCACAATCAGACTTGTATAAGAAATTGGTTGCGAGAGGTTATCACTCCCCACCAGTGTTCCGGGATTACTCCGCCGTTCTGATAAATATAACTTGCTCACAGACTATTTGAAAAGCACCGGCATCCAAATTTATGAATTGCCGAGGTACTCATCTTCACGTAACTTCAGCCCTCTTCGTAATCGTATTTTAATTTGCGTACAGACCTCTATTTGTGCATTAAATTTCCATTATTGCTCTCGTGTGCATTTTATGTCAGTGTTCTACTAGCACTATTGTACATACCGTTGGTTGTAATGTGTTTGACACTTTGGCTTTTTCTTTTATTTTAAGTACGTCTGTCAGCACGCTACGCGTCTCACATTATTTGAAATTTTGTTGTTCTGCTGTTGTTGTACTTCTTGTATAATGTACGGTGTTTGCCCATTCATGTTCTGTTTTACTACATATAAGAGCAATTTGCATGTTTTTCATAATGTTGCTGTATAGTGCTGTTTCTAATTCTGCTCCAATTTCATTGTCATCACTGCCACTCCCGATTATGTTTCTTTGGCACTTTATATCCATTGCTGGTTGTATGGTTCTTGTATCCCAAAGCAAAAAAAAAAAAAAAAAAAAAAATAAAATAAAATAAAATAAAATAAAATAAAATAATTAAATGGACACCCTAGCTGCAAACAGGCGTTGATGTACTTCATTGGGGACATGTTGTAAACGTGTGCCCCGACCGGGACTCGAACCCGGGATGTCCTGCTTACATGGCAGACGCTCTATCCATCTGAGCCATCGCGGGCACAGAGGATAGTGCGTCTGCAGGGACTTATCCCTTGCACGTTCCCCGTGAGATCCACATTCCCAACATGTCCACACCACTACATTCGTAGTGCGCCTAATAGATGTTTGCCCATCATACTCATTACTCGTGGCAGATTAATCTACCAAGTCCCGTACGAGTTTGGGCATAGCGTGTGCGTTCGCACAAGAAGGTCAATGGCCGGGAAGCCGTATTTTAACTATATATGACGGTAGTATCTGTTCCCGAAAGAACAGTTACCGTGGATGACCATGCAGCTTTGCTAGAAATGAAATGATAATTAAATGGACACCCTAGCTGCAAATAGGCGTTGATGTACTTCATTGGGGACATGTTGAAAATGTGTGCCCCGACCGAAACTCGAACCAGGGATCTCCTGCTTACATGGCAGACGCTTTATACATTCGTAGTGCGCCTAATAGATGCGTCTGCCATGTAAGCAGGAGATTTCGGGTTCGAGTTCCGGTAGGGGCACACATTTTCAACATCTCCCCAATGAAGTACATCAACACCTGTTTGCAGCTAGGGTGTCCATTTAATTATCATTTCATTTCTAGCAAAGCTGCATGGTCATCCACAGTAACTGTTCTTTCGGGAACAGATACTACCGTCATATATAGATAAAATAAAATAAAATAAAATAAAATAAATCTCTGACGGTCCCGGGTTTCACACGGAATCCACTAGCATGAGGAAAATCAGTGTCTGACATTACCTGACACACCGGCTGGAAATTTGTGGTAAGGTCTTATGGAACCAAACTGCTGAGGTCGTCTGTCCCTAAGTCTACACACTATGGCTGTTTGCGAGTCAGGATGGCTTACACTATGGACAACACACACACACACACACACACACACACACACACACACACACACACACACACACACACACACACACATGCCCGAGGGAGGACTCGAACCTCCGACGTGGGGAGCTGCACGGACCGTGACAAGACGCCTCAGACCACGCGGCTACCCAGCACGGTCCCTGACACACCGGCTACCATCCGAAGATCGTGGGTTGGACTAAGAGTGCCTGTACGCCATCTGGTAGCCCTCACAGGGCCGCTGGCAGTACGCGCCGCCTGCCTCGCCTTGTGCCACCTGGGCTGACGCGCCACTTGTTCAACAAAGAAGCCGACGCCGTCAACCACAATCAGGTTGCAGGTTCAGCTTTCCGCCACAAGGGTGTCTGTCATACACCGTCTCTGACATACGGCCGCTACCACTGTATTTACGGTATGTAAGACATCGCTACCTAAATGAAACACGAACTGCTGCACCCCCGCGGTGGTAGAAAACCCATCCTGCACATCCAACACTGGTGTCAGAAGCAGCTTAAAGGAACAAAGAGACTGATGGCATGGTATGCCGATTTCGAAAGTCTACATTAAAGGGCGCCATAGCTATCCTACAGCGCCTTTTTTTCTCACACTGTAGTGTTCTAACCACTTCATTCGAAATCTCTGGTTGAACAGGAAGCGTGGAAACGCCAAGTAGCTGGATCCTGCTGACGGCCTTAATTTACCAAGTTTTTGTGCGTTTGTATAAAATTATCTTCAGACTTTGTTCATTATGTGTGCTTGAGGGAAATTCGAAATTCAAAGAAGAATTTTTTTTTGTAAATTATTGCTATTTTTTCAACGTTTTGGAATGGAACGTCGATTTCATAGCACTGAACTCTGTATAAAACTGACCTGATCATACAATGCAGACTTTCATCCGGTCATTTTTGTCTTACGAGCATTAGGTCGTGGTCCGAGACATACATCTTTGCTAACGTTTCGTCTCCCAGTGCCGGAGTCACCTTCAGAGGTTATAATGAATCATCCAGCTGTTACTCAAACAACCACAGCATCTGATGATGTTCCAGCAATGGAAGGCGAAACTTTTGTCACAGGAGTATGACATGGCTTAGACCTTAACGTCCGTAAAACAAAAATCACCAAAAATTTGACGTTTGCTAAGAAATAAAGTGATATTTTTGTGTGAGGCGAAGAAACTGTTGCAGATGAGTGGAACGATATGTTGTATGTTGTTCATGACTGAATTTAAACTAGGTTGGAGAGTGTCAGATTTGTCATCAGAAGCAGGAAAAAATCACTCACATGGTAGTCAGCAAAGCATGTAATTAAGAACACCAAAATAAGTACTTTCTTTTGTGACAACAACTTCACAGTCATTAAAAGCAAAGTAATTCATAACTATCTGTCGTTGGCGTTATGAAAAAAAAATGAAATTTTAAGTCCTCTGACTGACACACATCTCGTTTCCCAACAAGAAACTCAACACGATTCACAGCAAACACGTCTGCCTTATGTGTCACACCTGTGTCCTCCGGAAGATACGGAACACAGCTACACACAGAGAACCGCCGAGCTGCCTACTACCCAGGTGCAGCCGAGCTAAGGCTAACCTCCAATAGGGAGAGCGAAAGGCAAGGCCTATTTAATGCTGTAAGTACACGGGTGATTCCAAACGCGGATGTAAGAGGAGATACAGCACCACTCAGGCAGTACCGTATCGCACAGTGTCAACAGTATCTCAAGACAGCATCAGGATGGCGCCTACTGTCGCCGCTAAGAAAGGCCCACCGGACATTCTTGTCACGTGAAGTGTGCTAAACCTTTTTATCTGTAAATTACCGATTCTTCAGCTTCATGATCGCCTGCTGTGATATTGCAGCAAACAGCCATTCCGGGCCGGCGAGCCTCTGATTTTTACCTGGCTGGTGGTACAGGAGATAACCAGAGGAGGCCCACTGGTAGAAACCTCCTATTTACTCGTCAGTTAACCTAGTCTGATGATTTCGTCTACTACGTTCTAATAATACCCCAGCCTAATTAGATAGGCAGCGTGTGGCTTCCCTTTCATGATGGCTGAGTGTAGGCACCGAGCGAAGTGGCGTAGCGGTTCGCACAGCGGACTCGCATTCAAGAGGACGACGTTTCAAATACACGTCTGGCCATTCTGACCTAGATTTTCTGTGATTTCCCTAAAACGCTTAAGGCAAATGTAGGGATGGTTCCTTTGAAAAAGGGCACAGCCAGTTTCCTACCACATCCATCCCTAATCCGACCTTGTGCTCCGTCTTCAATGACTTCGTTGTTGACAGGACGTTCAACACTAATCTCCTCCTCCTCCTCCTCTTAGTGAAAAATCTGAAGAATTTCTACGCTGCCTTCCTTCTGAACTACACTCAAATGTTCATACAGGACTATGAACGCTGTTTATGCCCTGAAACACACACCTACACAGTGAAAGTCACCCACTGATCTCAGATAACTAGCAACTGTAGATGGCAAACTACGCAAAGTGCAACGAAAAGGAGGCAAGTTACTCGGAAGTAACACAATCGAATATTGAACATGTTGTGGGTTGGCAGGAGAGCCAACACCGGTATGAGAGGAAGCCGAAAGGCACGCGTTTTAGCTCACTCAGGCTGGCGTGAGGTCTGTAACAGGACAAGGAAATTAGACTGTAAAAAAAAAACTGACGTAGCTGGTGGAATACTTAACTTTAATCCATAAATGGTTCAAAATGGCTCTGAGTACTATGGGACTTAACATCTATGGTCATCAGTCCCCTAGAACTTAGAACTACTTAAACCTAACTAACCTAAGGACAGCACACAACACCCAGCCATCACGAGGCAGAGAAAATCTCTGACCCCGCCGGGAATCGAACCCGGGAACCCGGGCGTGGGAAGCGAGAACGCTACCGCACGACCACGTGATGCGGGCCCATAAATGGTGAACGTCGCTCTTGACGGTACATGTTTTACAGCATCAATAGTAACTGGTAATGGCGCCTTGCTAGATCGTAGCAAATGACGTAGCTGAAGGCTAAGCTAACTATCTTCTCGGCAAATGAGAGCGTAATTTGTCAGCGAACCACTGCTAGCAAAGTCGGCTGTACAACTGTGGCGAGTGCTAGGAAGTCTCTCTAGACCTGCCGTGTGGCGGCGCTCGGTCTGCAATTACTGATAGTGGCGGCACGCGGGTCCGACGTATACTAACGGACCGCGGCCGATTTAAAGGCTACCACCTAGCAAGTGTGGTGTCTGGCGGTGACACCAAAGAACACGTACGTAATCTGCAAACCATATGTTACACGGTCTCAAAGTGAGGTAAATCACACATTACAAGTTAGTTGTTTGCAAGGGCAAAAACATTGGCCTGTCTTTTAAGCTACAGACGGCCTAAAACAAACTACCAAACGAACACCATCCGAACACGCCTTGAAGGTCCAACGGTTCTGACCGGCCGCATTGTCATCCTCAACCCTAAGACGCCACCGGATGCGGATACGGAGGGGCATGTGGCAAGCACACTGCTCTCCCTGCCGCTGTGAGCTTTTGTGAGCGGTGTCGCTACTTCTCAGTCATGTGCCTCCTCAATTGGCATCACAAGGGCTGAGCGCACCCCCCTAGCCAACAGCACTCGGCTGTCCCGGACGGTGACCCATCCAACTGCTAGCCTCGCCCGGTAGCACTTTAACTTTGGTGATCTGGCGGGAACCGGCGTTACCACTGCGAGAAGGCCGTCCGTCTGTTGCCTGTATTGCGTAATAACGTGAAAACGTTGAAATTGTGCGGTGAATACGATGAATTGGAATTACATCACCTAAGCGGCAGGATTAGAGGGGCACGCAAGTACAATAGAACCACTGATCGAATGCAACATACGTGTAAGAAACACGCTTCATGTTCTTTTCCTTTTACCTTTTCCCGTTTTTCTATGAGGTCGACATTCTTAAACATGTTTTAAGAGTGTTATGGGCATTTGGTAGCCAGATGCTCTTCCAGATATCAGCACTCCCTTCTGGAGAGTATCTGTGTATACGATATATCTGCGTCTAGTGTAGATCTCATGTTCAAACGTGATATTTCACTGAGTGTTGATGTAGAGTGTGCCTGAGGGGAGAAGTCGGTACCAGCCATGTATTTATTCACAACGAGGCTGACCTGTGCACCAGCCGCGAGGCAGATCCAGACTGGACTAGCTCGCCTCCCTGTGTCCCGGAAGCGAGAGCGGTAGCGCTCTCCGTTATAGGGAGTGTATTGTAAGAAACATCTACCCCATGAAAATAGGCTTAAAGACTCCAACGTGGAGGCATATACAGAACCGCTCGGCCACTCTCGGCCGGCCATTATTTATAAGCAGGGTGTGTATACAGTTATAACCCATGGCGGCAATCAAAAAACACTGAATCGCTAGTTCCAGGAAAAAGGTATGGGCTATAGAAATCGCGAAGCTGAAATGTATCAGAGCAAAACCATTATTTACAAAACGGTTCAAATGGCTCAAAGCACTATGGGACTTAAACTTCTGAGGTCATCAGTCCCCTAGAACTTAAAACTACTTGAACCTAACTAACCTAAGGACATCACACACATCCATGCCCGAGGCAGGGTTCGAACCTGCGACCGTAGCGGTCGCGCGGTTCCACACTGAAGCGCCTAGAACCGCCCGACAACTCCGGCCGGCCATTATTTACAAGCAGGATGTGTATACAGTTATAACACATGGCGGCAATCAAAAACCACTGAACCAGACTATCAACACTGCTTCCAAACAGCAGCTCCGAGTCGCAAAAACATAACGTTACAAATCGCTGGAAAACAGTCGTGACCGAGAGAAGCTGCTTGTAAGTCACTTCAATTTACAGATGGCTAGCATAGGAATATATCACGATCGCCACGTGTTCTGAGGCAACTCAAAACAGGGAACACGGCGCAGTATCCTGCATGTGAAATCAGCATGTACAGGACAACGCGAAAAAGACACTAATGTACCTAATTTCACTGTTAACACAGATCCTAATCATATGAATGCAACTAAAGCGCTCACGGCTTTCTACGGTCTCACCATTACGTCGTTTCATGCGGCTTTTCGCGGATGATGCTGTTGTTTACAGAGAAGTTGCAGCATTAGAAAATATCAGTGAGATGCAGGAAGATCTGCAGCGGATAGGCACTTGGTGCAGGGAGTGGCAGATGACATAGACAAATGTAATGTTTTGCGAATACATAGAAAGAAGGATCCTTTATTGTATGATTATATGATAGCGGAACAAACACTGGTAGCAATTACTTCCGTAAAATATCTGGGAGTATGCGTACGGAACGATTTGAAGTGGAATGATCATATAAAATTAATTGTTGGTAAGGCGGGTACCAGGTTGAGGTTCATTAGGAGAGTCCTTAGAAAATGTAGTCCATCAACAAAGAAGGTGGCTCACAAAACACTCGTTCGACCTATACTTCAGTATTGCTCATCAAGGTGGGATCCGTAACAGGTCGGGTTGACAGAGGAGATGGAGAAGATCCAAAGAAGAGCGGCGCGTTTCGTCACAGGGTTATTTGGTAAGCGTAATGGCGTTACGGAGATGTTTAGCAAACTCAAGTGGCAGACTCTGCAAGACAGGCGCTCTGCATCGCGGTGTAGCCTGCTGTCCAGGTTTCGAGATGGTGCGTTTCTAGATGAGGTATCGAATATATTGCTTCCCCCTACTTATACCTCCCGAGGAGATCACGAATGTAAAATTAGAGAGATTCGAGCGCGCACGGAGGCTTTCCGGCAGTCATTCTTCCCACGAACCATACGCGACTGGAACAGGAAAGGGAGGTAATGACAGGGGCACGTAAAGTGCCCTCCGCCACACACCGTTGGGTGGCTTGTGGAGTATAAATGTAGATGTAGAAGAATGCTGGTTGAAGCCTTCCACATCAGATACAAGACAGATGTCTGAAATACCGCTTGCTACTGCATGCTAGCCGGCGGAAAACAGGCGAGACTACTTTCGAGATTCCAAACACAAGATGGCACTGCAAGCGAAGTCTGGCGCGTAGCGTCCCCATTGGCTGGCTCTGATCAAAGCTTCGGCTTCGTGGTAAGACGAATCAGCAGTCGTTACAGAGCAGTCACCTTTTGAATTTCGCTTATCATAAAACTGCGTCAATAGTTTATTTCATAACGTCTTTAGCAAGGATGTTCTTCTTCTTAATGTTATTTTATCCACGCCAGAGCTTAAGGAACTCTTCTTTTTAGAGTTTAGAGTGGCGCACACAAACTTCTCGTGAAGACTATCGCCCGTTCAGGATTCGAAGAACAGTGAATGGCTGTTGATAGATGTACAGGGGTATTATAAATGATTGAAGCGATTTCATAAATTCACTGTAGCTCCATTCATTGACATATGGTCACGACACACTACAGATACGTAAAAAAACTCATAAAGTTTTGTTCGGCTGAAGCCGCACTTCAGGTTTCTGCCGCCAGAGCGCTCGAGAGCGCAGTGAGACAAAATGGCGACAGAAGCCGAGAAAGCGTATGTCGTGCTTGAAATGCACTTACATCAGTCACTCATAACAGTGCAACGACACTTCAGGACGAAGTTCAACAAAGATCCACCAACTGCTAACTCCATTCGGCGATGGTATGCGCAGTTTAAAGCTTCTGGATGCCTCTGTAAGGGGAAATCAACGGGTCGGGCTGCAGTGAGCGAAGAAACGGTTGAACGCGTGCGGGCAAGTTTCACGCGTAACCCGCGGAAGTCGACGAATAAAGCAAGCAGGGAGCTAAACGTACCACAGCCGACGGTTTGGAAAATCTTACGGAAAAGGCTAAAGCAGAAGCCTTACCGTTTACAATTGCTACAAGCCCTGACACCCGGTGACAAAGTCAAACGCTTTGAATTTTCGGCGCGGTTGCAACAGCTCATGGAAGAGGTTGCGTTCAGTGTGAAACTTGTTTTCAGTGATGAAGCAACATTTTTTCTTAATGGTGAAGTGAACAGACACAATGTGCGAATCTGGGCGGTAGAGAATCCTCACGCATTCGTGCAGCAAATTCGCAATTCACCAAAAGTTAACGTGTTTTGTGCAATCTCACGGTTTAAAGTTTACGGCCCCTTTTTCTTCTGCGAAGAAAACGTTACAGGACACGTGTATCTGGACATGCTGGAAAATTGGCTCATGCCACAACTGGAGACCGACAGCGCCGACTTCATCTTTCAACAGGATGGTGCTCCACCGCACTTCCATCATGATGTTCGGCATTTCTTAAACAAGAGATGGGAAAACCGATGGTTCGGTCGTGGTGAAGATCATGATCAGCAATTCATGTCATGGCCTCCACGCTCTCCCGACTTAACCCCATGCGATTTCTTTCTGTGGGGTTATGTGAAAGATTCAGTGTTTAAACCTCCTCTACCAAGAAACGTGCCAGACCTGCGAGCTGGCATCAACGATGCTTTCGAACTCACTGATGGGGACATGCTGCGCCGAGTGTGGGAGGAACTTGATTATCGGCTTGATGTCTGCCGAATCACTAAAGGGGCACATATCGAACATTTGTGAATGCCTAAAAAATTTTTTGAGTTTTTGTATGTGTGTGCAAAGCATTGTGAAAATATCTCAAATAATAAAGTTATTGTAGAGCTGTGAAATCGCTTCAATCATTTGTAATAACCCTGTATTCATCATTTTAAGAAGAAGCCTCTTCGTAAGGACGAGTGTGGCCCGTTGCGCCGCGCCCTTCCCAGGAGCCTCTGAGAACCAGTGGGCGAGGAGTGAGGAGCGCTGGCTGCCCGCGTTGCCGGCCGTGTTTACTGCGTGGCGCAGGTCTAAGAATACGGCGATTGTGCGCTGGCGGTGGTGGGATTCCTGGTCGCTCCTGACGCCACGTGCAAGCCGCACTACCGGCCGTTGTGGACGCGTAAAAGAAGCGAGGAAGATCACCGCGTAACTTCCGCAGTCCAGCTAGCAAGATATTTAGGACTACATCTAGATGAACGGCTCTCCTTCAAAGAACATATAAAACTTACTGTAGACAAAGCTGCTAAAATTGTGTATAAACGTGCTAGATTACATTCAGTGCAGTTTCGATTACCACTAATGACGATGCGGATGTATCACACAGCACTATTTGAGTCCATTGCATGTTTTGCAGCTAGTGCCTGGGCACATCGTCTATGTCTAGTGACTTACAAATAGAGAGGAGATGACAAAGAAGTGTACTACTCAGGATGTCGGGAGCGTTTAGCACAACACCAGTTGAGGCCCTGTATGTGGTTCTACGAACGTGCCCAATAGACCTCACTATTCGCTGTAGAGCTGCCTCATATTGGTTGAAGAATGATGACTTCGGAACGGTATTTCAAATAACAGGAGAAAACATACAAACTAAACAACAGCTACACAAATGGAAATTAGACACGTGGCAAAGAGAATGGGAGACATCAGATAAAGGGCGGCGTGTCTTCTCCTTTTTTCCAAATGTATCTGAGAGGCTAAAACTAAAACATGTAGCTCCAAGTCGTGGCATGGTTCACTACTTGCCTGGGCACGGTATGGGAGTAAGGCAAACCGAGATTTGCCCATGTAGCGTTCTTGGAATGCCTGAACATGTTGTGTTGACGTGTAACTTACTCAACCACGCACGACCTGCTGTAAGAGACGACGCGGTCAGAGCGGTTCTTCGAGACCCAGATAAATGGAGCACCTTAAATAGCCTGGCTGACTCAGTGTCAACGACACTGCTTGACAGATACAAAAATCAACATCCTACTGCCAGAACAAGAACACAGACAGTAACAGAACCTCATCACATTACTTGGGCAGATACAAGCTCCGACACAGACACTAGAACAGACAGTGATTAATATTGACAGAAGGTGTAGAACGGCTGTGAAATAGATATTAATACTATATGGATGTAGGTGGGCCAAACTTAAAATGACTGTGTCACACAACTGATGATGTACTTCATTAGACATATAATGTAGGCTCCCAGTTTTGGCTCACAGTATATCAGAGATTTCATTGGACATTCATGCAGATTCCCCTTCCTGGCTCACAACCTTGTCACGTGTCGCCACGTGTACTGAATTTAGTTGTAATCAATTTAAGTAACTTTACACTTGAATTATCACATTTAAGACTTTTATGTAACTTAATTTTTGATTTGTCTACTATAGACACTTCTAGCTTTTAAGATATATTAACATTTTTTTTTCTGCTTTAGTAATCTACTGTCCCAAATAAAATTTTGTATAGAGGAATTGATTATGTACAACCTTCAGCTACCTGAATATTTTTGTATTTTTATTTGTTTCAGGGAGAACTTTGGTATCAGTTATGATTAATAGCCTGCAAAAGGTATAATTGTATTGTTGTATGTTAATATTCATATTGTTTTATTATTCATGTGAAATTTGAAACCTTATTTATAATCGCATATAGAGAAATCTAGTTATGTTCAACCTAAAGGCACATACACACCCTCCACACTCAGGAATTGCACGAGTGAGAATCTGGTTTTAGGAGACACCATACATTTTAAAAATTCACTGTTTATACTCATTTTATTTTACACTTAGTATAATTATATTCTTTTTATTAATTATACTAACTTTGGGGGCCACTTGTTTCTAACAATTGATGATTTGTAATGTTGTCTCATCTTTCAATTTAATTTTTAAACTTTGAATAGAGGAATCTTGTTATGTTTAACTGCAGCTACCTGTGTACTTCCTGCATCTAAGATTGTTTATGCTAGAATTTCGGCTTCAGTTTTTTATTAATAGAATTGAAATTTTAACTTAAACCTATATCATTATATCTTCATATTCATTATCCTCTTACGTTTCATGCGAAATTTTAATATCATTTATAATCTGATATAGAGAAATCTAGTTCAGTTCAATTTTAGTGCACATGTACAGCCTTGCACTCTGGAATTGCATCAGTGAGAACTTAGTTCTTGATTGATACCGTATAGTTTAGAATTCCTTTTCTTTTTTGTGTGTATATTTTTATTTCTATTTTGTTTTACTTTATACTTACATAATTATATTGGTTTTATTAATTATTTTGTATTAAAACATCACTTACTGTATTACATAGTGTACAAACACACAGAGAGACAGCCAGGGTAGAAATATTAGAAAAAGGTACGCCCCCCCCCCCCCGTGGCAAGGACGGTAACGGAATGGGTGCTTGTCAAGCTAACCTAACTTGTGAGCAGCCATTACGTCTAAGAGACCTACTCGCTGGCTGGCTTGTTACTTGTCTTAAGTACCACTCGGCCCACCTTAGTGGGCTACTCTGTAGTGTTTAAACGAAAAAAAACTCAAGTCGCATCGATCTGACGAGAAGAACACGGCAAGTGCTATCACTTGAATTCCCAGAAACTTCGCGCAGAGGACGAGAAACCAAAATAGACGATACGTGTCTGAGCTTAGCAGTAGATTCTCGAAAGAGTACTAGAAAGAGTAATATTTACGTTCGAATCTCTGCTAATTATTTATCAGAGGTGAGCACTCGTTTTCGACATAATTTAGACGCCTTTTATTGGGCGATAATGTCAGCCGAATTGGTGACTTAATGGCTAGCGGCCTTTCACTTTTGCGCCCCGTGTTCGAAGTCCAAGTATTGTTTTTACATGTTTCATTTTATTCTAATTTTTTTCTTTTATCTTACCCCCCCCCCCCCCCCGCCCCCTGCAGAACGCTACTCCACAGATGTCTCTATTCAGGTTATGAAATACAAGGGTGGTACATTAATTGTAAAATTACAAATAGGTTTCACAATAAGTGCCATACATTTAGCCGGCCGTTGTGGCCGAGCGGTTCTAGGCGCTTCAGTCTGGAACTGACATCCATGCCCGAGGCAGGATTCGAACCTGCGACCGTAGCGTTCGTGCAGTTCCAGACTGAAGCGCCTAGAACCGCTCGGCCACAACGGCCGGCGAGAGAAGCTGGGTTCAAGTTGCCGTTCAGCCATCAGACTTTCTTAACTTACTACTTCTGAATGTCGGCATAGTTCCTTCAAAGTTCCTCGTGAAATGAGAGCTTATGATCCGTCTGCAATAACCTCAATATTGACGGAACGTTAAATATTGATGTTTTGGAACTTCATTTGCTTCATCTGAAAAATCATTACTCATATATGTAAAAGACATCTCTGTTACCATCGAGTGAAGTTTAACTTCATTCTGAAATGAGTGGTAGATAAGGAAACTGTACGGACCGTGATCTATTTAAACGTGTAAAAGTCTGTACGGAAGATTAACGAGCTTTGACCATATAGAAAAACACATCTGAGTTTGAAAATTTTCCTTCAGATTTCGGGACTGCAGCCAGATGAAATCAATATCTTTCCACTGTATTTCGTCTGGTAACTAGGCAGTAACCTTCAGGTACGTTTTCACAGGAGATGGCTGGTGCACGTCACTACGCTGATACCTAAAATGAGAGCAGTAGCGCTTGAGCAAGTGCATACATTTTTGCTCCATGGCTGCCTTCTGTCAAGTTAGCATCCTCTGTTGAATATTGCCCCATCTGAGGCGTACAGATGTATGTGTAACAGTACTACTGTATGAAGACCATCATCTTCTTTTTCTTCTATGCCTAGGTAAACTAAAGTCCTCTGAGGTGGTTCTGCCTGTTTGTTCTAGCTAACCTCTGGAAAAACTGTGGGGATGCGGATACGGTTTTCACAATTAGATAGACTGATTTACGAAGAAGGTATGTGTTATAATTTATAGTTTTTTGTGCTAACTGGTTGTACTCTGTTGAAATAAATCTCTGCCATCACTGTGAAGATGGTGCCATTGGCAGCTAACAGTGTATGGTAGAACTCCTCGGCCTCGCGGTTGATCGCGCGGTTTTTCGTGGCGAATGCGAGTTACGTGGCAGAGGGTGCTTTGCACCAACATTACGTGGCGAATGATGCTTCTTACCAATGTTACATGCCAGAGGGGACTCCTTACCAACGTTGCATGCTAGAGGGTGCTTCTTACCAAACTAACTTGGCAGAGGGTACAATCTACCAATGTTGTGTGGCAGAGTGGGCCTTTTACCGATGGTGTGTGGCAGAGGGTACTTCACTGCAGTGTTACGTGGCAGAGGGCACTTCGAAGCAATGTCACACTGCAGAGGGTGCTTCGGTGCCAAAGTTGCGAGGCGAAGGGAATCTTTCCAGTGTGATGTGGTACAGGGTCCCCAGCACCGATGTTCCCTGACCGACAGCGCTTCGTACCGGGTGATCAAAAAGGCAGTATAAATTTGAAAACTGAATAAATCACGGAATAACATAGATAGAGAGGTATAAATTGACAGACATGCTTGGAATGACATGGGGTTTAGTAGAAACAAAAAAATACAAAAGTTCAAAAAATGTCCGACAGATGGCGCTACATCTGATCAGAATAGCAATAATTAGCATAACAAATGGTTCAAATGGCTCTGAGCACTATGAGACTTAACTTCTGAGGTCATCAGTCCCCTAGAAGTTAGAACTACTTAAACTTAACTAACCTAAGGACATCACACACATCCATCCCCGAGGCGGGCACCGTAGCGGTCGCGCGGTTCCAGACTGTAGCGCCTAGAAACGCTCGGCCACTCCGGCCGGCAATTAGCATAACAAAGTAAGACAAAGCAATGATGAAGTTCTTTACAGTAAATGCTAAGTATGTCCACCATCATTCCTCAACAATAGCTGTAGTCGAGGAATTATGTTGTGAACAGCACTGTAAAGCATGTCCGGAGCCATGGTGAGGCATTGGCGTCGGATGTTGTCTTTCAGCATCCCTAGAGATGTCAGTCGATCACGATACACTTGCGACTTCAGGTAACCCCAAAGCCAATAGTCGCACGGACTGAAGTCTGGGGACCTGGGAGGCCAATGACGAAAGTGGCGGCTGAGCACACGATCATCACTAAACGATGCGCGCAAGAGGTCTTTCACACGTCTAGCAATGTGGGGTGGTTCTAATAAAACCCCATGCCATTCCAAGCATGTGTGTCAATTTAATGCTGAAGATTAGATGGGTAGATCACATAACGAATGAGGAAGTATTGAATAGGATTGGGGAGAAGAGGCACAACTTGACCAGAAGAAGGGATCGGTTGGTAGGACATGTTCTGAGGCATCAAGGGATCACCAGTTTAGTATGGGAGGGCAGCGTGGAGGGTAAAAATCGTAGGGGGGAGACCAAGAGATGAATACACTAAGCAGATTCAGAAGGATGTATGTTGCAGTAGGTACTGGGAGATGAAGAAGCTTGCACAGGATAGAGTAGCATGGAGAGCTGCATCAAACCAGTCTCAGGACTGAAGACCACAACAACAACAACATCTACATTATTCCGTTGTTTATTATGTTTTTAAATTTATAATGACTTTTTGATCACTCGGTATGTGTGCTGCGTGCAAAGGTTGTTTCACATCGATGTTACATGGTGGAGGGTGCTCCGTACGAGTTTCGCATGGTGGAGTTTGCTCCATACCGAATGCGCGTGGCAGAGTGTGCTTCGTTCTAATGTTGCTTGGCAGAGGGTACCTCGTACCAGTATGCGTGGCATGGGGAGCCTTCTAACATGTTCTGAAGTGAAAGGTGCTCCGCACCAATCATGTGTTGCAGAGGATGCTTCATAATAGTGTTACAAGCAGAGGGTTCTTCATACCAATGATTCATGGCAGAGGGTGCATCCTACCGATGTTGTGTGGCAGGCAGTGCTTCGCAGAAATGTTAGGTTTGAAAATACTGCAAAAAGATCACGCAGGAATCATAGTACACGGTGGATTGGCGCTGGAATCAGGTGGCCGTCAAGTTCATAATAAACTGGCATTGCTGTGGGCGGATCAGGCGGCTCAGTAGATCGCTTCTCTCATCATTTCCATGTGGCGTCACTACAAATGCCAGTTAAATATAGTACGGTAACCGTCATGCCTCATGCGAACTTTCCTGACGTGCGCTACTTAAACCATTTCTCACATGCAAGGGATGATATTCAACTATTTAACGTGTTTCTTTGAGTTTTTATCATACTCTGCAAAGTGGCCTGTCAAAAAAATTAAGCCAGACAAATCGGCTGGCGGTAGACACAGCGGTTCACATGAGAAGCCAGTAGAGGGGTGGGAGGGGGCAAACGGGGGGTGGGGAGAGGGTTGCTAGTGTGGTTCATTAGACACTTGGTAATTCTGACACACAACTTGGTATAAGAATGATGTCACGAGCTACAAAAGTAGAAGAAACCAAAACAGATGAGCGATATTGCAGTGCCTATGCTATTCTGATTACGACGCGAAGTGCCTTTCGACAAGCATGCATGTCCAAAGGAAAGGGCACTGCGGCTACTACAGTCATTATAAAATATTACCGTTCGCCATGAGCGGGAAATCCGGGTTCGAGTCCCGGTCCGACACACATTTTCGATGTCATTCCATTCTACAGCTAATGATTGTCTTCATTCGCAATTGCGAATATTTATAATATAAACCATAAGAAGCGATTCTAGAGAGTGTTAAGTGAGTTAGGCCAATTACTAGCTGAGCAAGAGGGCAACACTTTTCAGATGATTCGATTTCAGTTAACAGTCTGTTGGCTACAACGACGACATTCCACATTGAAGTTGGGATATATTTCTGTTGTTTGATAATAATGAACAAAAGTCACGCACAGTCTTTTTGTTGTTCTTAAATTTAAAATCCCCTCGGATAAGATATGAAAACTTGGACCTAAACCTTGGAGAAGCCGAAGCCCACAAGATGCAGATATGCACGGGTGTGTGTATTCTAGATTCTCCTTATGGAGGCTCGCATTTTATAAAAGAAGCAATGGATCAGCACCATCTTCTCTACACCCGAGTAGCAGGGAGTGAAGGTAGCAATGACAAACACTACAGTACAGTTACAAGTGGAGCGCTATGACAGGCTATATATAAGCTCTACTGGATGAAGTGCTTATTTAGAACAGATGCTGCAATATATCTCACACTAACTGCTGAGGACGCTTCGCTAATTGAATCCGTGAAACTACTTCGCTGGAGCGGTCATTTTTCGCATCATTGACTGTTGACCTGTCCTTTGCTTTTTTTTTTTTATCCGAGATGATAATGCCGACTCTTCGTTCGAAACTACTCTGGTTTTATGATAGTTTCCGTTTCCTCAACCGTCACAGTATCTCTCATCCAGTAACGAACATAGACTTCTTTGGAGTGCTATATGGCTTTTCTAGTCTTCTAATAACACAATGCGGAAACTAATATCACTTCCGCACAGACGGTTTGACTGCGTGGGCCAGTGGTTAGTGTTTTATGCTCGCGACACCTAGGTCCTGGGTTCACTCCCCTTCGACCACTTCAGTTTCTCTTCTGGGGAAACAGTCTGCAAAAGTGTCCATTTCGGCTTGTCATTTCGACTGGAAAGCTACTTGAATATAAAAGCAGCGAAACTGACGCGCAAGTTAACGAAATAGTGTTCTAGAAAAAGGTTTGCACCAGCAAACCCTTTTATTTATGATCAGGAGAAGTATCAGTTATTTTTTCAAGCTCGAGAGTGAGATGATTGACATATCAAACCTACGAATCTTATTCTTTGGAAGATAACAGACGAGTTATATAGGATTTAGGTCTCGACGGTATGGTGGCAGCAGGAGGAGAATTATTTAGTTGCAGAATTTTGTCACTGGAATAATTAGGAGAAGGTAGGTTATCCTTGATTAACGCCAAAAGTTCGGCTTTCCTTGTCCGTACGAATTTGTAAATTTTCCCTGTTCATTTTTACATGATAGCCCTAAGTGTTCCCGTAACAGTCGTAGAAGAGAAATGACCACGAAACTAAATTCTCCATTAACAATAATTAAACGTTACCTGGTATTCTTATTTGACAATAATCGTCGGACTCTGTCACGTGTCAACATTTATTCAGAGTGTAGTCTGTACGAAAAATAAATAATGACTCCTTTATTTAGTCACCTTTTACAATCAAATCCTATAAAGGGAACAGTTTCTCTCAGAGTTTCTTTGCTATTAATTGTGACAAAGTCACGCAGGAAGAATGCGACTATATTGCATGTCAGTAGGAGTTTTGCACAATTGCTGTACTGGTCATTACATAAGAAGCCACCAACCGATAAAACAATGACTTTATTTTCCTCAAATTGTCATGAACATCTTGGTGATCAAATATACAATGACAATACGTAACAAACAAACTTGCAATACTCCTGTTATTTTTGCTAGCCTCATCCAGCCTTGTGTGACAAAAAATGGTTCAAATGGCTCTGAGCACTATGGGATTTAACATCAGTGGTCATCAGTCCCCTAGAACTTAGAACTACTTAAACTTAACTAACCTAAGGACATCACACACATCCATGCCCGAGGCAGGATTCGAACCTGCGACCGTAGCAGTCGCGCAGCTCCGGACTGAGCGCCTAGAACCGCGAGACCACCGCGGCCGGCCTTATGTGACAAAACCTGTACACGAGTAGCAGGGGTTGTGTGGCGTGGACTGGGCGGTTTTTTAGGTTGGATGGACTTGGGCAAGTACAGAAAGGGCAACAGCCTCAAAGGTTGGGGGGCAATGTCAGGACATGCGGGGACCAAGCAGCAACCGGTATTGTAATTGTAATCTGTCGAAGCTGCATTGGTAAAATACCGCAACTTACAAGCGCTGATAGAAAGCACCGAAGCTGAAATCGTTATAGGTACAGAAAGCTGGCTGAAGCCAGAGATGACTTCTGCCGAAATTTTTACAAAGGCACAGACAGTGTTTAGAAAGGATAGATTGCATGCAACCGGTGGTGGCGTGTTTGTCGCTGTTAGTAGTAGTTTATCCTGTAGTGAAGTAGAAGTGGATAGTTCCTGTGAATTATTATCGGTGGAGGTTACACTCAACATCCGAGCTAGGTTAATAATTGGCTCCTTTTACCGACCTCCCGACTCAGCAGCATTAGTGGCAAAAATACATTTCACATAAATTTCCTCAGCATATATAGTTTTAGGCGGAGATTTCAATTTACCAGATATAGACTGGGACACTCAGATGTTTAGGGACAGAGCATCGAGTGATATTATACTGAGTGCACTATCCGAAAATTACCTTGAGCAGTTAAACAGAGAACCGACTCGTGGAGATTACATCTTGGACCTACTGATAACAAACAGACCCTAACTTTTCGACTCTGTAAGCGCAGAACAGGAAATAACTGATCATAAGGCCGTTGCAGCATCCCTGAATATGGTAGTTAATAGGAATACAAAAAAAGGGAGGAAGGTTTATCTGTTTAGCAAGAGTAATAGAAGGCAGATTTCAGACTACCTAACAGATCAAAACGAAAATTTCCGTTCCGACACAGACAATGTTGAGTGTTTATGGAGAAAGTTCAAGTCAATCGTAAAATGCGTTTAAGACAGGTACGTGCCGAGTAAAACTGTGAAGGACGGGAAAAACCCACTGTGGTTCAACAACAAAGTTAGGAAACTACTGCGAAAGCAAGGGAAGCTTTACTGCAAATTTAAACGCAGCCAAAACCTCTCAGACAAACAGAAGCTAAACGATGTCAACGTTAGAATAAGGAGGGCTATACGTGAAGCGTTCAGTGAATTCGAAAATAAAATTCTATGTACCGACTTGACAGAAAATCCTAGGAAGTTCTGGTCTTACGTTAAATCAGTAAGTGGCTCGAAACAGCATGTCCAGACACTCCGGGATGATGATGGCACTGAAACATAGGATGTCACGCGTAAAGCTGAAATACTAAACACCTTTTTCCAAAGCTGTTTCACAGAGGAAGACCGCACTGCAGTTCCTTCTCTAAATCCTCGCACAAACGAAAAAATGGCTGACATCGAAAATAAGTGTCCAAGGATTAGAAAAGCAACTGGAATCACTCAACAGAGGAAAGTCCACTGGACCTGACGGGATACCAATTCGATTCTACACAGATTACGCGAAAGAACTTGCCCCCCTTCTAAGAGCCGTGTACCGCAAGTCTAGAGGAACGGAAGGTTCCAAATGACTGGAAAACAGCACAGGTAGTCCCAGTCTTCAAGAAGGGTCGTCGAGCAGATGCGCAAAACTATAGACCTATATCTCTGACGTCGATTTGTTGTGGAATTTTAGAACACGTTTTTTGCTCGTCGTTTCTGGAAACCCAGAATCTACTCTGTAGGAATCAACATGGATTCCGGAAACAGCGATCGTGTGAGACCCAACTCGCTTTATTTGTTCATGAGACCCAGAAAATATTAGATACAGGCTCCCAGGTAGATGCCATTTTCCTTGACTTCCGGAAGGCGTCCGATACAGTTCCGCACTGTCGCCTGATAAAGTAAGAGCCTACGCAATATCATATCAGCTGTGTGGCTGGATTGAAGAGTTTTTAGCAAACAGAACACAGCATGTTGTTCTCAATGGAGAGACGTCTACAGACGTTAAAGTAACCTCTGACGTGCCACAGGGGAGTGTTATGGGACCATTGCTTTTCACAATATATATAAATGACCTAGTAGATAGTGTCGGAAGTTCCATGCCACTTTTCGCGGATGATGCTGCGGTACACAGAGAAGTTGCAGCATTAGAAAATTGCTGAGAAATGCAGGAAGATCTGCAGCGGATAGGCACTTGGTGCAGGGTGTGGCAACTGACCCTTAACACAGACAAATGTAATGTATTTCGAATACATACAAAGAAGGATCCTTTATTGTATGATTATATGATAGCGGCACAAACACTAGTAGCAGTTACGTCTGTAAAATATCTGGGATTATGCGTACGGAACGATTTGAAATGGAATAATCATATAAAATTAATTATTGGTAAGGCGGGTGCCAGGTTGAGATTCATTGGGAGAGTCCTTAGAAAATGTAGTCCATCAACAAAGGAAGTGACTTACAAAACACTCGTTCGACCTATATTTAAGTATTGCTCATCAGTGTGGGATCCGTACCAGTTCGGGTTGACAGAGGAGATAGAGGAGATCCAAAGAAGAGCGGCGCGTTTCGTCGCAGAGTTATTTGGTAAGCGTGATAGCGTTTCGGAGATGTTTAGCAAACTCAAGTGGCAGACTCAGCGAGAGAGGCGCTCTGCATCGCGGTGTAGCTTGCTATCCAGGTTTCGGAGGGTGCGTTTCTGGATGAGGTATCGAATATATTGCTTCCCCCTACTTATACCTCCCGAGGAGATCACGAATGTAAAATTAGAGAGATTTGAGCGCGCTCGGAGGCTTTCCGGCAGTGGTTCTTCCCGCGAACCATACGCGACTAGAACAGCAAAGGGCGGTAATGACAGTGGCACGGAAAGTGCCCTCCGCCACACACCGTTGGGTGGCTTGCGGAGAATAAATGTAGATGTAGATGTAGAACGCGTATTCATATCTCTATAGACGGCTAATGTTTCCGACCACAGCTGTTCGCGCTTCGCATTTGAAAGCCGTCAAAAGCGCTCCAGGTGTCAGAGATTTCCTTAAGCTGACTCGGCTGTCGGGGCGTTTTGGTAGTAGATGTATTAAAACTTCATGCATGATGCGGTAGTTCCTCACGCATTTCAGTGTCTATGACGTCATATCTCTTGATCTATATGCCATACAATAACGTAATTTTGTAGGTACACAGAGACACTTATGTGAATA
This sequence comes from Schistocerca cancellata, assembly GCF_023864275.1. NCBI lineage: Eukaryota > Metazoa > Arthropoda > Insecta > Orthoptera > Acrididae > Schistocerca > Schistocerca cancellata. The sequence goes on from NC_064633.1 coordinate 153,432,427, forward strand.
CTGTCTGCAAAAGTGTTGCTGATAGATTTAGTAACGAAGACGTAATAATCCTGGGCCTAATCTTAATTAGGAATCGCCTCAGGAGAGAATGGCAGCGTACCAGGCGTCAGTACTTCAAACGGCACACTAACAGGCTACAGGGCATCGTACACGACAAAATACAAACACATAGAATACAACAGTGGAAACCAAAAACTCGAAGGGCCGGACACCGCGCGACCTGTCGTGTGGCAACTAGCCCGACACTTCACCAGGGAGAAAATATATACCCCAACGCTTCAAGGGCCTGACGGACCTGCATACTCAGCGGAAGAGAAAGCAGAACTAATGGCCCGCACACTCGCAACGTCATTCACACCGAACCTGGTATCATCAGATCCAGTGTTCACACTTGCTACTGACCAGGAGGTTACACGCATTTTAGCCCAAACATCGCGCGACGACATTCCACATGCTAGTACAGCCGAAGTCTCCTGGGCTATAATACATTCCGCTGCTAGGAAAGGCCCTGGTCATGATGGCATTCAAAACCGTGTCCTCCAGGAGTTCACGGATAAAGCCACTGAATACCTAACACACATAACGAATGCCATAAAAACACCAAAACTTCCCCGGCTTTTGGAAGACGGCCAAGGTCCTGACGTTCAGGAAGCCGGGGAAAGACCACAACCTCACACAAAGTTACCGACCCATCAGCTTCCTGAGCTCGCTCAGCAAGATTGTTGAGAAGATGATTCTCAAACGCATCACTAGGCACTGCATAGCAAATAACATCATGAGACCGGAACAATTCGGCTTCAGGAATCACCACTCCACAACACAAACAAAGCAACAGGGGCGGTGTTCCTGAACATCGAAAAGGCTTTCGACAATCTATGGCGCAACGGCCTCATTCGCAAACTCAGCGACGCGGGGTTCCCCGACGGGCTGGTGCTTCTCATGCACTCATACCTCACAGACATGAGTTTCAACACTGACGTGCAGGGAAACAATCAATACGACACGATATACACGCGGGAGTACCCCAGGGAAGCATCCTTGGGCCCCTGCTGTTTAACCTCTACAAAACGATCTCCCAACCACACACAACACAACGATGACAATCTACGCAGATGACACAGCCATCCTCGTGCAAGATTGGAAACCATCAAACATTAAGTCACGCTTACAGACCGCACTCAGAGTGGCTGAGCCTTGGTTAGAGAAACGGCGTGTTAGAGTAAACGTCGACAAGTGCGAAGCCGCTCTGTTCACTAGAAGACCGAAGCAACTGCGCAAACACCGCTACTGCAGACCAATAACTCTACGTGCACGCCCAATACGTTTCCGCGAGAAAGTCAAATACCTCGGTGTCTGGCTGGACCGGAAATTACTCTGGGGGGACCACATACAACGCATGACCAACAGAGCAAGCGCGAGGCTCAACCCTATGCTCAACAGGCGTAGCACACTGAACAGAAGGGTGTCGAGGTCCATGTACATGACACTTATTCGACCCCTGATGACGTACGCAGCCACTGTCTGTGGATACGCTGCACCCACACGCCTGGGTCGTCTGCAGATCATACAAAACAAAGTACTCAAAATCATAAGCAATGCTCCACGATACATCGCGAACCTTCGCCGGGAATACCTACTTGAGACTCTCACGGAGGTAATCCACAGACTCACAACAAGACTGTACAGAAACTCCAGACATTCGCAGAACCCGTTTATTTTGAATCTGGGGAACTACGACCACAACCATAGATGGTAACATAAAATACCAAAAGACATACTTGTAAGGACCTAACATCTATGGCCAAGTTCACGCAAACACAACGGTACAGGTGAGCCCCTGTTAAACAGCCACCATTACTGGATATCCAGTTGGAACACACTTGCCATACCGTACACTACATGCAGACAAACTCCACACACCAAAGTGAGATGATCTATGGCCGATCTCGCACTAATACATAACGATCCTGATTGTTCCAGGAATGCAGCAGCTGCTGCAAACTCGGATACATCGCCATCGCTTGCCACGGTAACGATGCATGATACCCATACTAACAAACCCAACCTTGCGTGAACTATCACAGCCAGTAAGCCACTACTGCTCTTACTACCCGTCTCACTGTCGCAGAGGCTTTTTCCCACGGCACGAGCCTTGGCACTTTTTTCCCTCTGCTCTTCAAATTGCTACCCTCATTCGCGCTTCGTACACTATCTATCACCTGATGGACCGTGTTAATGCGTAGTCTTAGCCAGACGCACGGATAACATCACAGCCCAGCATCCGGTGATTCACCTCTTAGATAACTAACATGTTGACGGAGGTGACAGTAGAACTTTTGCTTTGGTCATCACGTTGGTGCGGGCGTGGAGGGGCCCCATCCCAAAAAAAATCTACCTAATCACGTGAACAGTTTAGTTCCTGATACGGCCAGGGTACTGCTTTGCGCTGCCGAGTAATAGACCTCAAGGTTATAATCATAATAGACTTATTTTTGGATCCAATAATTATTACTGAAAACGTGTTTCCATTTCACAGATCTGAATGAAAGTACCCGCTGATGATAGCATAAACACCCCTCTATGGACAAAATTATGAAGCGCCAAAGACAACAATTTCTAAAAGCTATATTTGTGTTACTTAAATGTCAGGCAATAAACATATACTGACAAAAACAAATTACGTGATCTTTATGTATCATACACACATCAAAAAGAGTTTTGCATCACCTCGGTTCCGAGTGCTCCGGAACCTGTACAGAAAATTGGAATAGCGATCAACTTAAACATCATTTCCGCCCTTTTTATTGCTCATGAAAACCACACATTGCATGTTTTACCACCATACAGACTGCTGTACACACCGGTACCTCTAATAGCCAGTAGCACATCCTCTTGCATACTATTCATCAAGGCACTGTTGGTCCAGATTGTCCCACTCCTCAACGGCGATTCGGCGCAGATCCCTCGGAGTGGTTGGCGAGTCACGTCGTCCATAGACAGCCCTTTTCGATCTATCCCAGGCATGCTCGATAGGGTTCATGTGTGGAGAACATGCTGGCCACTCTCGTAGAGCGATGTCGTTATCCTGAAGGAAGTCATTCACAAGATGTGCAAGATGGGGGCACGAGTTGTCGTCCATGAAGACGATTACGTCGCCAATATGCTGCCGATATGGTTGTATTATCGGTAGGAGGACGGCATTCACGTATCGTACAGCCGTTACGGGGCCTTCCGTGACCACCAGAAGCGTAATTGGCCCCAAATAATGTCGCCCCAAAACTGCAGGTATCCTCCACCTTTCTGCACTCGCTGGACAGTGTGTCTAAGGCGTTCAGCCTGACCAGGTTGCCTCCAAACACGTCTCCAGCGATTGTCTGGTTGAAAGCATACGTGACACTCATCGCTGAAGAGAACGTGATGCCAATCCTGAGCGGTCCATTTGGCATGTTGTTGGGCCCATCTATACCATGTTCCATGGTGTCGTGGTTGCAAAGATGGACCTCGCCATGGACGTCGGGAGTGAAGCAGCGCATAATGCAGCCTATTGCGCACAGTTTGAGTCGTAACAAGACGTCCTGTGGCTGCACAAAAAGCAGTATTCAGCATGGTGGCATTGCTGTCAGGGTTCCTCCGAGCCATAATCCGTAGGTAGCAGTCATCCACTGCAGTAGTAGCCCTTGGGCGGCTTGAGCGAGGCATGTCATCGACAGTTCCTGTCTCTCTGCATCTTCTCCATGTGGGAACAACAACACATTGGTTCACTCCGAGACGCCTGAACACTTCCCTTGTTGAGAGCCCTTCCTGGCATAAAGTGACAATGAGCATGCTATCAACGGCAGTATTGATCGTCTAGGCATAGTTGAACTACAGACAACACGAGCCATGTACCTCCTTCCTGGTGGAATGACTGGAACCGATCGTCTGTCAGCCCCCTCTGTCTAATAGGCGCCGTTCATGCATGGTTGTTTACATCTTTGGGCAGGTTTAGTGACAAAATTCAAATGGCTCTGAGCACAATGGGACTTAACTTCTGAGGTCATCAGTCCCCTAGAACTTATAACTACTTAAACCTAACTAACCTAAGGACATCACATTCATCCATGCCGCAGGGAGGATTCGAACCTGCGACCGTAGCGGTCACGCGGTTCCAGAGTAGCGCCTAGAACCGCTCGGCCACCCCGGCCAGCGGTTAGTGACATCTCTGAACAGTCGAAGGGACTGTGTCTGTGATACAATATCCACAGTCAACATCTATCTTCAGTAGTTCTGGGAAGTGGGGTGATACAAAAGTTTTTTTGATGTGTGTATTTTGCAGTTTCACATATTTGTTACGATTGACATTTAAGGATACGAAACAATTAAATTTTGGCTTGTGAATAATGACATGTATACTTTTCTGACGTATTTAAGACTCTGAAATTTTTGGCACAAACTATTTTTATTCTCTTCGAAATTCCAGAAGACAGTGTCTCTTTTTCTTGATGCACAAATTAACATGGCACGTCTGTCAGATAATTGACGTAGTTCCTTTCCAGTTTGGTATGTTGCATCCATCTCTCTTCGCAGACACAATTGGCTAATCTCTAACACTGTCCTGACGAACAACCTTATTCTCTACTTCATTGCATATTCAGTATCTACACTTGAAGAAGGTCTTTCGTCCATTCTGCACTAGGCTTAAGCTATGAACTGACAAAGTGGCCTCTCTTTATTTTTGGGTACAGCATGAGAATCACAGTCCCTCCTGTGCAATATTGGTGGATTAACTACCACATATCAAGGAAGTGAAAAAATAGCCGACAGGAGAACTTCTTCATTCTGATGTTAATTCTGCACAAGGCAACTATGAAATTTAAAGCAACCACTTCTCCCATAGACTTGTTATAGAGAAGAATAATTGATGGACACCCAACTTCTAGCCTTTCTTTGACCTTCTTTTCCAACTGGTTCACCTTACTTTCAAGGGAAACTCCCAGTCGCATCCCTCTCAGATTTAGTTGTAAAAGCATGCAATCCGTCAAAAAATGAACACAAATCAAGCATGAAAACAGGAAGGAGATATACTGAAATGTGATAAAAGGAACAAATAGAACTAGCGAACAGTCCACGCTCAAGATGTGCAACATCAGTGAACTGCAAGAATTACGGCGTCATGGCGTGTGGTCACGGTGTTGGATTGTAAAGCGGGAGATCCGTGTTCCATCCTCCATCGTGCCCCTCTTTCTTATCACAAACTTATGAACTTCCCGTCCGGTAACTGACGTGTCTATTCTCCTTCTCTGGGTGTTGTGTGATGTCCTTAGATTAGTTAGGTTTAAGTAGTTCTAAGTTCTAGGGGACTGATGACCATCGATATTAAGTCCCTGAGTACTCAGAGCCATTTGAACTATTTCTCCTTCTCTAGTGTTGAAAATTGTGATACTATACATCGGTTATAGAATGTGAGTCACATGGTAAGAATATACTACCGTTACAGGTAAATATGATGAATAGCGAGAACAGGCCAGACCTCTCACAGAAATGAAAACAACAAATAAATGAGTGGGGACTATGTTACAACAAAGAAATTCAAACGTTCCAAAATGGAACTCAAGAGTCATAACACGTGGTACTTGTGTAGAACAAATAGGATGTACGTATGTCTGACGGTCGCTTCCTTTCATCCCGCTGATACAAACGAACGTTACACCACGTCAGATACACAAATTTGAATACAGCAGACACGTCAGTGACCGGACGGATAGATCATAATTCTGTGAAAAAAAAAAATTGGGATCACGTGGGAAATCTGAACATGGATATCCTGCTTCGCAGTCTAACACAGGGACCACATAATCACGACTGCGGGGGCTATTTAAATTCGCTCGATGTTGCATGTCTTGAGGTTGGACTGTACAGTATTTCTGTTTTGCTTCTTTTTTCACAGTTCAGTTTGCCTTCCTCCTCTTTTCGTGCTTGATCTGTGTTCATTTGGCGGACTATCCACTGGGTCATCGGAGGGGGGGGGGGGGGGAAGGGGGAGGGGGAAGGAGGGAAGATGGGGAGCTTCCTTTGTTAATGGTATCACTAGAAGAATCACTAATGAACAGTCATCACTGCCTCTACCAGTCTCAAGAGCGACAACACTCATCGTCTTTCAATAAAACACTGCAGGATTCATTACCTAAAACAGAACAGTTTGCTGGCGAAGGCCACTTTGACAAATTTTCAGCGTTTAAATATAGGCTCAGAAATTCTAGAAATAGTATTTACCATAATTTTTATCGAGATATATCTCGAAATTACCCTCATCATGTAATTTTAAGTTGATGACTTATGTTTTTAGTATCATTAACAATAAAAAATGTCAGCAGCTGAAATACACGCGTCTCGCTACCCAGAATACCCAAGATGTAACTGTTCAAGTAGCTGAAGAATTTCTCACAGCGCAGCCTAACATCATACACTTTTAGTATGAAGCGTTACATATCTGCTACGCACGGGGGACTTCGATCAAATGCTGTTCGTTATGCAGATACAGCCACGTATTTTAAGCGTTACAAATATGTGGAGCTCGTCCATAGGGGGATATGGTGAAACATGTTTCTGCATTAAAAATAATGTTTATGTGATAGACAGACCTGGATTCCCATAAGTAAGATGAAATTAAAAATGGTTCTGATCGTGTGTTGTAGTTACCACTATTGACTGATTCACCACATTGTACTAACAGACAAGACAGCGAGTGTGATCGCCAGCGAGAGCGGAGCGGCAGATATGAGTGGAACGGCCTCCACTCGTGAGGTCGCAGCAGGCTGTTCCCCGGACCGCAGTAGCAGGTCGTTGCTCACCGTAGGTCGACCTGCCATGGAAATGAGTCGGCAGAGCGGCGCCGGAATTAGGACTGAATTCATAAGGAAGGAGGCGGAACCGCGCGCCGGCACGGGAAATGACTGTTGAACTGTCGGCGGGCGGAGAATTTCATAAAGGAGTCGGAGAGGTGAAGTTTACCGGGGAGCGGAGGAGGGCGGCGCGGGGGCGAGGGGAAGGGGGAAATAAAAAGGGCGAGGCGTCCGGAGGAGAAAAATTATCAAGTTCTGGCGACGGCAGAAGAGCTCCAATCAGTTTTGTGTGCGAGCGTCGTCTGCACACCTTGACGGAGAGGCCGCAGGGCCGCAAGATGCCAGGAGACGCGGTGAAAGGCCGCGGGGGTGGGGCGAAAACGCGCAGCATGTCGGCGGAAGCGGCGACAGGCCGCCACGCAGCCACCTTCCGGCCCGGAAGGCCCGGTCGCGGAATGCGGTTCGCTTTTCCAGCGGCGGCAGCGGGAGTTACGTGGCTCGCATTGCAGCAACCGAAAGGCGGGTGGAGAGAGAGAAAGAGAAAGAGAGAGAGAGAGAGAGAGAGAGAGAGAGGGACGGAGGGGAGAAATTGTGGGAGGGGAAGGAAAGGAGTGTTTCCTGGCAGTCTTGTCAAGGAAGGTACAGTGTTGCTACGTTACTATCCGGAATACAAGGAAACTGTGCTTCAGAATATTCCCCTGGCACGCCAGAAGCACTAGTCCACAGCACACTACTGCTGAACGTAGGAAGTATGATGATATTGTCGCGTCCCAAGACAGCATCCCAGGTGAACACTAAAAATGCATTAAACTTCTTCACTGGTGACGCCAGATGTTAAACCACTGGGTAAATGACCAGCTGACTACCAGCTAGGGTGAAATGCTGAACAGGTTGAGGTGAACACGAAAGCGATTGGAACATGCAGCAGAAAGATACCATCATATTGATGACAGAATAGAGTGTTACCCGAAGGCCCAAATACAACGCAAGAGGAACTACACTCCTGGAAATGGAAAAAAGAACACATTGACACCGGTGTGTCAGACCCACCATACTTGCTCCGGACACTGCGAGAGGGCTGTACAAGCAATGATCACACGCACGGCACAGCGGACACACCAGGAACCGCGGTGTTGGCCGTCGAATGGCGCTAGCTGCGCAGCATTTGTGCACCGCCGCCGTCAGTGTCAGCCAGTTTGCCGTGGCATACGGAGCACCATCGCAGTCTTTAACACTGGTAGCATGCCGCGACAGCGTGGACGTGAACCGTATGTGCAGTTGACGGACTTTGAGCGAGGGCGTATAGTGGGCATGCGGGAGACCGGGTGGACGTACCGCCGAATTGCTCAACACGTGGGGCGTGAGGTCTCCACAGTACATCGATGTTGTCGCCAGTGGTCAGCAGAAGGTGCACGTGCCCGTCGACCTGGGACCGGACCGCAGCGACGCACGGATGCACGCCAAGACCGTAGGATCCTACGCAGTGCCGTAGGGGACCGCACCGCCACTTCCCAGCAAATTAGGGACACTGTTGCTCCTGGGGTATCGGCGAGGACCATTCGCAACCGTCTCCATGAAGCTGGGCTACGGTCCCGCACACCGTTAGACCGTCTTCCGCTCACGTCCCAACATCGTGCAGCCCGCCTCCAGTGGTGTCGTGACAGGCGTGAATGGAGGGACGAATGGAGACGTGTCGTCTTCAGCGATGAGAGTCGCTTCTGCCTTGGTGCCAATGATGGTCGTATTCGTGTTTGGCGCCGTGCAGGTGAGCGCCACAATCAGGACTGCATACGACCGAGGCACACAGGGCCAACACCCGGCATCATGGTGTGGGGAGCGATCTCCTACACTGGCCGTACACCACTGGTGATCGTCGAGGGGACACTGAATAGTGCACGGTACATCCAAACCGTCATCGAACCCATCGTTCTACCATTCCTAGATCGGCAAGGGAACTTGCTGTTCCAACAGGACAATGCACGTCCGCATGTATCCCGTGCCACCCAACGTGCTCTAGAAGTTGTAAGTCAACTACCCTGGCCAGCAAGATCTCCGGATCTGTCCCCCATTGAGCATGTTTGGGACTGGATGAAGCGTCGTCTCACGCGGTCTGCACGTCCAGCACGAACGCTGGTCCAACTGAGGCGCCAGGTGGAAATGGCATGGCAAGCCGTTCCACAGGACTACATCCAGCATCTCTACGATCGTCTCCATGGGAGAATAGCAGCCTGCATTGCTGCGAAAGGTGGATATACACTGTACTAGTGCCGACATTGTGCATGCTCTGTTGCCTGTGTCTATGTGCCTATGGTTCTGTCAGTGTGATCATGTGATGTATCTGACCCCAGGAATGTGTCAATAAAGTTTCCCCTTCCTGGGACAATGAATTCACGGTGTTCTTATTTCAATTTCCAAGAATGTATTTATCCACTGAGGCAACAGAAGAGAGCATCTGAAAGACTAAGTTACGAAAGTCTGAAGCCACCAGAAGAACTGACCACATGGAAAAATTAGTACACGCAACGTGTTGCTACCCGTACCACAGCAGAGCACATAGTAAGTGCCAGAGTAAGTAGCTGGTGATCAAAAAGTCAGTATAACCTTGAAAACTTAATAAACCACCGAATAATGTAGATAGAGAGGTAAAAATTGACACACATGCTTGGACTGACATGGGGTTTTACTAAAACAAAACAAAAAGTTCACAAAATGTCCGACAGATGGCCCTGGACAGCAAAACGTCAGTGACTGCGCATGACAATTGCGTATAAAAGTGATTTAGTGAAGCGGAGGGCATTTGCGGTGTGGGCGTTTCAAAAGATGGTGGAAGATGACGATTGGTTAAGTAACGTGTTGTGGACCGACGACGCTCATTTCACGCTCCGAGGGTCTGTCAACGCCCACAACTGCAGAATTTGGGCTACCGAAAATCCTAGAACTGTCGTGGAAACTCCATTGCACGACGAGAAAGTCACGGTATGGGTTGTATTTACCACATCTACCATTATCGGGCCTTCTTTCTTCGAGGAAAAGCGTGATTCTGGTTTTTTAACTGCTACCGTGACGGGTGAGAGGTACACCGATAACTTACAGAATCGCATCATCCCCAGCCTGGCTGATAAATACCTGCTGGAACGTACGATGTTTATGCAGGATGGCGCTCCACCCCATATTGCTAGACGCGTGAAAGATCTCTTGCGCGCGTCGTTTGGTGATGATCGTGTGCTCAGCCGCCACTTCCGTCATGCTTGGCCTCCCAGGTCCCCAGACCTCAGTCCGTGCGATTATTGGCTTTGGGGTTACCTGAAGTCGCAAGTGTATCGTGATCGACCGACATCTCTAGGGATGCTGAATGACAATATCCGACGCCAATGCCTCACCATAACTCCGGATATGCTTTACAGTGCTGTTAACAACATTATTCCTCGACTACAGCTATTGTTGAGGAATGATGGTGGACATACTGAGCATTTCCTGTAAAGAACATCATCTTTGCTTTATCTTACTTTGTTATGCTAATTATTGCTATTCTGATCAGATGAAGCGGCATCTGTCGGACATTTTTTGAACTTTTGTATTTTTTTAGTTCTAATAAAACCCCAAGCCATTCCAGTTTGTACCTTTTTATCTACATTATTCCGTGATTTATTCAGTTTTCAAATTTATACTGACTTTTTGATCACCCAGTACTATGACGTGGTTAATTAATGGTCTCATTTGCAGCTGTTCTGTGGAGGAGGGAGGCTATGTCAGTCGACACTCTGCACAACTAGTAGTCTACGATCATCTACAGAACCACAAGTCTTGCTGGAGAGACTTGGCCACTCCACACTAATGTGTCAACGTCCAGGTGCAGAGACTGTCATCAACCTGCTGGCCTACTGGAGGCCTGACAAGTGGTGCGAATAAGCTGTTCGCCATCCTCAGGGCCAGTCACTGTTGCTGCTCATCCTGTTTCTGCTGACACTGATGCTGCAGGACTCTACCTGCAAACTAGAGGCTGTAGGTCTAAATCTGCATGACAGTGAGTACATCAGTTTGGGCTGGGGAGGGAAAGTCTTTTGGGTGCAGATCTTCAACATCAAAGAGAGCACTTATCAACTGGCATCATCGCCCAGTGTGGGAAGCACTGGCTCCAACACAGGGGGGACTGACCTGCAATAACGTAACGGGTATCACATGAGCCATCCACTACAAAGCAGTACTGCCAGCAGACACATGCCCTCTACTGCTGAAGGGTCCACACACCACTTGCCTAACTCAGCTGCCAGCATGCTAGCAAGACCTGTATTTCTGAACAATAAATATGTCAGTATCAATAATTCTTCTTGGCGCTCTCGAGGGTACACAGATCCTCCTCACTAGACGCGGGTCAACACAAACCTGACAACTAGAGAGATATTGGACCAGACCCTTATACTACACTCCCAAAATTGGCAGATGTTGCAGTTAAAAATTGCGTTGGGGTCAGAGGAAAATCTTGAAAGAGTTACTGCACCAATGGTTATACTGGTGATCAAGAAAGGGCGTAAGGTGGATCTAAAAGGCTACAGTGTGGCAGGTTTATTGCACAGAAGTCGTTTATTAGGAGTTAAAGCTGGGTGCTCAGATCCCTGACTGGCACTGGGCAGTGGGTTTAAGATTATGCCATTCTAGATGCTTGATGAACGAACTGTAACATTGTCTTTCATTGTCCGAAGGGTAGAGTTGGCTAATAGTCGATACAACAAGGAAGGGTATGATCCGAATGTTGAAAGCGGAACCATCTTGATCAGTCTAGCTGAGTCAGCAGAAACCAGGAGCTATCATCTTAACGATGGAGATCAGCCTTCAGAAGGTGTCCTGCAGATATCTGTGATATGATCCTACTCAAGTCTGGATTTATCGGTAAGTAGGAGTGGGACTGGGATGGAAAGGGCAAGTTCCGGGGGATCGAGCAAGATAGCGAGTGGCGCGCCTCATAATAGGCAACTCTTTCAACCACAATACGCGCCCGAGGTACAGGGTACAGGGTCACGATTGGGTGCGGAGCATTGGAAACCAATGTCGGCCCTGCAGTGATCGTAAATACAGACGTTCCTTGTCTTCCCATACTTTAAGTCGGAAGAATGTATATAAAAGGACATACCAAAATTATGTTCACTACGCAATCAATCCAAAAATTGGGGCACAATTCTCAATAATGATAGGTTAATTCTCAGACCTGTTGCGACCAAACATATATATATGATTTAATCAGTACGTATGTACATAAAACGGGGGGCTAACTTACCAACACCAGGTGCTCCCCTGGTCACATGGGCGTTAAAGTTACATACAGAAGTCCGATCCCCTACCTTTATTCGGACCGGGATCCTACCAAGGTTACAGCTCAGTTTGCTGGAGGTGTAATCAACCAAGCTAGAAGCCCAGAATACTACAGCTGATGGCCGTAAGCTACCAGGTAAACCTGCTACAGGTAAGACTATTAAATGCCTAGAATTATTTTACCTTTTAAATATTAACAGACACAGATAAACGACTACAACAAGATAATCGTTGAAGCAACATGTAGCAGGTGTTACTAACAACAGTAATGCTTAGTCGCCAGACCTGCTGCGACCCGACAAACACATACATAAAAGGGGTTTAAACATATATGTATTAAAAAACTAGAACTATGTAATCAACCAAGTCACAAGCCCAGATTACAACTGCTAGTGGCTGCAAAACATTTAAACATGTGATAATAACAGTATTTTCAACTGTACGCTGATTGAGCACTCAACGGCGCTCTGTCGCAAGGCTCTTCTTGTGGCTTGCCGTTAAACAAATTGTCATTCAACGGTGCACGTTAACAATAGGAAAATTCGGGGTACACTACAAGAAAGCCACAATACGAATTCGCAAGATGCAAACTTGCAGACCAAGTTGACAATCTACCATTTAGCCGGCCGGGGTGGCCGAGCGGTTCTAGGCGCTACAGTCAGGAACCGCGCAACCGCTGCGGTCGCAGGTTCGAATCCTGCCTCGGGCATCGATGTGTGTGATGTCCTTAGGTTAGTTAGGTTTAAGTAGTCCTAAGTTCTACGGGAAGTTCAGCAGTTAAGTCCCACAGTGCTCAGAGCTATTTGAACCATTTTTCTACCATTTAACGGTAAACACACACGCGACCATAGGCAGATTCAAACTGTGAAACAGTGAGCGTCGCTCTACCCGGAGGGAATCTCGCCGGTGAAACCCTGAGGGCAGCAAAATAAATAGCAAATAACCGGCACGTACTAGCAACCAAGAGTCTAGTCTGCGTGAGGCAGCTTCGAATACCAACGTCCACAATTTCACAGACCAACAACCACAGTTTAAACCACCAAATCCTCTTTAAGGGAGAGGGGGGGGGGGGTACAATGCATAATGAAAGAGCAATCTTAGCACATGAAGCCGGTAACTCGATAATACAAACGGCAGAACACCATGCCTCCAGGCACATCGCCTCACCGCCCCTCTGGATGAGTCGCAACACAAACGGTGACGCGGCGTGGCTTCCGACTTCAAACCAGCTCATCGTATAAAAAATGAAATGTCGTGTGGCTAAGGCCCCCCGTCGGGTAGACCGTTCGCCCGGTGCAGGTCTTTCGATTTGACGCCACTTCGGCGACCTGCGCGTCGATGAAATGATGATGATGAGGACAACACAACACCCAGTCCCTGAGCGGAGAAAATGTTCGACCCAGCCGGGAACCGAACCCGGAACCTTACGATTGACATTCCGTCACGCTGACCACTCAGCTACCGGGGCCGGAAGCTCATCGTGTGATACAATACCACTCCCGTAACACGGTCGTCCACGCGGGCCACCTACCACAAACTGCCCGTACGCTAGTACGTCCTCTCTCTCCGAAAGCCGCCAGCGATCGTATGCTAAGGACTGTGACCCCTCTAGCTCTGCGCCAGAGGAAGGAGAGCACGGCTCAATCTGGTCAACTGCTACACAGCATTTCTTAAAGATAGGTGCACAATCTTGACAGAAAAATTAAACGCATGGTATTCTGAAAGCATGTGTTCATTCTCATTTGACCGATAACCTAAATTACGACACTCCTATGGCCACTCAGCGCCATTTCCTAGTTGCCTGTGTAAAGGCTTCCAGGGGCAGCAAAAATTTTGTTTTCAGTATTTTCCATAATTATCGACCTAATTCAAAAATTTCAAAATGCTGTCATGATCTACTCATTAAGAGGTTTAACACCATAAGATAAGTACTGAAATTAGGAACTGAGTATACCCCTTGAGAAAGCGTAATTTACGACGTGCAAATTACCCAGAGTGTATCCATAGAGGATATAACAGTGAGAGCACTTGGCGACTGCCAACAAACATTACACTCAATTTAAAATTTTTACCAAAAATATTCTCGATGACATCGCCACAAAATAATGGAAGATAAAATGTTTATCGCTTACTACATTTTCGATGTTCATGGAGCAGAACTTCAGCATCAAGCATTACGTCCTAATTTACTACTTGTTTACTACTAAATCCATTCGCAACTCATTTAGCAGACAGTATTCACATATACCACTGAATTAATGGCCAAATTGTATCATTATACACCACATAGTTCAGGAGATATGACGTAATAAATATTGAGATGCTTGAAACACTAGCTTTTCTTAGAATGGAGCACAGATTACCCAGACTGCACTCGCATTCAGTGTTCGGTGATGTGTTAAGTAATAAGATGTTTGAAGTGGCTTTATTCATGGGATTTCGATTATTTAAAGAAGTAAATGGTGGAGGGCATATGGGTATCTGGGCAACGGCATTGCCGCAGTGGATACACCGGTTGCCGTCAGATCACAGAAGTTAAGCGCTGTCGGGCGTGGCCGGCACTTTAATTGGTGGCCATCTGGGCCGCCATGCGCTGTTGCCATTTTTCAGGGTGCACTCAGCCTGGTGATGCCAATTGAGGAACTACTCAAACTGAGTAGTAGCGGCTCCGGCCAAAGAAAACCGTCGTAACGACTGGGAGACCAGTGTGCTGACCACACGCCCCTCCTATCCTCAGTGAGGATGACATGGCGGTCGGATGGTCCCGATGGGCCACTTGTGGCCTGAAGACGGAGTGCTTGCTTATTTGGGTATATATGTGGAAGTTCACACACTTAAAGGGCGTTGACTGTGACATCATGTATATAGCCATAATATTAAAAATAGGAAAAAATGTTCAAATGTGTGTGAAATCTTATAAGACTTAACTGCTAAGGTCATCAGTCCCTAAGCTTACACACTACTTAACCTAAATTATCCTAAGGACAAACACACACACCCATGCCCGAGGGAGGACTCGAACCTCCGCCCGGACCAGCTGCACAGTCCATGACTGCAGCGCCCAAGACCGCTCGGCTAATCCCGCGTGACTTAAAAATAAGACAGCTCTTTTCTCTAGAATGTATGGAACATTACACAGCACACTAGGAAGGCACTTCAGAAGAATAATAAAACTGAAATCTTTCGAAATAACATCAGATGTCAACTCTACAATATGGGGATGAAGCGCAAAGATGAAATCCTAAATCCATTTACCAGACACGTTGCTTCTATCAGCAGTAAAGGCTACCCCAAAAGTGATCGTATAAGAAAGATCAGAAGCTGCCTTCCATTATATACCTATCTACGGTAATCGGTTACAAGGCAAAAACCTTGTTCTTCAGATATACTGTCGAATTTTTATGACCAGCTGCTGGTTTCCTTAACTTGTACTGTAGTAGGACTAGCTCGGATTAACAATTAGCAGATGATAGCTGTCCTTGGTTACGGACAGTCATCCTGACTCACAGTTGTTGGACAGAACGCGGTGGAGAAAGGCTGCAACGAATATGACAGCTGAGGTGGTAGAATGCCGTAGAAATGTTCAGCCGATTTTAGAACGTGATGTTGTGAAGCTCCGGGAATTCTTTGGGCTCAACATTAATGTCGTAGAGTTCCAACCGTTTGCCACTCACAGTCATGTGACATATTCCTCCAGAGAAGAAAATTATAAGCACATGGCCGGATGTGCTGCCAGAGCACGAACATCTAATACATTCGCTCAAGATTACTTTCTATATGGGTTAGTGACTACCAGTAACCCAGTAACCGAAGCGATCTTATATCTCTACATTTATGACGTCATATCATCTGAACTATGTGTCGTAAAACGGTATAATTTTGGTGGCATATGGATACTGTCTGCGAAATGAGTTACAAATAGAGATAGTAGTAAAGGAGTAATTTTATAGAAGGAGAGGGGCGATTAATGTCAGCGAGAAAACGGTTCGAAGTGGTTTGAAGTTATTTGTAAAGTTTATGCTCTCATTGTCACGAAAAGAAACTGGATGATCATAGACTGCGTTATATGCGCACCACGTGTTATTCTGCCTCAAGACATGTCCACAGTTTCTAACTTTAATGCTATTATTATTGTGTTAAGCCTTTAAAGTAAGATTACATTTCTTAATGAGCAGATGAAGATAGGATTTTAAATTTTTAAATTCATCATTAAATATCTGCGACATTGAAATTCATATTCTTGTTTGCATCTGGAAGCCTTTAGATAGGCAACCTGCAGGAGTTAACAGGTGACTGGATGCCTGTTTAAGCTGTACTGTAACATACATTGCGCAACGCAATTAAAGGATCACTTTTTCGAAGCATCGTAATTGTCCCCCATTACCTCAAAACTGACTGCAGCGCTCTCTGAAATGATGAAAATTCTTGGTGCCCTGTGTCGTCAGCCCCCCCCCCCCTACTTCCCCTCACCCCCCCCCCCCCCACCCGCCCAAGGCTCGGCGACGATTCGAGCAGCAAGGTATTGACACATGGAAAATAAAAAGCCAGAGCTCGATGATCATGTGAGGTATAAGTCGGATTAATGATGTCATATTGGCACCAAATTTCATACAATTTTGCCCCACACGATAGGAAGTTTGTCAACGCTTCTCTTACCTAAATTTCACACCTTATTTTGACGCCTCTGCGATAGAGGTCAGAAACGGGACGTCCAGCATTGAAATTACGCGGTTTTTTTTAATGACTGGCTGAGGATAAAAACTCAGTCACACTGTCATTGAAAATCGACACGGAAAGGCCTCACAGGGTGACATAAACGACGTCAATGAAACCAGTCCTTATCTTGGAATGTTAATTCCCACACATTCCGCAGTCGAAAATGAAAGTTTGCCATGTGATGAGCATCAGGACGACGTTGTTACTGGCAATCTTTGACACTCTTGACACCTTCTGGGCGATTCAAACCTTCCCGACGTCCATCATGGGGCTTCAACCACACTGAACGTGATTTTAAAAATTTGCCTTTACAGAGAAACTGTGTGAAGTATCCAAGCGCTTGCAGGTAGGTAACAACTTGGCACTCCATCGACGCCAGTTTGTTCCTTCCAGGCGCCCTGGACTTACCCACAGGTTTTCTCTGTAATGGCACATTTTTAACATTCACAGTATACGCGAGCAAGTGCCACTGAGTGTATTGTCGAATTGGGTGACCTTAGAGGGACCATCTGCCGTTGGTTTCACGCAAGTGTCAGTGACATAACCCTCTGTGATCACGCCATAGGTGTGTGTGAAAAAGAAGTATTGAAAAATCGTTAGCAACTCTTGCTGAGTAGTATCCTGTTCAAATTTCATGGAATCGTTTTTAACGGATCCTAGTGGCTCCACCATGTAACCAAGCAAAAACTGTGGTCGTACTGCACTCCAAAAGGGATCGCTCTTTTGGAGTGCAGTGAGAAATTTTCTTTCACCACTGGGACTAAATAGTACAGAAAGACAAAAGAAAACTGACCTGGTGAATATTTCTGACAGATTCTGTATTGATCCTTATTAATGTCAGGAGAACCGCCCACCATAGAAAATTCTGGAAACCGTTATGTGGATGCATCAGTCAGTTACTGTTACTCTTGCATGCTCCGTGCGGAATATTTAGATTTGCCATCAGGTTTAAGTGAGTGAGAGGAGCATAGGTGTTTACGACAAGTTGAATGTAACACAAAGTAGTGCTCACGATAAAACAGTGCGCGATCATTGTCGACTGTTATTAGAAGAACAATTCGTCGAAAACCTGTACGGAACTGTTTGCACGAGAGTTAAGACTCGAGTTTTTGGTAAAACGTATAGTAAAGTCAGCAAGGCTTCGCGCGAAAAGAGATCTGA
The DNA here is from genome assembly GCF_023864275.1 of Schistocerca cancellata. Taxonomy (NCBI): domain Eukaryota; kingdom Metazoa; phylum Arthropoda; class Insecta; order Orthoptera; family Acrididae; genus Schistocerca; species Schistocerca cancellata. Next base: position 153,450,432 of record NC_064633.1, read on the forward strand.
AGCGAATAAAAACGCCAGGTAGCCGAAAAGAGTTCGAATTCCAAGAAACGATGTTCGACTGAAGGAAGCCTGGAGCAAACTACGACGAAAGCTCAACTCTCATATTCTGAGCAAGTGGGAATTATGAGATCGTCATGTGGAAACATTGTGATGTAGAGTACTAAGGAACAGATAGATGATTAAATAGAGCATTGACAGATTTTCTCGATTGCAACGCTTTCAAGTTTCAATCGAAATTTTTTCCTAGGTACATGACCATGTTGTACCTTGGGAGAGGTTTTCACATTTGGAAAAACCTTAATTTTACGGAGCAAATTTTGTAATTTCAGAACAAGGCTATAGCACATAAAAACTGAATGTCACCATTTAAAAATGGAACAAGAAAAATAAATAAAACCACTAATACATGGCTGGCCAGAGGCGAAATTCTGAAAAGAATACCAAGCAATAACACTCCCCCTACCTTCTAAAGAATTTATTCACCTTCCTTACTGTAGGAACCAATCGCGATCGAATATAACAGGTAATTTGTGTCACGACTGTCACAACATCTCTTACGACTTTATATCTAAGAAAAATGTGAATATGGCAATTGCAAATCAGGGCTACAAAGGTAATGTTTATTTTATTTACTCTTGATTGGTTTATCCGAAAAATATACTGCAGAGTTTCATCTTTTAAAAAGACAGTGCTGTGTCAGTTTGTATACCATGAGCTTCTCATGACAACATTAAATATGTGTATGTATTTAAGGAAATACTTCCTGCATCAATAGCTATATTTTCATTTATTTGAGCAAACAGTTCCTGTATGAATAGCTGTATTTTTATTACGTGCCTTTTATGTGAAGCACTCACGCGGTATAATTTCCTCTGAGAAGGAACGAGAATGCAGCATGCGTCACGCTATGGTTCAACGGAAAGTTTCATGACAAAAACACAGCATATTCCGACAAAACGCGAAACGAAAATTTTTTTCGTATCTCAGTTCTTCTTCACCCAGTCGTAGTACGTAAAAATTAGCAAAAGATGTTGTGTAAGGAAGAACTTAGCCATTGCTGTCATTAAGAAAAAGTAAGCAGTGACGAAATACTGTGAAATTAAATGTGGGAATAGTGTCTTAGATAAGTGCAGTATTAGGCAAAGCCAACAGCAAAACTGCATGCCCCAAAAATTAATCCTGTGCATAATATCAGTTTCGAATAGCCATCTCCTTATACAGCAGTGCACAGGGCAGGTAAAACAACAGCAAAAGAATATTGTAATTGGAATCTGTCGAAGATGTGGTTCCTCTGTCTTCACTTGCTGAACAACTCTAAGAAATGGTAAAAGGGATCAAAACTATTGGTAAAATTATGGCACGAAATAACGAAAACAATAGTTTATGAATGACTAAAAATAATTCTGACTGGAGAAAAACTGGCATATATGCAAGACTTTAAATGCTTACAATGTACGTCAGAAAGCATGGAGATGCAGCGCAAATTGTAAAGCTCGCATAGTAATCCCAAAATTGGCATTCTCTAAGACGAGGAGGTTATTTTGGCGCGGTAGTCAGATTAAGATAAAGCTTATGTTCTGTCTAGATTGTTCTGCTATAAGATGCCAAGCCGGCCGGTGTGGCCGTGCGGTTCTAGGCGCTTCAGTCTGCAACCGCGTTACCGCTATGGTCGCAGGTTCGAATCCTGCCTCGGGCATGGATGTGTGTGATGTCCTTAGGTTAGTTGGGTTTAAGTAGTTCTAAGTTCTAGGGGACTGATGACCACAGATGTTAAGTCCCATAGTGCTCAGAGCCATTTGAACTATTTTTTTATAAGGTCCCAAACTTTGGATCATGGAAGGGAAGGCAAAATGGTTGGAGGCTTTTGAAATGTGGATATAGTGGAGAAAGAAATTTAAAAAAAGGTAGACAGAGTGACAAACGAAGAGGTGCTAAAAAGAATAGGAGAAGAAAAGCATTGAATGAATTTAATTCAGTGCAGAAAAATAGATCGAACTGGGAATGTGCAATGAAGCATGACGAAAGGTTATACATTGTTATGTGCACGGAAAGATAAGGCAAGGAAAAGGATTGAGACTGTGTACTATGTGCGTAACACAATTAAATACAGTAAACTGAAGAAAGAAGTGATAAACCACAAAAAACGAGAGAACTAAGACCAGCTAAATTAGCAGAAAATTAATTCTGGTGATATACATAAATTCTCTGGAAACCAATACTCTGTGCACTCTTGTACCACTGTTAATTATTCAATTTCCTCTTCGTCTCGGAAATGGAGCGAGGAAAAAACGACTCTCCTCATGTCTTCGCATGAGCCATAATTTTTCTTGTCTTGTCTTCGCGGTCCTTCTCCCACATTTACAGCAAACTGTCATTCATCATACCGAACATAAATTCTGTCCAAGTCTTCGTGTATCCTATAGTCTCTCAAAGACGACGTTTTAGCGTACAGGTTCCAATCCTGCCTTGGACATGGATGTGTGTGATGTCCTTAGGTTAGTTATGTTTAAGTGGTTCTAAGTTCTAGGGAACTGATGACCTCAGAAGTTCAGTCCCATAGTGCTCAGAGCTACTTTTTTAGCATACACTACAGTGTCATTAGCAAACAATCACAGATTTAGTGCAGTGCCGGATAGATATCACCCTTGCTTCTCTTTTTTGATGCGATATTTCCCGACATTTTAAATCAGCACCACAACTATGTAGCTATACTCACCGATGAATCTAGACAGAGGGACTCCGTTGAATGCTCTGTTGTTTTCCCGGATCGTGTCCTCAAGCCCGAATTATCCTCAATCTAGAGGGCGCTGGAGCACATAAGATGTGAAGTGCCTGCTAAAATTTCTCGTAATGCCCTTCAATCTCAGCAACGCTTATATCCAGCCGAGACATCCAGGACGCCATTCTCCACAAAGAAAGACTAAGGAATGAGCTGTCTTCTGCTAGGTGCCAGGGCACATGGTTATTTCGGGGAACGAAAAGGCAGGTGTAGCAGCCATGGAGGCGTGTCGTTATCCTCAGTTAGTTCAATGTGCCATTCCGCTGCATGCTATCGTCTCGCTGTTGACATACAGAGTCATCCGTGGACTAGTAGGTGGGTTGCTGGAAGTCACAGACAATAAGCACCGTTTAGTAAAGCCCACAACACGGCGGTGGTGGATCTCCTTCCAGCCACGCTGGTGGTTCTCCTTACTCGTCTCCGCATAGGCCACAGCTCTATGACGCGTGGCTTCTTGCTCCGACGAGAGGACCTTTCAATGTACGGTGCTTGTGGCGTACAGATCACTATGCTCCACATTTCTTAGACTGTGTTTTGTTTTCAGACTAGAAGGCAGCGTGAGATTTGTCGACGGATCTGTCCTCTATCTTACGTACCGTTCAGACGAATGTGGTGAGTGTGTTAAGGTTTTGTGGTTTCTCCAACGTGTTTCCTAAAATCATACGGAGATGTTCCTAATGTGTTAACAGGGTGGCTGGATCAACTTTGTTTTTTTTTTCTTTTTTTCCAAGTGGTCAGCCAGTGACATTTACCTCTGTCGTTTCACATCTGCTTTCATCCCGGGTCGGGTTGACAGAGGAGATAGAGATGATCCAAAGAAGAGCGGCGTGTTTCGTCACAGGGTTATTTGGTAAGCGTGATAGCATTACGGATATGTTTAGCAAACTCACGTGGCAGACTCTGCAAGAGAGGCGTTTCCGTTACTGGAAAATCCAGCTTTTATGCGGACATGTTATGTGGACATGTGTCTGGAAACGATTAATGTCCATGTTAGAGCTCATTTTAGTTTCGTCAGTATGTACTGTACTTCCTCGATTCACCGCCAGTTGACCCAATTGAAGGAAGGTAATGTTGACTTCCGTGCTTGTGTTGACATGCGACTCATTGCTCTACAGTACTAGCTCTACTTCTCTTCAAATCACATTAATCATGGAATGGAAGCACACCGCAACAGAACGTACCAGCCTGACTTCAAACACGTTAGTGTTCATCACGAACGTGGTTTTGCAGTCAGTGCAATGTTTACAGATGCGGAGTTGGCAGATGCCCATTTGATGTATGGATTAGCACGGGGCAATAGCCGTGGCGCGGTACGTTTGTATCGAGACAGATTTCCAGAACGAAGGTGGCCCGACAGGAAGACGTTCGAAGCAATTGATCGGCGTCTTAGGGAGCACGGAATATTCCAGCCTATGACTCGCGACTGGGTAAGACCTAGAACGACGAGGACATCTGCAATGGACGAGGCAATTCTTCGTGCAGTTGACGATAACCCTAATGTCAGCGTCAGAGAAGTTGCTGCTGTACAAGGTAACGTTGAGCACGTCACTGTATGGAGAGTGCTACGGGAGAACCAGTTGTTTCCGTACCATGTACAGCGTGTGCAGGCACTATCAGCAGCTGGTTGACCTCCACGGGTACACTTCTTCGAATGGTTCATCCAACAATGTGTCAATCCTGATTTCAGTGCAAATTTTCTCTTTACGGATAGGGCTTCATTCCAACGTGATCAAATTGTAAATTTTCACAATCAACATGTGGGGGCTGACGAGAATCCGCACGCAATTGTGTAATCACATCATCAACACAGATTTTCTGTAAACGTTTGGGCAGGCATTGTTGGTGATGTCTTGATTGGGCCCCATGTTCTTCCACCTACTCTCAATGGAGCACGGTATCATGATTTCATACGGGATACTGTACCTGTGCTGCTAGAACATGTGCCTTTACAAGTACGACACAACATGTGGTTCATGCACGATGGAGCTTCTGCACATTTCAGTCGAAGTGTTCGTACGCTTCTCAACAACAGATTCGGTGACCGATGGATTGGTAGAGGCGGACCAATTCCATGGCCTCCACGCTCTCCTGACCTCTATTGACTTTCATTTATGGGGGCATTTGAAAACTCTTGTCTACGCAACCCCAGTACCAAATGTAGAGACTCTTAGTGCTCGTATTGTGGACGGCTATGATACAATACGCCATTCTCCAGGGCTGCATCAGCGCATCAGGGATTCCATGCGACGGAGGGTGGATGCATGTATCCTCGCTAACGGATGACATTTTGAACATTTCCTGTAACAAAGTGTTTGAAGTCAGGCTGGTACGTTCTGTTACTGTGTGCTTCCATTCCATGATTAATGTGATTTGAAGAGAAGTAATAACATGAGCTCTAACATGGAAAGTAAGCGTTTCCGGACACATGTCCACATAACATATTTTCTTTCTTTGTGTGTGAGGAATGTTTCCTGAAAGTTTGGCCGTACGTTTTTGTAACACTCTGTATATTGAGGTACCTCCCAGTGTTTCGTTAACACTTAACAGTGTTACATCAATACCAACCCATGGTACGTGTACTCAGTTTGCAAGTAAACCCACTGACCAATTTTTAGGAATAAAATTTTGTGAAGAACGTATCATTTTAAAAACATGTCGCTGCTTTAGATTTATTCATAAGAAATGTTTATTTTGAGTCGACAATCTTCTGACTGGTTTGGAGCAACCCGTCTCCATTTCCTCTCCTGTGCTAACCCTTTCATCTCAGAGTATCAGTTGCAATCTAAGACCACAATTATTTGCTGGATGTATTCCAATCTCTGTCTTCCTCTACAGTTTTTACCCTCTACAGCTCTTTCTCGTATCATGGAAGTTATTCCATGATGTCTTACCATCTTGTCCCTACTTTTTTTCAGTGGTTTCCATAAATTAATTTCCTCTCCGATTCGTCACAGAACTTCCTCAGGCTTCATCTTACAAGTCCCTTCAGTTTCCAACATTCGTCTGTAGCACCATATCTCAGATATTTCGATTCTCTTATGAATAAACACATCAGTTTGCATGTAATTATAATACATTATTTACGAGATTTCATAAAAACTTTAGTGTGCAGCTTCTCTAAATAACCATCCCGTCGCTTACCGAGGTCTTCATTCCACTTTAAACTCTTTCAGCTGCCTTTCAACGCCAGGTACGCTTATTTCGAAGTCCTTCATACGAGGTTGTGCAAAGGTCAGACGATAGTATATCTGCACAACCCTCCTGCGTGAATGGTATCTTAAACGTGAGATTTAAAACTTCAGTCAAAAATACGATATGGTAATTGGTCCTTTATAGCATGGTGCTAATTGAGGAAGAGACATGCAAAAGCGAACATGCGCACAATTTAAAACAGATGAGATATAAAATTGCACAATACATACAAGATGAGCTGAATCTAAATACATCATGCAATTTAAGCAAAATCGAACATGGCCCATTAAATAAGCCTGTGAAAATACATGGTTCTGAATGAACACAAACCTGTCACCGTATACATTTCGTGCAAAAAGAAACGAGTCCATTATGGCCAATAGGAGGCGCTGATTCCAATCTCGTGATTTACATTCAAAACACGGCCGGACGTTCCCTCGTACATCAGTTGCTAGCATCAGTTTGTGCTTCTGTGTTCCCTCGTACTTAGTACATAGTACTAATATTAATAATTATTGTTGTGAGGACATGGTTACTTACCTGATGACTGCGTTTTCCGTAGAGTAGAGAGACTTACAAGAAAAGGGCAATTGTAACAAAAGAGGACTATAATGAGGTCTACCAGTCAGTGGGTGAAGTAAGGTCTATACTGGAGAGTGATAGACGTGAAATCCCTCTCTAAAGGTCTACGAAGATCACATATATGTAATGAAACGAATTGTCATATACAAGTACGAAGATACGGAAAATACTCATATTGATATGGAGGCAGCTGCATTCTACAGATCCAAGCAAGGTGTACAGGAGCTGAAATTTCTTCTGAACGTGGATGGACTATTACGAAACTCTTTTCATAACCGCGAACTGAAGTACTTCTCAGCCATTCAGTCTCAGATTACAGGAAGGAAGATGTTCGTGTTCCACTGTAAACTACTTTTCGCGAAGACTGGCAGAATCAAGAAGACTCACGTTGATATCCATCCACCGTTGACGATATACCCCTGTTGTTCAAGAAAGAGGTGGAGGACATTGCTTATGAACTTTTAGAAAATGATTCTGGTTTATATATTTAAGTGTAATACTTACCGCCAAGAACCCTTCTACTAAAAGGTAATTACGTCATTGTATTCTGTCATGATGATTTGAAATATTTTAAATAATTGTGAATCAACAATAAAATCAGAGCTTTCGCTAAAACACTGTAAAGCAATATCAGTGTTACAGTTGCCCATCTGTTATTTTTTTTCCATGATACCACATACTAAATTGTTATAAATACAGGGTGTACATAAAGTCCGGGAACACTTTCAATTATTTATTGCACAAGAACCAAACATTGTACAGATATCAAACATATGTCAGTTTTAAAGAGAAACCCTGAAAGATTTTTTTTCATGCATACCGCCAGAGCGCAGTTTGGTAGTTTCGTGGGTACCTGAACACGAATCTGCCGCATCGATGGATCGGCCGTGCTACAAAAGGGAACATCTGTTTCATGAAATGACCTCCCCGATCCCCAGATCTCACTGTGTGTGACTTTTTTCTGTGGGGACACATTAAAAAAATGGTTCAAATGGCTCTGAGCACTATAGGACTTAACTGCTGTGGTCATCAGTCCCCTAGAACTTAGAACCACTTAAACCTAACTAACCTAAGGACATCACACACATCCACGCCCGAGGCAGGATTCGAACCTGCAACCGTAGCGGTCACGCGGTTCCAGACTGCAGCGCCTAGCCGGCCGCGGTGGTCTAGCGGTTCTGGCGCTGCCGTCCGGAACCGCGGGACTGCTACGGTCGCAGGTTCGAATCCTGCCTCGGGCATGGGTGTGTGTGATGTCCTTAGGTTAGTTAGGTTTAAGTAGTTCTAAGTTCTAGGGGACTTATGACCTAAGATGTTGAGTCCCATAGTGCTCAGAGCCATTTGAACCATTTTTTTTGCAGCGCCTAGAACCGCATGGCCACTCCAGCCGGCGACACATTGAAGATCTGATGCATGTACCGCCTCTACCACGTGATGTAGCAGAGCTCCGACGATGCCATGCTGGGACGGGTATGGCAAGAATTCAATTACCGTATTGTCGTCTGCCAGGTCACTCATGGCTCGCATATCGAATGTTTGAAAAGAAAAAAAAAGAAAAGACGTATGTATGACATTTCAACAATTTTTCATTCTTGTGCAATAAATAATTGAAAGTGTTCCCGGGCTTAATGTACACCCTGTACATAATATGACATAGGTTAAGTTATTTTTTTAAAATATTTACTTTGGAAAAATCATTCAGAGACGAACATGTCCAATTTGTACATGCAAATGGGAACATGTCCATACTTAAACGCATTTTTAAAGGTCTATTTTCATGATATCATTATAGATTTGATTTACAGAAATGAAGCCGGCGGGTGCGGCCGAGCGGTTCTAGGCGCTTCAGTGCGGAACCGCGCTGCTGCTGCTGCGGTCGCAGGTTCGAATCTGCCTCGGGCATGGATGTGTGTGATGTTCTTAGGTTAGTTAGGTTTAAGTAGTTCTAAGTTCTATGGGACTGATGTCCTCAGATGTTAAGTCCCATTTGAACCATCTGAACAGAAATGAAGTGCCTTTAGGCACAAAAATAAAAGCGTTTGCATTGCAATAAGTCATTATCATACATACGTGTGCTTGAAATACGTTTTATTATGATTGTGAAAAACTGCATATACTGTACATGCTCGCCTTTTCATGTTACCTCCTGAGCTTATAACGGTACGACGTTTATTAATGACTGGCAACGAGTTCTACTATGACAGTAAGAAGACGAAGAAGTAACTGGTAACGTTCATATGTGACGTTTGCTGAAGGACATATTTCTCCAGTAAGGAAAGCAAGGTGCGCGACGGCGCCTCGGCTCTGCAAAGTGCTTCTGCGGAGCTTAGCAACACCACAGGTATCCCGACTGGTAGCGTACATTTTTTATGACAACGGAAGTGAGGGGCAACTCCGGCATGCATTATTACTGGCGCTTCTGACGACTGGACCCGACATCCCGCCGGGAATCTCGAGCAGAAAAAGGGAAGCGCCGAAAGGAAACAGAAGGAGCAGCGAGAACCGGGCAGAAGCGAGGGGGCTGCGGGCTGCAAAGGCCGGTTCGCCGTAACAGAGCGAACCGCAGCCGGGGCTACCTGTCAGCGGTTACCAGCACTCAGCCGCCCCTGGCATTCTTGCCTTCTGCAAATTACTGCAAGACCAGCCGTACGCCAAACAGCGCCATTTACGGCTGCTACAACTAAACTTTACGCAGCTAAGAGTAGAAAAACTGATGATTCGAAGGTAATCTGATAATTTAATGTAATTTAGATTTTTTAAATACGCACATATTCCCAAAATTTTGTTACCGTTTTGATGTACAAGAACCGACTTTTATTTAATCAGAGTGTTTGGGTTTTCCTCTTTCTGTTCACTGTTCCAGCGGACCGGTCGGCCCGCTATTAAAAGTGTGGCGGTGACTTCGTAAGCCGTTTCTACAGCGAAGTGTTTGGCGCTACGAACGCCGCCACAAAACGAGAAGTCTGTGGTAACTACAATATTGTTCGCAAGGTCATTACTATACTTTAACATGAGGGGTCCACACACACTTCCGCTGGGCACAGCCCAAGTTCCTTCCACATCTGTTGTTGACTCTCCAGCCACGACAACTTGCTGCGTCCTGTCTAACTATAAATCCTCATCCAGTGACAATTTTCACCTGATGCCATACGAGGGCACTTTTGACAGTAAGCGTAAAAATGGAAATGAGCGTCTGGCGTCATTGACCGGAAGGCCCCTTGCGGGGCAGGTCCGGCCGCCTAGGTGCAGGTCTTACTACATTCGACGCCACACTGGGCTACCTGCGCGCCGTATGGGGATAAATGATGAAGACAACACGCAGTCATTGAGCGGAGAAAATCTCCGACCTAGCCGGAAGTCGAACCCGGGCCCGCCGACCGCGGTGGTCTAGCGGTTCTAGGCGCTCAGTCAGGAACCGCGCGACTGCTACGGTCGCAGGTTCGAATCCTGCCTCGGGCATGGATGTGTGTGATGTCCTTAGGTTAGTTAGGTTTAAGTAGTTCTAAGTTCTAGGGGACTGATGACCACAGATGTTAAGTCCCATAGTGCTCAGAGTCATTTTTCGAACCCGGGCCCGTAGGACGGCAATCCGTCACGCTGAACACTCAGCTGACGGGGCGGACACACAGTAAGCGTAGATATGGTACGAAGTCAAATGCTTTTCGTACGTGGAGAAATACTGCATCTACTAGACTGCCTTGATCTATGGCTTTCAGGGAGTCAGGTGAAAAAACTGCAAGTTGTATTTCATGTGGTCAGTGTTTCAGAATACACGCTGTCTGGCATGGAGGAGACACCGCATTACATCTGAGATCATAATATGTTCTAATATTCTACAAAAAATGGATCTCAAGAATATTGGATGTCAGATTTACGGTACACTCTTGATACGCTTCTTGTGTTTGGGTGTGACCTGAGCTTTTTTCAAACCACTGTGCACCGTTTTTTGTTCCAGGGATCTGTGATAGATTATGATTAAAAGGGAGCTGACTGCGACGGATATATGGTGTACAATCTGAGTGGGACTGCATCGGGTGCTGAAGATTTGTTACATTTTAGCGTTTTCATCTGTTCTTCAACACCACTGACAATAACAGTTGTATCATTTCTTCTTGCAGTGGTGCTAGAATTATGTAAGAGCCGTATTCCTGGATAATTCTACAGATCATTATGAAATTCTATACTAAGTCCTATGCAATTAGAGAACAGAATATTTATCACAACTTACGTAACCTCATAACTTGCCTAAAAAGAACAAAAATTTTTCGAGGTGATAAAGCAGAACGATTTTTCATGATGGGAGAGAGTACGTATGGTAATGTTACCAACGACAATGCCACTAGCTACTAAATAAGGTTTTCCGAAATTCCTTCACCAAAGAAGACGAAGTAAATAGTGCATAATTCGAACCAACAACTGCTGCGAGCATGACTAAGTTAGAAATAACATAGAGAAGGAACATAAATCACTTAAAGGAAAGTCGTCCGGTTCAGATCGTTATGTTCCTCTCAGAGTATGCTGATAATCGAGAGATCAGTTCGTGCACAAAATCCTGCACCTGCAATACCTTCGCACATCATCTATAACCGCCCGATCGACGAAAAATCTGTACCAAAAAACAGGAAAGTTGCACAGGTCACACCAGCACTCAAGAAAGGAAACAGGAGTTATCCACTGAATTACACACCCATGTCACGAACGTCGCTTTACAGAAGGATTTTGGAACATAATTATACTGCGTTCGAAAATTTTGAATTACCTCCAGGAAAACGATTTATTGATCCATAGTCACCACGGATTCAGAATAATCGTCCTTGTGAAATACAACTAGCTCTTCACTATAATGAAGGAATGAGTGTTATCGACAGGACATTTCAGTTCCTAGATTTCCAGAAGGCTTCAGATACTGCTCCTCGCAAGCGACTTCCAATCAGGTTTCGTGCCTATGGAGTATCATCTTAGTTATGCGAATGGATTTGTGATTTGCAGTCAGAAAGGTCATATTTCGTACTGATTGATGGAGAACCATCGAGTAAATCAGAAGTGATACCTGGCGTTCGCCTGGGGAGTGTTGTAGGCGCTCTGCTGTTGCTAATATACACACATCAAAAAAAGTTTTGCATCAGCTCGGTTCCGAGAGTTCCGGAAACGGTACAGAAAATTGGAATAGAGATCAACATGAACATCATTCCCGCCCTTTTTATTGCTCATGAAAACCACACATTGTATGTTGTACCACCATACAGCGAGACCTAAAGAGGTTGTGGTCCAGATTGCTGCGGACTTCGGTACCACTAATACCCAGTATCACGTCCTCTTGCATTGATGCATGCCTGTATTCGTCGTGACATGCTGTCCACAAATTCATCAAGGCACTGTTGGTCCAGATTGTCCCACTTCTCAACGGCGATTCGGCATAGATCTCTCAGAGTGGTTGGTGGATCACTTCGTTCATAAACATCTCTTTTCAATCCATCCCAGACATGCTCGATAGGGTTCGTGTCTGGAGAACATGCTGGCCACTCTAGTCGAGCGATGTCGTTTCCATCGAGGAATTCATTCACAAGATGTGCATGACGAGGGTGCGAATTTTCGTCCATGAAGACGAAAGCCTCGCCAATATGCTGCCGATATGGTTGCACTACCGATTGGAGGATGGCATTCACGTATCGTACAGCCGTTACGGTGCCTTCCACGACCACCAGCGGCATACGTCGGCCCCACATAATGCCACCCCAAAACCGCACGGAACCACCACCTTGCTGCACTCGATGGACAGTGTGTCTAAGGCGTTCAGCCTGGCCGGATTGCCTCCAAACACGTCTCCTACGATTGTCTGGTTGAAGGTATATGCGACACTCACTGGAAGGAAAACCAAAGACTGCGTTTTATTGTCAGAATAGAAGATGCAACAGGTCTACCTAATAAATTCCGTACACTAAGCTTGTCCGTCCTCTGCTAGAATATTGCTTTGCGTTATGGGATCCTTACTAAATAGGATTGACGGAGAACACTGGGAAAGTCCAGAGAAGGGTAGCACATTTTGTATTATTGCGAAACAGGGGGGAGGGTCACGGGAGTTGGGATGGCGATCGTTAAAAGAAAGACGTTCTTTATTGCGTTCTTCAAAGAAATTTTAGTCTCCAGCTTTCTTGTCCTACTGCCAATATATTTCGTTGAGAACTGATCATCGTAATACAGTAAGAGAAATCAAGGCTTGTACGAAAAGACTTAGGTGTTCGTCTTTCCCGTTCGGGAGTGGAACTGTAGAGAAAGTGGTTCGATGAACCCTCTACCAGGCACTGAAGTGTGATTTGCACAGTAGTCATGTAGATGTAGATATGTATCATAAAAGAAGGAGAGAAGGATATGAACGTCAAAACAATTAAAACCAGTGTCATATGCGCATATAAGGGAGAATATCGTAGAGCGTTATGTTGTCAGTTGGTGGCATCCTCGCTCTTGTTCCGACAGTAGAATATTTTGTTCACGTTGTTCATTTGCACGGCGGCGTCGACGGAGCTCGGATAGGGTCGCGCCGCAACCCACTGCGGCCACAGGGTGAGGGCGAGCGAGGACTCGGGGCTGTGACGTAGTGAGCAGGTAGTTTCCAGGTAAACTGGGTGCTAGTTTTACAGATTTCTAGTTGGTTGTAAATATCGCTGTTTGCAAGTTCCATACGTCCATTTTCATCGCTTCTGCAATTGCTGCCATATCTGACCTTTGATTCTAAGTGCCTTTCTCACAGTCTGCCTGTCATTAGCAAGTTACTCCGTTATATCTCTGAAAAAGGGTGGGACGTGGCTAGACGGATGGGGTAGCCACCTCTAAAAATATAAGTAACGTGAGAACTGAAGATTATGGAGATGTAGTAGGACTTCATCCCTCGACCAATTCTGAAGAACTCCATGCTGAAGTACATTACTGGCCATTAAAATTGCTACACCACGAAGATTACGTGCTACAGACGCTAAATTTAACCGACAGGAAGAGGATTCTGTGATATGCAAATGATTAGCTTTTCAGAGCACTTACACAAGGTTGGCGCCGGTGGCGACACCTACAACGTGCTGACATGAGGCATGCTTCCAACCGATTTCCCATACACAAACAGCAGTTGACGGGCGTTAAACGTTGTTGTGATGCCTCGTGTAAGGAGGAAAAATGCGTACCATCACGTTCCCGACTTTGATAAAGGCCGGATTGTAGCCTATAGCGATTGCGGTTTATCGTATCTCGACATTGCTGCTCGCTTTGGTCGAGATCCAATGACTGTTAGCAGTATATGGAATCGGCCTCGTATCACTAGCAGTGGAGATGACAGACATCTTATCCGCATGGCTGTAACGGATCGTGCAGCCACGTCTCGATCCCTGAGTCAACAGATGGGGATGTTTGCAAGACAACAACCATCTGCACGAACAGTTCGATGACGTTTGCAGCAGCATGGACTATCAGCTCGGAGACCATGGCTGCGGTTACCCTTGACGCTGCATCACAGACACAACCGTCCGCACCCGGTGGCTGAGTGGTCAGCGCGACGGACTGTCAATCCTAAGGGGGCCGGGTTAGATTCCCGGCTGGGTCGGAGATTTTCTCCGCTCAGGGACTGGGTGTTGTGTTGTCCTAATTACCGTCATTTCATCCAAATCGATGCGCAAGTCGCCGAAGTGGCGTCAAATCGAAAGACTTTCACTCGGCGAACGGCCACCCGGCAGGATTCCCTAGTCATACGACATTACTATTATTACAGACAGGAGCGCCTGCGATGGCGTACTCAACGACGAACCTGGGTGCAGGAACGGCAAAACGTCATTTTTTCGGAAGAATCCAGGTTCTATTTGCAGCATCATGATGGTCGCATCCGTGTTTGGCGACATCGCAGTGAACGCACATTGGAAGCGTGTATTCGTCATCGCCATACTGGCGTATCACCCGGCGTGACGGTATGGGGTGCCATTGGTTACACGCCTCGGTCACCTCTTGTTCGCATTGACGGCACTTTGAACAGTGGACGTTACATTTCAGATGAGGTACGACCCGTGGCTCTACCCTTAATTCGATCCTTGCCAAACCCTACGTTTCAGCAGGATAATGCACGACCGCATGTTGCAGGTCCTGTACGGGCCTTTCTGGATACAGAAAATGTTCGAATGCTGCCCTGGCCAGCACATTCTCCAGATCTCTCACCCACTGAAAACCTCTGGCCAATGGTGGCCGAGCAACTGGCTCGTCACAATATGCCAGTCACTACTCTTGATGATCTGTGGTATCGTGTTGAAGCTGCATGGGCAGCTGTACCTGTACACGCCATCCAAGCTCTGTTTGACGGATTGTCCAGGGGTATCAAGGCCGTTATTACGGCCAGAGGTGATTGTTTTGGGAACTGATTTCTCAGGATCTATGCCCCCAAATTGCGTGAAAATGTAATCAAATGTCAATTCTAGTATAATATATTTGTGCAATGAGTATCCGTTTATCATCTGCATTTCTTCTTGGTGTAGCAATTTTAATGGCCAGTAGTGTATTTTCCGGCTGAATGTTTACGCTTATTGTAGAGATAATAGTATGCACTTAACCTTTGTTTTCCTCTCGCTCTTCTTGTGTCTGCCTTAACAATAGAAATTCATTAATGTTTTACAGTGGCTTATATACACGGGCTGGCCAGTGGAAAGCAGAACGTCTTCATCTGATTATTATGAAGTTTAGCGTATATTTACAGCACTCTAACTCATTTACGGGCCCCATTTCCTGTAGCCCCACGTTACTGAAACGATATAAGGTTTAGATGGCTTTTTCCTTGATGCTGTGGAAAGAAGAGACGGTTAATCACGAATGAATACCGACCATGACTGACTCTCACGTTCAAGCCGTTGTTGTCTCTAAGAAAATATGGAGCGAGGTTTCCTGTGGCCTGAACAATAGCACAACAGACGACGACCTCTCGGATATCCTGTGCCTTTCCACTTCATATCTGCGGGTTTGTTTCCGAGTAATATCGGAAGTTTTGTCTATCGACAAACCCATTCGGATGAAAGTTTGCTTCATCAGACATCACAAGAGTTAACAGAAATACGTCATTTTCGTCGAGTAATGTTGTGCGGAAGTTGCGCCCTTTCACTCCATCTCCTGGACCTAAACGTTGACCCACTTGCAGCGTACAAGTATAAAATTTTTAATCCCTTTTCCAACCCTCTGCCAACACGTATGACGGATTTGTAATGTACTGCACTGGCTACGGAGAGATTGCTCTTGTGACACCAACTGGTGGCCGAGTGTTTAGCACTACCAACACAGACGTCCAGTTGCGCAGTGAGGTATCTGAGTGTATTCCAACGTTCCAGCATTGCAGGTATCACAGTTGTGTGCGGCTGGCCGGCAAATGGGAGATCGGACGGGCGAACGCGACCGTGTTGCGATGATGACAAGCACCTCGCCCAACGACTCACAGTGATTTTGTTAACTGCCACATCTCCGTAGACATTCTTCAAGCGCCTACGATTATCTGCGATACTCTGTTTCTCCGCCAAAAGAAAGTCAGTCAGCTCTCTGCTTGGAACATACCTCCGTAATAGACACCATTTTAGGGTTATGTACAGCGCCGCCACCTGTCGGAAGGTCCTGAAACTATAACGGCTGAAGAGGGAATATTCCATGATGCTCCACAACACGTTCGGGATTTTTTCGGCGCGCTGGCCTGGGGGCGACATCGCTCTGCTCGCAGCCACAGCAGGACAGGTTTCTGGGGAACGGTGGCGGAATCCTGGCTGTGAAAGATCTGAAGAGTAAAACACGGGTAGAAAATTGCGCGTGCGTCTTATGATCCACAACACGTTCGGGATTTTTTCAACCAAAATTGGCTGAGAAAAAAATGTGTTGCATTACTTATAGAAAGCTTCCCGTCAATCTCTAGTGTACCAATCTGCAGGAGCTTAATGACACACTGTTGTATAAATACTGCAATAAAAGATTAAGCAGCTAACCACACGTTTTCCTTAAATGGGTAGTCTTACGCGAAACTCCCTTACTTGAGTAAGAATTTTAGGTCTGACAACGATCTGTGGAAGTGAAGCTGAATCTGCAAATGAGCCTCTCAGCGAGGAATGACGTCCTCACCGCAGTAGCAGAAGCCCGTCTGTATCCGGCAGGCAGCCTAATTATGGTGGCAAGACATTGTGCGCGCATGCGCAGCCGCTGGCACGGGAGAAGACAAGCGACCCGCTGTTCTGTCTGCAGCCTAGCGACGCCCGCGGCGGGAGATACGAGGAGCAGGTGGGCCTCCGCGGGGACAGGGGGAGGGACGAGAGGACAGGGGGGGGGAGGCTGGGTTCCGCGGCTTTGTTTTTACCGCTGTGCCGCTCCGCGAGGCAGCTGTCGGCCGTACGTCTTCCTAAACCTGCGGCGGGCGCGACGCCAGGGAGAACGCCCCCTGCGCTCGGCGTGCTGGACTGGAAGCGACGTCGCTCCGCTCGCGGCCTCAGCGGGACAGGTTTCTGGGGAACGGTGGCGGAATACGGGCAGTGAAAGATCTGAAGAGTAAAGCACGGGTAGAAAATTGCGCGTACGTCTTATGATTTACAGCACGGGAGAAAAACCGAAGTTATAGTTTTATGTTTGTGCTTCGTTAATCAAATAGCTGAGTATCCACGTGGCCCGCTTGTGTAATTATTCCAGTCGTCTACTAGTCGATCTCTTCCCTCCACGTCTATCTCCTCCTTCACCTACTATCTCCTCATCACCCTCTCATAGTCTGACTTCTGCTACCCTTTCCCTCTGTCCGTCTCCCATCCCTTCTTTTCCTGCCCATTTCCTCCAGCCTCTTCTCTCTGTCTTTGTCTCAGAAGATGCAACAAGTCTACTAAAGAGACAGCTTACACTACACTCGTTCGTCCTCTGTTAGAATATTGCTGCGCGGTGTGGGATCCTTACCAGGTGGGATTGACGGAGCACATCGAAAGGGTGCAAAAAAGGGCAGCTCGTTTTGTATACTCACGAAATAGGGGAGAGAGTGTGGCAGGTATGATACGCGAGTTGGGATGGAAGTCATTAAAGCAAAGACGTTTTTCGTCGCGGCGAGATCTATTTACGAAATTTCAGTCACCAACTTTGTCTTCCGAAAGCGAAAATATTTTGTTGAGCCCAACCTACATAAGTAGGAATGATCATCAAAATAAAATAAGAGAAACCAGAGCTCGAACAGAAAGGTTTAGGTGTTCGTTTTTCCCGCGCGCTCTTCGGGAGTGGAATGGTAGAGAGATAGTATGATTGTGGTGAACTGCAGAGTAATCATGCAGATGTAGATGTAGATCTCCTTTTCTCCTTCCCCCTCTCTTTCTTGCTGCCCCCCTCACTGTTTGAGATGCCTGGGTTAGCAGGACAGAACGGATTAGGTGGTGGAAAGGGGCCAAAATAAGTTGCTGTCAGTTGCACTCAACATACAAACTTATTTATCAACACACAATATTACAACAAGCCTGCAAAACACTCAAAACCTTAATCGACCTCCTTTGATTAACTTTAAATCGGCTGAAGGCCACACTCAAAATCCGACACACAAGGACTTAGCAAGAAATTGAAACACAAGGTTCTTCTGGAGGTTTCACCCACGAATATTTTCTAAATCTTTTGTCTAAACAGGCTGAAGGCCTTAGCAATTTAATTTTAATGGAATTTGGCTTTAGGCCGCACATTAAGCAATAAGAAGAGTTTCAATCAAAAGGCAGAAGGCCTTGTCTTAAAACATTTCATGCAAAATTCGGCTGAAGGCCCCATACAAAAGCATAACAATCTTATGCCTTAAGGGCAAGACAAGAACATTTATTTAAGGGATATTAAAACTAGGCTGAAGGCCGCAAATCAGCAAATAATTTAATGGCTTAAGCCCTAGAAACAAGAGTTTCAATTTTAAAAGGGAAAATGCTGTATCTTAAAACATTTCATATAAAATTCTGCTGAAGGCTCCTATAAAGAATAACAAGTAACCGGAACGTCAACGGCCACAAGACAGCAGATACCGCTGGTCAACTTCAATAATAGGGAATAAATTAAGTTAAACTCCACAGGAAGACAGCTGGAATCTTGGCCGACTTGAATACACACATGTTGCTGCTCATGGAAATGTCCCAAAAGCGACAACCAGGATCAAACGAAGAAATGTAAACAGTTGAAGCTCGATAGTAAGTTAAGTGAGAACTTTCTTGACCAAGATCGTTGGGCGATGAACTTCGTAGCACTCGCAAGCAGCACCTCACACTGCAACCCCGTGTGCACATCGCCAGCGGCCCCGACCAGAGTACGCGCGACGGAGACTTCCTTGCTGCTCCATGGGACGACCGATTGCCCAGGCCCGGAAACGGTGAAAGGACCAAATATACGTCGGCCGATGAGACGACCAACCGAACGACCACCCAACGGTCGTCCCATTCCAATCTCCCTCCATAAGACAGTTCATGTGTGTCGCCAGCGGTCGGCGACCACTGGCCGTCCGCGCCTCACCGGCGCTCCGTCCCCGACTTCACTGCTGCTGCGTCCCGACTGCACTGCTGGTCCGTCTCCAACTGACTGTCAGACACACGACGACCCGGCAATACTATTGGTCGCTCCAGAGACGGTACGACAGTGCACTTACTGATACACGCCGCTGCTGCTGCTGCTCCCGGGCAAATAATGCAGGAAGTTAGTGACGCTAGTAAATGGAATAAGAAAACGAGGCGGCGGTACCGCAATAGAAGATGACAAACAATAAATGGCTTGAACACGAGCTGTGCACAGCTCACTGTCCATCTCATCTTCTGCCCTTTCTCTGCCCATTCCAGCCCAACACTCTCTGTTCATCTCCTTCCGGCTCTGTGTCCATCTCCTTATTTGCCCTCTTTGTCTATCTCCTCTTCATCGTCCTCCCTTCTCTCCCTATTCTCTATGGTCATTATCACCCCCACCCCAATAGGATGTGCTGTTTCTTACTCCCACAGCATTTCTTTCCAGATAATAAGTGATATGTATGCCAAGTATGGCTGATATAGATCCAAAGGTTGAGGAGGAGATTTTTACAAGCACCTTAGTACGCATACACAAATGTCACATACACTTGAGGTATTTCACACATATTTGTACATATTTCCCATGCATCAATAGCGCATGTTGCCCTGTACTTTCGTTACTAAGCAGCTCAGTGTTTATTACGTCATATTTCCTGACCTACAGTATGTGCCGTATAATGACGTAATTTTGTAGATAAATTCAGTGCTACATGTGGATACAGTTTGGGAAATGTGTGGTGAGTAGAATTAGTAGTAAAGAAGTAACACATTAAGACATCATGCCTCATGAGAAAGTTTTAGTGCATGAACAATGAATTTGTAATAAGTGATAACGTTTTTGCTTTCATCGATTTGGGCGGGGTGTCAGACAGAGAAAGCATCTCAAAGGTTTTAATTGTGCATGAAGTTAGTTGCAAATAGCTAAGTGGTGTCTTTCTCAAGTAGTAGATTAATAGATTCTGACTATTTGCGCGTGGTGAACAACACTTCCTTTTCAGCTCCACTGCCAGCACTTTGAGAGGTAAGTAGTTCTTACCGCCTCAGTGGTTCTCACCAGACAGTAAGTGACGCGTGCAGTTGAATTCGGTACAGAGGTTTAGGAGGAGACGAGGGACATACGTACGTAAATACTTACGTATATACACTTTGTATGGATTTACGGCGGCACTGAAGCGCGCTGCGCGACATTTAAGACTAAAAAATTAATTCGTTGATCACATAAGCGTGAAAACAACAGATGAATCTGATTATATGATTATTTTACTGAGATATTAGATGCCAAACAGATTACCTTCCGGAAACGTAAAGGCACCAGACGGGCAGTTCTGACGAAGCGATTCTTAATGGAAGCAAGTCTGAAGAAAAATCGAGACACGTTCATAGGATTTGTCGACCTTGAAAAAGGGCTCTACAGCGTGCAAGATGTTCGAAATTCAAAAGAAAATAGTAGTAAGCTATAATAAAGGATGGATAATATAAAATACACTACTGGCCATTAAAATTGCTACAACAAGAAGAAATGCAGATGATAAACGGGTATTCATTGGACAAATATATTATACGAGAACTGACATGTGATTACATTTTCACGCAATTTGGGTGCATAGATCCTGAGAAATCAGTACCCACAACAACCACCTCTGGCCGTAATAATGGCCATGATACGCCTGTGCATTGAGTGAAACAGAGCTTAGATGGCTTGTACAGGTACAGCTGCCCATGCAACTTCAACACGATACCATTGTTCATCAAGAGTAGTGACTGGCGTATTGTGACGAGCCAGTTGCTCGGCCACCATTGACCAGGCGTTTTCAATTGGTGAGAGATCTGAAAATGTGCTGGCCAGGGCAGCAGTCGAACATTTTCTGTATCCAGAAAGGCCCGTACAGGACCTGCAACATGCGGGTGCGCATTATCCTACTGAAATGTGGGGTTTCGCAGGGATCGAATGAAGGGTAGAGCCACGGGTCGTAACTCACCTGAAATGTAACGTCCACTGTTCAAAGCGCCGTCAATGCGAACAAGAGGTAACCGAGACGTGTAACCGATGGCACCCCATACCATCACGCCGGGTGATACGCCAGTATGGCGATGACGAATACACGCTTCCAATGTGCGTTCACCGCGATGTCGCCAAACACGGATGCGACCATCATGATTCTGTAAACAGAACCTGGATTCATCCGAAAAAATGACGTTTTGCCATTCGCGCACCCAGGTTCGTCGTTGAATTATAGGTGCTAAGGCACACTGCAAGGTTTTTTTAAGAAAATGATTAAGTTCTCATAGTTTCTACATGAAGAGCCTCTTATAACAGCCGTTTGTACAGCCTTTTCTGCCAGTGCGCGAATCGGCGAATAAACAGACCCAGCCCTGACAAGAGAACGTAGCGCCGCATAGAGCCAAGTCCGAAGTGCACACACGTGAATATTAAGCACTGACACTATACCAAAAAATACCTCAAATCATTAATTTTTTTGAATAACTTGGAGTTCATATCGCAGCTGAATTATTGCAGACGTGACTGTTGCACTAGTGACTAGTAGAGGAAAGAAAATCAAGGCAATGTATGATGTTACACTGCACGCGACTTCCATAAACCATGACTTTAATCTGTTGACCTGAAACATTTTATATCAATTCCTGTAGTACAGTTCCTGTGGTAATTTTTAAATACTATCTAGTTTACTAACAATAAAACAGTTCTTTGTTTATTACCTGCAGTCGTTAGTAAACTACGAAGTGTCTATTGTGTTACACCATGCACACCTAATAGAAGAAAACTTAATGCATTAAAGCAATTCATAGCAGTTACTAGTTGCATATAGAAGAAATGGAGGAAGCAATGGTCGTGGCTGTTGTTTGTTCTGCATACTGTTCTGCGTACCAGGCACACTTGATCAAATTCGTAAAACGTGGTGAAGCAAACGAAAATTTGGAGATGTCTGAAGTTTAACAATACTCTTCTGTTGCTAAACTCGAAATGACAAATTATGTTGTTCGACAATTTTCTGAAAAATACTTTACACTGTAGAAAAATTTCCTTATCGAGAAGCTGAATCACACTATTTAACTGTGGGTGAAATCCTAGTTATATTAACAGTCTATTCGTAATGTCCAAAAGACAGGCCACAAACAAAAACAACGAATTATTTTCAGCAACTGGTAAAAAGGCATTTCGAAATTAAAATTGAAATTTATTCTGTTCCATTTTTCAACACTTTGCTGCATTGATAGCAAGATGTTCGCAGCTAAAGTTTTTTTTCTTTAATTTTGGCGGTCATAGAGTGCGAAGCGACTGGGCCTTTCTTCGCTCGAAATACTATAAAGTGCGGTCTGCACACAGATCTTCAACGAAAACCGACTGACAGCCTTTACTCACAGCATTTTAGGGGATGAACAACAAGCTTTATCTTACTTCAGCTTTGAATTTGTTCATTGTATTAGCTATGAATGACATCTCTTCTCATTTTCTTGAAGTGAATTTCGAAATTTTGCGACTTCCGTTTCCGTATAATTTCCTGTATCTGCTTAACAGTCGAAATAGCCTGGAAGTTAGAAATGTTCAAGTGGTTCAAATGGCTCTGAGCACTATGGGACTTAACATCTGAGGTCATCAGTCCCCTAGAACTTAGGACTACTTAAACCTAACTAACCTAAGGACATCACACACATCCATGCCCAAGGCAGGATTCGAACCTACGACCGTAGCGGTCGCGCGGTTCCAGACTGAAGCGCCTAGAACCGCTCGCCCTAAACGGCCGGCAGCAATGTTCATGTTACTTGTAATTCAGTAGACCATCTCTCGTAGATCCAGTAACGGTGATTTGACATTCACGAGCAGTTCTAAACCTTTAGAATAGATTCTTTTTCATACTGCTGAGAGCTTCATTTCGGCGACTATTTTATAATTAATTTAAATCTTTCTTCCATTTATGCACGCAACGTTCAGATTTGAAAAAAGGAAACCGGCTATGCACATTGCTTAACTATAAGCTTTTTCTTCCTCCTTCATTTAACCATAGTACAGCGTATATAAAAAAGAATGACCCAATTTAAAAAAAATCATAACCATTACGTTATTTGAGATATGCGTGTGAACAACGTTTACTGCTGGGAGGAGCAAACCCTCGCCAGTTGGCCATTTCTAGTAAAAGTGGTGTAGGGGCAACAGAAAGCGTTTTGTGATCTACGTTTTGCGCTGTGCGGGTCAGTAATAACTGTTCAGCATGACTTTCGTACTAGGTATGGTGTGGATCCCCTTACGACACAGAACGCTAGACGATGGCATGAACAACTCCGAGAAACAGGTTGTTTGTGTCCAGGCAAATCTCCGGGCCGTTCCCCAGTGTCTGTCACAGCAGTTGAACGCATCCTCCAGAGTTTCAGAAGGGGTCCACAGAAATCCGTTAGCCGTACAGCTCAACAGCACAACATGCACCCGATGACAGTCTGGCGTGTGTTGCGTCGACACATGAAACCACACAAAATTCAGCTACTGCAAAGCTCTTCCTGAAGGTGACAAACAACAATGTGTGGAGTTCTGTAATTTCGTTCTTGGCAAGATGTAGGATGACAGTTTTCTTCCACGCTTGGTGTTTAGTAACTAGGCAACATTCTGTTTAAATATAATATAAGAATATGGAGTACGGAACAAACACATGAAGTTGTACAACATGAGAGACACTATCCAAAATTTAATGTGTTTTGTGCAGTTTCACGGGAAAAGGTTGAGAGGTGGCATGAGCCCCCTCTCATATTTCTATCTTACGATTCTCCTCTCTAATTGCATGCGGTGGAAAGTTGCTATTCCTTCACACGCGGACTTCCCACGCAGCGTCTCTCGTCACCCGGGTGGTCCGGTGACAGGCGGGCTCTGCTGATCTGGAAAGCTTTAAGCCGACGGGTGTGAGGAAGTCGAGTGAATGCTTTGCAGACGCCGACATTGTCAAGAGGCACGCCCGCAGGGCCTGAAGTAGCGGCTGGGCTAGAGGTTCCGTTACTTCGCAGAAACTTAGCGAAAACACTTTCTGGCGGGCTACCAGCGAGGCGTGGGAATGACTTGTGTACCCAGGCAGCTGTGGCGGGAAAATTCCCGCACTTTCTGCAAAACAGTAACTGTGATTGGCTTGCTCAGGGCATAGCTCCGTGACGTAGCAAGATCGGCGCAGAAATTGGCGCCAAGAATCTCCATTGGTGGAATGGTAGCGTTCCGGCAATGGAGTGGAATTTTCCGCCGGTTTTCGAGTTGCTGATTGGAACGTTTAACCACGGCCACTATCGTGGGGGCGGGAATGTTCTGTGTTCGGTTTTGTACGGGTGCTCTTGTAGGTAGTCGGCTCTCGCCTTTCGGTCGAGGACGTCGAAGCAACCAGCCAACAGCTCCGGTACGCCAGATCGTGTCCTGGCAGTCAAGAAGACAGTTTGGTAATGTATGTCCGCAGCACCGGCAGATAGGGATTTTCCTAGGTGATAATCAGAGCTCAGCAGAGCGCGCCTGTTCGTCTTTTTTCTAACCTTGTTCTGTCATGGGTAGCAGCAATTAATGTTGGGTTGGCTATGTGTTTTCTCTAAGATTTGAGTTGGAAGGAATTGGCTGCACATACCACTTCGTCATAATCCTCGCAATCTAATTTAGGGACAACTTCACATTCACAGCGTTTGTTTGAGTATCCAATTTGAGCCAATTTGATGTATTGTAAATGTTCGTGTGTCTTTGTTTATTATTTTGTGTTTAGTCTTAATAAATCATATTGTTATTTTGGACAGAACTTTCATTCTGTTAATCAGTAGAGCAACCCCATCATTCCTCACTATGTTAATGAAACCTTCGTTTATGTAACTTATTTATCAAATTAAATTATTGCAGGTGCCAAACTCTCTTCTACTCCACTGGTAGGGTTGATTAGAGTCAGTTCGCGTATTTTTTTTATCCTTGTGCAACAGCAAAAGTTGGAGTTAGAATAGGGGGGGCTTAGAGCATCATGTACACATGTAGATTCTAGAAGAATTGAGTGTTAAATACACTGCTAGCCCCGGCACCTCGCAAGGTGTATGGTCCATTTTTCCTTGCTGAGAACACTGTAACAGGAAGCACATATCTCGATATGCTTGAGAACTTTCTTTTCCCTCTGATTCGAACGACTTCATTTACCAACAGGATGCGACACCGCCGCACTGCCATCTGGAAGTGCAGGAATTTTTAAATCAAAGGATTACTGAACGCTGGATGGGCCGCACTGGACCAAATGATTCAATCTTATATTGCTGGCCTGCAAGGTCACCGACCCTGACTGTATGTGATTATTTCTTGTGGGGGTTTTTAAAAGACTCTATGTGGCTCTGTTGCCAACAGCAATGAATGAACTGAGATATCGCATACCAGCAGCTGTGGAAGCTGTAACTGAAGACATCCTCGCTGCAGTGTGGGAACAATCTGAATACCGCATTGACATATACCGTGTATCTCATGGGGAGCATATGAAAGGTATAGAAAAAAAATCTTTTTGAGTTCCCCGTTCATCAAATAACAAATTTTTTTTATACGTTTCTGTTTCAGAAATATAGACATGCCAAATCGGATGATTCTTTTTTATACTCCCTGTATATACAGGCTTTTTGCCACTCTAATCTATTACTGTAATGTTTTCTTTTGGGCTACGAAGGTAAGCTATTTTTATTCTGGACGTTAACTAACACAAAAATCATTGTTCGAACCACAGTTTGCGGAATTAGTTCCTGTTTCTTGTAATGATTCCACAATTTCTAACTAAACGTCGACATCATTAGAATGAATGTCCAAGATATTAACTACTAAATAACACACCAGTTGGTCTTCAGGAGAAGTAGGTGGTATCAACTGTATAGTGCGTTCTTATTATTTTATCTCTGCAAGGTTGAAAATATTAACTGGATTCCACTTTATTGTGGAAGTCTGGAACCTGCACAAAGACAGATGCTACTAGCAAGGATATACGAAGAAAACACAAAGAAAATTAATTCAGTTTTATCTCCATTGGCAACACTTAGCGATATAGCAAAGGCAACTACTACTTAATATGGATATTAAATGAGTTGCAAATTCGAGTGAATAGTAACTGTGAGCGCATGTGTCAGAGAAGCTACCAACGGAAACTGAAATTGCCATCGCGTTGTGTCGTGTTATATGTTTACCGAGTCGCCGTCAACCAAGGCTACGAACCTCCCGTGTTGTACATGCGCTGTCTGCTACAGCTGCCGGAGGGGTGTACATATTTCCAGCCGCCTGGGGAGCTGCGAATTTGAGAGTTGTCAACATTAAAAAAAAATGTATATTTGCAGTGTGTCGTAGCACCTAAAATTACATTGTGTATTCTTCATTTATAAAAAATTTCAGGACAGCTTTCGAGATGTCGGACTGGACTGTTCCGTTGTAAGTCACAATGCGAACGAAAATGTGTTTTGCACGACCGTGACAGACGTTCACTGAAGGAGACTGTAATGGAAAATAAAGAGGACGACAGTTGAAAATATCACTGCACACTAAAATGTCGCACACGCGAACCCTGTCAGCACCGAAACAAGAACAGGGGCGCTCCGTATGCATGGAATTGTACGGCGAGCTGGAATTTCAGAACCACACTGAGCCGTGTTGCGACTCGCGTTGGTGCCATTGATAGGCTGGCGTATCGTTTTCTTGTTATGTTTACTGGCGCCACTACGTTGGCTAGCGTTGTCTGTCCACGAGTGACAGCAGCAGCGGTTATCTATACCTAGTTCCGGGGTACTATCTTTGGGAGTACGTCAAGTTTTTCCAGGACGGAGTGTGTTGAGGAGTTCAGTTGGGACAGAGCTACAGTGAGGTCCGGCAGCGCCAGGACATGCCGGGGCTGCTGGCGGCGCGCAGGCACTGCCGGGTCCCGGGTTCGATTCCCGGCGGGGTCAGGGATTTTCACCTGCCTCGAGATGACTGGGTGTTTGTGTTGTCCTCATCATTTCATCATCATCCAGGAAAGTGGCGAAATTGGACTGAGCAAAGGTTGGGAAATTGTACGGGCGCTGATAACCACGCAGTTGAGCGCCCCACAAACCAAACATCATCATCATCATCAGGCACTGCCGGATCGAGGGGCTGTAGTGGTGATGGCCACAACCTCGTGTCTTCTCCCGCACCCAGCACGTTTGACAGGGTGTTTACGTGGACAAGGAAAAAAAAAAGTTCCCGGATTTCTCCCGGAATTCCCGGTTAAAAATACTTTCTCCCCAGTGAAAATACACATTTTTCCCGTGTTAAGGGACAGTGTCCTTTTCCTCGGAACTGTAAAACTTATCAATTTATCGAGATTGCAACTCGATTTTGTAAGCCAGTCGTAGCTCATGTCACGTGATCTCGCTAGCCGATACAGCGGATATTCAAAGCATAGGACACGTCACGTCGTCAACCAATCTCGACGCTGAGATGGAACATCTCCACAATGCACTAATGAAGAACGGATATTCGTCCGCCGAAATAAAACGTGCGTTGAGGCAGCCACGCAGAAATCATACTGGCGTACAGGCTACTGCAAAATCTAAGGTTTTCCTGCCGCTTGTTAAAAATGTAACGGAAAGAATAGGGAGGATCTTGACGAAGCGGAATATTACCGTAATTTACAAGCCTACCAGGAAGATACAGGAATACCGTAAGCCTGCCAAGGACGCTCGCAAATCACTGGAAAAAGCTGGAGTGTATAGGATCCCATGCAGCTTTGGTGATGTTTATGTGGGTACCACTAAAAGAACTGTTTCTAAACGTTTGGAAGAGCATAAGGGAAATTGCAGAAGAGGAGAAACGGGACGATCAGCTGTTGCGGAGAATGCTTTCCAGCCAGGGAACCACAATACTCGTTTCGAGGAGACGCAAGTACTAGCGGCCACGAGCGGATATTGCGAAAGGCTCTACAGGGAGGCAATCGAAATCGCTAAACACTCAAATAATTTCAACCGTAAGGAGGAGGGTGTGAAATTAAACGGCATATGGATGCCGGTGTTAAAGAAGATGTGTACCACCCGTCCACTACTGGGTGATGGCAACGGCGATCGACGGCGACGGACAGCGGCCAATTGCACTGACGTTTTCAAAACACGTGACGTCACGCCGCGGCGTGGGAGCGCGCGGACACGGAATTTAGCGGCAGTAAGTAGCGAGCCAGTGGGTGTGTTGGACCTTCCATTGAGCTACGGACCCCTTGAAGATGTCTCCCGCAGTCGGAGACGAAACGTTGGGAATCGACACAGAATTCATCAACCGACCACGGCATAACAGCCCGGATAATTATAATGGACAACCAATAGCATTATCACTGTTAAGTTGCGCGTACACACAAATAGGAAATGTTAACGGTTTAAATTGATATCCATAGGGCTGCTACAAGGAAAGCAAAGCTTTCACATACAGTATTGGTATCAACGATTAATAAGCTGCAAGAGAAGCTAAACTTTCACGTATAACGTTGATCTTTGCGCGCATTACACTTTAAGATACACCACACGAAAGTGCAAGTAAAATTTTTAATAACGACAAAAATGTCTGATCTGGGCTCGGAATTTTTCTTAATGCTCATCTTCAAAGAGTTGATTTTTAAATGAGAGTCAAACGTTCTGTGATTAAAGAAATTCTTCGCACATAGTTCATCTTGCGAAAAACGAAATTTACTTTGAAAGAAACGCTTTTCAGTCAATCATTCACAATATTTTCCCGTGACCTGTTAGAAAGAGGTTCGTTTCAGAAGTTGCCAGAGAGCGCCAGATAACAGGCGTCACAGCGCTTGCGCAGCTACGATGACGCAAGAAGCCAGCATGTTCGTACGTGTAAAACATTAAAAGATCTTACGTTAAGTCATAAAAGAAACAAGACATCAGAGGATATTCCAAGACCACCGGAACTTCGTGAACTATAATAACATGCATTTTCGGTTTAAAGTGCACATTCGTACGTCCAGATTCCGTTGCAAATTTTCTTGGAGCACCAGTACTGTATCATTTCATTTTTGGTTCTTTATTATGGCACAATGCCATACTTGCAAGAAGACGAAAACATGCTCTTTTGAAATGCAGAGAACACTTGAAACTATCCAATAGTGAGGAATTAAACGTTTCGTTACAAATAAATTGACTGCCTGATCGGAAAAGATTAATAAAAACCACATTTCCTTAGCAAACCGACAAAAATAATTTCATTTTTGTGCAAGGCGATTAATGCTTGGCTGAAATTGCCGCCCGGGACAGATACCCCGGTTCGCTCCCAGTGAATATGGCGGCTTGCACGCGACAGTAACATTTTTCCGAGTAGCATCTTGCTGCTTCTGCTTATACAGCTAACAGCCACACTATTGTAGCCAGAAACGGGAGAAGGTACTACACATGGGTGACTCAACTGCGCATGCGCATGGGCCCGCACGCAACTGCTCACACGAATCTAATGTAAACAGTTGTGACGTCACGCTCATCGGAGGCAATTTGTTGTTATGAAGCATTGCATAGTCTTCCTAAAGCCTTTGGCACTTTTTGCTGCTGACGGATGCTTGTATGAGCACTGTGTTTTGTTGTACATGGCGCATTTCCTTTGCAACAAGTTTTATTTTAGTTTTTTTCTCTCGTTCATGTTTTATTGCTGCAGTATTATTCTGCACTAGCGGGATACAGTAATATCCTTTGTTTGAATATTATTTCTTACCAGTCAAAATAACAAAAATTTAATTGAAAACTAAAACAATAAAATCCCGGAATTCTAAAAAATTCCCGGGTTTTTCCAGGTTTTCTCCCGGGTGAAAAATTCCCGGGTTTTTCCCCGATCTCCCGGTTGTCCCGGGTTGTATACACCCTGTTTGAGTTGAGTGAACATTAACCCAGTAATGAAACCTCCACCATTTTGAGTTCACACCGTTTCTTCGCGCGTTGCTGCTCACAGGGTCGCTGAGACGAAGAGCAACGAGTGGAGTGTTTGCAGTAGGCGAAATTAGTTAGCCGTCCTTCGCTTCTTATTTAATCATTGAATTCCTTGTGTTTATTGGTGAAGTTCAACCAGCGGTATTTTTCTGTCTAGTGGCCACTAACGCGCCAGTTACCTGTGGTTCGGATATTTTGTTTCTTTTGGACTACTTTGGTCGTAGTGTGTCCTTCTGCTTCTGGATGTTTTAAACACCGGATTATGAAGACGCAGTGCTGTCCGTGGGTTCTGCCTTGCCTGGGTTATTCAGTCGTTGTAATGGTTATCAGACGTTAGGTAGATTTTGCAAGAGTGTGGGTCTGCGTAAACTGTCTGTAGTTTGAGCTGCAATCGGGTTAAGTGAATACAACTCTTGGCTGCCTGTCTCATCGGTTATGAGTTGAGCGATCTTCCCAGGCCGACCCTTGGAGAACTGTCTGTGGCCCACTTCTCTCTTGGTTTGATCAGGTTGAGATGATTTAAAAAAATATATATTTAATTTTTGAGTTACTATTATTGCGGCCTCCACCCGACGAATGATTCGAATTTCTTGTCAATAAGGCCTTCAGCCATGAATGCAATTTGTCTTAAGAATTTTTAATTAGATATTGTCTCTTAATAGTGAAATTTTGATGATTGTCTTTTTTAAAAAAAAATTTTAGCAACTCTTGGAGAAATGTAACTGTTCTTAAGAATTTGCTATCCAGGCCTTCAGCCGTCAAATTGTTTTATTACTATTGGGGCGTTCAGCCGACAAATAATTTGAATTTCTGGTCAATAAGGCCTTCAGCCGTGAGCGCAACTTGCTTAACAATTTTTTTTTATTAGACATTGTGTCTTAACAGTCAAATTTGATAACAGTTCCTTATTGTCAACCTAATTTGCTATTGGTTCCAAATAAAGTGCACATCATTTAAATAAAAAAACTGAGCAACCAACGGTAACTCAGTAAGGTCCCGTCCACACCGAATCCTGCCTTTCCCTAAGTACCACGTCTCACACACATCAATGGTGCAAATGGCCATAACAGGAAAACGTGGTGCAGTGGAAGAAAGTCTTTGGTTCAGATGACTCTTTTGTCTCGCTGTTCCCAATTTCTGTCCAGTGAAACATCACGGAGGTTCGGTAATGCTTTGGGTGAACCTACTCTGGTACTCGATGGGCTCCTATGTAACTCTTACATGTCTTATTAGTGCTACGGATTATATTACTACTTTGACTGGTCAGGTGCATGCCATGGTACAGCACACGGAGGTGACAAAAGCCGTTGGATACCTCATAATATAGTGTCGGACCTGTTTTTTCCCGGGGTAATGTAGCAACACAACTTGGGATGGGCTCAAGAATTCGTTGGAAATAGTGTCCAGAAATATGGAACCATAGTTCAAAATGGCTCTGAGCACTATGGAACTTAACATCTGTGGTCATCAGTCCCCTAGAACTTAGAACTACTTAAACCTAACAAACCTAAGGACATCACACACATCCATGCCCGAGGCAGGATTCGAACCTGCGACCGTAGCGGTCACGCGGTTCCAGACTGAAGCGCCAGAACCGCACGGCCACACCGGCCGGCTGGAACCATGGTGCCTCTATAGCCGTCCGTAACTGTGAACTGTTGCCGGTGTAGGATTTTGTGCACTAACTGACCTCTCGCTACGTCTCAAGGCTCTCAGCCACTCTCGAACCCCGCCATCACCTTATGCCAACTGGAATCGGGACTCACCTGACCGCGCCACTGTTTTCGAGTCGTCCACCGTTCAGACGATAGGGTCACGAGTCTAAGAGAGACGCTTCAGGCGAAGCTGTGCTGTTAGCAAAGTCACTCGCATCGGCCGTCTGCTTCCATAGCCAATTATGTACGTAGCACTTTGATTTCTGTGGTTATTTCGCGCAGTGTTGAGTGTATGTTAGCACTGCTGGCCATTGTGTTGTCCGTAGTCAGAGATAATTCCTGAAATTTGGTATTTTCGACACATTCTTGACATTGGGGATCTCAGAATACTGAATTCCCTAAAAATTCCCGAAACGGAATGTCCCATGCGTCTATCCCGCACTACCATTCCGCATGTTAATTATCGTCGTGCGGTCGTAGCCACGTCGGAAATCTTTTCAAAATTGAATGGTTCAAGTGGCTCTGAGCACTATGGCACTTAACATCTGAGGTCATCAGTCCCCTAGACTTACAACTACTTAAACCTAACTGACGAACGTAAGGACATCACACAGATCCATGCCCGAGACAGGATTCGAACCTGCGACTGTAGCAGCAGTACGGCTCCAGACTGAAACGCCTACAACCGCTCGGCCACGACGGCTGGCAAATCTTTTCAATGAATCACCTGCGTACAAATGACAACACCGCCAGTCCGCTCCCCTTTTGTACCTTGTATACTACCGCCACGTGTGTTAATGCATATCGCTGTCATACGACTTTTTTTTTTGTCACCTGTGTGCATCTGTTCCTCAGTGGTGACCCCCTGTACGAATACGACAGGATCCCTATCCACACATAGTTCGGATCGTCGGGGACTGGTTTTGTGAGGGCATTAGGATGAACTGTCGGCTATACCCTGGCCGCCACAGTCACCAGACGTCAATATTGTTGGGCCATTGAGGTCTGCTTTGTAAGAAAGGGTGAGTGATCGCTATACACCTTCATCAACGCTAACCGACCTTGCCACTATTTTGCTGGATGAATGGTATAATACTCAACCTCGTCCGAACAGGCCTCAGAAGGCCCAATGTTACCGACCGGTCGCCGTGTCATCCTCAACCCATAGGCGTCACTGGATGCGGATATGGAGGGGCGTGTGGTGAGCACACCGCTCTCCGGATATAAATTTACGAGTTCGGAGCCGATACTTCGCAATCAAGAGTGCAGCCCGCTTGCCAACAGCGCTCGGTGGACCGGATGGTCACCCATCCAAGTGCTAGTCCAGCCCGACAGCGCTTAACTTCGAAGACCTGACGGGAACCGGTGTTACCACTGCGGCAAGGCTATTGGCATGAATGGAATAATATCGACTATCACTATTCCGAAACGATTGTAAGATGTTTTCAATGCCAGTGGTTTTCCTATATCGTATTAGGTATGTTAATGTGTTGTATTTTGGTGTTTCCATAGTTTTGTCGTTTCCCTGTATAAGATAACGTTTGTAATAAAGAAACCAATGTATCTAATTGCGAAATCAGCAGTGAACATGTTGAGTACGTCTCATAATATAAGTATTTGGGGGTAAACAAGGAAGCGATGTGGAGTTGGGCCATCATGATAAATCAGTTTTAGGGAAAGCAAATGAAGCTTCAACCTTGTTAGAATGGTTCTGGGAAAGTGCATCTCATCTGTAAAGGAAAAGGTGAGCTATTCTATTATTCCGGTGTTTGGAGTCCTCATCAATTACGGCGTGACAACAGACATCTAACGGATTCAGTAACACTCTGCTAGGATCGTAACAGGTCGCTACAGTCCATACGGAAGTGTAACAGAAGTACTGGGGGAAGGTGAATGGGAATCACTGGAAGAAAGATGAAGTTCTCCCGAAATCTTGTTGGGTAATTGTAGTTTAACTGTATTCCAAGGATATTTTGCCACCATTCTTCTGCCAGTATCGTACATCTCGCGAAGGTATAATGAGACTATGATAATAGGGCGTTTGAGGAGCCAAATAGACAGCAATATTTCCCTCGTTCAGTATGCGAAAAGATGTCGCCACATTCCACGTTACACACTAAGTCCCGTTTCCCCGGTTGGACGACTGGGGTTGTAAGGTGTCAGGTAACTCCAACACCTTCCATGAAAACCCTGACATGATAAGCAAATCCAGTAGTATGTCACATAGCTCCGAATAAATCGTGACATTAAATTAACCAAAGTAATACGAGTAACGAGTGAGCAAATGGAATACCACAGACTAACACAAGAATGCCTAAATGCATGTCATACCTTCCCACCGTGAGACAGACGCAGTTCCGAGGGGAGAAACGAGAACAGAAGCCGAGAGCAGAACCGTGTTAAGCGAGAAGGCCCTACGATAAGGGACGCACACCCACGTCGCCAGCTAACCGCTTGGACCACCCCCCAGCCCATGTTAAAAGCAAGAGCCCCCCAGAATAACAGTATAGATCTTACGATAACCCAAAAAGGGCTACCCCAGCCGCAAGTTTTAGCGTGAGACTTTTTCGCGTCTCTGTTACGTCAGAACCACCCCCTAACCCATGTTAAAAGATAGAGACCTCCAGAAGAACAGTATAGATCTTACGATAACACTAAAAGGATCACACCAGCTGCAAGTTTTAGCGTGAGACGTTTTCGCGTCTCTGTTTCGTAGCAAACTTTAAAAACATTGCCCCACCACGAAAAGTATAACGTTTCTCATTGGGTAGACAGAATTTTTTAGGTGGAGCTTAAGGTTAACATTGAGACCCCGATTGGTCAAATGAAGACACAGCCAGATAGTTTTTTAAACCAACTGCGGTAAATTGTAGTAAGGAGAAGTTAGGAGAGAGTTGCTTCCGAGACGGCGAAGTGAGGGGAGCTGTGCTGCCCGCCGCCCCCTTACGAACACCGACAAGGTAATGAACGCATGCGATGCCGCATAACAGCGCATAAAGCTTCACTCAGAACTGCAGAAGTCTTATCTGTTACATCCCCTTTTTGCGTAATACTAGTGTCGATCGTCAATTAAAGCTCATGGTGCTCACATTTTCCACTTTAAGTCAAAATCTGAAATGCAATGATTTTTCTGTTATATAGTTATTGAGAAGCCACATCAGCCACTGTAATTTACGACAAGTTAAATAAGTAATTAAAGATAATTGAGGCTCACTGTAAACCATTTTGATAGTTTTCTCTTTTGTGAAACTTAATTTAAACCTAGATTATAGATGTGATATGGCATAGGTCATCCTTCGATCCATTGTAGAACTTGGAAACCCATTCAAGGAATATTCGTTCACATTTTTGTTGAACACAGTTGGTTTTTACCATCCTGTATTAAAACATTTCCTTTTATCAATAGTGCAATTTATAAACAATGTTTTGTGAGTAGAATAAAATTTCCAATGTTAAACTTAACTGCTTTTTCGACGTTATTTTACCAGCTAACTAAAAATAGGAAAGCCTTGAACCCCTTCCACTAAATTTAGTTAGTATTAAGATTCTTTTACAGTGAGTGCAGTGGAGCTGATGCTGAAATCATTATGTATTTGGTTATATCATCGCTAGTCTCACTGAACTCTTCTGAACTCTACATGTCGTGTGTGGTCTGACGTCTCCTTACCAGCAACAGGTCCCAGGTTCAAACTAGTCAATTCCCTAAAAAACACGCTCAGAGCGTCGTTGCGCGAAAGTGGTAGGGAGACACGATATAGAACAAACAGACACCACGCAGAATGTTAGAGGGTATGTTAAGGACACGCAAATTGTCCAGTTTGAAGACTTGCACCAGGCCATTGAGCCGCACGAAAATAATAATTGGTTTAAAGTGTTCTGTGGGATATCTACCTTACTCTGATGCTCATACCCAGCACTCCAGAAACCACGTTCACGAGTTACGAGGCGATTTCTGAGAAAGTGTATCTGAAAAGCATTCAGAGCGGGTAAAAGATTGTCGACATGTAATGTCAAAGACGGTCTAATAGGTATTTAAAGGAAATTATGAAGGCTCTCTAACCTGAGATCGGACCAGCCTATTACAATTTCTGCCTAAAAGCGAACGAAAATCGTAGCGTGTCGAGCGAGCATAGCAGCGAATGACAGAAACTGCCAAAGAGGCCCGCAGGACCACCGTGATCTCGAAGAAGATAGAGAAGGACCTCCTTTTGAGTATGGAAGGACTGCTGTAAGGTCCAGGAATCGCTCATTAGAGGTATGTACAAAAAAGGAACAAAAAATTTAATCCAAACCTTTAAAGTCGTTTTTCTCGATCCGATATTTTTCAGATTGGCGGGAAACATAATCTGAGAACGTTACATACGATTTTGATCGGAATATGATGCCGCCATTGTAAATAAAATTCCTTATCAGCGTACGTAGACTTTAGCGATATGTTCAGAAGTTTATTTTCGGTGCACGCTTTTGTCTCGATTTTGAGCCAAAATGAAACCGACACTTTTTTCAACATGTCACGCGTCACGTCTTTTGAGACGAGCCGGCCGGGGTGTCCGAGCCATTCTAGGCGCTACAGTCCGGAACCACGCGACGGTAACGGTCGCAGGTTCGAATCCTGCCTCGGGCATGGATGTGTGTGACGTCCTTAGGTTGGTTACGTTTAAGTAATTCTAAGTTCTAGGGAACTGATGGCCTCAGCAGTTAAGTCCCACAGTGCTCAGAGCCATTTGAACCATTTTTTTAGACGAGTCTCGTTTCAGCCTACAGCATAACGATCGCCGTACCTGGTTGTGGACTCTACTGGGGGAACGAACGTTTCCAGATGGCATTCGTCATCCTCATATGGGCCCATCACCTTATAACAAAAACACAGCAGACATGTTCACAGTATCGTCTGCCACAAGATGTCCACGGGAACGCACAATGTTGCTATGTTGCTACGTGCGTCTGCTGCGTGCCTCCCCCCCCCCCCCCCCCCCTCCTCACGCTGCCCCACCAATTCATGTAACCATATAACCATGTAGCCAGCTTGTTTGCGTCGCGTCTTGTGAACGTTGTTCCAATTGATTTCTTCTCCATCAGTCGTGAGCTGTATTGCTTGTTGTACAATAAACAGTACTTAATAATATGGAAGTGGGTAGATATAAACATTAGGATGCCAACTTATTTTCTGCCGGCCGTAGTGGCCGTGCGGTTCTAGGCGCTACAGTCTGGAGCCGAGCAGGTTCGAATCCTGCCTCGGGCATGGCTGTGTGTGATGTCCTTAGGTTAGTTAGGTTTAATTAGTTCTAAGTTCTAGGCGACTGATGACCTCAGAAGTTAAGTCGCATAGTGCTCAGAGCCATTTTTTGAACTAATTTTCTTTTATTGATCGATCCAACTGCAAAATTAGTAAACCGATTTCTAGGCCAGTCTATCACATCATTCATATAATATCGCACAAATATGTTTACCAAGGCAACTTCAACAATTAATTCCATCTTTGCGCGGAGTTACACTTCACACAATAGTTCGCATGTTGCCACCCCGAAAACTGATCATAAGACTGCCTTGGATTAACACGACATCGCACAAGTACCTCATGCGAGGCGATAATCCAACAAGTTGTTCCGCCTTTTTATGAAATCAGATTTTATAAATAGATTCACGTAATACCTCCTCGGAAACCGATCGTAGACTACTAGTGAACTGTCTTAGCAATCCTTTCGCCTGCCCTCTCAGGATGCATTGTGATTGGTCCATCCATTCCATCAATAAGCGCTCACAGTAACTACAATTTGTAATTGACATTTCCCGATGAACTGAGTGATACTGAAATTATTATTAACAAGTTCTCAGTGCAAGTAACGCCATCAGCACGGTTGGAGCTGTATATTAATATTTTAATTGCAAATTCAGATAATAAAACATTAGCTGCTTGGCTCCCAGCATTGTAAGTGAATTCTCATTATCTGTTGGTCGCCCGGCCGTTCTCAAGCTGTGTGACACTCTGGCACATCGAGTCTGCCTTGTGATCCTACTACTCGCTAACCTCCCGTAATTATATCTTCCTATAGTATGTATTAAAACAAGTAATAAACGTGGGCAGGGATGTGCATAAACGCCATAACCTATTAGATGACATGGATAGCCACTGGGTACGCTACACTATCACTTCCGTTTCGCATAGCCGGTAATTTGAAAAGCAGGCAGCATGTTTTGACGTGTTGTGGCCAGTGGGTGTGCCCTAGGTCCGAGGTCTCCGAAATGTTATCTTTCAACAAGATAACAGCATGTTGCCCTGTTGTTCTGACCTACATTGATACACAGGGTATTTGACTTCTGACCTGGCCATAAGGTTCACCAGATATGATAACCATTGAAAACATGTTGTCATGAACTACATAGTAGCAACTACTGTCGATGAGGTCTGATATAGTTGTGAACCGGCGTAGATGGATGCTCCTGCATTTCTCACCATGTTCAGAATGACTCCATGCCCAAGTTTAAACCCCCAATGCAAACAGAGGGGTGTGTGTTAATAGTTTAACGTGTCTACCTGTGTATCTGTCTGTGGCATTGTAGCTCCCAAACGAAATGTTTGATTTTAATGCAATACTTTTTTTTTATTTGAAAGTTGTTTTGATCGGGATCGTTTTCAGCTATGTTGCATGAAAATTTGTTCAGTTGTTTGAATTTCATCAGTTATATGAACTAAAAATGCTTCTGTCAGCACTCTCTCTTAATATACGCTGTATAAAACATAAGAGCTACATCAAGTTTCGTGGTACCAGAATGTATAGCTCAAAAAGATCTACATAAAAGGCCACGAGAACATGTGTTTATCTGTCACGGTTGACTAACAAGATGATTTTTTACTTTTGAAGTAGGCCGTTTCAGTACCTATGAAGCAGAGAAAGGAAGATTATGACTCAACTGTAAAAGATAAACATATGCTCACGTAGACTTTTTTGTAGTTCTGGGTCTACAATTCAGTACTGAATCAAATGATATGCCACCTGTTACACGAGAACGCAGTGGCAGCCCACTTTCTTCTAACTTGATTTAGAATCATCGCCTCTGCTTGTTACTTATGTTACCAAAATTAGCTAAATAAATACTAAAACACTGTTAACGAATACATGTGAGAATTAAAAAAAGAAACACGTAAATCGCATAAGTGAAAAATATCTCGTGTCGATGGTTCGTCTTTCGTGCCGGAAAGTATATGTGTGAATGTAGGGGATAGAGTGGCGATCGTACCGTGTATACTATTAAATTACATAGAAGCACCAAAGAAACTGGTATAAACATGTGTATTCAAATACAAAGATATGTAAACAGGTAGAATACGCCGCTACGGTCGGCATAGCCCATATATCAC
The DNA here is from genome assembly GCF_023864275.1 of Schistocerca cancellata. Lineage (NCBI taxonomy): Eukaryota > Metazoa > Arthropoda > Insecta > Orthoptera > Acrididae > Schistocerca > Schistocerca cancellata. The sequence goes on from NC_064633.1 coordinate 153,489,444, forward strand.
AACAAGTGTTTGGCGTAGTTGTTAGTTGGTTATTGCTGCTACAATGGCAGATTACCAAGATTTTAGTGAGTTTCAACGTGGTGTTATAGTCGGCGCACGAGCGATGGAACACAGCATCTTCGAGGTGGCGATGAAGTGGGGATTTTCGGGTACGACCATTTCACGAGTGTGTCGTGAATATCAGGAATCCGGTAAAACATCAAATCTCCGACATCGCTGCGGCCGGAAAAAGAACGTGCAAGGACGGGACCAACGACGACTAAAGAGAATCGTTCAACGGGACAGAAGCGCAACCCTTCTGCTAATCGCTGCTGATTTCAGTGTTGGGCCAACAAGTGTCAGCGTGCGAACGACTCAACGAAACATCAGCGATATGGGCTTTCGGAGCCGAAGGCCCACTCGTCTACTCTTGATGACTGCACGGCATAAAGCTACACGCCTCGCCTGGGCCCGTCAACACCGACATTGGGCAGTTAATGACTGGAAACATGTTGCCTGGTCGAACAAGTCTCGTTTCAGATTGTATCGAGTGGATGGACGTGTATGGATATGGAGAAAACGTCGCGAATCCATGGACCCTACATGCCAGCAAGGGACTGTTAAAGCTCGAGGAGGCTCTGTAATGGTTTGGGGCGTGTGCAGTTGGAGGGATATGGTACCCCTGATACATCTAGATACAACTCTCACAGGTGAAACGTACGTAAGCATTCTATCTGATCAGCTGCATCCATTCACGTCCATTGTGCATTCCGACGAACTTGGGCAATTCCAGAAGGACAATGTGACACCCCACACGTACAGAATTGCTACAGAGTGACACCAGGAAGACTCTTCTGCGTTTAAACACTTCCGCTGGCCACCAAGCTCCCCAGACATGAACACTATTGAGCTTATCTGGGATGCCTTGCAACGTGATTTTCAGAAGAAAAAAAATGGCTCTGAGCACTATGGGACTTAACATCTGTGGTCATCAGTCCCCTAGAACTTAGAACTACTTAAACCTAACTAACCTAAGGACATCACACACATCCATGCCCGAGGCAGGATTCGAACCTGCGACCGTAGCGGTCGCGCGGCTCCGGACTGAGCGCCTAGAACCGCGAGACCACCGCGGCCGGCTTTTCAGAAGAGATCTCCATCCTGGAGATCTCAATCCCCTCGTACTCATGCGGATATATTGTCAGCCCTGTAGGATTCATGGTGTCCATTCCCTCCAGCGTTACTTCAGACAGTCGTCGAGTTCATGCCACGCCGTGATGCGTCACTTCTGCCTGCTCGCAGAGGCCCTACACGATTTTAGGCAGGTGTACCATTTTCCTTAGCTATTCAGTGAATAAAGGTTAAAAGGCATGAAATAACACCTACGCTAAGATCCCTGACACAAGAAAACCTCTGAAAAGTAAATAAAACAAAAACAGAATACATCTAAAATAATAGAGTACAGTATGAAATTTACAGGGTGTTTCAAAAATGACCGGTATATTTGAAACGGCAATAAAAACTAAACGAGCAGCGATAGAAATACACCGTTTGTTGCAATATGCTTGGGACCACAGTACATTTTCAGGCGGACAAACTTTCGAAATTACAGTAGTTACAATTTTCAACAACAGTTCAAGTGATGTGAAAGATATAGAAGACAACGCAGTCTGTGGATGCGCCATTCTGTACGTCGTCTTTCTGCTGAAAGCGTGTGCTGTTCACAACGTGCAAGTGTGCTGTAGAGAACATAGTTTATTCCTTAGAACAGAGGATTTTTCTGGTGTTGGAATTCCACCGCCTAGAACACAGTGTTGTTGCAACACGACGAAGTTTTCAACGGAGGTTTAATGTAACCAAAGGACCGAAAAGTGATACAATAAAGGATCTGTTTGAAAAATTTCAATGGATTGGGAACGTGACGGATGAACGTGCTGGAAAGGTAGGGCGACCGCGTATGGCAACCACAGAGGGCAACGCGCAGCTAGTGCAGCAGGTGATCCAACAGCGGCCTCGGGTTTCCGTTCGCCGTGTTGCAGCTGCGGTCCAAATGACGCCAACGTCCACGTATCGTCTCATGCGCGAGAGTTTACACCTCTATCTATACAAAATTCAAACGCGGCAAACCCTCAGCGCCGCTACCATTGCTGCACGAGAGACATTCGCTAACGATATAGTGCACAGGATTGATGACGGCGATATGCATGTGGGCAGCATTTGGTTTACTGACGAAGCTTATTTTTACCTGGACGGCTTCGTCAATAAACAGAACTGGCGCATATGGGGAACCGAAAAGCCCCATGTTGCAGTCCCATCGTCCCTGCATCCTCAAAAAGTACTGGTCTGGGCCGCCATTTCTTCCAAAGGAATCATTGGCCCATTTTTCAGATCCGAAACGATTACTGCATCACGCTATCTGGACATTCTTCGTGAATTTGTGGCGGTACAAACTGCCTTAGACGACACTGCGAACACCTCGTGGTTTATGCAAGATGGTGCCCGGCCACATCGCACGGCCGACGTCTTTAATTTCCTGAATGAATATTTCGATGATCGTGTGATTGCTTTGGGCTATCCGAAACATACAGGAGGCGGCGTGGATTGGCCTCCCTATTCGCCAGACATGAACCCCTGTGACTTCTTTCTGTGGGGACACTTGAAAGACCAGGTGTACCGCCAGAATCCAGAAACAATTGAACAGCTGAAGCAGTACATCTCATCTGCATGTGAAGCCATTCCGCCAGACACGTTGTCAAAGGTTTCGGGTAATTTCATTCAGAGACTACGCCATATTATTGCTACGCATGGTGGATATGTGGAAAATATCGTACTATAGAGTTTCCCAGACCGCAGCGCCATCTGTTGTTGAAAATCGTAACTACTGTAATTTCGAAAGTTTGTCTGTCTGAAAATGTACTGTTGTCCCAAGCATATTGCAACAAGCGGTGTATTTCTATCGCTGCTCGTTTAGTTTTTATTGCCGTTTCAAATATACCGGTCATTTTTGAAACACCCTGTAAGTACAAGTAGGCACTTAGGTAACGTAGGTAAATATCAAAATAACAATATAAGACTTAATTAATTTACTCCGAAAAATTCGCGGTATAGACACAACCGTGAGCGACGCCTGCCCACACGCGACTGCCCGATCGGGTCGCCGCACTTGCTAACGCCCCGCGCGCCACATACCGCGCACCGTGGGACTGCCGGTGGCGGTTTAATGAAGCGTGAGATAGCACGCTATTATCGAGCCACTGCAGGACATAGACCGCGTAAGACAGATTACAGCATGAAACTAAGTTCGTACTTAATTACGTAAAAATGCGATGTCAAATAAATAGGTAACTCTATTCCTTAACATGGTTAGACTAATTAAAGATGTATTGGTTTTCATTTTCATACAATAAATAATTATAACTTCAATAGCTATTTTGTGGTGTGGACGCAGAACGCGCAGGACTCGAAGAAATGAAATGACGTGTTCATATGCCATTTTTGGCTGGGAGGACCCATTTGGGAGCTTGGCAGCTGGGTTCCAAATCTTATTTCAGGTCACGTCATACTAGACGACTTGGGTGTCAGTGATCATGAAAGCATGATGAGAACAGCACAACACCCAGTGGACGAGCAGAGAAAATCTCCAAGCAGGTCATAATAGAGCCCGGGCACGCTGCATTGTAGGCAAACATGTTACCACTCAGCTAAACCGGCGAACAGAAATGGAAGAGATGATGTCAAGCAGAAGGTGTTTATACCCAGCAATAAAGTAAGTATGCTGCTCTAGAAAAATTAACTGTTGTCATCTTCTTTTTTTATTATCTGCTTAGCGGGCCACCAACGTGCGACGCTTGGATTAAAATACTAATAATTATACAGAGTGCTTCAAAAACGAGTTTACAACTTAATTAATAGAAAGGAGATATAGGGCTAGGTTTAGTGTTATTTTGTAGGGAAACACGTCACTTTTTTTTTAACTTGAAGTTAAAGATGTATGTGGCTTCTGTTGGTTACTCTGTACACCTCCCATCGGAAGTCAATTTCTTCTCAAACTCGCTGCAGCATTGCAGGTGTAACTTGCCCAGTGGTGGCATAAAACACTGCTGTAAGTTCAGGTAGAGAAACCGGCTCAGGAGACGCAAACACAATATCGTTGATGAAACCACGAGAAAAAAATAGAGCCGCATCAGGTCTGGGGAACGTGAGGGCCATGCAGTTGCAGCATCACAGGCAGTCCACTGACGTGAAAAGCGTTCACTGAGAAAATCTAGGACGTCAGGCAGGTAGTCGGGTGGTGCACCATCTTGTATGAAGTAAACATTTCGTTCTTGGTCATCCTCATCGATCTGTGGTATCAAAAATTTTTGTAACATATCCAGACACACTACCCCGTTGATAGTTCCCTCAGGGGCTGTGGCTTTGTGCTTACTAATTACACAAAAAAAGTTCAGTTAAGGGCTATCAGGAACAGGTTGCATTGTTTGGTGTGAATTTTTCTGCCCGAAATCCTACACTTATGTGTGTCAACCTTGCCACTTAGGTGAAAAATCAACTCAGCAGAAATGATTTTGTTGAAGATACGTTCATCCTTACATAATCGCGCCCCGGGTCGATTTCGTAGAGCTGTTGACAAAATGTTGCCTCACCCGTTCAATGACCTTGTCAGATGTGCTTGGACGACCTGACGATTTCCCATGTCTTACCGAGCACCCTGTTTCTACAAAACATTTATGCCACTGATAAACTGCAGGCCTTTTAGGAGGATCTTTAGCGTACTTGGTGCGGAAATTACACCGAAATATTGGCGCCGAATTCGATTATTCTTC